>NC_069668.1:23678685-24348685 GCF_027244095.1 Hemicordylus capensis
GTGGACATCTTTCCGAAATGTCAAGTTCCTCATATTCAGCTGACTGGGCCAGGAGTGTGGACACCTTTTCAAAATGGCATGTTCCTCCTATTCAGCTGACTGAGCCGGGAGTGTGGACACCTTTCCAAAATGGCATGTTCCTCCTATTGAGCTGACTGGGCCGGGATTGGACACCTTTCCAAAATGGCATGTTCCTCATATTCAGCTGAGTGGGCCGGGAGTGGACACCTTTTCAAAATGGAATGTTCCTCCTATTCAGCTGACTGGGTCCGGAGTGTGGACACCTTTCCAAAATGGCAAGTTCCTAATATTCAGCTGACTGGCCCGGGAGTGTGGACACCTTTCCAAATGGCATGTTCCTCATATTCAGCTGACTGATCCGGGAGTGTGGACACCTTTCCAAATGGCAAGTTCCTCATATTCAGCTGACTGGGCCGGGAGTGGACACCTTTTCAAAATGGCATGTTCCTCCTATTCAGCTGACAGGGCCGGAAGTGGACATCTTTCCAAAATGGCATGTTCCTCCTATTCAGCTGACAGGGACGGGAGTGGACACCTTTTCAAAATGGCATGTTCCTCCTATTCAGCTGACTGGGCCGGGAGTGGGGACACCTTTTCCAAATGGCAAGTTCCTCATATTCAGTTCACTGGGCCGGGAGTGGACACCTTTTCAAAATGGCACGTTCCTCCTATAGAGCTGACTGGGCCTGGAGTGTGGACACCTTTTCAAAATGGCAAGTTCCTCATATTCAGCTGACTGGGCCGGGTGTGGACACCTTTCCAAAATGGCATGTTCTTCCTATTCAGCTGACTGGGCTGAGAGTGTGGACACCTTTTCCAAATGGCAAGTTCCTCATATTCAGTTCACTGGGCCGGGAGTGGACACCTTTTCAAAATGGCATGTTCCTCCTATACAGCTGACTGGGCCTGGAGTGTGGACACCTTTCCAAAATGTCAAGTTCCTAATATTCAGCTGACTGGCCTGGGAGTGTGGACACCTTTCCAAAATGGCAAGTTCCTAACATTCAGCTGACTGGGCCGGGAGTGGACACCTTTCCAAAATGGAAAGTTCCTAATATTCAGTTTACTGGGCCGGGAGTGGACACCTTTCCAAAATGGCAAGTTCCTCATATTCAGTTGACTGGGCCGGGAGTGGACACCTTTTCAAAATGGCATGTTCCTCATATTCAGCTGACTGGGCCGGGAGTGTGGACACCTTTCCAAAATGGCAAGTTCCTAATATTCAGCTGACTGGGCCGGGAGTGGACACCTTTTCAAAATGGCAAGTTCTTCATATTCAGCTGACTGGGCCAGGAGTGGACACATTTTCAAAATGGCATGTTCCTCCTATTCAGCTGACTGGGCTTAGAGTGTGGACACCTTTTCAAAATGGCAAGTTCCTCCTATTCAGCTGACTGGGCCGGGAGTGGACACCTTTCCAAAATGGCATGTTCCTCATATTCAGCTGACTGGTCCGGGAGTGTGGACACCTTTCCAAATGGAAAGTTCCTCATATTCAACTGACTGGGCCGGGAGTGGACACCTTTTCAAAATGGCATGTTCCTCCTATTCAGCTGACAGGGCCGGGAGTGGACACCTTTCCAAAATGGCACGTTCCTCCTATTCAGCTGACTGGGCCGGGAGTGGACACATTTCCAAAATGGCATGTTCCTCCTTTTCAGCTGACTGGGCCAGGAGTGTGGACACCTTTTCAAAATGGCAAGTTCCTCATATTCAGCCTACTGGGCCGGGAGTGGACACCTTTCCAAAATGCCATGTTCCTCCTATTCAGCTGACTGGGCTGAGAGTGTGGACACCTTTTCCAAATGGCAAGTTCCTCATATTCAGCTGACTGGGCCGGGAGTGGACACCATTTCAAAATGGCATGTTCCTCCTATTCAGCTGACTGGGCCTGGAGTGTGGACACCTTTCCAAAATGGCAAGTTCCTAATATTCAGCTGACTGGCCCGGGAGTGTCGACACCTTTCCAAAATGGCATGTTCCTCCTATTCAGCTGACTGGGCTGAGAGTGTGGACACCTTTTCAAAATGGCATGTTCCTCCTATTCAGCTGACAGGGCCGGGAGTGGACACCTTTTCAAAATGGCATGTTCCTCATATTCAGCTGACTGGGCCGGGAGTGGACACCTTTCCAAAATGGCATGTTCCTCCTATGCAGCTGACTGGGCTGAGAGTGTGGACACCTTTTCAAAATGGCATGTTCCTCCTATTCAGCTGACTGGGCCGGGATTGGACACCTTTCCAAAATGGCAAGTTACTCATATTCAGCTGACTGGGCCGGGAGTGTGGACATCTTTCCAAAATGTCAAGTTCCTCATATTCAGCTGACTGGGCCAGGAGTGTGGACACCTTTTCAAAATGGCATGTTCCTCCTATTCAGCTGACTGAGCCGGGAGTGTGGACACCTTTCCAAAATGGCATGTTCCTCCTATTGAGCTGACTGGGCCGGGATTGGACACCTTTCCAAAATGGCATGTTCCTCATATTCAGCTGAGTGGGCCGGGAGTGTGGACACCTTTCCAAAATGGCATGTTCCTCCTATTCAGCTGACTGGGCCGGGAGTGTGGAGACCTTTCCAAAATGTTCCTCATATACAGCTGACTCGGCCGGGAGGGGACACCATTTCAAAATGGCATGTTCCTCCTATTCAGCTGACTGGGCTTGGAGTGGACACCTTTTCAAAATGGCATGTTCCTCCTATTCAGCTGACTGAGCCAGGAGTGTGGACACCTTTCCAAAATGGCATGTTCCTCATATTCCGCTGACTGGGCCAGGAGTGTGGACACCTTTTCAAAATTGCAAGTTCCTCATATTCAGCTGACTGGACCGGGAGTGGACACCTTTCCAAAATGGCATGTTCCTCCTATTCAGCTTACTGGGCCGGGAGTGGACACCTTTCCAAAATGGCATGTTCCTCCTATTCAGCTGACTGGGCCGGGAGTGGACACCTTTCCAAAATGGCAAGTTCCTAACATTCAGCTGACTGGGCCGGGAGTGGACACCTTTCCAAAATGGAAAGTTCCTAATATTCAGCTGACTGGGCCGGGAGTGGACACCTTTCCAAAATGGAAAGTTCCTAATATTCAGCTGACTGGCCCGGGAGTGTGGACACCTTTCCAAATGGCAAGTTTCTCATATTCAGCTGACTGGGCCGGGAGTGGACACCTCTTCAAAATGGCATGTTCCTCCTATTCAGCTGACTGGGCCGGGAGTGGACACCTTTTCAAAATGGCAAGTTCCTCATATTCAGCTGACTGGGCCTGGAGTGGACACATTTTCAAAATGGCATGTTCCTCCTATTCAGCTGACTGGGCCGGGAGTGGACACCTTTCCAAAATGGCATGTTCCTCATATTCAGCTGATTGGTCCGGGGGTGTGGACAACTTTCCAAATGGCAAGTTCCTCATATTCAACTGACTGGGCCGGGAGTGGACACCTTTCCAAAATGGCATGTTCTTCCTATTCAGCTGACTGGGCGGGGAGTGGACAACTTTCCAAAATGGCATGTTCCTCCTATTCAGCTGACTGGGCGGGGAGTGGACACCTTTTCAAAATGGCATGTTCCTCCTATTCAGCTGACTGGGCCGGGAGTGGACACCTTTCCAAAATGGCATGTTCCTCATATTCAGCTGACTGGGCCGGGAGTGGACACGTTTTCAAAATGGCATGTTCCTCCTATTCAGCTGACTGGGCTGAGAGTGTGGACACCTTTTCAAAATGGCAAGTTCCTCCTATTCAGCTGACTGGGCCGGGCGTAGACACCTTTCCAAAATGGCATGTTCCTCCTGTTCAGCTGACTGGGCTGAGAGTGTGGACACCTTTCCAAAATGGCATGTTCCTCCTATTCAGCTGACTGGGCCGGGAGTGTGGACACCTTTTCAAAATGGCAAGTTCCTCATATTCAGCTGACTGGGCCGGGAGTGGACACCTTTTCAAAATGGCTTGTTCCTCCTATTCAGCTGACTGGGCCGGGAGTGGACACCTTTCCAAAATGGCATTTTCCTCCTATTCAGCTGACTGGGTTGAGAGTGTGGACACCTTTCCAAAATGGCAAGTTCCTCATATTCAGCTGACTGGGCTGAGAGTGTGGACACCTTTTAAAAATGGCATGTTCCTCCTATTCAGCTGACTGGGCCAGGAGTGGACACCTTTTCAAAATGGCTTGTTCCTCCTATTCAGCTGACTGGGCCGGGAGTGGACACCTTTCCAAAATGGCATTTTCCTCCTATTCAGCTGACTGGGTTGAGAGTGTGGACACCTTTCCAAAATGGCAAGTTCCTCATATTCAGCTGACTGGGCTGAGAGTGTGGACACCTTTTAAAAATGGCAAGTTCCTCATATTCAGCTCACTGGGCCGGGAGTGGACACCTTTTCAAAATGGCATGTTCCTCCTATTCAGCTGACTGGGCCGGGAGTGTGGACACCTTTCCAAAATGGCAAGTTCCTAATATTCAGCTGAATGGCCCGGGAGTGTGGACACCTTTCCAAATGGCATGTTCCTCATATTCAGCTGACTGATCCGGGAGTGTGGACACCTTTCCAAATGGCAAGTTCCTCATATTCAACTGACTGGGCCGGGAGTGGACACCTTTCAAAAATGGCATGTTCCTCCTATTCAGCTGATTGGGAGGGGAGTGGACACCTTTCCAAAATGGCATGTTCCTCCTATTCAGCTGACTGGGCCGGGAGTGGACACCTTTTCAAAATGGCATGTACCTCCTATTCAGCTGACAGGGCCGGGAGTGGACACCTTTCCAAAATGGCATGTTCCTCCTATTCAGCTGACTGGGCCGGGAGTGGACACCTTTTCAAAATGGCATGTTCCTCCTATTCAGCTGACTGGTCCGGGAGTGGACACATTTCCAAAATGGCATGTTCCTCCTATTCAGCTGACTGGGCCAGGAGTGTGGACACCTTTTCAAAATGGCAAGTTCCTCATATTCAGCTGACTGGGCCGGGAGTGGACACCTTTTCAAAATGGCATGTTCCTCCTATTCAGCTGACTGGGCCGGGAGTGGACAACTTTTCAAAATGGCATTTTCCTCCTATTCAGCTGACTGGGCCGGGAGTGGACACCTTTCCAAAATGGCATGTTCCTCATATTCAGCTGACTGGGCCGGGAGTGGACACCTTTTCAAAATGGCATGTTCCTCCTTTTCAGCTGACTGGGCTTAGAGTGTGGACACCTTTTCAAAATGGCAAGTTCCTCCTATTCAGCGGACTGGACCGGGAGTGGACACCTTTCCAAAATAGCATGTTCCTCCTATTCAGCTGACTGGGCTGAGAGTGTGGACACCTTTCCAAAATGGCATGTACCTCCTATTCAGCTGACTGGGCCGGGAGTGTGGACACCTTTTCAAAATGGCTTGTTCCTCATATTCAGCTGACTGGGCCGGGAGTGTGGACACCTTTTCAAAATGGCAAGTTCCTCCTATTCAGCTGACTGGGCCGGGAGTGTGGACACCTTTTCAAAATGGCATGTTCCTCCTATTCAGCTGACTGGGCCGGGAGTGGACACCTTTTCAAAATGGCATGTTCCTCCTATTCAGCTGACTGGGCCGGGAGTGGACACCTTTCCAAAATGGCATTTTCGTCCTATTCAGCTGACTGGGCTGAGAGTGTGGACACCTTTCCAAAATGGCAAGTTCCTCATATTCAGCTGACTGGGCCGGGAGTGTGGACACATTTCCAAAATGGCATGTTCCTCCTATTCAGCTGACTGGGCCGGGAGTGGACACCTTTTAAAAATGGCATGTTCCTCCTATTCAGCTGACTGGGCCGGGAGTGTGGACCCCTTTTCAAAATGGCAAGTTCCTCATATTCAGCTGACTTGGCCGGGAGTGTGGACACCTTTTCAAAATGGCAAGTTCCTCATATTCAGCTGACTGTGCCGGGAGTGGACACCTTTTCAAAATGCCATGTTCCTCCTATTCAGCTGACAGAGCCGGGAGTGTGGACACCTTTCCAAAATGGCAAGTTCCTCCTATTCAGCTGACTGGGCTGAGAGTGTGGACACCTTTTCAAAATGGCATGTTCCTCCTATTCAGCTGACTGGGCTGAGAGTGTGGACACCTTTTCAAAATGGCAAGTTCCTCCTATTCAGCTGACTGGGCTGGGAGTGGACACCTTTCCAAAATGGCATGTTCCTCATATTCAGCTGACTGGGCCGGGAGTGGACACCTTTCCAAAATAGCATGTTCCTCCTATTCAGCTGACTGGGCCAGGAGTGTGGACACCTTTTCAAAATGGCAAGTTACTCATATTCAGCTGACTGTGCCGGGAGTGGACACCTTTTCAAAATGGCATGTTCCTCCTATTCAGCTGACCGGGCCGGGAGTGGACACCTTTCCAAAATGGCATGTTCCTCCTATTCAGCTGACTGGGCCGGGAGTGGACACATTTCCAAAATGGCATGTTCCTCCTGTTCAGCTGATTGGGCCAGGAGTGTGGACACATTTTCAAAATGGCAAGTTCCTCATATTCAGCTGACTGGGCCAGGAGTGTGGACACCTTTTCAAAATGGCATGTTCCTCCTATTCAGCTGACTGAGCCGGGAGTGTGGACACCTTTCCAAAATGGCATGTTCCTCCTATTGAGCTGACTGGGCCGGGATTGGACACCTTTCCAAAATGGCATGTTCCTCATATTCAGCTGAGTGGGCCGGGAGTGTGGACACCTTTCCAAAATGGCATGTTCCTCCTATTCAGCTGACTGGGCGGGGAGTGTGGAGACCTTTCCAAAATGTTCCTCATATTCAGCTGACTCGGCCGGGAGGGGACACCATTTCAAAATGGCATGTTCCTCCTATTCAGCTGACTGGGCTTGGAGTGGACACCTTTTCAAAATGGCATGTTCCTCCTATTCAGCTGACTGAGCCAGGAGTGTGGACACCTTTCCAAAATGGCATGTTCCTCATATTCAGCTGACTGGGCCAGGAGTGTGGACACCTTTCCAAAATGGCAAGTTCCTCCTATTCAGCTGACTGGACCGGGAGTGGACACCTTTCCAAAATGGCATGTTCCTCCTATTCAGCTGACTGGGCCGGGAGTGGACACCTTTCCAAAATGGCATGTTCCTCCTATTCAGCTGACTGGGCCGGGAGTGGACACCTTTCCAAAATGGCAAGTTCCTAACATTCAGCTGACTGGGCCGGGAGTGGACACCTTTCCAAAATGGAAAGTTCCTAATATTCAGCTGACTGGGCCGGGAGTGGACACCTTTCCAAAATGGAAAGTTCCTAATATTCAGCTGACTGGCCCGGGAGTGTGGACAACTTTCCAAATGCCAAGTTTCTCATATTCAGCTGACTGGGCCGGGAGTGGACACCTTTTCAAAATGGCATGTTCCTCCTATTCAGCTGACTGGGCCGGGAGTGGACACCTTTTCAAAATGGCAAGTTCCTCATATTCAGCTGACTGGGCCAGGAGTGGACACATTTTCAAAATGGCATGTTCCTCCTATTCAGCTGACTGGGCCGGGAGTGGACACCTTTCCAAAATGGCATGTTCCTCGTATTCAGCTGACTGGTCCGGGGGTGTGGACACCTTTCCAAATGGCAAGTTCCTCATATTCAGCTGACTGGGCCAGGAGTGGACACCTTTTCAAAATGGCTTGTTCCTCCTATTCAGCTGACTGGGCCGGGAGTGGACACCTTTCCAAAATGGCATTTTCCTCCTATTCAGCTGACTGGGTTGAGAGTGTGGACACCTTTCCAAAATGGCAAGTTCCTCATATTCAGCTGACTGGGCTGAGAGTGTGGACACCTTTTAAAAATGGCAAGTTCCTCATATTCAGCTCACTGGGCCGGGAGTGGACACCTTTTCAAAATGGCAAGTTCCTAATATTCAGCTGACTGGGCCGGGAGTGGACACCTTTTCAAAATGGCAAGTTCCTCATATTCAGCTGACTGGGCCGGGAGTGGACACCTTTCCAAAATGGCATGTTCCTCCTATTCAGCTGACTGGGCCGGGAGTGTGGACACCTTTCCAAAATGGCAAGTTCCTGATATTCAGCTGAATGGCCCGGGAGTGTGGACACCTTTCCAAATGGCATGTTCCTCATATTCAGCTGACTGATCCGGGAGTGTGGACACCTTTCCAAATGGCAAGTTCCTCATATTCAACTGACTGGGCCGGGAGTGGACACCTTTCAAAAATGGCATGTTCCTCCTATTCAGCTGATTGGGAGGGGAGTGGACACCTTTCCAAAATGGCATGTTCCTCCTATTCAGCTGACTGGGCCGGGAGTGGACACCTTTTCAAAATGGCATGTTCCTCCTATTCAGCTGACTGGGCCGGGAGTGGACACCTTTCCAAAATGGCATTTTCCTCCTATTCAGCTGACTGGGCTGAGAGTGTGGACACCTTTTCAAAATGGCAAGTTCCTCCTATTCAGCTGACTGGGCCGGGCGTAGACACCTTTCCAAAATGGCATGTTCCTCCTGTTCAGCTGACTGGGCTGAGAGTGTGGACACCTTTCCAAAATGGCATGTTCCTCCTATTCAGCTGACTGGGCCGGGAGTGTGGACACCTTTTCAAAATGGCAAGTTCCTCATATTCAGCTGAATGGGCCGGGAGTGGACACCTTTTCAAAATGGCTTGTTCCTCCTATTCAGCTGACTGGGCCGGGAGTGGACACCTTTCCAAAATGGCATTTTCCTCCTATTCAGCTGACTGGGTTGAGAGTGTGGACACCTTTCCAAAATGGCAAGTTCCTCATATTCAGCTGACTGGGCTGAGAGTGTGGACACCTTTTAAAAATGGCATGTTCCTCCTATTCAGCTGACTGGGCCAGGAGTGGACACCTTTTCAAAATGGCTTGTTCCTCCTATTCAGCTGACTGGGCCGGGAGTGGACACCTTTCCAAAATGGCATTTTCCTCCTATTCAGCTGACTGGGTTGAGAGTGTGGACACCTTTCCAAAATGGCAAGTTCCTCATATTCAGCTGACTGGGCTGAGAGTGTGGACACCTTTTAAAAATGGCAAGTTCCTCATATTCAGCTCACTGGGCCGGGAGTGGACACCTTTTCAAAATGGCAAGTTCCTAATATTCAGCTGACTGGGCCGGGAGTGGACACCTTTTCAAAATGGCAAGTTCCTCATATTCAGCTGACTGGGCCGGGAGTGGACACCTTTTCAAAATGGCATGTTCCTCCTATTCAGCTGACTGGGCCGGGAGTGTGGACACCTTTCCAAAATGGCAAGTTCCTAATATTCAGCTGAATGGCCCGGGAGTGTGGACACCTTTCCAAATGGCATGTTCCTAATATTCAGCTGACTGATCCGGGAGTGTGGACACCTTTCCAAATGGCAAGTTCCTCATATTCAACTGACTGGGCCAGGAGTGGACACCTTTCAAAAATGGCATGTTCCTCCTATTCAGCTGATTGGGAGGGGAGTGGACACCTTTCCAAAATGGCATGTTCCTCCTATTCAGCTGACTGGGCCGGGAGTGGACACCTTTTCAAAATGGCATGTACCTCCTATTCAGCTGACAGGGCCGGGAGTGGACACCTTTCCAAAATGGCATGTTCCTCCTATTCAGCTGACTGGGCCGGGAGTGGACACCTTTTCAAAATGGCATGTTCCTCCTATTCAGCTGACTGGTCCGGGAGTGGACACATTTCCAAAATGGCATGTTCCTCCTATTCAGCTGACTGGGCTGAGAGTGTGGACACCTTTTCAAAATGGCAAGTTCCTCCTATTCAGCTGACTGGGCTGGGAGTGGACACCTTTCCAAAATGGCATGTTCCTCATATTCAGCTGACTGGGCCGGGAGTGGACACCTTTCCAAAATAGCATGTTCCTCATATTCAGCTGACTGGGCCAGGAGTGTGGACACCTTTCCAAAATGGCATGTTCCTCCTATTCAGCTGACTGGGCCAGGAGTGTGGACACCTTTTCAAAATGGCAAGTTACTCATATTCAGCTGACTGTGCCGGGAGTGGACACCTTTTCAAAATGGCATGTTCCTCCTATTCAGCTGACAGGGCCGGGAGTGGACACCTTTCCAAAATGGCATGTTCCTCCTATTCAGCTGACTGCGCCGGGAGTGGACACATTTCCAAAATGGCATGTTCCTCCTGTTCAGCTGATTGGGCCAGGAGTGTGGACACATTTTCAAAATGGCAAGTTCCTCATATTCAGCTGACTGGGCCGGGAGTGGACACCTTTTCAAAATGGCATGTTCCTCATATTCAACTGACTGGGCCGGGAGTGGACACCTTTCCAAAATGGCATGTTCCTCCTATTCTGCTGACTGGGCTGAGAGTGTGGACACCTTTTCAAAATGGAATGTTCCTCCTATTCAGCTGACTGGGCCGGGAGTGGACAACTTTCAAAAATGGCATGTTCCTCCTATTCAGCTGACTGGGCTGAGAGTGTGGACAGCTTTCCAAATGGCAAGTTCCTCATATTCAGCTGACTGGGCCGGGAGTGGACACCTTTTCAAAATGGCATGTTCCTCCTATTCAGCTCACTGGGCCGGGAGTGGACACCTTTTCAAAATGGCAAGTTCCTAATATTCAGCTGACTGGGCCGGGAGTGGACACCTTTTCAAAATGGCAAGTTCCTCATATTCAGCTGACTGATCCGGGAGTGTGGACACCTTTCCAAATGGCAAGTTCCTCATATTCAACTGACTGGGCCGGGAGTGGACACCTTTCAAAAATGGCATGTTCCTCCTATTCAGCTGATTGGGAGGGGAGTGGACACCTTTCCAAAATGGCATGTTCCTCCTATTCAGCTGACTGGGCCGGGAGTGGACACCTTTTCAAAATGGCATGTTCCTCCTATTCAGCTGACTGGGCCGGGAGTGGACACCTTTCCAAAATGGCATTTTCCTCCTATTCAGCTGACTGGGCTGAGAGTGTGGACACCTTTTCAAAATGGCAAGTTCCTCCTATTCAGCTGACTGGGCCGGGCGTAGACACCTTTCCAAAATGGCATGTTCCTCCTGTTCAGCTGACTGGGCTGAGAGTGTGGACACCTTTCCAAAATGGCATGTTCCTCCTATTCAGCTGACTGGGCCGGGAGTGTGGACACCTTTTCAAAATGGCAAGTTCCTCATATTCAGCTGAATGGGCCGGGAGTGGACACCTTTTCAAAATGGCTTGTTCCTCCTATTCAGCTGACTGGGCCGGGAGTGGACACCTTTCCAAAATGGCATTTTCCTCCTATTCAGCTGACTGGGTTGAGAGTGTGGACACCTTTCCAAAATGGCAAGTTCCTCATATTCAGCTGACTGGGCTGAGAGTGTGGACACCTTTTAAAAATGGCATGTTCCTCCTATTCAGCTGACTGGGCCAGGAGTGGACACCTTTTCAAAATGGCTTGTTCCTCCTATTCAGCTGACTGGGCCGGGAGTGGACACCTTTCCAAAATGGCATTTTCCTCCTATTCAGCTGACTGGGTTGAGAGTGTGGACACCTTTCCAAAATGGCAAGTTCCTCATATTCAGCTGACTGGGCTGAGAGTGTGGACACCTTTTAAAAATGGCAAGTTCCTCATATTCAGCTCACTGGGCCGGGAGTGGACACCTTTTCAAAATGGCAAGTTCCTAATATTCAGCTGACTGGGCCGGGAGTGGACACCTTTTCAAAATGGCAAGTTCCTCATATTCAGCTGACTGGGCCGGGAGTGGACACCTTTTCAAAATGGCATGTTCCTCCTATTCAGCTGACTGGGCCGGGAGTGTGGACACCTTTCCAAAATGGCAAGTTCCTAATATTCAGCTGAATGGCCCGGGAGTGTGGACACCTTTCCAAATGGCATGTTCCTAATATTCAGCTGACTGATCCGGGAGTGTGGACACCTTTCCAAATGGCAAGTTCCTCATATTCAACTGACTGGGCCAGGAGTGGACACCTTTCAAAAATGGCATGTTCCTCCTATTCAGCTGATTGGGAGGGGAGTGGACACCTTTCCAAAATGGCATGTTCCTCCTATTCAGCTGACTGGGCCGGGAGTGGACACCTTTTCAAAATGGCATGTACCTCCTATTCAGCTGACAGGGCCGGGAGTGGACACCTTTCCAAAATGGCATGTTCCTCCTATTCAGCTGACTGGGCCGGGAGTGGACACCTTTTCAAAATGGCATGTTCCTCCTATTCAGCTGACTGGTCCGGGAGTGGACACATTTCCAAAATGGCATGTTCCTCCTATTCAGCTGACTGGGCTGAGAGTGTGGACACCTTTTCAAAATGGCAAGTTCCTCCTATTCAGCTGACTGAGCTGGGAGTGGACACCTTTCCAAAATGGCATGTTCCTCATATTCAGCTGACTGGGCCGGGAGTGGACACCTTTCCAAAATAGCATGTTCCTCATATTCAGCTGACTGGGCCAGGAGTGTGGACACCTTTCCAAAATGGCATGTTCCTCCTATTCAGCTGACTGGGCCAGGAGTGTGGACACCTTTTCAAAATGGCAAGTTACTCATATTCAGCTGACTGTGCCGGGAGTGGACACCTTTTCAAAATGGCATGTTCCTCCTATTCAGCTGACAGGGCCGGGAGTGGACACCTTTCCAAAATGGCATGTTCCTCCTATTCAGCTGACTGCGCCGGGAGTGGACACATTTCCAAAATGGCATGTTCCTCCTGTTCAGCTGATTGGGCCAGGAGTGTGGACACATTTTCAAAATGGCAAGTTCCTCATATTCAGCTGACTGGGCCGGGAGTGGACACCTTTTCAAAATGGCATGTTCCTCATATTCAACTGACTGGGCCGGGAGTGGACACCTTTCCAAAATGGCATGTTCCTCCTATTCTGCTGACTGGGCTGAGAGTGTGGACACCTTTTCAAAATGGAATGTTCCTCCTATTCAGCTGACTGGGCCGGGAGTGGACAACTTTCAAAAATGGCATGTTCCTCCTATTCAGCTGACTGGGCTGAGAGTGTGGACAGCTTTCCAAATGGCAAGTTCCTCATATTCAGCTGACTGGGCCGGGAGTGGACACCTTTTCAAAATGGCATGTTCCTCCTATTCAGCTCACTGGGCCGGGAGTGGACACCTTTTCAAAATGGCAAGTTCCTAATATTCAGCTGACTGGGCCGGGAGTGGACACCTTTTCAAAATGGCAAGTTCCTCATATTCAGCTGACTGATCCGGGAGTGTGGACACCTTTCCAAATGGCAAGTTCCTCATATTCAACTGACTGGGCCGGGAGTGGACACCTTTCAAAAATGGCATGTTCCTCCTATTCAGCTGATTGGGAGGGGAGTGGACACCTTTCCAAAATGGCATGTTCCTCCTATTCAGCTGACTGGGCTGGGAGTGGACACCTTTTCAAAATGGCACGTACCTCCTATTCAGCTGACAGGGCCGGGAGTGGACACCTTTCCAAAATGGCATGTTCCTCCTATTCAGCTGACTGGGCCGGGAGTGGACACCTTTTCAAAATGGCATGTTCCTCCTATTCAGCTGACTGGTCCGGGAGTGGACACATTTCCAAAATGGCATGTTCCTCCTATTCAGCTGACTGGGCCAGGAGTGTGGACACCTTTTCAAAATGGCAAGTTCCTCATATTCAGCTGACTGGGCCGGGAGTGGACACCTTTTCAAAATGGCGTGTTCCTCCTATTCAGCTGACTGGGCCGGGAGTGGACAACTTTTCAAAATGGCATTTTCCTCCTATTCAGCTGACTGGGCCGGGAGTGGACACCTTTCCAAAATGGCATGTTCCTCATATTCAGCTGACTGGGCCGGGAGTGGACACCTTTTCAAAATGGCATGTTCCTCCTTTTCAGCTGACTGGGCTTAGAGTGTGGACACCTTTTCAAAATGGCAAGTTCCTCCTATTCAGCTGACTGGACCGGGAGTGGACACCTTTCCAAAATGGCATGTTCCTCCTATTCAGCTGACTGGGCTGAGAGTGTGGACACCTTTCCAAAATGGCATGTACCTCCTATTCAGCTGACTGGGCCAGGAGTGTGGACACCTTTTCAAAATGGCTTGTTCCTCATATTCAGCTGACTGGGCCGGGAGTGTGGACACCTTTTCAAAATGGCAAGTTCCTCCTATTCAGCTGACTGGGCCGGGAGTGTGGACACCTTTTAAAAATGGCATGTTCCTCCTATTCAGCTGACTGGGCCGGGAGTGTGGACCCCTTTTCAAAATGGCAAGTTCCTCATATTCAGCTGACTTGGCCGGGAGTGTGGACACCTTTTCAAAATGGCAAGTTCCTCATATTCAGCTGACTGTGCCGGGAGTGGACACCTTTTCAAAATGCCATGTTCCTCCTATTCAGCTGACAGGGCCGGGAGTGTGGACACCTTTCCAAAATGGCAAGTTCCTCCTATTCAGCTGACTGGGCTGAGAGTGTGAACACCTTTCCAAAATGGCATGTTCCTCCTATTCAGCTGACTGGGCGGGGAGTGGACACCTTTCCAAAATGGCATGTTCCTCCTATTCAGCTGACTGGGCCAGGAGTGGACACCTATCCAAAATGGCATGTTCCTCCTATTCAGCTGACTGGGCTGAGAGTGTGGACACCTTTTCAAAATGGCATGTTCCTCCTATTCAGCTGACTGGGCCGGGAGTCGACACCTTTCCAAAATGGCATGTTCCTCCTATTCAGCTGACTGGGCCGGGAGTGGACACATTTCCAAAATGGCATGTTCCTCCTATTCAGCTGACTGGGCCAGGAGTGTGGACACCTTTTCAAAATGGCAAGTTCCTCATATTCAGCTGACTGGGCCGGGAGTGGACACCTTTTCAAAATGGCGTGTTCCTCCTATTCAGCTGACTGGGCCGGGAGTGGACAACTTTTCAAAATGGCATTTTCCTCCTATTCAGCTGACTGGGCCGGGAGTGGACACCTTTCCAAAATGGCATGTTCCTCATATTCAGCTGACTGGGCCGGGAGTGGACACCTTTTCAAAATGGCATGTTCCTCCTTTTCAGCTGACTGGGCTTAGAGTGTGGACACCTTTTCAAAATGGCAAGTTCCTCCTATTCAGCTGACTGGACCGGGAGTGGACACCTTTCCAAAATGGCATGTTCCTCCTATTCAGCTGACTGGGCTGAGAGTGTGGACACCTTTCCAAAATGGCATGTACCTCCTATTCAGCTGACTGGGCCGGGAGTGTGGACACCTTTTCAAAATGGCATGTTCCTCATATTCAGCTGACTGGGCCGGGAGTGTGGACACCTTTTCAAAATGGCATGTTCCTCCTATTCAGCTGACTGGGCCGGGAGTGGACACCTTTTCAAAATGGCATGTTCCTCCTATTCTGCTGACTGGGCCGGGAGTGGACACCTTTACAAAATGGCATTTTCGTCCTATTCAGCTGACTGGGCTGAGAGTGTGGACACCTTTCCAAAATGGCAAGTTCCTCATATTCAGCTGACTGGGCCGGGAGTGTGGACACATTTCCAAAATGGCATGTTCCTCCTATTCAGCTGACTGGGCCGGGAGTGGACACCTTTTAAAAATGGCATGTTCCTCCTATTCAGCTCACTGGGCCGGGAGTGTGGACCCCTTTTCAAAATGGCAAGTTCCTCATATTCAGCTGACTTGGCCGGGAGTGTGGACACCTTTTCAAAATGGCAAGTTCCTCATATTCAGCTGACTGTGCCGGGAGTGGACACCTTTTCAAAATGCCATGTTCCTCCTATTCAGCTGACAGGGCCGGGAGTGTGGACACCTTTCCAAAATGGCAAGTTCCTCCTATTCAGCTGACTGGGCTGAGAGTGTGAACACCTTTTCAAAATGGCATGTTCCTCCTATTCAGCTGACTGGGCTGAGAGTGTGGACACCTTTTCAAAATGGCAAGTTCCTCCTATTCAGCTGACTGGGCTGGGAGTGGACACCTTTCCAAAATGGCATGTTCCTCATATTCAGCTGACTGGGCCGGGAGTGGACACCTTTCCAAAATAGCATGTTCCTCATATTCAGCTGACTGGGCCAGGAGTGTGGACACATTTCCAAAATGGCATGTTCCTCCTATTCAGCTGACTGGGCCAGGAGTGTGGACACCTTATCAAAATGGCAAGTTACTCATATTCAGCTGACTGTGCCGGGAGTGGACACCTTTTCAAAATGGCATGTTCCTCCTATTCAGCTGACAGGGCCGGGAGTGGACACCTTTCCAAAATGGCATGTTCCTCCTATTCAGCTGACTGGGCCGGGAGTGGACACATTTCCAAAATGGCATGTTCCTCCTGTTCAGCTGATTGGGCCAGGAGTGTGGACACATTTTCAAAATGGCAAGTTCCTCATATTCAGCTGACTGGGCCGGGAGTGGACACCTTTTCAAAATGGCATGTTCCTCATATTCAACTGACTGGGCCGGGAGTGGACACCTTTCCAAAATGGCATGTTCCTCCTATTCTGCTGACTGGGCTGAGAGTGTGGACACCTTTTCAAAATGGAATGTACCTCCTATTCAGCTGACTGGGCCGGGAGTGGACAACTTTCAAAAATGGCATGTTCCTCCTATTCAGCTGACTGGGCTGAGAGTGTGGACAGCTTTCCAAATGGCAAGTTCCTCATATTCAGCTGACTGGGCCGGGAGTGGACACCTTTTCAAAATGGCATGTTCCTCCTATTCAGCTCACTGGGCCGGGAGTGGACACCTTTTCAAAATGGCAAGTTCCTAATATTCAGCTGACTGGGCCGGGAGTGGACACCTTTTCAAAATGGCAAGTTCCTCATATTCAGCTGACTGATCTGGGAGTGTGGACACCTTTCCAAATGGCAAGTTCCTCATATTCAACTGACTGGGCCGGGAGTGGACACCTTTCAAAAATGGCATGTTCCTCCTATTCAGCTGATTGGGAGGGAAGTGGACACCTTTCCAAAATGGCATGTTCCTCCTATTCAGCTGACTGGGCCGGGAGTGGACACCTTTTCAAAATGGCATGTACCTCCTATTCAGCTGACAGGGCCGGGAGTGGACACCTTTCCAAAATGGCATGTTCCTCCTATTCAGCTGACTGGGCCGGGAGTGGACACCTTTTCAAAATGGCATGTTCCTCCTATTCAGCTGACTGGTCCGGGAGTGGACACATTTCCAAAATGGCATGTTCCTCCTATTCAGCTGACTGGGCCAGGAGTGTGGACACCTTTTCAAAATGGCAAGTTCCTCATATTCAGCTGACTGGGCCGGGAGTGGACACCTTTTCAAAATGGCGTGTTCCTCCTATTCAGCTGACTGGGCCGGGAGTGGACACCTTTCCAAAATGGCATGTTCCTCATATTCAGCTGACTGGGCCGGGAGTGGACACCTTTTCAAAATGGCATGTTCCTCCTTTTCAGCTGACTGGGCTTAGAGTGTGGACACCTTTTCAAAATGGCAAGTTCCTCCTATTCAGCTGACTGGACCGGGAGTGGACACCTTTCCAAAATGGCATGTTCCTCCTATTCAGCTGACTGGGCTGAGAGTGTGGACACCTTTCCAAAATGGCATGTACCTCCTATTCAGCTGACTGGGCCGGGAGTGTGGACACCTTTTCAAAATGGCTTGTTCCTCATATTCAGCTGACTGGGCCGGGAGTGTGGACACCTTTTCAAAATGGCAAGTTCCTCCTATTCAGCTGACTGGGCCGGGAGTGTGGACACCTTTTCAAAATGGCATGTTCCTCCTATTCAGCTGACTGGGCCGGGAGTGGACACCTTTTCAAAATGGCATGTTCCTCCTATTCAGCTGACTGGGCCGGGAGTGGACACCTTTACAAAATGGCATTTTCGTCCTATTCAGCTGACTGGGCTGAGAGTGTGGACACCTTTCCAAAATGGCAAGTTCCTCATATTCAGCTGACTGGGCCAGGAGTGTGGACACATTTCCAAAATGGCATGTTCCTCCTATTCAGCTGACTGGGCCGGGAGTGGACACCTTTTAAAAATGGCATGTTCCTCCTATTCAGCTGACTGGGCCGGGAGTGTGGACCCCTTTTCAAAATGGCAAGTTCCTCATATTCAGCTGACTTGGCCGGGAGTGTGGACACCTTTTCAAAATGGCAAGTTCCTCATATTCAGCTGACTGTGCCGGGAGTGGACACCTTTTCAAAATGCCATGTTCCTCCTATTCAGCTGACAGGGCCGGGAGTGTGGACACCTTTCCAAAATGGCAAGTTCCTCCTATTCAGCTGACTGGGCTGAGAGTGTGGACACCTTTTCAAAATGGAATGTTCCTCCTATTCAGCTGACTGGGCCGGGAGTGGACACCTTTTCAAAATGGCATGTTCCTCATATTCAACTGACTGGGCCGGGAGTGGACACCTTTCCAAAATGGCATGTTCCTCCTATTCTGCTGACTGGGCTGAGAGTGTGGACACCTTTTCAAAATGGAATGTTCCTCCTATTCAGCTGACTGGGCCGGGAGTGGACAACTTTCAAAAATGGCATGTTCCTCCTATTCAGCTGACTGGGCTGAGAGTGTGGACAGCTTTCCAAATGGCAAGTTCCTCATATTCAGCTGACTGGGCCGGGAGTGGACACCTTTTCAAAATGGCATGTTCCTCCTATTCAGCTGACTGAGCCGGGAGTGGACACCTTTTCAAAATGGCAAGTTCCTAATATTCAGCTGACTGGGCCGGGAGTGGACACCTTTAGAAAATGGCAAGTTCCTCATATTCAGCTGACTGGGCAGGGAGTGGACATCTTTTCAAAATGGCATGTTCCTCCTATTCAGCTGAATGGGCCGGGACTGTGGACACCTTTCCAAAATGGCAAGTTCCTAATATTCAGCTGACTGGCCCGGGAGTGTGGACACCTTTCCAAATGGCATATTCCTCATATTCAGCTGACTGATCTGGGAGTGTGGACACCTTTCCAAATGGCAAGTTCCTCATATTCAACTGACTGGGCCGGGAGTAGACACCTTTCCAAAATGGCATGTTCCTCCTATTCAGCTGACTGGGCGGGGAGTGGACACCTTTCCAAAATGGCATGTTCCTCCTATTCAGCTGACTGGGCCAGGAGTGGACACCTATCCAAAATGGCATGTTCCTCCTATTCAGCTGACTGGGCTGAGAGTGTGGACACCTTTCCAAAATGGCATGTTCCTCCTATTCAGCTGACTGGGCCGGGAGTGGACACATTTCCAAAATGGCATGTTCCTCCTATTCAGCTGACTGATCCGGGAGTGTGGACACCTTTCCAAATGGCAAGTTCCTCATATTCAACTGACTGGGCCGGGAGTGGACACCTTTCAAAAATGGCATGTTCCTCCTATTCAGCTGATTGGGAGGGGAGTGGACACCTTTCCAAAATGGCATGTTCCTCCTATTCAGCTGACTGGGCCGGGAGTGGACACCTTTTCAAAATGGCATGTACCTCCTATTCAGCTGACAGGGCCGGGAGTGGACACCTTTCCAAAATGGCATGTTCCTCCTATTCAGCTGACTGGGCCGGGAGTGGACACCTTTTCAAAATGGCATGTTCCTCCTGTTCAGCTGACTGGTCCGGGAGTGGACACATTTCCAAAATGGCATGTTCCTCCTATTCAGCTGACTGGGCCAGGAGTGTGGACACCTTTTCAAAATGGCAAGTTCCTCATATTCAGCTGACTGGGCCGGGAGTGGACACCTTTTCAAAATGGCGTGTTCCTCCTATTCAGCTGACTGGGCCGGGAGTGGACAACTTTTCAAAATGGCATTTTCCTCCTATTCAGCTGACTGGGCCGGGAGTGGACACCTTTCCAAAATGGCATGTTCCTCATATTCAGCTGACTGGGCCGGGAGTGGACACCTTTTCAAAATGGCATGTTCCTCCTTTTCAGCTGACTGGGCTTAGAGTGTGGACACCTTTTCAAAATGGCAAGTTCCTCCTATTCAGCTGACTGGACCGGGAGTGGACACCTTTCCAAAATGGCATGTTCCTCCTATTCAGCTGACTGGGCTGAGAGTGTGGACACCTTTCCAAAATGGCATGTACCTCCTATTCAGCTGACTGGGCCGGGAGTGTGGACACCTTTTCAAAATGGCTTGTTCCTCATATTCAGCTGACTGGGCCGGGAGTGTGGACACCTTTTCAAAATGGCAAGTTCCTCCTATTCAGCTGACTGGGCCGGGAGTGTGGACACCTTTTCAAAATGGCATGTTCCTCCTATTCAGCTGACTGGGCCGGGAGTGGACACCTTTTCAAAATGGCATGTTCCTCCTATTCAGCTGACTGGGCCGGGAGTGGACACCTTTACAAAATGGCATTTTCGTCCTATTCAGCTGACTGGGCTGAGAGTGTGGACACCTTTCCAAAATGGCAAGTTCCTCATATTCAGCTGACTGGGCCGGGAGTGTGGACACATTTCCAAAATGGCATGTTCCTCCTATTCAGCTGACTGGGCCGGGAGTGGACACCTTTTCAAAATGGCATGTTCCTCATATTCAGCTGACTGGGCTGGGAGTGGACACCTTTTCAAAATGGCATGTTCCTCCTATTCAGCTGACTGGGCTGAGAGTGTGGACACCTTTTCAAAATGGCAAGTTCCTCCTATTCAGCTGACTGGGCCGGGAGTAGACACCTTTCCAAAATGGCATGTTCCTCCTGTTCAGCTGACTGGGCTGAGAGTTTGGACACCTTTCCAAATTGGCATGTTCCTCCTATTCAGCTGACTGGGCCGGGAGTGTGGACACCTTTTCAAAATGGCAAGTTCCTCATATTCAGCTGACTGTGCCGGGAGTGGACACCTTTTCAAAATGGCATGTTTCTCCTATTCAGCTGACTGGGCCGGGAGTGGACACCTTTCCAAAATGGCATTTTCCTCCTATTCAGCTGACTGGGTTGAGAGTGTGGACACCTTTCCAAAATGGCAAGTTCCTCATATTCAGCTGACTGGGCTGAGAGTGTGGACACCTTTTAAAAATGGCATGTTCCTCCTATTCAGCTGACTGGGCCGGGAGTGGACACCTTTCCAAAATGGCATGTTCCTCATATTCAGCTGACTGGGCCGGGAGTGGACACATTTCCAAAATGGCATGTTCCTCCTATTCAGCTGACTGGGCCAGGAGTGTGGACACCTTTTCAAAATGGCAAGTTCCTCATATTCAGCTGACTGGGCCGGGAGTGGACACCTTTTCAAAATGGCATGTTCCTCCTATTCAGCTGACTGGGCCGGGAGTGGACACCTTTTCAAAATGGCATGTTCCTCCTATTCAGCTGACTGGGCCGGGAGTGGACACATTTCCAAAATGGCATGTTCCTCATATTCAACTGACTGGGCCGGGAGTGGACACCTTTCCAAAATGGCATGTTCCTCCTATTCTGCTGACTGGGCTGAGAGTGTGGACACCTTTCCAAAATGGCATGTTCCTCCTATTCAGCTGACTGGGCCGGGAGTGGACACCTTTTCAAAATGGCATGTTCCTCCTATTCAGCTCACTGGGCCGGGAGTGTGGACCCCTTTTCAAAATGGCAAGTTCCTCATATTCAGCTGACTTGGCCCGGAGTGTGGACACCTTTTCAAAATGGCAAGTTCCTCATATTCAGCTGACTGGGCCGGGAGTTTGGACACAATTCCAAAATGGCATGTTCCTCCTATTCAGCTGACTGGGCCGGGAGTGGACACCTTTTAAAAATGGCATGTTCCTCCTATTCAGCTGACTGGGCCGGGAGTGTGGACCCCTTTTCAAAATGGCAAGTTCCTCATATTCAGCTGACTTGGCCGGGAGTGTGGACACCTTTTCAAATTGGCAAGTTCCTCATATTCAGCTGACTGTGCCGGGAGTGGACACCTTTTCAAAATGCCATGTTCCTCCTATTCAGCTGACAGGGCCGGGAGTGTGGACACCTTTCCAAAATGGCAAGTTCCTCCTATTCAGCTGACTGGGCTGAGAGTGTGGACACCTTTTCAAAATGGCATGTTCCTCCTATTCAGCTGACTGGGCTGAGAGTGTGGACACCTTTTCAAAATGGCAAGTTCCTCCTATTCAGCTGACTGGGCTGGGAGTGGACACCTTTCCAAAATGGCATGTTCCTCATATTCAGCTGACTGGGCCGGGAGTGGACACCTTTCCAAAATAGCATGTTCCTCATATTCAGCTGACTGGGCCGGGAGTGTGGACACCTTTCCAAAATGGCATGTTCCTCCTATTCAGCTGACTGGGCCAGGAGTGTGGACACCTTTTCAAAATGGCAAGTTACTCATATTCAGCTGAATGTGCCGGGAGTGGACACCTTTTCAAAATGGCATGTTCCTCCTATTCAGCTGACTGGGCTTGGAGTGGACACCTTTTCAAAATGGCATGTTCCTCCTATTCAGCTGACTGAGCCAGGAGTGTGGACACCTTTCCAAAATGGCATGTTCCTCATATTCCGCTGACTGGGCCAGGAGTGTGGACACCTTTCCAAAATGGCAAGTTCCTCCTATTCAGCTGACTGGACCGGGAGTGGACACCTTTCCAAAATGGCATGTTCCTCCTATTCAGCTGACTGGGCCGGGAGTGGACACCTTTCCAAAATGGCATGTTCCTCCTATTCAGCTGACTGGGCCGGGAGTGGACACCTTTCCAAAATGGCAAGTTCCTAACATTCAGCTGACTGGGCCGGGAGTGGACACCTTTCCAAAATGGAAAGTTCCTAATATTCAGCTGACAGGGCCGGGTGTGTGGACACCTTTTCAAAATGGCATGTACCTCCTATTCAGCTGACAGGGCCGGGAGTGGACACCTTTCCAAAATGGCATGTTCCTCCTATTCAGCTGACTGGGCCGGGAGTGGACACCTTTTCAAAATGGCATGTTCCTCCTATTCAGCTGACTGGTCCGGGAGTGGACACATTTCCAAAATGGCATGTTCCTCCTATTCAGCTGACTGGGCCAGGACTGTGGACACCTTTTCAAAATGGCAAGTTCCTCATATTCAGCTGACTGGGCCGGGAGTGGACACCTTTTCAAAATGGCGTGTTCCTCCTATTCAGCTGACTGGGCCGGGAGTGGACAACTTTTCAAAATGGCATTTTCCTCCTATTCAGCTGACTGGGCCGGGAGTGGACACCTTTCCAAAATGGCATGTTCCTCATATTCAGCTGACTGGGCCGGGAGTGGACACCTTTTCAAAATGGCATGTTCCTCCTTTTCAGCTGACTGGGCTTAGAGTGTGGACACCTTTTCAAAATGGCAAGTTCCTCCTATTCAGCTGACTGGACCGGGAGTGGACACCTTTCCAAAATGGCATGTTCCTCCTATTCAGCTGACTGGGCTGAGAGTGTGGACACCTTTCCAAAATGGCATGTACCTCCTATTCAGCTGACTGGGCCGGGAGTGTGGACACCTTTTCAAAATGGCTTGTTCCTCATATTCAGCTGACTGGGCCGGGAGTGTGGACACCTTTTCAAAATGGCAAGTTCCTCCTATTCAGCTGACTGGGCCGGGAGTGTGGACACCTTTTCAAAATGGCATGTTCCTCCTATTCAGCTGACTGGGCCGGGAGTGGACACCTTTTCAAAATGGCATGTTCCTCCTATTCAGCTGACTGGGTTGAGAGTGTGGACACCTTTCCAAAATGGCAAGTTCCTCATATTCAGCTGACTGGGCTGAGAGTGTGGACACCTTTTAAAAATCGCATGTTCCTCCTATTCAGCTGACTGGGCCGGGAGTGGACACCTTTCCAATATGGCATGTTCCTCATATTCAGCTGACTGGGCCGGGAGTGGACACATTTCCAAAATGGCATGTTCCTCCTATTCAGCTGACTGGGCCAGGAGTGTGGACACCTTTTCAAAATGGCAAGTTCCTCATATTCAGCTGACTGGGCCGGGAGTGGACACCTTTTCAAAATGGCATGTTCCTCCTATTCAGCTGACTGGGCCGGGAGTGGACACCTTTTCAAAATGGCATGTTCCTCCTATTCAGCTGACTGGGCCGGGAGTGGACACATTTCCAAAATGGCATGTTCCTCATATTCAACTGACTGGGCCGGGAGTGGACACCTTTCCAAAATGGCATGTTCCTCCTATTCTGCTGACTGGGCTGAGAGTGTGGACACCTTTCCAAAATGGCATGTTCCTCCTATTCAGCTGACTGGGCCGGGAGTGGACACCTTTTCAAAATGGCATGTTCCTCCTATTCAGCTCACTGGGCCGGGAGTGTGGACCCCTTTTCAAAATGGCAAGTTCCTCATATTCAGCTGACTTGGCCGGGAGTGTGGACACCTTTTCAAAATGGCAAGTTCCTCATATTCAGCTGACTGGGCCGGGAGTTTGGACACATTTCCAAAATGGCATGTTCCTCCTATTCAGCTGACTGGGCCGGGAGTGGACACCTTTTAAAAATGGCATGTTCCTCCTATTCAGCTGACTGGGCCGGGAGTGTGGACCCCTTTTCAAAATGGCAAGTTCCTCATATTCAGCTGACTTGGCCGGGAGTGTGGACACCTTTTCAAATTGGCAAGTTCCTTATATTCAGCTGACTGTGCCGGGAGTGGACACCTTTTCAAAATGCCATGTTCCTCCTATTCAGCTGACAGGGCCGGGAGTGTGGACACCTTTCCAAAATGGCAAGTTCCTCCTATTCAGCTGACTGGGCTGAGAGTGTGGACACCTTTTCAAAATGGCATGTTCCTCCTATTCAGCTGACTGGGCTGGGAGTGGACACCTTTCCAAAATGGCATGTTCCTCATATTCAGCTGACTGGGCCGGGAGTGGACACCTTTCCAAAATAGCATGTTCCTCATATTCAGCTGACTGGGCCGGGAGTGTGGACACCTTTCCAAAATGGCATGTTCCTCCTATTCAGCTGACTGGGACAGGAGTGTAGACACCTTTTCAAAATGGCAAGTTACTCATATTCAGCTGACTGTGCCGGGAGTGGACACCTTTTCAAAATGGCATGTTCCTCCTATTCAGCTGACAGGGCCGGGAGTGGACACCTTTCCAAAATGGCATGTTCCTCCTATTCAGCTGACTGGGCCGGGAGTGGACAAATTTCCAAAATGGCATGTTCCTCCTGTTCAGCTGATTGGGCCAGGAGTGTGGACACATTTTCAAAATGGCAAGTTCCTCATATTCAGCTGACTGGGCCAGGAGTGTGGACACCTTTTCAAAATGGCATGTTCCTCCTATTCAGCTGACTGAGCCGGGAATGTGGACACCTTTCCAAAATGGCATGTTCCTCCTATTGAGCTGACTGGGCCGGGATTGGACACCTTTCAAAAATGGCATGTTCCTCATATTCAGCTGAGTGGGCCGGGAGTGTGGACACCTTTCCAAAATGGCATGTTCCTCCTATTCAGCTGACTGGGCCGGGAGTTTGGAGACCTTTCCAAAATGTTCCTCATATTCAGCTGACTCGGCCGGGAGGGGACACCATTTCAAAATGGCATGTTCCTCCTATTCAGCTGACTGGGCTTGGAGTGGACACCTTTTCAAAATGGCATGTTCCTCCTATTCAGCTGACTGAGCCAGGAGTGTGGACACCTTTCCAAAATGGCATGTTCCTCATATTCCGCTGACTGGGCCAGGAGTGTGGACACCTTTCCAAAATGGCAAGTTCCTCCTATTCAGCTGACTGGACCGGGAGTGGACACCTTTCCAAAATGGCATGTTCCTCCTATTCAGCTGACTGGGCCGGGAGTGGACACCTTTCCAAAATGGCATGTTCCTCCTATTCAGCTGACTGGGCCGGGAGTGGACACCTTTCCAAAATGGCAAGTTCCTAACATTCAGCTGACTGGGCCGGGAGTGGACACCTTTCCAAAATGAAAAGTTCCTAATATTCAGCTGACAGGGCCGGGAGTGTGGACACCTTTTCAAAATGGCATGTACCTCCTATTCAGCTGACAGGGCCGGGAGTGGACACCTTTCCAAAATGGCATGTTCCTCCTATTCAGCTGACTGGGCCGGGAGTAGACACCTTTTCAAAATGGCATGTTCCTCCTATTCAGCTGACTGGTCCGGGAGTGGACACATTTCCAAAATGGCATGTTCCTCCTATTCAGCTGACTGGGCCAGGAGTGTGGACACCTTTTCAAAATGGCAAGTTCCTCATATTCAGCTGACTGGGCCGGGAGTGGACACCTTTTCAAAATGGCGTGTTCCTCCTATTCAGCTGACTGGGCCGGGAGTGGACAACTTTTCAAAATGGCATTTTCCTCCTATTCAGCTGACTGGGCCGGGAGTGGACACCTTTCCAAAATGGCATGTTCCTCATATTCAGCTGACTGGGCCGGGAGTGGACACCTTTTCAAAATGGCATGTTCCTCCTTTTCAGCTGACTGGGCTTAGAGTGTGGACACCTTTTCAAAATGGCAAGTTCCTCCTATTCAGCTGACTGGACCGGGAGTGGACACCTTTCCAAAATGGCATGTTCCTCCTATTCAGCTGACTGGGCTGAGAGTGTGGACACCTTTCCAAAATGGCATGTACCTCCTATTCAGCTGACTGGGCCGGGAGTGTGGACACCTTTTCAAAATGGCTTGTTCCTCATATTCAGCTGACTGGGCCGGGAGTGTGGACACCTTTTCAAAATGGCAAGTTCCTCCTATTTATCTGACTGGGCCGGGAGTGTGGACACCTTTTCAAAATGGCATGTTCCTCCTATTCAGCTGACTGGGCCGGGAGTGGACACCTTTTCAAAATGGCATGTTCCTCCTATTCAGCTGACTGGGCCGGGAGTGGACACCTTTACAAAATGGCATTTTCGTCCTATTCAGCTGACTGGGCTGAGAGTGTGGACACCTTTCCAAAATGGCAAGTTCCTCATATTCAGCTGACTGGGCCGGGAGTGTGGACACATTTCCAAAATGGCATGTTCCTCCTATTCAGCTGACTGGGCCGGGAGTGGACACCTTTTCAAAATGGCATGTTCCTCCTATTCAGCTCACTGGGCCGGGAGTGTGGACCCCTTTTCAAAATGGCAAGTTCCTCATATTCAGCTGACTTGGCCGGGAGTGTGGACACCTTTTCAAAATGGCAAGTTCCTCATATTCAGCTGACTGGGCCGGGAGTTTGGACACATTTCCAAAATGGCATGTTCCTCCTATTCAGCTGACTGGGCCGGGAGTGGACACCTTTTAAAAATGGCATGTTCCTCCTATTCAGCTGACTGGGCCGGGAGTGTGGACCCCTTTTCAAAATGGCAAGTTCCTCATATTCAGCTGACTTGGCCGGGAGTGTGGACACCTTTTCAAATTGGCAAGTTCCTCATATTCAGCTGACTGTGCCGGGAGTGGACACCTTTTCAAAATGCCATGTTCCTCCTATTCAGCTGACAGGGCCGGGAGTGTGGACACCTTTCCAAAATGGCAAGTTCCTCCTATTCAGCTGACTGGGCTGAGAGTGTGGACACCTTTTCAAAATGGCATGTTCCTCCTATTCAGCTGACTGGGCTGAGAGTGTGGACACCTTTTCAAAATGGCAAGTTCCTCCTATTCAGCTGACAGGGCCGGGAGTGGACACCTTTCCAAAATGGCATGTTCCTCCTATTCAGCTGACTGGGCCGGGAGTAGACACCTTTTCAAAATGGCATGTTCCTCCTATTCAGCTGACTGGTCCGGGAGTGGACACATTTCCAAAATGGCATGTTCCTCCTATTCAGCTGACTGGGCCAGGAGTGTGGACACCTTTTCAAAATGGCAAGTTCCTCATATTCAGCTGACTGGGCCGGGAGTGGACACCTTTTCAAAATGGCGTGTTCCTCCTATTCAGCTGACTGGGCCGGGAGTGGACAACTTTTCAAAATGGCATTTTCCTCCTATTCAGCTGACTGGGCCGGGAGTGGACACCTTTCCAAAATGGCATGTTCCTCATATTCAGCTGACTGGGCCGGGAGTGGACACCTTTTCAAAATGGCATGTTCCTCCTTTTCAGCTGACTGGGCTTAGAGTGTGGACACCTTTTCAAAATGGCAAGTTCCTCCTATTCAGCTGACTGGACCGGGAGTGGACACCTTTCCAAAATGGCATGTTCCTCCTATTCAGCTGACTGGGCTGAGAGTGTGGACACCTTTCCAAAATGGCATGTACCTCCTATTCAGCTGACTGGGCCGGGAGTGTGGACACCTTTTCAAAATGGCTTGTTCCTCATATTCAGCTGACTGGGCCGGGAGTGTGGACACCTTTTCAAAATGGCAAGTTCCTCCTATTTAGCTGACTGGGCCGGGAGTGTGGACACCTTTTCAAAATGGCATGTTCCTCCTATTCAGCTGACTGGGCCGGGAGTGGACACCTTTTCAAAATGGCATGTTCCTCCTATTCAGCTGACTGGGCCGGGAGTGGACACCTTTACAAAATGGCATTTTCGTCCTATTCAGCTGACTGGGCTGAGAGTGTGGACACCTTTCCAAAATGGCAAGTTCCTCATATTCAGCTGACTGGGCCGGGAGTGTGGACACATTTTCAAAATGGCATGTTCCTCCTATTCAGCTGACTGGGCCGGGAGTGGACACCTTTTCAAAATGGCATGTTCCTCCTATTCAGCTCACTGGGCCGGGAGTGTGGACCCCTTTTCAAAATGGCAAGTTCCTCATATTCAGCTGACTTGGCCGGGAGTGTGGACACCTTTTCAAAATGGCAAGTTCCTCATATTCAGCTGACTGGGCCGGGAGTTTGGACACATTTCCAAAATGGCATGTTCCTCCTATTCAGCTGACTGGGCCGGGAGTGGACACCTTTTCAAAATGGCGTGTTCCTCCTATTCAGCTGACTGGGCCGGGAGTGGACAACTTTTCAAAATGGCATTTTCCTCCTATTCAGCTGACTGGGCCGGGAGTGGACACCTTTCCAAAATGGCATGTTCCTCATATTCAGCTGACTGGGCCGGGAGTGGACACCTTTTCAAAATGGCATGTTCCTCCTTTTCAGCTGACTGGGCTTAGAGTGTGGACACCTTTTCAAAATGGCAAGTTCCTCCTATTCAGCTGACTGGACCGGGAGTGGACACCTTTCCAAAATGGCATGTTCCTCCTATTCAGCTGACTGGGCTGAGAGTGTGGACACCTTTCCAAAATGGCATGTACCTCCTATTCAGCTGACTGGGCCGGGAGTGTGGACACCTTTTCAAAATGGCTTGTTCCTCATATTCAGCTGACTGGGCCGGGAGTGTGGACACCTTTTCAAAATGGCAAGTTCCTCCTATTTATCTGACTGGGCCGGGAGTGTGGACACCTTTTCAAAATGGCATGTTCCTCCTATTCAGCTGACTGGGCCGGGAGTGGACACCTTTTCAAAATGGCATGTTCCTCCTATTCAGCTGACTGGGCCGGGAGTGGACACCTTTACAAAATGGCATTTTCGTCCTATTCAGCTGACTGGGCTGAGAGTGTGGACACCTTTCCAAAATGGCAAGTTCCTCATATTCAGCTGACTGGGCCGGGAGTGTGGACACATTTCCAAAATGGCATGTTCCTCCTATTCAGCTGACTGGGCCGGGAGTGGACACCTTTTCAAAATGGCATGTTCCTCCTATTCAGCTCACTGGGCCGGGAGTGTGGACCCCTTTTCAAAATGGCAAGTTCCTCATATTCAGCTGACTTGGCCGGGAGTGTGGACACCTTTTCAAAATGGCAAGTTCCTCATATTCAGCTGACTGGGCCGGGAGTTTGGACACATTTCCAAAATGGCATGTTCCTCCTATTCAGCTGACTGGGCCGGGAGTGGACACCTTTTAAAAATGGCATGTTCCTCCTATTCAGCTGACTGGGCCGGGAGTGTGGACCCCTTTTCAAAATGGCAAGTTCCTCATATTCAGCTGACTTGGCCGGGAGTGTGGACACCTTTTCAAATTGGCAAGTTCCTCATATTCAGCTGACTGTGCCGGGAGTGGACACCTTTTCAAAATGCCATGTTCCTCCTATTCAGCTGACAGGGCCGGGAGTGTGGACACCTTTCCAAAATGGCAAGTTCCTCCTATTCAGCTGACTGGGCTGAGAGTGTGGACACCTTTTCAAAATGGCATGTTCCTCCTATTCAGCTGACTGGGCTGAGAGTGTGGACACCTTTTCAAAATGGCAAGTTCCTCCTATTCAGCTGACAGGGCCGGGAGTGGACACCTTTCCAAAATGGCATGTTCCTCCTATTCAGCTGACTGGGCCGGGAGTAGACACCTTTTCAAAATGGCATGTTCCTCCTATTCAGCTGACTGGTCCGGGAGTGGACACATTTCCAAAATGGCATGTTCCTCCTATTCAGCTGACTGGGCCAGGAGTGTGGACACCTTTTCAAAATGGCAAGTTCCTCCTATTCAGCTGACTGGGCCGGGAGTGGACACCTTTTCAAAATGGCGTGTTCCTCCTATTCAGCTGACTGGGCCGGGAGTGGACAACTTTTCAAAATGGCATTTTCCTCCTATTCAGCTGACTGGGCCGGGAGTGGACACCTTTCCAAAATGGCATGTTCCTCATATTCAGCTGACTGGGCCGGGAGTGGACACCTTTTCAAAATGGCATGTTCCTCCTTTTCAGCTGACTGGGCTTAGAGTGTGGACACCTTTTCAAAATGGCAAGTTCCTCCTATTCAGCTGACTGGACCGGGAGTGGACACCTTTCCAAAATGGCATGTTCCTCCTATTCAGCTGACTGGGCTGAGAGTGTGGACACCTTTCCAAAATGGCATGTACCTCCTATTCAGCTGACTGGGCCGGGAGTGTGGACACCTTTTCAAAATGGCTTGTTCCTCATATTCAGCTGACTGGGCCGGGAGTGTGGACACCTTTTCAAAATGGCAAGTTCCTCCTATTTAGCTGACTGGGCCGGGAGTGTGGACACCTTTTCAAAATGGCATGTTCCTCCTATTCAGCTGACTGGGCCGGGAGTGGACACCTTTTCAAAATGGCATGTTCCTCCTATTCAGCTGACTGGGCCGGGAGTGGACACCTTTACAAAATGGCATTTTCGTCCTATTCAGCTGACTGGGCTGAGAGTGTGGACACCTTTCCAAAATGGCAAGTTCCTCATATTCAGCTGACTGGGCCGGGAGTGTGGACACATTTCCAAAATGGCATGTTCCTCCTATTCAGCTGACTGGGCCGGGAGTGGACACCTTTTCAAAATGGCATGTTCCTCCTATTCAGCTCACTGGGCCGGGAGTGTGGACCCCTTTTCAAAATGGCAAGTTCCTCATATTCAGCTGACTTGGCCGGGAGTGTGGACACCTTTTCAAAATGGCAAGTTCCTCATATTCAGCTGACTGGGCCGGGAGTTTGGACACATTTCCAAAATGGCATGTTCCTCCTATTCAGCTGACTGGGCCGGGAGTGGACACCTTTTAAAAATGGCATGTTCCTCCTATTCAGCTGACTGGGCCGGGAGTGTGGACCCCTTTTCAAAATGGCAAGTTCCTCATATTCAGCTGACTTGGCCGGGAGTGTGGACACCTTTTCAAATTGGCAAGTTCCTCATATTCAGCTGACTGTGCCGGGAGTGGACACCTTTTCAAAATGCCATGTTCCTCCTATTCAGCTGACAGGGCCGGGAGTGTGGACACCTTTCCAAAATGGCAAGTTCCTCCTATTCAGCTGACTGGGCTGAGAGTGTGGACACCTTTTCAAAATGGCATGTTCCTCCTATTCAGCTGACTGGGCTGAGAGTGTGGACACCTTTTCAAAATGGCAAGTTCCTCCTATTCAGCTGACTGGGCTGGGAGTGGACACCTTTCCAAAATGGCATGTTCCTCATATTCAGCTGACTGGGCCGGGAGTGGACACCTTTCCAAAATAGCATGTTCCTCATATTCAGCTGACTGGGCCGGGAGTGTGGACACCTTTCCAAAATGGCATGTTCCTCCTATTCAGCTGACTGGGCCAGGAGTGTGGACACCTTTTCAAAATGGCAAGTTACTCATATTCAGCTGACTGTGCCGGGAGTGGACACCTTTTCAAAATGGCATGTTCCTCCTATTCAGCTGACAGGGCCGGGAGTGGACACCTTTCCAAAATGGCATGTTCCTCCTATTCAGCTGACTGGGCCGGGAGTGGACACATTTCCAAAATGGCATGTTCCTCCTGTTCAGCTGATTGGGCCAGGAGTGTGGACACATTTTCAAAATGGCAAGTTCCTCATATTCAGCTGACTGGGCCAGGAGTGTGGACACCTTTTCAAAATGGCATGTTCCTCCTATTCAGCTGACTGAGCCGGGAATGTGGACACCTTTCCAAAATGGCATGTTCCTCCTATTGAGCTGACTGGGCCGGGATTGGACACCTTTCAAAAATGGCATGTTCCTCATATTCAGCTGAGTGGGCCGGGAGTGTGGACACCTTTCCAAAATGGCATGTTCCTCCTATTCAGCTGACTGGGCCGGGAGTTTGGAGACCTTTCCCAAATGTTCCTCATATTCAGCTGACTCGGCCGGGAGGGGACACCATTTCAAAATGGCATGTTCCTCCTATTCAGCTGACTGGGCTTGGAGTGGACACCTTTTCAAAATGGCATGTTCCTCCTATTCAGCTGACTGAGCCAGGAGTGTGGACACCTTTCCAAAATGGCATGTTCCTCATATTCCGCTGACTGGGCCAGGAGTGTGGACACCTTTCCAAAATGGCAAGTTCCTCCTATTCAGCTGACTGGACCGGGAGTGGACACCTTTCCAAAATGGCATGTTCCTCCTATTCAGCTGACTGGGCCGGGAGTGGACACCTTTCCAAAATGGCATGTTCCTCCTATTCAGCTGACTGGGCCGGGAGTGGACACCTTTCCAAAATGGCAAGTTCCTAACATTCAGCTGACTGGGCCGGGAGTGGACACCTTTCCAAAATGGAAAGTTCCTAATATTCAGCTGACAGGGCCGGGAGTGTGGACACCTTTTCAAAATGGCATGTACCTCCTATTCAGCTGACAGGGCCGGGAGTGGACACCTTTCCAAAATGGCATGTTCCTCCTATTCAGCTGACTGGGCCGGGAGTGGACACCTTTTCAAAATGGCATGTTCCTCCTATTCAGCTGACTGGTCCGGGAGTGGACACATTTCCAAAATGGCATGTTCCTCCTATTCAGCTGACTGGGCCAGGAGTGTGGACACCTTTTCAAAATGGCAAGTTCCTCATATTCAGCTGACTGGGCCGGGAGTGGACACCTTTTCAAAATGGCGTGTTCCTCCTATTCAGCTGACTGGGCCGGGAGTGGACAACTTTTCAAAATGGCATTTTCCTCCTATTCAGCTGACTGGGCCGGGAGTGGACACCTTTCCAAAATGGCATGTTCCTCATATTCAGCTGACTGGGCCGGGAGTGGACACCTTTCCAAAATAGCATGTTCCTCATATTCAGCTGACTGGGCCGGGAGTGTGGACACCTTTCCAAAATGGCATGTTCCTCCTATTCAGCTGACTGGGCCAGGAGTGTGGACACCTTTTCAAAATGGCAAGTTACTCATATTCAGCTGACTGTGCCGGGAGTGGACACCTTTTCAAAATGGCATGTTCCTCCTATTCAGCTGACAGGGCCGGGAGTGGACACCTTTCCAAAATGGCATGTTCCTCCTATTCAGCTGACTGGGCCGGGAGTGGACACATTTCCAAAATGGCATGTTCCTCCTGCTCAGCTGATTGGGCCAGGAGTGTGGACACATTTTCAAAATGGCAAGTTCCTCATATTCAGCTGACTGGGCCAGGAGTGTGGACACCTTTTCAAAATGGCATGTTCCTCCTATTCAGCTGACTGAGCCGGGAATGTGGACACCTTTCCAAAATGGCATGTTCCTCCTATTGAGCTGACTGGGCCGGGATTGGACACCTTTCCAAAATGGCATGTTCCTCATATTCAGCTGAGTGGGCCGGGAGTGTGGACACCTTTCCAAAATGGCATTTTCGTCCTATTCAGCTGACTGGGCTGAGAGTGTGGACACCTTTCCAAAATGGCAAGTTCCTCATATTCAGCTGACTGGGCCGGGAGTGTGGACACATTTCCAAAATGGCATGTTCCTCCTATTCAGCTGACTGGGCCGGGAGTGGACACCTTTTCAAAATGGCATGTTCCTCCTATTCAGCTCACTGGGCCGGGAGTGTGGACCCCTTTTCAAAATGGCAAGTTCCTCATATTCAGCTGACTTGGCCGGGAGTGTGGACACCTTTTCAAAATGGCAAGTTCCTCATATTCAGCTGACTGGGCCGGGAGTTTGGACACATTTCCAAAATGGCATGTTCCTCCTATTCAGCTGACTGGGCCGGGAGTGGACACCTTTTAAAAATGGCATGTTCCTCCTATTCAGCTGACTGGGCCGGGAGTGTGGACCCCTTTTCAAAATGGCAAGTTCCTCATATTCAGCTGACTTGGCCGGGAGTGTGGACACCTTTTCAAATTGGCAAGTTCCTCATATTCAGCTGACTGTGCCGGGAGTGGACACCTTTTCAAAATGCCATGTTCCTCCTATTCAGCTGACAGGGCCGGGAGTGTGGACACCTTTCCAAAATGGCAAGTTCCTCCTATTCAGCTGACTGGGCTGAGAGTGTGGACACCTTTTCAAAATGGCATGTTCCTCCTATTCAGCTGACTGGGCTGAGAGTGTGGACACCTTTTCAAAATGGCAAGTTCCTCCTATTCAGCTGACAGGGCCGGGAGTGGACACCTTTCCAAAATGGCATGTTCCTCCTATTCAGCTGACTGGGCCGGGAGTAGACACCTTTTCAAAATGGCATGTTCCTCCTATTCAGCTGACTGGTCCGGGAGTGGACACATTTCCAAAATGGCATGTTCCTCCTATTCAGCTGACTGGGCCAGGAGTGTGGACACCTTTTCAAAATGGCAAGTTCCTCCTATTCAGCTGACTGGGCCGGGAGTGGACACCTTTTCAAAATGGCGTGTTCCTCCTATTCAGCTGACTGGGCCGGGAGTGGACAACTTTTCAAAATGGCATTTTCCTCCTATTCAGCTGACTGGGCCGGGAGTGGACACGTTTCCAAAATGGCATGTTCCTCATATTCAGCTGACTGGGCCGGGAGTGGACACCTTTTCAAAATGGCATGTTCCTCCTTTTCAGCTGACTGGGCTTAGAGTGTGGACACCTTTTCAAAATGGCAAGTTCCTCCTATTCAGCTGACTGGACCGGGAGTGGACACCTTTCCAAAATGGCATGTTCCTCCTATTCAGCTGACTGGGCTGAGAGTGTGGACACCTTTCCAAAATGGCATGTACCTCCTATTCAGCTGACTGGGCCGGGAGTGTGGACACCTTTTCAAAATGGCTTGTTCCTCATATTCAGCTGACTGGGCCGGGAGTGTGGACACCTTTTCAAAATGGCAAGTTCCTCCTATTTAGCTGACTGGGCCGGGAGTGTGGACACCTTTTCAAAATGGCATGTTCCTCCTATTCAGCTGACTGGGCCGGGAGTGGACACCTTTTCAAAATGGCATGTTCCTCCTATTCAGCTGACTGGGCCGGGAGTGGACACCTTTACAAAATGGCATTTTCGTCCTATTCAGCTGACTGGGCTGAGAGTGTGGACACCTTTCCAAAATGGCAAGTTCCTCATATTCAGCTGACTGGGCCGGGAGTGTGGACACATTTCCAAAATGGCATGTTCCTCCTATTCAGCTGACTGGGCCGGGAGTGGACACCTTTTCAAAATGGCATGTTCCTCCTATTCAGCTCACTGGGCCGGGAGTGTGGACCCCTTTTCAAAATGGCAAGTTCCTCATATTCAGCTGACTTGGCCGGGAGTGTGGACACCTTTTCAAAATGGCAAGTTCCTCATATTCAGCTGACTGGGCCGGGAGTTTGGACACATTTCCAAAATGGCATGTTCCTCCTATTCAGCTGACTGGGCCGGGAGTGGACACCTTTTAAAAATGGCATGTTCCTCCTATTCAGCTGACTGGGCCGGGAGTGTGGACCCCTTTTCAAAATGGCAAGTTCCTCATATTCAGCTGACTTGGCCGGGAGTGTGGACACCTTTTCAAATTGGCAAGTTCCTCATATTCAGCTGACTGTGCCGGGAGTGGACACCTTTTCAAAATGCCATGTTCCTCCTATTCAGCTGACAGGGCCGGGAGTGTGGACACCTTTCCAAAATGGCAAGTTCCTCCTATTCAGCTGACTGGGCTGAGAGTGTGGACACCTTTTCAAAATGGCATGTTCCTCCTATTCAGCTGACTGGGCTGAGAGTGTGGACACCTTTTCAAAATGGCAAGTTCCTCCTATTCAGCTGACTGGGCTGGGAGTGGACACCTTTCCAAAATGGCATGTTCCTCATATTCAGCTGACTGGGCCGGGAGTGGACACCTTTCCAAAATAGCATGTTCCTCATATTCAGCTGACTGGGCCGGGAGTGTGGACACCTTTCCAAAATGGCATGTTCCTCCTATTCAGCTGACTGGGCCAGGAGTGTGGACACCTTTTCAAAATGGCAAGTTACTCATATTCAGCTGACTGTGCCGGGAGTGGACACCTTTTCAAAATGGCATGTTCCTCCTATTCAGCTGACAGGGCCGGGAGTGGACACCTTTCCAAAATGGCATGTTCCTCCTATTCAGCTGACTGGGCCGGGAGTGGACACATTTCCAAAATGGCATGTTCCTCCTGTTCAGCTGATTGGGCCAGGAGTGTGGACACATTTTCAAAATGGCAAGTTCCTCATATTCAGCTGACTGGGCCAGGAGTGTGGACACCTTTTCAAAATGGCATGTTCCTCCTATTCAGCTGACTGAGCCGGGAATGTGGACACCTTTCCAAAATGGCATGTTCCTCCTATTGAGCTGACTGGGCCGGGATTGGACACCTTTCAAAAATGGCATGTTCCTCATATTCAGCTGAGTGGGCCGGGAGTGTGGACACCTTTCCAAAATGGCATGTTCCTCCTATTCAGCTGACTGGGCCGGGAGTTTGGAGACCTTTCCCAAATGTTCCTCATATTCAGCTGACTCGGCCGGGAGGGGACACCATTTCAAAATGGCATGTTCCTCCTATTCAGCTGACTGGGCTTGGAGTGGACACCTTTTCAAAATGGCATGTTCCTCCTATTCAGCTGACTGAGCCAGGAGTGTGGACACCTTTCCAAAATGGCATGTTCCTCATATTCCGCTGACTGGGCCAGGAGTGTGGACACCTTTCCAAAATGGCAAGTTCCTCCTATTCAGCTGACTGGACCGGGAGTGGACACCTTTCCAAAATGGCATGTTCCTCCTATTCAGCTGACTGGGCCGGGAGTGGACACCTTTCCAAAATGGCATGTTCCTCCTATTCAGCTGACTGGGCCGGGAGTGGACACCTTTCCAAAATGGCAAGTTCCTAACATTCAGCTGACTGGGCCGGGAGTGGACACCTTTCCAAAATGGAAAGTTCCTAATATTCAGCTGACAGGGCCGGGAGTGTGGACACCTTTTCAAAATGGCATGTACCTCCTATTCAGCTGACAGGGCCGGGAGTGGACACCTTTCCAAAATGGCATGTTCCTCCTATTCAGCTGACTGGGCCGGGAGTGGACACCTTTTCAAAATGGCATGTTCCTCCTATTCAGCTGACTGGTCCGGGAGTGGACACATTTCCAAAATGGCATGTTCCTCCTATTCAGCTGACTGGGCCAGGAGTGTGGACACCTTTTCAAAATGGCAAGTTCCTCATATTCAGCTGACTGGGCCGGGAGTGGACACCTTTTCAAAATGGCGTGTTCCTCCTATTCAGCTGACTGGGCCGGGAGTGGACAACTTTTCAAAATGGCATTTTCCTCCTATTCAGCTGACTGGGCCGGGAGTGGACACCTTTCCAAAATGGCATGTTCCTCATATTCAGCTGACTGGGCCGGGAGTGGACACCTTTCCAAAATAGCATGTTCCTCATATTCAGCTGACTGGGCCGGGAGTGTGGACACCTTTCCAAAATGGCATGTTCCTCCTATTCAGCTGACTGGGCCAGGAGTGTGGACACCTTTTCAAAATGGCAAGTTACTCATATTCAGCTGACTGTGCCGGGAGTGGACACCTTTTCAAAATGGCATGTTCCTCCTATTCAGCTGACAGGGCCGGGAGTGGACACCTTTCCAAAATGGCATGTTCCTCCTATTCAGCTGACTGGGCCGGGAGTGGACACATTTCCAAAATGGCATGTTCCTCCTGCTCAGCTGATTGGGCCAGGAGTGTGGACACATTTTCAAAATGGCAAGTTCCTCATATTCAGCTGACTGGGCCAGGAGTGTGGACACCTTTTCAAAATGGCATGTTCCTCCTATTCAGCTGACTGAGCCGGGAATGTGGACACCTTTCCAAAATGGCATGTTCCTCCTATTGAGCTGACTGGGCCGGGATTGGACACCTTTCCAAAATGGCATGTTCCTCATATTCAGCTGAGTGGGCCGGGAGTGTGGACACCTTTCCAAAATGGCATTTTCCTCCTATTCAGCTGACTGGGCCGGGAGTTTGGAGACCTTTCCAAAATGTTCCTCATATTCAGCTGACTCGGCCTGGAGGGGACACCTTTCCAAAATGGCATGTTCCTCCTATTCAGCTGACTGGGCCGGGAGTAGACACCTTTTCAAAATGGCATGTTCCTCCTATTCAGCTGACTGGTCCGGGAGTGGACACATTTCCAAAATGGCATGTTCCTCCTATTCAGCTGACTGGGCCAGGAGTGTGGACACCTTTTCAAAATGGCAAGTTCCTCCTATTCAGCTGACTGGGCCGGGAGTGGACACCTTTTCAAAATGGCGTGTTCCTCCTATTCAGCTGACTGGGCCGGGAGTGGACAACTTTTCAAAATGGCATTTTCCTCCTATTCAGCTGACTGGGCCGGGAGTGGACACCTTTCCAAAATGGCATGTTCCTCATATTCAGCTGACTGGGCCGGGAGTGGACACCTTTTCAAAATGGCATGTTCCTCCTTTTCAGCTGACTGGGCTTAGAGTGTGGACACCTTTTCAAAATGGCAAGTTCCTCCTATTCAGCTGACTGGACCGGGAGTGGACACCTTTCCAAAATGGCATGTTCCTCCTATTCAGCTGACTGGGCTGAGAGTGTGGACACCTTTCCAAAATGGCATGTACCTCCTATTCAGCTGACTGGGCCGGGAGTGTGGACACCTTTTCAAAATGGCTTGTTCCTCATATTCAGCTGACTGGGCCCGGAGTGTGGACACCTTTTCAAAATGGCAAGTTCCTCCTATTTAGCTGACTGGGCCGGGAGTGTGGACACCTTTTCAAAATGGCATGTTCCTCCTATTCAGCTGACTGGGCCGGGAGTGGACACCTTTTCAAAATGGCATGTTCCTCCTATTCAGCTGACTGGGCCGGGAGTGGACACCTTTACAAAATGGCATTTTCGTCCTATTCAGCTGACTGGGCTGAGAGTGTGGACACCTTTCCAAAATGGCAAGTTCCTCATATTCAGCTGACTGGGCCGGGAGTGTGGACACATTTCCAAAATGGCATGTTCCTCCTATTCAGCTGACTGGGCCGGGAGTGGACACCTTTTCAAAATGGCATGTTCCTCCTATTCAGCTCACTGGGCCGGGAGTGTGGACCTCTTTTCAAAATGGCAAGTTCCTCATATTCAGCTGACTTGGCCGGGAGTGTGGACACCTTTTCAAAATGGCAAGTTCCTCATATTCAGCTGACTGGGCCGGGAGTTTGGACACATTTCCAAAATGGCATGTTCCTCCTATTCAGCTGACTGGGCCGGGAGTGGACACCTTTTAAAAATGGCATGTTCCTCCTATTCAGCTGACTGGGCCGGGAGTGTGGACCCCTTTTCAAAATGGCAAGTTCCTCATATTCAGCTGACTTGGCCGGGAGTGTGGACACCTTTTCAAATTGGCAAGTTCCTCATATTCAGCTGACTGTGCCGGGAGTGGACACCTTTTCAAAATGCCATGTTCCTCCTATTCAGCTGACAGGGCCGGGAGTGTGGACACCTTTCCAAAATGGCAAGTTCCTCCTATTCAGCTGACTGGGCTGAGAGTGTGGACACCTTTTCAAAATGGCATGTTCCTCCTATTCAGCTGACTGGGCTGAGAGTGTGGACACCTTTTCAAAATGGCAAGTTCCTCCTATTCAGCTGACTGGGCTGGGAGTGGACACCTTTCCAAAATGGCATGTTCCTCATATTCAGCTGACTGGGCCGGGAGTGGACACCTTTCCAAAATAGCATGTTCCTCATATTCAGCTGACTGGGCCGGGAGTGTGGACACCTTTCCAAAATGGCATGTTCCTCCTATTCAGCTGACTGGGCCAGGAGTGTGGACACCTTTTCAAAATGGCAAGTTACTCATATTCAGCTGACTGTGCCGGGAGTGGACACCTTTTCAAAATGGCATGTTCCTCCTATTCAGCTGACAGGGCCGGGAGTGGACACCTTTCCAAAATGGCATGTTCCTCCTATTCAGCTGACTGGGCCGGGAGTGGACACATTTCCAAAATGGCATGTTCCTCCTGTTCAGCTGATTGGGCCAGGAGTGTGGACACATTTTCAAAATGGCAAGTTCCTCATATTCAGCTGACTGGGCCAGGAGTGTGGACACCTTTTCAAAATGGCATGTTCCTCCTATTCAGCTGACTGAGCCGGGAATGTGGACACCTTTCCAAAATGGCATGTTCCTCCTATTCAGCTGACTGGGCCGGGATTGGACACCTTTCAAAAATGGCATGTTCCTCATATTCAGCTGAGTGGGCCGGGAGTGTGGACACCTTTCCAAAATGGCATGTTCCTCCTATTCAGCTGACTGGGCCGGGAGTTTGGAGACCTTTCCCAAATGTTCCTCATATTCAGCTGACTCGGCCGGGAGGGGACACCATTTCAAAATGGCATGTTCCTCCTATTCAGCTGACTGGGCTTGGAGTGGACACCTTTTCAAAATGGCATGTTCCTCCTATTCAGCTGACTGAGCCAGGAGTGTGGACACCTTTCCAAAATGGCATGTTCCTCATATTCCGCTGACTGGGCCAGGAGTGTGGACACCTTTCCAAAATGGCAAGTTCCTCCTATTCAGCTGACTGGACCGGGAGTGGACACCTTTCCAAAATGGCATGTTCCTCCTATTCAGCTGACTGGGCCGGGAGTGGACACCTTTCCAAAATGGCATGTTCCTCCTATTCAGCTGACTGGGCCGGGAGTGGACACCTTTCCAAAATGGCAAGTTCCTAACATTCAGCTGACTGGGCCGGGAGTGGACACCTTTCCAAAATGGAAAGTTCCTAATATTCAGCTGACAGGGCCGGGAGTGTGGACACCTTTTCAAAATGGCATGTTCCTCCTATTCAGCTGACTGGGCCGGGAGTGGACACCTTTTCAAAATGGCATGTTCCTCCTATTCAGCTGACTGGTCCGGGAGTGGACACATTTCCAAAATGGCATGTTCCTCCTATTCAGCTGACTGGGCCAGGAGTGTGGACACCTTTTCAAAATGGCAAGTTCCTCATATTCAGCTGACTGGGCCGGGAGTGGACACCTTTTCAAAATGGCGTGTTCCTCCTATTCAGCTGACTGGGCCGGGAGTGGACAACTTTTCAAAATGGCATTTTCCTCCTATTCAGCTGACTGGGCCGGGAGTGGACACCTTTCCAAAATGGCATGTTCCTCATATTCAGCTGACTGGGCCGGGAGTGGACACCTTTCCAAAATAGCATGTTCCTCATATTCAGCTGACTGGGCCGGGAGTGTGGACACCTTTCCAAAATGGCATGTTCCTCCTATTCAGCTGACTGGGCCAGGAGTGTGGACACCTTTTCAAAATGGCAAGTTACTCATATTCAGCTGACTGTGCCGGGAGTGGACACCTTTTCAAAATGGCATGTTCCTCCTATTCAGCTGACAGGGCCGGGAGTGGACACCTTTCCAAAATGGCATGTTCCTCCTATTCAGCTGACTGGGCCGGGAGTGGACACATTTCCAAAATGGCATGTTCCTCCTGCTCAGCTGATTGGGCCAGGAGTGTGGACACATTTTCAAAATGGCAAGTTCCTCATATTCAGCTGACTGGGCCAGGAGTGTGGACACCTTTTCAAAATGGCATGTTCCTCCTATTCAGCTGACTGAGCCGGGAATGTGGACACCTTTCCAAAATGGCATGTTCCTCCTATTGAGCTGACTGGGCCGGGATTGGACACCTTTCCAAAATGGCATGTTCCTCATATTCAGCTGAGTGGGCCGGGAGTGTGGACACCTTTCCAAAATGGCATTTTCCTCCTATTCAGCTGACTGGGCCGGGAGTTTGGAGACCTTTCCAAAATGTTCCTCATATTCAGCTGACTCGGCCTGGAGGGGACACCATTTCAAAATGGCATGTTCCTCCTATTCAGCTGACTGGGCTTGGAGTGGACACCTTTTCAAAATGGCATGTTCCTCCTATTCAGCTGACTGAGCCAGGAGTGTGGACACCTTTCCAAAATGGCATGTTCCTCATATTCCGCTGACTGGGCCAGGAGTGTGGACACCTTTCCAAAATGGCAAGTTCCTCCTATTCAGCTGACTGGACCGGGAGTGGACACCTTTCCAAAATGGCATGTTCCTCCTATTCAGCTGACTGGGCCGGGAGTGGACACCTTTCCAAAATGGCATGTTCCTCCTATTCAGCTGACTGGGCCGGGAGTGGACACCTTTCCAAAATGGCAAGTTCCTAACATTCAGCTGACTGGGCCGGGAGTGGACACCTTTCCAAAATGGAAAGTTCCTAATATTCAGCTGACAGGGCCGGGAGTGTGGACACCTTTTCAAAATGGCATATACCTCCTATTCAGCTGACAGGGCCGGGAGTGGACACCTTTCCAAAATGGCATGTTCCTCCTATTCAGCTGACTGGGCCGGGAGTGGACACCTTTTCAAAATGGCATGTTCCTCCTATTCAGCTGACTGGTCCGGGAGTGGACACATTTCCAAAATGGCATGTTCCTCCTATTCAGCTGACTGGGCCAGGAGTGTGGACACCTTTTCAAAATGGCAAGTTCCTCATATTCAGCTGACTGGGCCGGGAGTGGACACCTTTTCAAAATGGCGTGTTCCTCCTATTCAGCTGACTGGGCCGGGAGTGGACAACTTTTCAAAATGGCATTTTCCTCCTATTCAGCTGACTGGGCCGGGAGTGGACACCTTTCCAAAATGGCATGTTCCTCATATTCAGCTGACTGGGCCGGGAGTGGACACCTTTTCAAAATGGCATGTTCCTCCTTTTCAGCTGACTGGGCTTAGAGTGTGGACACCTTTTCAAAATGGCAAGTTCCTCCTATTCAGCTGACTGGACCGGGAGTGGACACCTTTCCAAAATGGCATGTTCCTCCTATTCAGCTGACTGGGCTGAGAGTGTGGACACCTTTCCAAAATGGCATGTACCTCCTATTCAGCTGACTGGGCCGGGAGTGTGGACACCTTTTCAAAATGGCTTGTTCCTCATATTCAGCTGACTGCGCCGGGAGTGTGGACACCTTTTCAAAATGGCAAGTTCCTCCTATTTAGCTGACTGGGCCGGGAGTGTGGACACCTTTTCAAAATGGCATGTTCCTCCTATTCAGCTGACTGGGCCGGGAGTGGACACCTTTTCAAAATGGCATGTTCCTCCTATTCAGCTGACTGGGCCGGGAGTGGACACCTTTACAAAATGGCATTTTCGTCCTATTCAGCTGACTGGGCTGAGAGTGTGGACACCTTTCCAAAATGGCAAGTTCCTCATATTCAGCTGACTGGGCCGGGAGTGTGGACACATTTCCAAAATGGCATGTTCCTCCTATTCAGCTGACTGGGCCGGGAGTGTGGACCCCTTTTCAAAATGGCAAGTTCCTCATATTCAGCTGACTTGGCCGGGAGTGTGGACACCTTTTCAAAATGGCAAGTTCCTCATATTCAGCTGACTGGGCCGGGAGTTTGGACACATTTCCAAAATGGCATGTTCCTCCTATTCAGCTGACTGGGCCGGGAGTGGACACCTTTTAAAAATGGCATGTTCCTCCTATTCAGCTGACTGGGCCGGGAGTGTGGACCCCTTTTCAAAATGGCAAGTTCCTCATATTCAGCTGACTTGGCCGGGAGTGTGGACACCTTTTCAAATTGGCAAGTTCCTCATATTCAGCTGACTGTGCCGGGAGTGGACACCTTTTCAAAATGCCATGTTCCTCCTATTCAGCTGACAGGGCCGGGAGTGTGGACACCTTTCCAAAATGGCAAGTTCCTCCTATTCAGCTGACTGGGCTGAGAGTGTGGACACCTTTTCAAAATGGCATGTTCCTCCTATTCAGCTGACTGGGCTGAGAGTGTGGACACCTTTTCAAAATGGCAAGTTCCTCCTATTCAGCTGACTGGGCTGGGAGTGGACACCTTTCCAAAATGGCATGTTCCTCATATTCAGCTGACTGGGCCGGGAGTGGACACCTTTCCAAAATAGCATGTTCCTCATATTCAGCTGACTGGGCCGGGAGTGTGGACACCTTTCCAAAATGGCATGTTCCTCCTATTCAGCTGACTGGGCCAGGAGTGTGGACACCTTTTCAAAATGGCAAGTTACTCATATTCAGCTGACTGTGCCGGGAGTGGACACCTTTTCAAAATGGCATGTTCCTCCTATTCAGCTGACAGGGCCGGGAGTGGACACCTTTCCAAAATGGCATGTTCCTCCTATTCAGCTGACTGGGCCGGGAGTGGACACATTTCCAAAATGGCATGTTCCTCCTGTTCAGCTGATTGGGCCAGGAGTGTGGACACATTTTCAAAATGGCAAGTTCCTCATATTCAGCTGACTGGGCCAGGAGTGTGGACACCTTTTCAAAATGGCATGTTCCTCCTATTCAGCTGACTGAGCCGGGAATGTGGACACCTTTCCAAAATGGCATGTTCCTCCTATTGAGCTGACTGGGCCGGGATTGGACACCTTTCAAAAATGGCATGTTCCTCATATTCAGCTGAGTGGGCCGGGAGTGTGGACACCTTTCCAAAATGGCATGTTCCTCCTATTCAGCTGACTGGGCCGGGAGTTTGGAGACCTTTCCCAAATGTTCCTCATATTCAGCTGACTCGGCCGGGAGGGGACACCATTTCAAAATGGCATGTTCCTCCTATTCAGCTGACTGGGCTTGGAGTGGACACCTTTTCAAAATGGCATGTTCCTCCTATTCAGCTGACTGAGCCAGGAGTGTGGACACCTTTCCAAAATGGCATGTTCCTCATATTCCGCTGACTGGGCCAGGAGTGTGGACACCTTTCCAAAATGGCAAGTTCCTCCTATTCAGCTGACTGGACCGGGAGTGGACACCTTTCCAAAATGGCATGTTCCTCCTATTCAGCTGACTGGGCCGGGAGTGGACACCTTTCCAAAATGGCATGTTCCTCCTATTCAGCTGACTGGGCCGGGAGTGGACACCTTTCCAAAATGGCAAGTTCCTAACATTCAGCTGACTGGGCCGGGAGTGGACACCTTTCCAAAATGGAAAGTTCCTAATATTCAGCTGACAGGGCCGGGAGTGTGGACACCTTTTCAAAATGGAATGTTCCTCATATTCAGCTGACAGGGCCGGGAGTGGACACCTTTCCAAAATGGCATGTTCCTCCTATTCAGCTGACTGGGCCGGGAGTGGACACCTTTTCAAAATGGCATGTTCCTCCTATTCAGCTGACTGGTCCGGGAGTGGACACATTTCCAAAATGGCATGTTCCTCCTATTCAGCTGACTGGGCCAGGAGTGTGGACACCTTTTCAAAATGGCAAGTTCCTCATATTCAGCTGACTGGGCCGGGAGTGGACACCTTTTCAAAATGGCGTGTTCCTCCTATTCAGCTGACTGGGCCGGGAGTGGACAACTTTTCAAAATGGCATTTTCCTCCTATTCAGCTGACTGGGCCGGGAGTGGACACCTTTCCAAAATGGCATGTTCCTCATATTCAGCTGACTGGGCCGGGAGTGGACACCTTTCCAAAATAGCATGTTCCTCATATTCAGCTGACTGGGCCGGGAGTGTGGACACCTTTCCAAAATGGCATGTTCCTCCTATTCAGCTGACTGGGCCAGGAGTGTGGACACCTTTTCAAAATGGCAAGTTACTCATATTCAGCTGACTGTGCCGGGAGTGGACACCTTTTCAAAATGGCATGTTCCTCCTATTCAGCTGACAGGGCCGGGAGTGGACACCTTTCCAAAATGGCATGTTCCTCCTATTCAGCTGACTGGGCCGGGAGTGGACACATTTCCAAAATGGCATGTTCCTCCTGTTCAGCTGATTGGGCCAGGAGTGTGGACACATTTTCAAAATGGCAAGTTCCTCATATTCAGCTGACTGGGCCAGGAGTGTGGACACCTTTTCAAAATGGCATGTTCCTCCTATTCAGCTGACTGAGCCGGGAATGTGGACACCTTTCCAAAATGGCATGTTCCTCCTATTGAGCTGACTGGGCCGGGATTGGACACCTTTCCAAAATGGCATGTTCCTCATATTCAGCTGAGTGGGCCGGGAGTGTGGACACCTTTCCAAAATGGCATGTTCCTCCTATTCAGCTGACTGGGCCGGGAGTTTGGAGACCTTTCCAAAATGTTCCTCATATTCAGCTGACTCGGCCGGGAGGGGACACCATTTCAAAATGGCATGTTCCTCCTATTCAGCTGACTGGGCTTGGAGTGGACACCTTTTCAAAATGGCATGTTCCTCCTATTCAGCTGACTGAGCCAGGAGTGTGGACACCTTTCCAAAATGGCATGTTCCTCATATTCCGCTGACTGGGCCAGGAGTGTGGACACCTTTCCAAAATGGCAAGTTCCTCCTATTCAGCTGACTGGACCGGGAGTGGACACCTTTCGAAAATGGCATGTTCCTCCTATTCAGCTGACTGGGCCGGGAGTGGACACCTTTCCAAAATGGCATGTTCCTCCTATTCAGCTGACTGGGCCGGGAGTGGACACCTTTCCAAAATGGCAAGTTCCTAACATTCAGCTGACTGGGCCGGGAGTGGACACCTTTCCAAAATGGAAAGTTCCTAATATTCAGCTGACAGGGCCGGGAGTGTGGACACCTTTTCAAAATGGCATGTACCTCCTATTCAGCTGACAGGGCCGGGAGTGGACACCTTTCCAAAATGGCATGTTCCTCCTATTCAGCTGACTGGGCCGGGAGTGGACACCTTTTCAAAATGGCATGTTCCTCCTATTCAGCTGACTGGTCCGGGAGTGGACACATTTCCAAAATGGCATGTTCCTCCTATTCAGCTGACTGGGCCAGGAGTGTGGACACCTTTTCAAAATGGCAAGTTCCTCATATTCAGCTGACTGGGCCGGGAGTGGACACCTTTTCAAAATGGCGTGTTCCTCCTATTCAGCTGACTGGGCCGGGAGTGGACAACTTTTCAAAATGGCATTTTCCTCCTATTCAGCTGACTGGGCCGGGAGTGGACACCTTTCCAAAATGGCATGTTCCTCATATTCAGCTGACTGGGCCGGGAGTGGACACCTTTTCAAAATGGCATGTTCCTCCTTTTCAGCTGACTGGGCTTAGAGTGTGGACACCTTTTCAAAATGGCAAGTTCCTCCTATTCAGCTGACTGGACCGGGAGTGGACACCTTTCCAAAATGGCATGTTCCTCCTATTCAGCTGACTGGGCTGAGAGTGTGGACACCTTTCCAAAATGGCATGTACCTCCTATTCAGCTGACTGGGCCGGGAGTGTGGACACCTTTTCAAAATGGCTTGTTCCTCATATTCAGCTGACAGGGCCGGGAGTGTGGACACCTTTTCAAAATGGCAAGTTCCTCCTATTCAGCTGACTGGGCCGGGAGTGTGGACACCTTTTCAAAATGGCATGTTCCTCCTATTCAGCTGACTGGGCCGGGAGTGGACACCTTTTCAAAATGGCATGTTCCTCCTATTCAGCTGACTGGGCCGGGAGTGGACACCTTTACAAAATGGCATTTTCGTCCTATTCAGCTGACTGGGCTGAGAGTGTGGACACCTTTCCAAAATGGCAAGTTCCTCATATTCAGCTGACTGGGCCGGGAGTGTGGACACATTTCCAAAATGGCATGTTCCTCCTATTCAGCTGACTGGGCCGGGAGTGGACACCTTTTCAAAATGGCATGTTCCTCCTATTCAGCTCACTGGGCCGGGAGTGTGGACCCCTTTTCAAAATGACAAGTTCCTCATATTCAGCTGACTTGGCCGGGAGTGTGGACACCTTTTCAAAATGGCAAGTTCCTCATATTCAGCTGACTGGGCCGGGAGTTTGGACACATTTCCAAAATGGCATGTTCCTCCTATTCAGCTGACTGGGCCGGGAGTGGACACCTTTTAAAAATGGCATGTTCCTCCTATTCAGCTGACTGGGCCGGGAGTGTGGACCCCTTTTCAAAATGGCAAGTTCCTCATATTCAGCTGACTTGGCCGGGAGTGTGGACACCTTTTCAAATTGGCAAGTTCCTCATATTCAGCTGACTGTGCCGGGAGTGGACACCTTTTCAAAATGCCATGTTCCTCCTATTCAGCTGACAGGGCCGGGAGTGTGGACACCTTTCCAAAATGGCAAGTTCCTCCTATTCAGCTGACTGGGCTGAGAGTGTGGACACCTTTTCAAAATGGCATGTTCCTCCTATTCAGCTGACTGGGCTGAGAGTGTGGACACCTTTTCAAAATGGCAAGTTCCTCCTATTCAGCTGACTGGGCTGGGAGTGGACACCTTTCCAAAATGGCATGTTCCTCGTATTCAGCTGACTGGGCCGGGAGTGGACACCTTTCCAAAATAGCATGTTCCTCATATTCAGCTGACTGGGCCGGGAGTGTGGACACCTTTCCAAAATGGCATGTTCCTCCTATTCAGCTGACTGGGCCAGGAGTGTGGACACCTTTTCAAAATGGCAAGTTACTCATATTCAGCTGACTGTGCCGGGAGTGGACACCTTTTCAAAATGGCATGTTCCTCCTATTCAGCTGACAGGGCCGGGAGTGGACACCTTTCCAAAATGGCATGTTCCTCCTATTCAGCTGACTGGGCCGGGAGTGGACACATTTCCAAAATGGCATGTTCCTCCTGTTCAGCTGATTGGGCCAGGAGTGTGGACAGATTTTCAAAATGGCAAGTTCCTCATATTCAGCTGACTGGGCCAAGAGTGTGGACACCTTTTCAAAATGGCATGTTCCTCCTATTCAGCTGACTGAGCCGGGAATGTGGACACCTTTCCAAAATGGCATGTTCCTCCTATTGAGCTGACTGGGCCGGGATTGTACACCTTTCAAAAATGGCATGTTCTTCATATTCAGCTGAGTGGGCCGGGAGTGTGGACACCTTTCCAAAATGGCATGTTCCTCCTATTCAGCTGACTGGGCCGGGAGTTTGGAGACCTTTCCAAAATGTTCCTCATATTCAGCTGACTCGGCCGGGAGGGGACACCATTTCAAAATGGCATGTTCCTCCTATTCAGCTGACTGGGCTTGGAGTGGACACCTTTTCAAAATGGCATGTTCCTCCTATTCAGCTGACTGAGCCAGGAGTGTGGACACCTTTCCAAAATGGCATGTTCCTCATATTCCGCTGACTGGGCCAGGAGTGTGGACACCTTTCCAAAATGGCAAGTTCCTCCTATTCAGCTGACTGGACCGGGAGTGGACACCTTTCCAAAATGGCATGTTCCTCCTATTCAGCTGACTGGGCCGGGAGTGGACACCTTTCCAAAATGGCATGTTCCTCCTATTCAGCTGACTGGGCCGGGAGTGGACACCTTTCCAAAATGGCAAGTTCCTAACATTCAGCTGACTGGGCCGGGAGTGGACACCTTTCCAAAATGGAAAGTTCCTAATATTCAGCTGACAGGGCCGGGAGTGTGGACACCTTTTCAAAATGGCATGTACCTCCTATTCAGCTGACAGGGCCGGGAGTGGACACCTTTCCAAAATGGCATGTTCCTCCTATTCAGCTGACTGGGCCGGGAGTGGACACCTTTTCAAAATGGCATGTTCCTCCTATTCAGCTGACTGGTCCGGGAGTGGACACATTTCCAAAATGGCATGTTCCTCCTATTCAGCTGACTGGGCCAGGAGTGTGGACACCTTTTCAAAATGGCAAGTTCCTCATATTCAGCTGACTGGGCCGGGAGTGGACACCTTTTCAAAATGGCGTGTTCCTCCTATTCAGCTGACTGGGCCGGGAGTGGACAACTTTTCAAAATGGCATTTTCCTCCTATTCAGCTGACTGGGCCGGGAGTGGACACCTTTCCAAAATGGCATGTTCCTCATATTCAGCTGACTGGGCCGGGAGTGGACACCTTTTCAAAATGGCATGTTCCTCCTTTTCAGCTGACTGGGCTTAGAGTGTGGACACCTTTTCAAAATGGCAAGTTCCTCCTATTCAGCTGACTGGACCGGGAGTGGACACCTTTCCAAAATGGCATGTTCCTCCTATTCAGCTGACTGGGCTGAGAGTGTGGACACCTTTCCAAAATGGCATGTACCTCCTATTCAGCTGACTGGGCCGGGAGTGTGGACACCTTTTCAAAATGGCTTGTTCCTCATATTCAGCTGACTGGGCCGGGAGTGTGGACACCTTTTCAAAATGGCAAGTTCCTCCTATTCAGCTGACTGGGCCGGGAGTGTGGACACCTTTTCAAAATGGCATGTTCCTCCTATTCAGCTGACTGGGCCGGGAGTGGACACCTTTTCAAAATGGCATGTTCCTCCTATTCAGCTGACTGGGTTGAGAGTGTGGACACCTTTCCAAAATGGCAAGTTCCTCATATTCAGCTGACTGGGCTGAGAGTGTGGACACCTTTTAAAAATGGCATGTTCCTCCTATTCAGCTGACTGGGCCGGGAGTGGACACCTTTCCAAAATGGCATGTTCCTCATATTCAGCTGACTGGGCCGGGAGTGGACACATTTCCAAAATGGCATGTTCCTCCTATTCAGCTGACTGGGCCAGGAGTGTGGACACCTTTTCAAAATGGCAAGTTCCTCCTATTCAGCTGACTGGGCCGGGAGTGGACACCTTTTCAAAATGGCATGTTCCTCCTATTCAGCTGACTGGGCCGGGAGTGGACACCTTTTCAAAATGGCATGTTCCTCCTATTCAGCTGACTGGGCCGGGAGTGGACACATTTCCAAAATGGCATGTTCCTCATATTCAACTGACTGGGCCGGGAGTGGACACCTTTCCAAAATGGCATGTTCCTCCTATTCTGCTGACTGGGCTGAGAGTGTGGACACCTTTCCAAAATGGCATGTTCCTCCTATTCAGCTGACTGGGCCGGGAGTGGACACCTTTTCAAAATGGCATGTTCCTCCTATTCAGCTCACTGGGCCGGGAGTGTGGACCCCTTTTCAAAATGGCAAGTTCCTCATATTCAGCTGACTTGGCCGGGAGTGTGGACACCTTTTCAAAATGGCAAGTTCCTCATATTCAGCTGACTGGGCCGGGAGTTTGGACACATTTCCAAAATGGCATGTTCCTCCTATTCAGCTGACTGGGCCGGGAGTGGACACCTTTTAAAAATGGCATGTTCCTCCTATTCAGCTGACTGGTCCGGGAGTGTGGACCCCTTTTCAAAATGGCAAGTTCCTCATATTCAGCTGACTTGGCCGGGAGTGTGGACACCTTTTCAAATTGGCAAGTTCCTCATATTCAGCTTACTGTGCCGGGAGTGGACACCTTTTCAAAATGCCATGTTCCTCCTATTCAGCTGACAGGGCCGGGAGTGTGGACACCTTTCCAAAATGGCAAGTTTCTCCTATTCAGCTGACTGGGCTGAGAGTGTGGACACCTTTTCAAAATGGCATGTTCCTCCTATTCAGCTGACTGGGCTGAGAGTGTGGACACCTTTTCAAAATGGCAAGTTCCTCCTATTCAGCTGACTGGGCTGGGAGTGGACACCTTTCCAAAATGGCATGTTCCTCATATTCAGCTGACTGGGCCGGGAGTGGACACCTTTCCAAAATAGCATGTTCCTCATATTCAGCTGACTGGGCCGGGAGTGTGGACACCTTTCCAAAATGGCATGTTCCTCCTATTCAGCTGACTGGGCGGGGAGTGGACACCTTTCCAAAATGGCATGTTCCTCCTATTCAGCTGACTGGGCCAGGAGTGGACACCTATCCAAAATGGCATGTTCCTCCTATTCAGCTGACTGGGCTGAGAGTGTGGACACCTTTTCAAAATGGCATGTTCCTCCTATTCAGCTGACTGGGCCGGGAGTCGACACCTTTCCAAAATGGCATGTTCCTCCTATTCAGCTGATTGGGCCGGGAGTGGACACATTTCCAAAATGGCATGTTCCTCCTATTCAGCTGACTGGGCCAGGAGTGTGAACACCTTTTCAAAATGGCAAGTTCCTCCTATTCAGCTGACTGGGCCAGGAGTGTGGACACCTTTTCAAAATGACAAGTTCCTCATATTCAGCTGACTGGGCCGGGAGTGGACACCTTTTCAAAATGGCATGTTCCTCCTATTCAGCTGACTGGGCCGGGAGTGGACACCTTTTCAAAATGGCATGTTCCTCCTATTCAGCTGACTGGGCCGGGAGTGGACACCTTTACAAAATGGCATGTTCCTCATATTCAGCTGACTGGGCTGGGAGTGGACACCTTTTCAAAATGGCATGTTCCTCCTATTCAGCTGACTGGGCTGAGAATGTGGACACCTTTTCAAAATGGCAAGTTCCTCCTATTCAGCTGACTGGGCCGGGAGTAGACACCTTTCCAAAATGGCATGTTCCTCCTGTTCAGCTGAATGGGCTGAGAGTGTGGACACCTTTCCAAATTGGCATGTTCCTCCTATTCAGCTGACTGGGCCGGGAGTGTGGACACCTTTTCAAAATGGCAAGTTCCTCATATTCAGCTGACTGTGCCGGGAGTGGACACCTTTTCAAAATGGCATGTTCCTCCTATTCAGCTGACTGGGCCGGGAGTGGACACCTTTCCAAAATGGCATTTTCCTCCTATTCAGCTGACTGGGTTGAGAGTGTGGACACCTTTCCAAAATGGCAAGTTCCTCATATTCAGCTGACTGGGCTGAGAGTGTGGACACCTTTTAAAAATGGCATGTTCCTCCTATTCAGCTGACTGGGCCGGGAGTGGACACCTTTCCAAAATGGCATGTTCCTCATATTCAGCTGACTGGGCCGGGAGTGGACACATTTCCAAAATGGCATGTTCCTCCTATTCAGCTGACTGGGCCAGGAGTGTGGACACCTTTTCAAAATGGCAAGTTCCTCATATTCAGCTGACTGGGCCGGGAGTGGACACCTTTTCAAAATGGCATGTTCCTCCTATTCAGCTGACTGGGCCGGGAGTGGACACCTTTTCAAAATGGCATGTTCCTCCTATTCAGCTGACTGGGCCGGGAGTGGACACATTTCCAAAATGGCATGTTCCTCATATTCAATTGACTGGGCCGGGAGTGGACACCTTTCCAAAATGGCATGTTCCTCCTATTCTGCTGACTGGGCTGAGAGTGTGGACACCTTTCCAAAATGGCATGTTCCTCCTATTCAGCTGACTGGGCCGGGAGTGGACACCTTTTCAAAATGGCATGTTCCTCCTATTCAGCTCACTGGGCCGGGAGTGTGGACCCCTTTTCAAAATGGCAAGTTCCTCATATTCAGCTGACTTGGCCGGGAGTGTGGACACCTTTTCAAAATGGCAAGTTCCTCATATTCAGCTGACTGGGCCGGGAGTTTGGACACATTTCCAAAATGGCATGTTCCTCCTATTCAGCTGACTGGGCCGGGAGTGGACACCTTTTAAAAATGGCATGTTCCTCCTATTCAGCTGACTGGGCCGGGAGTGTGGACCCCTTTTCAAAATGGCAAGTTCCTCATATTCAGCTGACTTGGCCGGGAGTGTGGACACCTTTTCAAATTGGAAAGTTCCTCATATTCAGCTGACTGTGCCGGGAGTGGACACCTTTTCAAAATGCCATGTTCCTCCTATTCAGCTGACTGGGCCGGGAGTGGACACCTTTCCAAAATAGCATGTTCCTCATATTCAGCTGACTGGGCCGGGAGTGTGGACACCTTGCCAAATGGCATGTTCCTCCTATTCAGCTGACTGGGCCAGGAGTGTGGACACCTTTTCAAAATGGCAAGTTCCTCCTATTCAGCTGACTGGGCCGGGAGTAGACACCTTTCCAAAATGGCATGTTCCTCCTGTTCAGCTGAATGGGCTGAGAGTGTGGACACCTTTCCAAATTGGCATGTTCCTCCTATTCAGCTGACTGGGCCGGGAGTGTGGACACCTTTTCAAAATGGCAAGTTCCTCATATTCAGCTGACTGTGCCGGGAGTGGACACCTTTTCAAAATGGCATGTTCCTCCTATTCAGCTGACTGGGCCGGGAGTGGACACCTTTCCAAAATGGCATTTTCCTCCTATTCAGCTGACTGGGTTGAGAGTGTGGACACCTTTCCAAAATGGCAAGTTCCTCATATTCAGCTGACTGGGCTGAGAGTGTGGACACCTTTTAAAAATGGCATGTTCCTCCTATTCAGCTGACTGGGCCGGGAGTGGACACCTTTCCAAAATGGCATGTTCCTCCTATTCAGCTGACTGGGCTGAGAGTGTGGACACCTTTTCAAAATGGCAAGTTCCTCCTATTCAGCTGACTGGGCCGGGAGTAGACACCTTTCCAAAATGGCATGTTCCTCCTGTTCAGCTGAATGGGCTGAGAGTGTGGACACCTTTCCAAATTGGCATGTTCCTCCTATTCAGCTGACTGGGCCGGGAGTGTGGACACCTTTTCAAAATGGCATGTTCCTCATATTCAGCTGACTGTGCCGGGAGTGGACACCTTTTCAAAATGGCATGTTCCTCCTATTCAGCTGACTGGGCCGGGAGTGGACACCTTTCCAAAATGGCATTTTCCTCCTATTCAGCTGACTGGGTTGAGAGTGTGGACACCTTTCCAAAATGGCAAGTTCCTCATATTCAGCTGACTGGGCTGAGAGTGTGGACACCTTTTAAAAATGGCATGTTCCTCCTATTCAGCTGACTGGGCCGGGAGTGGACACCTTTCCAAAATGGCATGTTCCTCATATTCAGCTGACTGGGCCGGGAGTGGACACATTTCCAAAATGGCATGTTCCTCCTATTCAGCTGACTGGGCCAGGAGTGTGGACACCTTTTCAAAATGGCAAGTTCCTCATATTCAGCTGACTGGGCCGGGAGTGGACACCTTTTCAAAATGGCATGTTCCTTCTATTCAGCTGACTGGGCCGGGAGTGGACACCTTTTCAAAATGGCATGTTCCTCCTATTCAGCTGACTGGGCCGGGAGTGGACACATTTCCAAAATGGCATGTTCCTCATATTCAACTGACTGGGCCGGGAGTGGACACCTTTCCAAAATGGCATGTTCCTCCTATTCTGCTGACTGGGCTGAGAGTGTGGACACCTTTCCAAAATGGCATGTTCCTCAAATTCAGCTGACTGGGCCGGGAGTGGACACCTTTTCAAAATGGCATGTTCCTCCTATTCAGCTCACTGGGCCGGGAGTGTGGACCCCTTTTCAAAATGGCAAGTTCCTCATATTCAGCTGACTTGGCCGGGAGTGTGGACACCTTTTCAAAATGGCAAGTTCCTCATATTCAGCTGACTGGGCCGGGAGTTTGGACACATTTCCAAAATGGCATGTTCCTCCTATTCAGCTGACTGGGCCGGGAGTGGACACCTTTTAAAAATGGCATGTTCCTCCTATTCAGCTGACTGGGCCGGGAGTGTGGACCCCTTTTCAAAATGGCAAGTTCCTCATATTCAGCTGACTTGGCCGGGAGTGTGGACACCTTTTCAAATTGGAAAGTTCCTCATATTCAGCTGACTGTGCCGGGAGTGGACACCTTTTCAAAATGCCATGTTCCTCCTATTCAGCTGACAGGGCCGGGAGTGTGGACACCTTTCCAAATTGGCAAGTTCCTCCTATTCAGCTGACTGGGCTGAGAGTGTGGACACCTTTTCAAAATGGCATGTTCCTTCTATTCAGCTGACTGGGCTGAGAGTGTGGACACCTTTTCAAAATGGCAAGTTCCTCCTATTCAGCTGACTGGGCTGGGAGTGGACACCTTTCCAAAATGGCATGTTCCTCATATTCAGCTGACTGGGCCGGGAGTGGACACCTTTCCAAAATAGCATGTTCCTCATATTCAGCTGACTGGGCCGGGAGTGTGGACACCTTTCCAAAATGGCATGTTCCTCCTATTCAGCTGACTGGGCCAGGAGTGTGGACACCTTTTCAAAATGGCAAGTTACTCATATTCAGCTGACTGTGCCGGGAGTGGACACCTTTTCAAAATGGCATGTTCCTCCTATTCAGCTGACAGGGCCGGGAGTGGACACCTTTCCAAAATGGCATGTTCCTCCTATTCAGCTGACTGGGCCGGGAGTGGACACATTTCCAAAATGGCATGTTCCTCCTGTTCAGCTGATTGGGCCAGGAGTGTGGACACATTTTCCAAATGGCAAGTTCCTCATATTCAGCTGACTGGGCCAGGAGTGTGGACACCTTTTCAAAATGGCATGTTCCTCCTATTCAGCTGACTGAGCCGGGAATGTGGACACCTTTCCAAAATGGCATGTTCCTCCTATTGAGCTGACTGGGCCGGGATTGGACACCTTTCAAAAATGGCATGTTCCTCATATTCAGCTGAGTGGGCCGGGAGTGTGGACACCTTTCCAAAATGGCATGTTCCTCCTATTCAGCTGACTGGGCCGGGAGTTTGGAGACCTTTCCAAAATGTTCCTCATATTCAGCTGACTCGGCCGGGAGGGGACACCATTTCAAAATGGCATGTTCCTCCTATTCAGCTGACTGGGCTTGGAGTGGACACCTTTTCAAAATGGCATGTTCCTCCTATTCAGCTGACTGAGCCAGGAGTGTGGACACCTTTCCAAAATGGCATGTTCCTCCTATTCAGCTGACTGGGCCGGGAGTGGACACCTTTCCAAAATGGCATGTTCCTCCTATTCAGCTGACTGGGCCGGGAGTGGACACCTTTCCAAAATGGCAAGTTCCTAACATTCAGCTGACTGGGCCGGGAGTGGACACCTTTCCAAAATGGAAAGTTCCTAATATTCAGCTGACAGGGCCGGGAGTGTGGACACCTTTCCAAAATGGCAAGTTCCTCCTATTCAGCTGACTGGGCTGAGAGTGTGAACACCTTTTCAAAATGGCATGTTCCTCCTATTCAGCTGACTGGGCTGAGAGTGTGGACACCTTTTCAAAATGGCAAGTTCCTCCTATTCAGCTGACTGGGCTGGGAGTGGACACCTTTCCAAAATGGCATGTTCCTCATATTCAGCTGACTGGGCCGGGAGTGGACACCTTTCCAAAATAGCATGTTCCTCATATTCAGCTGACTGGGCCAGGAGTGTGGACACCTTTCCAAAATGGCATGTTCCTCCTATTCAGCTGACTGGGCCAGGAGTGTGGACACCTTTTCAAAATGGCAAGTTACTCATATTCAGCTGACTGTGCCGGGAGTGGACACCTTTTCAAAATGGCATGTTCCTCCTATTCAGCTGACAGGGCCGGGAGTGGACACCTTTCCAAAATGGCATGTTCCTCCTATTCAGCTGACTGGGCCGGGAGTGGACACATTTCCAAAATGGCATGTTCCTCCTGTTCAGCTGATTGGGCCAGGAGTGTGGACACATTTTCAAAATGGCAAGTTCCTCATATTCAGCTGACTGGGCCGGGAGTGGACACCTTTTCAAAATGGCATGTTCCTCATATTCAACTGACTGGGCCGGGAGTGGACACCTTTCCAAAATGGCATGTTCCTCCTATTCTGCTGACTGGGCTGAGAGTGTGGACACCTTTTCAAAATGGAATGTTCCTCCTATTCAGCTGACTGGGCCGGGAGTGGACAACTTTCAAAAATGGCATGTTCCTCCTATTCAGCTGACTGGGCTGAGAGTGTGGACAGCTTTCCAAATGGCAAGTTCCTCATATTCAGCTGACTGGGCCGGGAGTGGACACCTTTTCAAAATGGCAAGTTCCTAATATTCAGCTGACTGGGCCGGGAGTGGACACCTTTTCAAAATGGCAAGTTCCTCATATTCAGCTGACTGATCCGGGAGTGGACACCTTTCAAAAATGGCAAGTTCCTCCTATTCAGCTGATTGGGAGGGGAGTGGACACCTTTCCAAAATGGCATGTTCCTCCTATTCAGCTGACTGGGCCGGGAGTGGACACCTTTTCTAAATGGCATGTACCTCCTATTCAGCTGACAGGGCCGGGAGTGGACACCTTTCCAAAATGGCATGTTCCTCCTATTCAGCTGACTGGGCCGGGAGTGGACACCTTTTCAAAATGGCATGTTCCTCCTATTCAGCTGACTGGTCCGGGAGTGGACACATTTCCAAAATGGCATGTTCCTCCTATTCAGCTGACTGGGCCAGGAGTGTGGACACCTTTTCAAAATGGCAAGTTCCTCATATTCAGCTGACTGGGCCGGGAGTGGACACCTTTTCAAAATGGCGTGTTCCTCCTATTCAGCTGACTGGGCCGGGAGTGGACAACTTTTCAAAATGGCATTTTCCTCCTATTCAGCTGACTGGGCCGGGAGTGGACACCTTTCCAAAATGGCATGTTCCTCCTTTTCAGCTGACTGGGCTTAGAGTGTGGACACCTTTTCAAAATGGCAAGTTCCTCCTATTCAGCTGACTGGACCGGGAGTGGACACCTTTCCAAAATGGCATGTTCCTCCTATTCAGCTGACTGGGCTGAGAGTGTGGACACCTTTCCAAAATGGCATGTACCTCCTATTCAGCTGACTGGGCCGGGAGTGTGGACACCTTTTCAAAATGGCATGTTCCTCCTATTCAGCTGACTGGGCCGGGAGTGGACACCTTTTCAAAATGGCATGTTCCTCCTATTCAGCTGACTGGGCCGGGAGTGGACACCTTTACAAAATGGCATTTTCGTCCTATTCAGCTGACTGGGCTGAGAGTGTGGACACCTTTCCAAAATGGCAAGTTCCTCATATTCAGCTGACTGGGCCGGGAGTGTGGACACATTTCCAAAATGGCATGTTCCTCCTATTCAGCTGACTGGGCCGGGAGTGGACACCTTTTAAAAATGGCATGTTCCTCCTATTCAGCTGACTGGGCCGGGAGTGTGGACCCCTTTTCAAAATGGCAAGTTCCTCATATTCAGCTGACTTGGCCGGGAGTGTGGACACCTTTTCAAAATGGCAAGTTCCTCATATTCAGCTGACTGTGCCGGGAGTGGACACCTTTTCAAAATGCCATGTTACTCCTATTCAGCTGACAGGGCCGGGAGTGTGGACACCTTTCCAAAATGGCAAGTTCCTCCTATTCAGCTGACTGGGCTGAGAGTGTGGACACCTTTTCAAAATGGAATGTTCCTCCTATTCAGCTGACTGGGCCGGGAGTGGACACCTTTTCAAAATGGCATGTTCCTCATATTCAACTGACTGGGCCGGGAGTGGACACCTTTCCAAAATGGCATGTTCCTCCTATTCAGCTGACTGGGCGGGGAGTGGACACCTTTCCAAAATGGCATGTTCCTCCTATTCAGCTGACTGGGCCAGGAGTGGACACCTATCCAAAATGGCATGTTCCTCCTATTCAGCTGACTGGGCTGAGAGTGTGGACACCTTTTCAAAATGGCATGTTCCTCATATTCAACTGACTGGGCCGGGAGTCGACACCTTTCCAAAATGGCATGTTCCTCCTATTCAGCTGACTGGGCCGGGAGTGGACACATTTCCAAAATGGCATGTTCCTCCTATTCAGCTGACTGGGCCAGGAGTGTGAACACCTTTTCAAAATGGCAAGTTCCTCCTATTCAGCTGACTGGGCCAGGAGTGTGGACACCTTTTCAAAATGACAAGTTCCTCATATTCAGCTGACTGGGCCGGGAGTGGACACCTTTTCAAAATGGCATGTTCCTCCTATTCAGCTGACTGGGCCGGGAGTGGACACCTTTTCAAAATGGCATGTTCCTCCTATTCAGCTGACTGGGCCGGGAGTGGACACCTTTTCAAAATGGCATGTTCCTCATATTCAGCTGACTGGGCCGGGAGTGGACACCTTTTCAAAATGGCATGTTCCTCCTATTCAGCTGACTGGGCTGAGAGTGTGGACACCTTTTCAAAATGGCAAGTTCCTCCTATTCAGCTGACTGGGCCGGGAGTAGACACCTTTCCAAAATGGCATGTTCCTCCTGTTCAGCTGACTGGGCTGAGAGTGTGGACACCTTTCCAAATTGGCATGTTCCTCCTATTCAGCTGACTGGGCCGGGAGTGTGGACACCTTTTCAAAATGGCAAGTTCCTCATATTCAGCTGACTGTGCCGGGAGTGGACACCTTTTCAAAATGGCATGTTCCTCCTATTCAGCTGACTGGGCCGGGAGTGGACACCTTTCCAAAATGGCATTTTCCTCCTATTCAGCTGACTGGGTTGAGAGTGTGGACACCTTTCCAAAATGGCAAGTTCCTCATATTCAGCTGACTGGGCTGAGAGTGTGGACACCTTTTAAAAATGGCATGTTCCTCCTATTCAGCTGACTGGGCCGGGAGTGGACACCTTTCCAAAATGGCATGTTCCTCATATTCAGCTGACTGGGCCGGGAGTGGACACATTTCCAAAATGGCATGTTCCTCCTATTCAGCTGACTGGGCCAGGAGTGTGGACACCTTTTCAAAATGGCAAGTTCCTCATATTCAGCTGACTGGGCCGGGAGTGGACACCTTTTCAAAATGGCATGTTCCTCCTATTCAGCTGACTGGGCCGGGAGTGGACACCTTTTCAAAATGGCAAGTTCCTAACATTCAGCTGACTGGGCCGGGAGTGGACACCTTTCCAAAATGGAAAGTTCCTAATATTCAGCTGACAGGGCCGGGAGTGTGGACACCTTTCCAAAATGGCAAGTTCCTCCTATTCAGCTGACTGGGCTGAGAGTGTGAACACCTTTTCAAAATGGCATGTTCCTCCTATTCAGCTGACTGGGCTGAGAGTGTGGACACCTTTTCAAAATGGCAAGTTCCTCCTATTCAGCTGACTGGGCTGGGAGTGGACACCTTTCCAAAATGGCATGTTCCTCATATTCAGCTGACTGGGCCGGGAGTGGACACCTTTCCAAAATAGCATGTTCCTCATATTCAGCTGACTGGGCCAGGAGTGTGGACACCTTTCCAAAATGGCATGTTCCTCCTATTCAGCTCACTGGGCCAGGAGTGTGGACACCTTTTCAAAATGGCAAGTTACTCATATTCAGCTGACTGTGCCGGGAGTGGACACCTTTTCAAAATGGCATGTTCCTCCTATTCAGCTGACAGGGCTGGGAGTGGACACCTTTCCAAAATGGCATGTTCCTCCTATTCAGCTGACTGGGCCGGGAGTGGACACATTTCCAAAATGGCATGTTCCTCCTGTTCAGCTGATTGGGCCAGGAGTGTGGACACATTTTCAAAATGGCAAGTTCCTCATATTCAGCTGACTGGGCCGGGAGTGGACACCTTTTCAAAATGGCATGTTCCTCATATTCAACTGACTGGGCCGGGAGTGGACACCTTTCCAAAATGGCATGTTCCTCCTATTCTGCTGACTGGGCTGAGAGTGTGGACACCTTTTCAAAATGGAATGTTCCTCCTATTCAGCTGACTGGGCCGGGAGTGGACAACTTTCAAAAATGGCATGTTCCTCCTATTCAGCTGACTGGGCTGAGAGTGTGGACAGCTTTCCAAATGGCAAGTTCCTCATATTCAGCTGACTGGGCCGGGAGTGGACACCTTTTCAAAATGGCATGTTCCTCCTATTCAGCTCACTGGGCCGGGAGTGGACACCTTTTCAAAATGGCAAGTTCCTAATATTCAGCTGACTGGGCCGGGAGTGGACACCTTTTCAAAATGGCAAGTTCCTCATATTCAGCTGACTGATCCGGGAGTGTGGACACCTTTCCAAATGGCAAGTTCCTCATATTCAACTGACTGGGCCGGGAGTGGACACCTTTCAAAAATGGCATGTTCCTCCTATTCAGCTGATTGGGAGGGGAGTGGACACCTTTCCAAAATGGCATGTTCCTCCTATTCAGCTGACTGGGCCGGGAGTGGACACCTTTTCTAAATGGCATGTACCTCCTATTCAGCTGACAGGGCCGGGAGTGGACACCTTTCCAAAATGGCATGTTCCTCCTATTCAGCTGACTGGGCCGGGAGTAGACACCTTTTCAAAATGGCATGTTCCTCCTATTCAGCTGACTGGTCCGGGAGTGGACACATTTCCAAAATGGCATGTTCCTCCTATTCAGCTGACTGGGCCAGGAGTGTGGACACCTTTTCAAAATGGCAAGTTCCTCATATTCAGCTGACTGGGCCGGGAGTGGACACCTTTTCAAAATGGCGTGTTCCTCCTATTCAGCTGACTGGGCCGGGAGTGGACAACTTTTCAAAATGGCATTTTCCTCCTATTCAGCTGACTGGGCCGGGAGTGGACACCTTTCCAAAATGGCATGTTCCTCATATTCAGCTGACTGGGCCGGGAGTGGACACCTTTTCAAAATGGCATGTTCCTCCTATTCAGCTGACTGGGCCGGGAGTGGACACCTTTTAAAAATGGCATGTTCCTCCTATTCAGCTGACTGGGCCGGGAGTGGACACATTTCCAAAATGGCATGTTCCTCATATTCAACTGACTGGGCCGGGAGTGGACACCTTTCCAAAATGGCATGTTCCTCCTATTCTGCTGACTGGGCTGAGAGTGTGGACACCTTTCCAAAATGGCATGTTCCTCCTATTCAGCTGACTGGGCCGGGAGTGGACACCTTTTCAAAATGGCATGTTCCTCCTATTCAGCTCACTGGGCCGGGAGTGTGGACCCCTTTTCAAAATGGCAAGTTCCTCATATTCAGCTGACTTGGCCGGGAGTGTGGACACCTTTTCAAAATGGCAAGTTCCTCATATTCAGCTGACTGGGCCGGGAGTTTGGACACATTTCCAAAATGGCATGTTCCTCCTATTCATCTGACAGGGCCGGGAGTGGACACCTTTCCAAAATGGCATGTTCCTCCTATTCAGCTGACTGGGCCGGGAGTGGACACATTTCCAAAATGGCATGTTCCTCCTGTTCAGCTGATTGGGCCAGGAGTGTGGACACATTTTCAAAATGGCAAGTTCCTCATATTCAGCTGACTGGGCCAGGAGTGTGGACACCTTTTCAAAATGGCATGTTCCTCCTATTCAGCTGACTGAGCCGGGAATGTGGACACCTTTCCAAAATGGCATGTTCCTCCTATTGAGCTGACTGGGCCGGGATTGGACACCTTTCAAAAATGGCATGTTCCTCATATTCAGCTGAGTGGGCCGGGAGTGTGGACACCTTTCCAAAATGGCATGTTCCTCCTATTCAGCTGACTGGGCCGGGAGTTTGGAGACCTTTCCAAAATGTTCCTCATATTCAGCTGACTCGGCCGGGAGGGGACACCATTTCAAAATGGCATGTTCCTCCTATTCAGCTGACTGGGCTTGGAGTGGACACCTTTTCAAAATGGCATGTTCCTCCTATTCAGCTGACTGAGCCAGGAGTGTGGACACCTTTCCAAAATGGCATGTTCCTCATATTCCGCTGACTGGGCCAGGAGTGTGGACACCTTTCCAAAATGGCAAGTTCCTCCTATTCAGCTGACTGGACCGGGAGTGGACACCTTTCCAAAATGGCATGTTCCTCCTATTCAGCTGACTGGGCCGGGAGTGGACACCTTTCCAAAATGGCATGTTCCTCCTATTCAGCTGACTGGGCCGGGAGTGGACACCTTTCCAAAATGGCAAGTTCCTAACATTCAGCTGACTGGGCCGGGAGTGGACACCTTTCCAAAATGGAAAGTTCCTAATATTCAGCTGACAGGGCCGGGAGTGTGGACACCTTTCCAAAATGGCAAGTTCCTCCTATTCAGCTGACTGGGCTGAGAGTGTGAACACCTTTTCAAAATGGCATGTTCCTCCTATTCAGCTGACTGGGCTGAGAGTGTGGACACCTTTTCAAAATGGCAAGTTCCTCCTATTCAGCTGACTGGGCTGGGAGTGGACACCTTTCCAAAATGGCATGTTCCTCATATTCAGCTGACTGGGCCGGGAGTGGACACCTTTCCAAAATAGCATGTTCCTCATATTCAGCTGACTGGGCCAGGAGTGTGGACACCTTTCCAAAATGGCATGTTCCTCCTATTCAGCTCACTGGGCCAGGAGTGTGGACACCTTTTCAAAATGGCAAGTTACTCATATTCAGCTGACTGTGCCGGGAGTGGACACCTTTTCAAAATGGCATGTTCCTCCTATTCAGCTGACAGGGCCGGGAGTGGACACCTTTCCAAAATGGCATGTTCCTCCTATTCAGCTGACTGGGCCGGGAGTGGACACATTTCCAAAATGGCATGTTCCTCCTGTTCAGCTGATTGGGCTAGGAGTGTGGACACATTTTCAAAATGGCAAGTTCCTCATATTCAGCTGACTGGGCCGGGAGTGGACACCTTTTCAAAATGGCATGTTCCTCATATTCAACTGACTGGGCCGGGAGTGGACACCTTTCCAAAATGGCATGTTCCTCCTATTCTGCTGACTGGGCTGAGAGTGTGGACACCTTTTCAAAATGGAATGTTCCTCCTATTCAGCTGACTGGGCCGGGAGTGGACAACTTTCAAAAATGGCATGTTCCTCCTATTCAGCTGACTGGGCTGAGAGTGTGGACAGCTTTCCAAATGGCAAGTTCCTCATATTCAGCTGACTGGGCCGGGAGTGGACACCTTTTCAAAATGGCATGTTCCTCCTATTCAGCTCACTGGGCCGGGAGTGGACACCTTTTCAAAATGGCAAGTTCCTAATATTCAGCTGACTGGGCCGGGAGTGGACACCTTTTCAAAATGGCAAGTTCCTCATATTCAGCTGACTGATCCGGGAGTGTGGACACCTTTCCAAATGGCAAGTTCCTCATATTCAACTGACTGGGCCGGGAGTGGACACCTTTCAAAAATGGCATGTTCCTCCTATTCAGCTGATTGGGAGGGGAGTGGACACCTTTCCAAAATGGCATGTTCCTCCTATTCAGCTGACTGGGCCGGGAGTGGACACCTTTTCTAAATGGCATGTACCTCCTATTCAGCTGACAGGGCCGGGAGTGGACACCTTTCCAAAATGGCATGTTCCTCCTATTCAGCTGACTGGGCCGGGAGTAGACACCTTTTCAAAATGGCATGTTCCTCCTATTCAGCTGACTGGTCCGGGAGTGGACACATTTCCAAAATGGCATGTTCCTCCTATTCAGCTGACTGGGCCAGGAGTGTGGACACCTTTTCAAAATGGCAAGTTCCTCATATTCAGCTGACTGGGCCGGGAGTGGACACCTTTTCAAAATGGCGTGTTCCTCCTATTCAGCTGACTGGGCCGGGAGTGGACAACTTTTCAAAATGGCATTTTCCTCCTATTCAGCTGACTGGGCCGGGAGTGGACACCTTTCCAAAATGGCATGTTCCTCATATTCAGCTGACTGGGCCGGGAGTGGACACCTTTTCAAAATGGCATGTTCCTCCTTTTCAGCTGACTGGGCTTAGAGTGTGGACACCTTTTCAAAATGGCAAGTTCCTCCTATTCAGCTGACTGGACCGGGAGTGGACACCTTTCCAAAATGGCATGTTCCTCCTATTCAGCTGACTGGGCTGAGAGTGTGGACACCTTTCCAAAATGGCATGTACCTCCTATTCAGCTGACTGGGCCGGGAGTGTGGACACCTTTTCAAAATGGCATGTTCCTCCTATTCAGCTGACTGGGCCGGGAGTGGACACCTTTTCAAAATGGCATGTTCCTCCTATTCAGCTGACTGGGCCGGGAGTGGACACCTTTACAAAATGGCATTTTCGTCCTATTCAGCTGACTGGGCTGAGAGTGTGGACACCTTTCCAAAATGGCAAGTTCCTCATATTCAGCTGACTAGGCCGGGAGTGTGGACACATTTCCAAAATGGCATGTTCCTCCTATTCAGCTGACTGGGCCGGGAGTGGACACCTTTTAAAAATGGCATGTTCCTCCTATTCAGCTGACTGGGCCGGGAGTGTGGACCCCTTTTCAAAATGGCAAGTTCCTCATATTCAGCTGACTTGGCCGGGAGTGTGGACACCTTTTCAAAATGGCAAGTTCCTCATATTCAGCTGACTGTGCCGGGAGTGGACACCTTTTCAAAATGCCATGTTCCTCCTATTCAGCTGACAGGGCCGGGAGTGTGGACACCTTTCCAAAATGGCAAGTTCCTCCTATTCAGCTGACTGGGCTGAGAGTGTGGACACCTTTTCAAAATGGAATGTTCCTCCTATTCAGCTGACTGGGCCGGGAGTGGACACCTTTTCAAAATGGCATGTTCCTCATATTCAACTGACTGGGCCGGGAGTGGACACCTTTCCAAAATGGCATGTTCCTCCTATTCAGCTGGCTGGGCGGGGAGTGGACACCTTTCCAAAATGGCATGTTCCTCCTATTCAGCTGACTGGGCCAGGAGTGGACACCTATCCAAAATGGCATGTTCCTCCTATTCAGCTGACTGGGCTGAGAGTGTGGACACCTTTTCAAAATGGCATGTTCCTCCTATTCAGCTGACTGGGCCGGGAGTCGACACCTTTCCAAAATGGCATGTTCCTCCTATTCAGCTGACTGGGCCGGGAGTGGACACATTTCCAAAATGGCATGTTCCTCCTATTCAGCTGACTGGGCCAGGAGTGTGAACACCTTTTCAAAATGGCAAGTTCCTCCTATTCAGCTGACTGGGCCAGGAGTGTGGACACCTTTTCAAAATGACAAGTTCCTCATATTCAGCTGACTGGGCCGGGAGTGGACACCTTTTCAAAATGGCATGTTCCTCCTATTCAGCTGACTGGGCCGGGAGTGGACACCTTTTCAAAATGGCATGTTCCTCCTATTCAGCTGACTGGGCCGGGAGTGGACACCTTTTCAAAATGGCATGTTCCTCATATTCAGCTGACTGGGCCGGGAGTGGACACCTTTTCAAAATGGCATGTTCCTCCTATTCAGCTGACTGGGCTGAGAGTGTGGACACCTTTTCAAAATGGCAAGTTCCTCCTATTCAGCTGACTGGGCCGGGAGTAGACACCTTTCCAAAATGGCATGTTCCTCCTGTTCAGCTGACTGGGCTGAGAGTGTGGACACCTTTCCAAATTGGCATGTTCCTCCTATTCAGCTGACTGGGCCGGGAGTGTGGACACCTTTTCAAAATGGCAAGTTCCTCATATTCAGCTGACTGTGCCGGGAGTGGACACCTTTCCAAAATGGCATTTTCCTCCTATTCAGCTGACTGGGTTGAGAGTGTGGACACCTTTCCAAAATGGCAAGTTCCTCATATTCAGCTGATTGGGCTGAGAGTGTGGACACCTTTTAAAAATGGCATGTTCCTCCTATTCAGCTGACTGGGCCGGGAGTGGACACCTTTCCAAAATGGCATGCTCCTCATATTCAGCTGACTGGGCCGGGAGTGGACACATTTCCAAAATGGCATGTTCCTCCTATTCAGCTGACTGGGCCAGGAGTGTGGACACCTTTTCAAAATGGCAAGTTCCTCATATTCAGCTGACTGGGCCGGGAGTGGACACCTTTTCAAAATGGCATGTTCCTCCTATTCAGCTGACTGGGCCGGGAGTGGACACCTTTTCAAAATGGCATGTTCCTCCTATTCAGCTGACTGGGCCGGGAGTGGACACATTTCCAAAATGGCATGTTCCTCATATTCAACTGATTGGGCCGGGAGTGGACACCTTTCCAAAATGGCATGTTCCTCCTATTCTGCTGACTGGGCTGAGAGTGTGGACACCTTTCCAAAATGGCATGTTCCTCCTATTCAGCTGACTGGGCCGGGAGTGGACACCTTTTCAAAATGGCATGTTCCTCCTATTCAGCTCACTGGGCCGGGAGTGTGGACCCCTTTTCAAAATGGCAAGTTCCTCATATTCAGCTGACTTGGCCGGGAGTGTGGACACCTTTTCAAAATGGCAAGTTCCTCATATTCAGCTGACTGGGCCGGGAGTTTGGACACATTTCCAAAATGGCATGTTCCTCCTATTCAGCTGACTGGGCCGGGAGTGGACACCTTTTAAAAATGGCATGTTCCTCCTATTCAGCTGACTGGGCCGGGAGTGTGGACCCCTTTTCAAAATGGCAAGTTCCTCATATTCAGCTGACTTGGCCGGGAGTGTGGACACCTTTTCAAATTGGCAAGTTCCTCATATTCAGCTGACTGTGCCGGGAGTGGACACCTTTTCAAAATGCCATGTTCCTCCTATTCAGCTGACAGGGCCGGGAGTGTGGACACCTTTCCAAAATGGCAAGTTCCTCCTATTCAGCTGACTGGGCTGAGAGTGTGGACACCTTTTCAAAATGGCATGTTCCTCCTATTCAGCTGACTGGGCCGGGAGTGGACACATTTCCAAAATGGCATGTTCCTCCTATTCAGCTGACTGGGCCGGGAGTGGACACATTTCCAAAATGGCATGTTCCTCCTGTTCAGCTGATTGGGCCAGGAGTGTGGACACATTTTCCAAATGGCAAGTTCCTCATATTCAGCTGACTGGGCCAGGAGTGTGGACACCTTTTCAAAATGGCATGTTCCTCCTATTCAGCTGACTGAGCCGGGAATGTGGACACCTTTCCAAAATGGCATGTTCCTCCTATTGAGCTGACTGGGCCGGGATTGGACACCTTTCAAAAATGGCATGTTCCTCATATTCAGCTGAGTGGGCCGGGAGTGTGGACACCTTTCCAAAATGGCATGTTCCTCCTATTCAGCTGACTGGGCCGGGAGTTTGGAGACCTTTCCAAAATGTTCCTCATATTCAGCTGACTCGGCCGGGAGGGGACACCATTTCAAAATGGCATGTTCCTCCTATTCAGCTGACTGGGCTTGGAGTGGACACCTTTTCAAAATGGCATGTTCCTCCTATTCAGCTGACTGAGCCAGGAGTGTGGACACCTTTCCAAAATGGCATGTTCCTCATATTCCGCTGACTGGGCCAGGAGTGTGGACACCTTTCCAAAATGGCAAGTTCCTCCTATTCAGCTGACTGGACTGGGAGTGGACACCTTTCCAAAATGGCATGTTCCTCCTATTCAGCTGACTGGGCCGGGAGTGGACACCTTTCCAAAATGGCATGTTCCTCCTATTCAGCTGACTGGGCCGGGAGTGGACACCTTTCCAAAATGGCAAGTTCCTAACATTCAGCTGACTGGGCCGGGAGTGGACACCTTTCCAAAATGGAAAGTTCCTAATATTCAGCTGACAGGGCCGGGAGTGTGGACACCTTTCCAAAATGGCAAGTTCCTCCTATTCAGCTGACTGGGCTGAGAGTGTGAACACCTTTTCAAAATGGCATGTTCCTCCTATTCAGCTGACTGGGCTGAGAGTGTGGACACCTTTTCAAAATGGCAAGTTCCTCCTATTCAGCTGACTGGGCTGGGAGTGGACACCTTTCCAAAATGGCATGTTCCTCATATTCAGCTGACTGGGCCGGGAGTGGACACCTTTCCAAAATAGCATGTTCCTCATATTCAGCTGACTGGGCCAGGAGTGTGGACACCTTTCCAAAATGGCATGTTCCTCCTATTCAGCTGACTGGGCCAGGAGTGTGGACACCTTTTCAAAATGGCAAGTTACTCATATTCAGCTGACTGTGCCGGGAGTGGACACCTTTTCAAAATGGCATGTTCCTCCTATTCAGCTGACAGGGCCGGGAGTGGACACCTTTCCAAAATGGCATGTTCCTCCTATTCAGCTGACTGGGCCGGGAGTGGACACATTTCCAAAATGGCATGTTCCTCCTGTTCAGCTGATTGGGCCAGGAGTGTGGACACATTTTCAAAATGGCAAGTTCCTCATATTCAGCTACCTGGGCCGGGAGTGGACACCTTTTCAAAATGGCATGTTCCTCATATTCAACTGACTGGGCCGGGAGTGGACACCTTTCCAAAATGGCATGTTCCTCCTATTCTGCTGACTGGGCTGAGAGTGTGGACACCTTTCCAAAATGGCATGTTCCTCCTATTCAGCTGACTGGGCCGGGAGTGGACACCTTTCCAAAATGGCAAGTTCCTAACATTCAGCTGACTGGGCCGGGAGTGGACACCTTTCCAAAATGGAAAGTTCCTAATATTCAGCTGACAGGGCCGGGAGTGTGGACACCTTTCCAAAATGGCAAGTTCCTCCTATTCAGCTGACTGGGCTGAGAGTGTGAACACCTTTTCAAAATGGCATGTTCCTCCTATTCAGCTGACTGGGCTGAGAGTGTGGACACCTTTTCAAAATGGCAAGTTCCTCCTATTCAGCTGACTGGGCTGGGAGTGGACACCTTTCCAAAATGGCATGTTCCTCATATTCAGCTGACTGGGCCGGGAGTGGACACCTTTCCAAAATGCATGTTCCTCATATTCAGCTGACTGGGCCAGGAGTGTGGACACCTTTCCAAAATGGCATGTTCCTCCTATTCAGCTGACTGGGCCAGGAGTGTGGACACCTTTTCAAAATGGCAAGTTACTCATATTCAGCTGACTGTGCCGGGAGTGGACACCTTTTCAAAATGGCATGTTCCTCCTATTCAGCTGACAGGGCCGGGAGTGGACACCTTTCCAAAATGGCATGTTCCTCCTATTCAGCTGACTGGGCCGGGAGTGGACACATTTCCAAAATGGCATGTTCCTCCTGTTCAGCTGATTGGGCCAGGAGTGTGGACACATTTTCAAAATGGCAAGTTCCTCATATTCAGCTGACTGGGCCGGGAGTGGACACCTTTTCAAAATGGCATGTTCCTCATATTCAACTGACTGGGCCGGGAGTGGACACCTTTCCAAAATGGCATGTTCCTCCTATTCTGCTGACTGGGCTGAGAGTGTGGACACCTTTTCAAAATGGAATGTTCCTCCTATTCAGCTGACTGGGCCGGGAGTGGACAACTTTCAAAAATGGCATGTTCCTCCTATTCAGCTGACTGGGCTGAGAGTGTGGACAGCTTTCCAAATGGCAAGTTCCTCATATTCAGTTGACTGGGCCGGGAGTGGACACCTTTTCAAAATGGCATGTTCCTCCTATTCAGCTCACTGGGCCGGGAGTGGACACCTTTTCAAAATGGCAAGTTTCTAATATTCAGCTGACTGGGCCGGGAGTGGACACCTTTTCAAAATGGCAAGTTCCTCATATTCAGCTGACTGATCCGGGAGTGTGGACACCTTCCCAAATGGCAAGTTCCTCATATTCAACTGACTGGGCCGGGAGTGGACACCTTTCAAAAATGGCATGTTCCTCCTATTCAGCTGATTGGGAGGGGAGTGGACACCTTTCCAAAATGGCATGTTCCTCCTATTCAGCTGACTGGGCCGGGAGTGGACACGTTTTCAAAATGGCATGTACCTCCTATTCAGCTGACAGGGCCGGGAGTGGACACCTTTCCAAAATGGCATGTTCCTCCTATTCAGCTGACTGGGCCGGGAGTGGACACCTTTTCAAAATGGCATGTTCCTCCTATTCAGCTGACTGGTCCGGGAGTGGACACATTTCCAAAATGGCATGTTCCTCCTATTCAGCTGACTGGGCCAGGAGTGTGGACACCTTTTCAAAATGGCAAGTTCCTCATATTCAGCTGACTGGGCCGGGAGTGGACACCTTTTCAAAATGGCGTGTTCCTCCTATTCAGCTGACTGGGCCGGGAGTGGACAACTTTTCAAAATGGCATTTTCCTCCTATTCAGCTGACTGGGCCGGGAGTGGACACCTTTCCAAAATGGCATGTTCCTCATATTCAGCTGACTGGGCCGGGAGTGGACACCTTTTCAAAATGGCATGTTCCTCCTTTTCAGCTGACTGGGCTTAGAGTGTGGACACCTTTTCAAAATGGCAAGTTCCTCCTATTCAGCTGACTGGACCGGGAGTGGACACCTTTCCAAAATGGCATGTTCCTCCTATTCAGCTGACTGGGCTGAGAGTGTGGACACCTTTCCAAAATGGCATGTACCTCCTATTCAGCTGACTGGGCCGGGAGTGTGGACACCTTTTCAAAATGGCTTGTTCCTCATATTCAGCTGACTGGGCCGGGAGTGTGGACACCTTTTCAAAATGGCAAGTTCCTCCTATTCAGCTGACTGGGCCGGGAGTGTGGACACCTTTTCAAAATGGCATGTTCCTCCTATTCAGCTGACTGGGCCGGGAGTGGACACCTTTTCAAAATGGCATGTTCCTCCTATTCAGCTGACTGGGCCGGGAGTGGACACCTTTACAAAATGGCATTTTCATCCTATTCAGCTGACTGGGCTGAGAGTGTGGACACCTTTCCAAAATGGCAAGTTCCTCATATTCAGCTGACTGGGCCGGGAGTGTGGACACATTTCCAAAATGGCATGTTCCTCCTATTCAGCTGACTGGGCCGGGAGTGGACACCTTTTAAAAATGGCATGTTCCTCCTATTCAGCTGACTGGGCCGGGAGTGTGGACCCCTTTTCAAAATGGCAAGTTCCTCATATTCAGCTGACTTGGCCGGGAGTGTGGACACCTTTTCAAAATGGCAAGTTCCTCATATTCAGCTGACTGTGCCGGGAGTGGACACCTTTTCAAAATGCCATGTTCCTCCTATTCAGCTGACAGGGCCGGGAGTGTGGACACCTTTCCAAAATGGCAAGTTCCTCCTATTCAGCTGACTGGGCTGAGAGTGTGGACACCTTTTCAAAATGGAATGTTCCTCCTATTCAGCTGACTGGGCCGGGAGTGGACACCTTTTCAAAATGGCATGTTCCTCATATTCAACTGACTGGGCCGGGAGTGGACACCTTTCCAAAATGGCATGTTCCTCCTATTCTGCTGACTGGGCTGAGAGTGTGGACACCTTTTCAAAATGGAATGTTCCTCCTATTCAGCTCACTGGGCCGGGAGTGGACAACTTTCAAAAATGGCATGTTCCTCCTATTCAGCTGACTGGGCTGAGAGTGTGGACAGCTTTCCAAATGGCAAGTTCCTCATATTCAGCTGACTGGGCCGGGAGTGGACACCTTTTCAAAATGGCATGTTCCTCCTATTCAGCTCACTGGGCCGGGAGTGGACACCTTTTCAAAATGGCAAGTTCCTAATATTCAGCTGACTGGGCCGGGAGTGGACACCTTTTCAAAATGGCAAGTTCCTCATATTCAGCTGACTGGGCAGGGAGTGGACATCTTTTCAAAATGGCATGTTCCTCCTATTCAGCTGAATGGGCCGGGACTGTGGACACCTTTCCAAAATGGCAAGTTCCTAATATTCAACTGACTGGCCCGGGTGTGTGGACACCTTTCCAAATGGCATATTCCTCATATTCAGCTGACTGATCTGGGAGTGTGGACACCTTTCCAAATGGCAAGTTCCTCATATTCAACTGACTGGGCCGGGAGTAGACACCTTTCCAAAATGGCATGTTCCTCCTATTCAGCTGACTGGGCGGGGAGTGGACACCTTTCCAAAATGGCATGTTCCTCCTATTCAGCTGACTGGGCCAGGAGTGGACACCTATCCAAAATGGCATGTTCCTCCTATTCAGCTGACTGGGCTGAGAGTGTGGACACCTTTTCAAAATGGCATGTTCCTCCTATTCAGCTGACTGGGCCGGGAGTCGACACCTTTCCAAAATGGCATGTTCCTCCTATTCAGCTGACTGGGCCGGGAGTGGACACATTTCCAAAATGGCATGTTCCTCCTATTCAGCTGACTGATCCGGGAGTGTGGACACCTTTCCAAATGGCAAGTTCCTCATATTCAACTGACTGGGCCGGGAGTGGACACCTTTCAAAAATGGCATGTTCCTCTTATTCAGCTGATTGGGAGGGGAGTGGACACCTTTCCAAAATGGCATGTTCCTCCTATTCAGCTGACTGGGCCGGAAGTGGACACCTTTTCAAAATGGCATGTACCTCCTATTCAGCTGACAGGGCCGGGAGTGGACACCTTTCCAAAATGGCATGTTCCTCCTATTCAGCTGACTGGGCCGGGAGTGGACACCTTTTCAAAATGGCATGTTCCTCCTATTCAGCTGACTGGTCCGGGAGTGGACACCTTTCCAAAATGGCATGTTCCTCCTATTCAGCTGACTGGGCCAGGAGTGTGGACACCTTTTCAAAATGGCAAGTTCCTCATATTCAGCTGACTGGGCCGGGAGTGGACACCTTTTCAAAATGGCGTGTTCCTCCTATTCAGCTGACTGGGCCGGGAGTGGACAACTTTTCAAAATGGCATTTTCCTCCTATTCAGCTGACTGGGCCGGGAGTGGACACCTTTCCAAAATGGCATGTTCCTCATATTCAGCTGACTGGGCCGGGAGTGGACACCTTTTCAAAATGGCATGTTCCTCCTTTTCAGCTGACTGGGCTTAGAGTGTGGACACCTTTTCAAAATGGCAAGTTCCTCCTATTCAGCTGACTGGACCGGGAGTGGACACCCTTCCAAAATGGCATGTTCCTCCTATTCAGCTGACTGGGCTGAGAGTGTGGACACCTTTCCAAAATGGCATGTACCTCCTATTCAGCTGACTGGCCCGGGAGTGTGGACACCTTTTCAAAATGGCTTGTTCCTCATATTCAGCTGACTGGGCCGGGAGTGTGGACACCTTTTCAAAATGGCAAGTTCCTCCTATTCAGCTGACTGGGCCGGGAGTGTGGACACTTTTTCAAAATGGCATGTTCCTCCTATTCAGCTGACTGGGCCGGGAGTGGACACCTTTTCAAAATGGCATGTTCCTCCTATTCAGCTGACTGGGCCGGGAGTGGACACCTTTACAAAATGGCATTTTCGTCCTATTCAGCTGACTGGGCTGAGAGTGTGGACACCTTTCCAAAATGGCAAGTTCCTCATATTCAGCTGACTGGGCCGGGAGTGTGGACACATTTCCAAAATGGCATGTTCCTCCTATTCATCTGACTGGGCCGGGAGTGGAGACCTTTTAAAAATGGCATGTTCCTCCTATTCAGCTGACTGGGCCGGGAGTGTGGACCCCTTTTCAAAATGGCAAGTTCCTCATATTCAGCTGACTTGGCCGGGAGTGTGGACACCTTTTCAAAATGGCAAGTTCCTCATATTCAGCTGACTGTGCCGGGAGTGGACACCTTTTCAAAATGCCATGTTCCTCCTATTCAGCTGACAGGGCCGGGAGTGTGGACACCTTTCCAAAATGGCAAGTTCCTCCTATTCAGCTGACTGGGCTGAGAGTGTGGACACCTTTTCAAAATGGAATGTTCCTCCTATTCAGCTGACTGGGCCGGGAGTGGACACCTTTTCAAAATGGCATGTTCCTCATATTCAACTGACTGGGCCGGGAGTGGACACCTTTCCAAAATGGCATGTTCCTCCTATTCTGCTGACTGGGCTGAGAGTGTGGACACCTTTTCAAAATGGAATGTTCCTCCTATTCAGCTGACTGGGCCGGGAGTGGACAACTTTCAAAAATGGCATGTTCCTCCTATTCAGCTGACTGGGCTGAGAGTGTGGACAGCTTTCCAAATGGCAAGTTCCTCATATTCAGCTGACTGGGCCGGGAGTGGACACCTTTTCAAAATGGCATGTTCCTCCTATTCAGCTCACTGGGCCGGGAGTGGACACCTTTTCAAAATGGCAAGTTCCTAATATTCAGCTGACTGGGCCGGGAGTGGACACCTTTTCAAAATGGCAAGTTCCTCATATTCAGCTGACTGGGCAGGGAGTGGACATCTTTTCAAAATGGCATGTTCCTCCTATTCAGCTGAATGGGCCGGGACTGTGGACACCTTTCCAAAATGGCAAGTTCCTAATATTCAACTGACTGGCCCGGGAGTGTGGACACCTTTCCAAATGGCATATTCCTCATATTCAGCTGACTGATCTGGGAGTGTGGACACCTTTCCAAATGGCAAGTTCCTCATATTCAACTGACTGGGCCGGGAGTAGACACCTTTCCAAAATGGCATGTTCCTCCTATTCAGCTGACTGGGCGGGGAGTGGACACCTTTCCAAAATGGCATGTTCCTCCTATTCAGCTGACTGGGCCAGGAGTGGACACCTATCCAAAATGGCATGTTCCTCCTATTCAGCTGACTGGGCTGAGAGTGTGGACACCTTTTCAAAATGGCATGTTCCTCCTATTCAGCTGACTGGGCCGGGAGTCGACACCTTTCCAAAATGGCATGTTCCTCCTATTCAGCTGACTGGGCCGGGAGTGGACACATTTCCAAAATGGCATGTTCCTCCTATTCAGCTGACTGATCCGGGAGTGTGGACACCTTTCCAAATGGCAAGTTCCTCATATTCAACTGACTGGGCCGGGAGTGGACACCTTTCCAAAATGGCATGTTCCTCCTATTCAGCTGATTGGGAGGGGAGTGGACACCTTTCCAAAATGGCATGTTCCTCCTATTCAGCTGACTGGGCCGGGAGTGGACACCTTTTCAAAATGGCATGTACCTCCTATTCAGCTGACAGGGCCGGGAGTGGACACCTTTCCAAAATGGCATGTTCCTCCTATTCAGCTGACTGGGCCGGGAGTGGACACCTTTTCAAAATGGCATGTTCCTCCTATTCAGCTGACTGGTCCGGGAGTGGACACATTTCCAAAATGGCATGTTCCTCCTATTCAGCTGACTGGGCCAGGAGTGTGGACACCTTTTCAAAATGGCAAGTTCCTCATATTCAGCTGACTGAGCCGGGAGTGGACACCTTTTCAAAATGGCGTGTTCCTCCTATTCAGCTGACTGGGCCGGGAGTGGACAACTTTTCAAAATGGCATTTTCCTCCTATTCAGCTGACTGGGCCGGGAGTGGACACCTTTCCAAAATGGCATGTTCCTCATATTCAGCTGACTGGGCCGGGAGTGGACACCTTTTCAAAATGGCATGTTCCTCCTTTTCAGCTGACTGGGCTTAGAGTGTGGACACCTTTTCAAAATGGCAAGTTCCTCCTATTCAGCTGACTGGACCGGGAGTGGACACCTTTCCAAAATGGCATGTTCCTCCTATTCAGCTGACTGGGCTGAGAGTGTGGACACCTTTCCAAAATGGCATGTACCTCCTATTCAGCTGACTGGGCCGGGAGTGTGGACACCTTTTCAAAATGGCTTGTTCCTCATATTCAGCTGACTGGGCCGGGAGTGTGGACACCTTTTCAAAATGGCAAGTTCCTCCTATTCAGCTGACTGGGCCGGGAGTGTGGACACCTTTTCAAAATGGCATGTTCCTCCTATTCAGCTGACTGGGCCGGGAGTGGACACCTTTTCAAAATGGCATGTTCCTCCTATTCAGCTGACTGGGCCGGGAGTGGACACCTTTACAAAATGGCATTTTCGTCCTATTCAGCTGACTGGGCTGAGAGTGTGGACACCTTTCCAAAATGGCAAGTTCCTCATATTCAGCTGACTGGGCCGGGAGTGTGGACACATTTCCAAAATGGCATGTTCCTCCTATTCATCTGACTGGGCCGGGAGTGGAGACCTTTTAAAAATGGCATGTTCCTCCTATTCAGCTGACTGGGCCGGGAGTGTGGACCCCTTTTCAAAATGGCAAGTTCCTCATATTCAGCTGACTTGGCCGGGAGTGTGGACACCTTTTCAAAATGGCAAGTTCCTCATATTCAGCTGACTGTGCCGGGAGTGGACACCTTTTCAAAATGCCATGTTCCTCCTATTCAGCTGACAGGGCCGGGAGTGTGGACACCTTTCCAAAATGGCAAGTTCCTCCTATTCAGCTGACTGGGCTGAGAGTGTGGACACCTTTTCAAAATGGAATGTTCCTCCTATTCAGCTGACTGGGCCGGGAGTGGACACCTTTTCAAAATGGCATGTTCCTCATATTCAACTGACTGGGCCGGGAGTGGACACCTTTCCAAAATGGCATGTTCCTCCTATTCTGCTGACTGGGCTGAGAGTGTGGACACCTTTTCAAAATGGAATGTTCCTCCTATTCAGCTGACTGGGCCGGGAGTGGACAACTTTCAAAAATGGCATGTTCCTCCTATTCAGCTGACTGGGCTGAGAGTGTGGACAGCTTTCCAAATGGCAAGTTCCTCATATTCAGCTGACTGGGCCGGGAGTGGACACCTTTTCAAAATGGCATGTTCCTCCTATTCAGCTCACTGGGCCGGGAGTGGACACCTTTTCAAAATGGCAAGTTCCTAATATTCAGCTGACTGGGCCGGGAGTGGACACCTTTTCAAAATGGCAAGTTCCTCATATTCAGCTGACTGGGCAGGGAGTGGACATCTTTTCAAAATGGCATGTTCCTCCTATTCAGCTGAATGGGCCGGGACTGTGGACACCTTTCCAAAATGGCAAGTTCCTAATATTCAACTGACTGGCCCGGGAGTGTGGACACCTTTCCAAATGGCATATTCCTCATATTCAGCTGACTGATCTGGGAGTGTGGACACCTTTCCAAATGGCAAGTTCCTCATATTCAACTGACTGGGCCGGGAGTAGACACCTTTCCAAAATGGCATGTTCCTCCTATTCAGCTGACTGGGCGGGGAGTGGACACCTTTCCAAAATGGCATGTTCCTCCTATTCAGCTGACTGGGCCAGGAGTGGACACCTATCCAAAATGGCATGTTCCTCCTATTCAGCTGACTGGGCTGAGAGTGTGGACACCTTTTCAAAATGGCATGTTCCTCCTATTCAGCTGACTGGGCCGGGAGTCGACACCTTTCCAAAATGGCATGTTCCTCCTATTCAGCTGACTGGGCCGGGAGTGGACACATTTCCAAAATGGCATGTTCCTCCTATTCAGCTGACTGATCCGGGAGTGTGGACACCTTTCCAAATGGCAAGTTCCTCATATTCAACTGACTGGGCCGGGAGTGGACACCTTTCCAAAATGGCATGTTCCTCCTATTCAGCTGATTGGGAGGGGAGTGGACACCTTTCCAAAATGGCATGTTCCTCCTATTCAGCTGACTGGGCCGGGAGTGGACACCTTTTCAAAATGGCATGTACCTCCTATTCAGCTGACAGGGCCGGGAGTGGACACCTTTCCAAAATGGCATGTTCCTCCTATTCAGCTGACTGGGCCGGGAGTGGACACCTTTTCAAAATGGCATGTTCCTCCTATTCAGCTGACTGGTCCGGGAGTGGACACATTTCCAAAATGGCATGTTCCTCCTATTCAGCTGACTGGGCCAGGAGTGTGGACACCTTTTCAAAATGGCAAGTTCCTCATATTCAGCTGACTGAGCCGGGAGTGGACACCTTTTCAAAATGGCGTGTTCCTCCTATTCAGCTGACTGGGCCGGGAGTGGACAACTTTTCAAAATGGCATTTTCCTCCTATTCAGCTGACTGGGCCGGGAGTGGACACCTTTCCAAAATGGCATGTTCCTCATATTCAGCTGACTGGGCCGGGAGTGGATCCCTTTTCAAAATGGCATGTTCCTCATATTCAGCTGACTGGGCCGGGAGTGGACACCTTTTCAAAATGGCATGTTCCTCCTATTCAGCTGACTGGGCTGAGAGTGTGGACACCTTTTCAAAATGGCAAGTTCCTCCTATTCAGCTGACTGGACCGGGAGTGGACACCTTTCCAAAATGGCATGTTCCTCCTATTCAGCTGACTGGGCTGAGAGTGTGGACACCTTTCCAAAATGGCATGTACCTCCTATTCAGCTGACTGGGCCGGGAGTGTGGACACCTTTTCAAAATGGCTTGTTCCTCATATTCAGCTGACTGGGCCGGGAGTGTGGACACCTTTTCAAAATGGCAAGTTCCTCCTATTCAGCTGACTGGGCCGGGAGTGTGGACACCTTTTCAAAATGGCATGTTCCTCCTATTCAGCTGACTGGGCCGGGAGTGGACACCTTTTCAAAATGGCATGTTCCTCCTATTCAGCTGACTGGGCCGGGAGTGGACACCTTTACAAAATGGCATTTTCGTCCTATTCAGCTGACTGGGCTGAGAGTGTGGACACCTTTCCAAAATGGCAAGTTCCTCATATTCAGCTGACTGGGCCGGGAGTGTGGACACATTTCCAAAATGGCATGTTCCTCCTATTCAGCTGACTGGGCCGGGAGTGGAGACCTTTTAAAAATGGCATGTTCCTCCTATTCAGCTGACTGGGCCGGGAGTGTGGACCCCTTTTCAAAATGGCAAGTTCCTCATATTCAGCTGACTTGGCCGGGAGTGTGGACACCTTTTCAAAATGGCAAGTTCCTCATATTCAGCTGACTGTGCCGGGAGTGGACACCTTTTCAAAATGCCATGTTCCTCCTATTCAGCTGACAGGGCCGGGAGTGTGGACACCTTTCCAAAATGGCAAGTTCCTCCTATTCAGCTGACTGGGCTGAGAGTGTGGACACCTTTTCAAAATGGAATGTTCCTCCTATTCAGCTGACTGGGCCGGGAGTGGACACCTTTTCAAAATGGCATGTTCCTCATATTCAACTGACTGGGCCGGGAGTGGACACCTTTCCAAAATGGCATGTTCCTCCTATTCTGCTGACTGGGCTGAGAGTGTGGACACCTTTTCAAAATGGAATGTTCCTCCTATTCAGCTGACTGGGCCGGGAGTGGACAACTTTCAAAAATGGCATGTTCCTCCTATTCAGCTGACTGGGCTGAGAGTGTGGACAGCTTTCCAAATGGCAAGTTCCTCATATTCAGCTGACTGGGCCGGGAGTGGACACCTTTTCAAAATGGCATGTTCCTCCTATTCAGCTCACTGGGCCGGGAGTGGACACCTTTTCAAAATGGCAAGTTCCTAATATTCAGCTGACTGGGCCGGGAGTGGACACCTTTTCAAAATGGCAAGTTCCTCATATTCAGCTGACTGGGCAGGGAGTGGACATCTTTTCAAAATGGCATGTTCCTCCTATTCAGCTGAATGGGCCGGGACTGTGGACACCTTTCCAAAATGGCAAGTTCCTAATATTCAACTGACTGGCCCGGGAGTGTGGACACCTTTCCAAATGGCATATTCCTCATATTCAGCTGACTGATCTGGGAGTGTGGACACCTTTCCAAATGGCAAGTTCCTCATATTCAACTGACTGGGCCGGGAGTAGACACCTTTCCAAAATGGCATGTTCCTCCTATTCAGCTGACTGGGCGGGGAGTGGACACCTTTCCAAAATGGCATGTTCCTCCTATTCAGCTGACTGGGCCAGGAGTGGACACCTATCCAAAATGGCATGTTCCTCCTATTCAGCTGACTGGGCTGAGAGTGTGGACACCTTTTCAAAATGGCATGTTCCTCCTATTCAGCTGACTGGGCCGGGAGTCGACACCTTTCCAAAATGGCATGTTCCTCCTATTCAGCTGACTGGGCCGGGAGTGGACACATTTCCAAAATGGCATGTTCCTCCTATTCAGCTGACTGATCCGGGAGTGTGGACACCTTTCCAAATGGCAAGTTCCTCATATTCAACTGACTGGGCCGGGAGTGGACACCTTTCCAAAATGGCATGTTCCTCCTATTCAGCTGATTGGGAGGGGAGTGGACACCTTTCCAAAATGGCATGTTCCTCCTATTCAGCTGACTGGGCCGGGAGTGGACACCTTTTCAAAATGGCATGTACCTCCTATTCAGCTGACAGGGCCGGGAGTGGACACCTTTCCAAAATGGCATGTTCCTCCTATTCAGCTGACTGGGCCGGGAGTGGACACCTTTTCAAAATGGCATGTTCCTCCTATTCAGCTGACTGGTCCGGGAGTGGACACATTTCCAAAATGGCATGTTCCTCCTATTCAGCTGACTGGGCCAGGAGTGTGGACACCTTTTCAAAATGGCAAGTTCCTCATATTCAGCTGACTGAGCCGGGAGTGGACACCTTTTCAAAATGGCGTGTTCCTCCTATTCAGCTGACTGGGCCGGGAGTGGACAACTTTTCAAAATGGCATTTTCCTCCTATTCAGCTGACTGGGCCGGGAGTGGACACCTTTCCAAAATGGCATGTTCCTCATATTCAGCTGACTGGGCCGGGAGTGGATCCCTTTTCAAAATGGCATGTTCCTCATATTCAGCTGACTGGGCCGGGAGTGGACACCTTTTCAAAATGGCATGTTCCTCCTATTCAGCTGACTGGGCTGAGAGTGTGGACACCTTTTCAAAATGGCAAGTTCCTCCTATTCAGCTGACTGGACCGGGAGTGGACACCTTTCCAAAATGGCATGTTCCTCCTATTCAGCTGACTGGGCTGAGAGTGTGGACACCTTTCCAAAATGGCATGTACCTCCTATTCAGCTGACTGGGCCGGGAGTGTGGACACCTTTTCAAAATGGCTTGTTCCTCATATTCAGCTGACTGGGCCGGGAGTGTGGACACCTTTTCAAAATGGCAAGTTCCTCCTATTCAGCTGACTGGGCCGGGAGTGTGGACACCTTTTCAAAATGGCATGTTCCTCCTATTCAGCTGACTGGGCCGGGAGTGGACACCTTTTCAAAATGGCATGTTCCTCCTATTCAGCTGACTGGGCCGGGAGTGGACACCTTTACAAAATGGCATTTTCGTCCTATTCAGCTGACTGGGCTGAGAGTGTGGACACCTTTCCAAAATGGCAAGTTCCTCATATTCAGCTGACTGGGCCGGGAGTGTGGACACATTTCCAAAATGGCATGTTCCTCCTATTCAGCTGACTGGGCCGGGAGTGGACACCTTTTAAAAATGGCATGTTCCTCCTATTCAGCTGACTGGGCCGGGAGTGTGGACCCCTTTTCAAAATGGCAAGTTCCTCATATTCAGCTGACTTGGCCGGGAGTGTGGACACCTTTTCAAAATGGCAAGTTCCTCATATTCAGCTGACTGTGCCGGGAGTGGACACCTTTTCAAAATGCCATGTTCCTCCTATTCAGCTGACAGGGCCGGGAGTGTGGACACCTTTCCAAAATGGCAAGTTCCTCCTATTCAGCTGACTGGGCTGAGAGTGTGGACACCTTTTCAAAATGGAATGTTCCTCCTATTCAGCTGACTGGGCCGGGAGTGGACACCTTTTCAAAATGGCATGTTCCTCATATTCAACTGACTGGGCCGGGAGTGGACACCTTTCCAAAATGGCATGTTCCTCCTATTCTGCTGACTGGGCTGAGAGTGTGGACACCTTTTCAAAATGGAATGTTCCTCCTATTCAGCTGACTGGGCCGGGAGTGGACAACTTTCAAAAATGGCATGTTCCTCCTATTCAGCTGACTGGGCTGAGAGTGTGGACAGCTTTCCAAATGGCAAGTTCCTCATATTCAGCTGACTGGGCCGGGAGTGGACACCTTTTCAAAATGGCATGTTCCTCCTATTCAGCTCACTGGGCCGGGAGTGGACACCTTTTCAAAATGGCAAGTTCCTAATATTCAGCTGACTGGGCCGGGAGTGGACACCTTTTCAAAATGGCAAGTTCCTCATATTCAGCTGACTGGGCAGGGAGTGGACATCTTTTCAAAATGGCATGTTCCTCCTATTCAGCTGAATGGGCCGGGACTGTGGACACCTTTCCAAAATGGCAAGTTCCTAATATTCAACTGACTGGCCCGGGTGTGTGGACACCTTTCCAAATGGCATATTCCTCATATTCAGCTGACTGATCTGGGAGTGTGGACACCTTTCCAAATGGCAAGTTCCTCATATTCAACTGACTGGGCCGGGAGTAGACACCTTTCCAAAATGGCATGTTCCTCCTATTCAGCTGACTGGGCGGGGAGTGGACACCTTTCCAAAATGGCATGTTCCTCCTATTCAGCTGACTGGGCCAGGAGTGGACACCTATCCAAAATGGCATGTTCCTCCTATTCAGCTGACTGGGCTGAGAGTGTGGACACCTTTTCAAAATGGCATGTTCCTCCTATTCAGCTGACTGGGCCGGGAGTCGACACCTTTCCAAAATGGCATGTTCCTCCTATTCAGCTGACTGGGCCGGGAGTGGACACATTTCCAAAATGGCATGTTCCTCCTATTCAGCTGACTGATCCGGGAGTGTGGACACCTTTCCAAATGGCAAGTTCCTCATATTCAACTGACTGGGCCGGGAGTGGACACCTTTCAAAAATGGCATGTTCCTCTTATTCAGCTGATTGGGAGGGGAGTGGACACCTTTCCAAAATGGCATGTTCCTCCTATTCAGCTGACTGGGCCGGAAGTGGACACCTTTTCAAAATGGCATGTACCTCCTATTCAGCTGACAGGGCCGGGAGTGGACACCTTTCCAAAATGGCATGTTCCTCCTATTCAGCTGACTGGGCCGGGAGTGGACACCTTTTCAAAATGGCATGTTCCTCCTATTCAGCTGACTGGTCCGGGAGTGGACACATTTCCAAAATGGCATGTTCCTCCTATTCAGCTGACTGGGCCAGGAGTGTGGACACCTTTTCAAAATGGCAAGTTCCTCATATTCAGCTGACTGGGCCGGGAGTGGACACCTTTTCAAAATGGCGTGTTCCTCCTATTCAGCTGACTGGGCCGGGAGTGGACAACTTTTCAAAATGGCATTTTCCTCCTATTCAGCTGACTGGGCCGGGAGTGGACACCTTTCCAAAATGGCATGTTCCTCATATTCAGCTGACTGGGCCGGGAGTGGACACCTTTTCAAAATGGCATGTTCCTCCTTTTCAGCTGACTGGGCTTAGAGTGTGGACACCTTTTCAAAATGGCAAGTTCCTCCTATTCAGCTGACTGGACCGGGAGTGGACACCCTTCCAAAATGGCATGTTCCTCCTATTCAGCTGACTGGGCTGAGAGTGTGGACACCTTTCCAAAATGGCATGTACCTCCTATTCAGCTGACTGGGCCGGGAGTGTGGACACCTTTTCAAAATGGCTTGTTCCTCATATTCAGCTGACTGGGCCGGGAGTGTGGACACCTTTTCAAAATGGCAAGTTCCTCCTATTCAGCTGACTGGGCCGGGAGTGTGGACACTTTTTCAAAATGGCATGTTCCTCCTATTCAGCTGACTGGGCCGGGAGTGGACACCTTTTCAAAATGGCATGTTCCTCCTATTCAGCTGACTGGGCCGGGAGTGGACACCTTTACAAAATGGCATTTTCGTCCTATTCAGCTGACTGGGCTGAGAGTGTGGACACCTTTCCAAAATGGCAAGTTCCTCATATTCAGCTGACTGGGCCGGGAGTGTGGACACATTTCCAAAATGGCATGTTCCTCCTATTCATCTGACTGGGCCGGGAGTGGAGACCTTTTAAAAATGGCATGTTCCTCCTATTCAGCTGACTGGGCCGGGAGTGTGGACCCCTTTTCAAAATGGCAAGTTCCTCATATTCAGCTGACTTGGCCGGGAGTGTGGACACCTTTTCAAAATGGCAAGTTCCTCATATTCAGCTGACTGTGCCGGGAGTGGACACCTTTTCAAAATGCCATGTTCCTCCTATTCAGCTGACAGGGCCGGGAGTGTGGACACCTTTCCAAAATGGCAAGTTCCTCCTATTCAGCTGACTGGGCTGAGAGTGTGGACACCTTTTCAAAATGGAATGTTCCTCCTATTCAGCTGACTGGGCCGGGAGTGGACACCTTTTCAAAATGGCATGTTCCTCATATTCAACTGACTGGGCCGGGAGTGGACACCTTTCCAAAATGGCATGTTCCTCCTATTCTGCTGACTGGGCTGAGAGTGTGGACACCTTTTCAAAATGGAATGTTCCTCCTATTCAGCTGACTGGGCCGGGAGTGGACAACTTTCAAAAATGGCATGTTCCTCCTATTCAGCTGACTGGGCTGAGAGTGTGGACAGCTTTCCAAATGGCAAGTTCCTCATATTCAGCTGACTGGGCCGGGAGTGGACACCTTTTCAAAATGGCATGTTCCTCCTATTCAGCTCACTGGGCCGGGAGTGGACACCTTTTCAAAATGGCAAGTTCCTAATATTCAGCTGACTGGGCCGGGAGTGGACACCTTTTCAAAATGGCAAGTTCCTCATATTCAGCTGACTGGGCAGGGAGTGGACATCTTTTCAAAATGGCATGTTCCTCCTATTCAGCTGAATGGGCCGGGACTGTGGACACCTTTCCAAAATGGCAAGTTCCTAATATTCAACTGACTGGCCCGGGAGTGTGGACACCTTTCCAAATGGCATATTCCTCATATTCAGCTGACTGATCTGGGAGTGTGGACACCTTTCCAAATGGCAAGTTCCTCATATTCAACTGACTGGGCCGGGAGTAGACACCTTTCCAAAATGGCATGTTCCTCCTATTCAGCTGACTGGGCGGGGAGTGGACACCTTTCCAAAATGGCATGTTCCTCCTATTCAGCTGACTGGGCCAGGAGTGGACACCTATCCAAAATGGCATGTTCCTCCTATTCAGCTGACTGGGCTGAGAGTGTGGACACCTTTTCAAAATGGCATGTTCCTCCTATTCAGCTGACTGGGCCGGGAGTCGACACCTTTCCAAAATGGCATGTTCCTCCTATTCAGCTGACTGGGCCGGGAGTGGACACATTTCCAAAATTGCATGTTCCTCCTATTCAGCTGACTGATCCGGGAGTGTGGACACCTTTCCAAATGGCAAGTTCCTCATATTCAACTGACTGGGCCGGGAGTGGACACCTTTCCAAAATGGCATGTTCCTCCTATTCAGCTGATTGGGAGGGGAGTGGACACCTTTCCAAAATGGCATGTTCCTCCTATTCAGCTGACTGGGCCGGGAGTGGACACCTTTTCAAAATGGCATGTACCTCCTATTCAGCTGACAGGGCCGGGAGTGGACACCTTTCCAAAATGGCATGTTCCTCCTATTCAGCTGACTGGGCCGGGAGTGGACACCTTTTCAAAATGGCATGTTCCTCCTATTCAGCTGACTGGTCCGGGAGTGGACACATTTCCAAAATGGCATGTTCCTCCTATTCAGCTGACTGGGCCAGGAGTGTGGACACCTTTTCAAAATGGCAAGTTCCTCATATTCAGCTGACTGAGCCGGGAGTGGACACCTTTTCAAAATGGCGTGTTCCTCCTATTCAGCTGACTGGGCCGGGAGTGGACAACTTTTCAAAATGGCATTTTCCTCCTATTCAGCTGACTGGGCCGGGAGTGGACACCTTTCCAAAATGGCATGTTCCTCATATTCAGCTGACTGGGCCGGGAGTGGACACCTTTTCAAAATGGCATGTTCCTCCTTTTCAGCTGACTGGGCTTAGAGTGTGGACACCTTTTCAAAATGGCAAGTTCCTCCTATTCAGCTGACTGGACCGGGAGTGGACACCTTTCCAAAATGGCATGTTCCTCCTATTCAGCTGACTGGGCTGAGAGTGTGGACACCTTTCCAAAATGGCATGTACCTCCTATTCAGCTGACTGGGCCGGGAGTGTGGACACCTTTTCAAAATGGCTTGTTCCTCATATTCAGCTGACTGGGCCGGGAGTGTGGACACCTTTTCAAAATGGCAAGTTCCTCCTATTCAGCTGACTGGGCCGGGAGTGTGGACACCTTTTCAAAATGGCATGTTCCTCCTATTCAGCTGACTGGGCCGGGAGTGGACACCTTTTCAAAATGGCATGTTCCTCCTATTCAGCTGACTGGGCCGGGAGTGGACACCTTTACAAAATGGCATTTTCGTCCTATTCAGCTGACTGGGCTGAGAGTGTGGACACCTTTCCAAAATGGCAAGTTCCTCATATTCAGCTGACTGGGCCGGGAGTGTGGACACATTTCCAAAATGGCATGTTCCTCCTATTCATCTGACTGGGCCGGGAGTGGAGACCTTTTAAAAATGGCATGTTCCTCCTATTCAGCTGACTGGGCCGGGAGTGTGGACCCCTTTTCAAAATGGCAAGTTCCTCATATTCAGCTGACTTGGCCGGGAGTGTGGACACCTTTTCAAAATGGCAAGTTCCTCATATTCAGCTGACTGTGCCGGGAGTGGACACCTTTTCAAAATGCCATGTTCCTCCTATTCAGCTGACAGGGCCGGGAGTGTGGACACCTTTCCAAAATGGCAAGTTCCTCCTATTCAGCTGACTGGGCTGAGAGTGTGGACACCTTTTCAAAATGGAATGTTCCTCCTATTCAGCTGACTGGGCCGGGAGTGGACACCTTTTCAAAATGGCATGTTCCTCATATTCAACTGACTGGGCCGGGAGTGGACACCTTTCCAAAATGGCATGTTCCTCCTATTCTGCTGACTGGGCTGAGAGTGTGGACACCTTTTCAAAATGGAATGTTCCTCCTATTCAGCTGACTGGGCCGGGAGTGGACAACTTTCAAAAATGGCATGTTCCTCCTATTCAGCTGACTGGGCTGAGAGTGTGGACAGCTTTCCAAATGGCAAGTTCCTCATATTCAGCTGACTGGGCCGGGAGTGGACACCTTTTCAAAATGGCATGTTCCTCCTATTCAGCTCACTGGGCCGGGAGTGGACACCTTTTCAAAATGGCAAGTTCCTAATATTCAGCTGACTGGGCCGGGAGTGGACACCTTTTCAAAATGGCAAGTTCCTCATATTCAGCTGACTGGGCAGGGAGTGGACATCTTTTCAAATGGCATGTTCCTCCTATTCAGCTGAATGGGCCGGGACTGTGGACACCTTTCCAAAATGGCAAGTTCCTAATATTCAACTGACTGGCCCGGGAGTGTGGACACCTTTCCAAATGGCATATTCCTCATATTCAGCTGACTGATCTGGGAGTGTGGACACCTTTCCAAATGGCAAGTTCCTCATATTCAACTGACTGGGCCGGGAGTAGACACCTTTCCAAAATGGCATGTTCCTCCTATTCAGCTGACTGGGCGGGGAGTGGACACCTTTCCAAAATGGCATGTTCCTCCTATTCAGCTGACTGGGCCAGGAGTGGACACCTATCCAAAATGGCATGTTCCTCCTATTCAGCTGACTGGGCTGAGAGTGTGGACACCTTTTCAAAATGGCATGTTCCTCCTATTCAGCTGACTGGGCCGGGAGTCGACACCTTTCCAAAATGGCATGTTCCTCCTATTCAGCTGACTGGGCCGGGAGTGGACACATTTCCAAAATGGCATGTTCCTCCTATTCAGCTGACTGATCCGGGAGTGTGGACACCTTTCCAAATGGCAAGTTCCTCATATTCAACTGACTGGGCCGGGAGTGGACACCTTTCCAAAATGGCATGTTCCTCCTATTCAGCTGATTGGGAGGGGAGTGGACACCTTTCCAAAATGGCATGTTCCTCCTATTCAGCTGACTGGGCCGGGAGTGGACACCTTTTCAAAATGGCATGTACCTCCTATTCAGCTGACAGGGCCGGGAGTGGACACCTTTCCAAAATGGCATGTTCCTCCTATTCAGCTGACTGGGCCGGGAGTGGACACCTTTTCAAAATGGCATGTTCCTCCTATTCAGCTGACTGGTCCGGGAGTGGACACATTTCCAAAATGGCATGTTCCTCCTATTCAGCTGACTGGGCCAGGAGTGTGGACACCTTTTCAAAATGGCAAGTTCCTCATATTCAGCTGACTGAGCCGGGAGTGGACACCTTTTCAAAATGGCGTGTTCCTCCTATTCAGCTGACTGGGCCGGGAGTGGACAACTTTTCAAAATGGCATTTTCCTCCTATTCAGCTGACTGGGCCGGGAGTGGACACCTTTCCAAAATGGCATGTTCCTCATATTCAGCTGACTGGGCCGGGAGTGGATCCCTTTTCAAAATGGCATGTTCCTCATATTCAGCTGACTGGGCCGGGAGTGGACACCTTTTCAAAATGGCATGTTCCTCCTATTCAGCTGACTGGGCTGAGAGTGTGGACACCTTTTCAAAATGGCAAGTTCCTCCTATTCAGCTGACTGGACCGGGAGTGGACACCTTTCCAAAATGGCATGTTCCTCCTATTCAGCTGACTGGGCTGAGAGTGTGGACACCTTTCCAAAATGGCATGTACCTCCTATTCAGCTGACTGGGCCGGGAGTGTGGACACCTTTTCAAAATGGCTTGTTCCTCATATTCAGCTGACTGGGCCGGGAGTGTGGACACCTTTTCAAAATGGCAAGTTCCTCCTATTCAGCTGACTGGGCCGGGAGTGTGGACACCTTTTCAAAATGGCATGTTCCTCCTATTCAGCTGACTGGGCCGGGAGTGGACACCTTTTCAAAATGGCATGTTCCTCCTATTCAGCTGACTGGGCCGGGAGTGGACACCTTTACAAAATGGCATTTTCGTCCTATTCAGCTGACTGGGCTGAGAGTGTGGACACCTTTCCAAAATGGCAAGTTCCTCATATTCAGCTGACTGGGCCGGGAGTGTGGACACATTTCCAAAATGGCATGTTCCTCCTATTCAGCTGACTGGGCCGGGAGTGGACACCTTTTAAAAATGGCATGTTCCTCCTATTCAGCTGACTGGGCCGGGAGTGTGGACCCCTTTTCAAAATGGCAAGTTCCTCATATTCAGCTGACTTGGCCGGGAGTGTGGACACCTTTTCAAAATGGCAAGTTCCTCATATTCAGCTGACTGTGCCGGGAGTGGACACCTTTTCAAAATGCCATGTTCCTCCTATTCAGCTGACAGGGCCGGGAGTGTGGACACCTTTCCAAAATGGCAAGTTCCTCCTATTCAGCTGACTGGGCTGAGAGTGTGGACACCTTTTCAAAATGGAATGTTCCTCCTATTCAGCTGACTGGGCCGGGAGTGGACACCTTTTCAAAATGGCATGTTCCTCATATTCAACTGACTGGGCCGGGAGTGGACACCTTTCCAAAATGGCATGTTCCTCCTATTCTGCTGACTGGGCTGAGAGTGTGGACACCTTTTCAAAATGGAATGTTCCTCCTATTCAGCTGACTGGGCCGGGAGTGGACAACTTTCAAAAATGGCATGTTCCTCCTATTCAGCTGACTGGGCTGAGAGTGTGGACAGCTTTCCAAATGGCAAGTTCCTCATATTCAGCTGACTGGGCCGGGAGTGGACACCTTTTCAAAATGGCATGTTCCTCCTATTCAGCTCACTGGGCCGGGAGTGGACACCTTTTCAAAATGGCAAGTTCCTAATATTCAGCTGACTGGGCCGGGAGTGGACACCTTTTCAAAATGGCAAGTTCCTCATATTCAGCTGACTGGGCAGGGAGTGGACATCTTTTCAAAATGGCATGTTCCTCCTATTCAGCTGAATGGGCCGGGACTGTGGACACCTTTCCAAAATGGCAAGTTCCTAATATTCAACTGACTGGCCCGGGAGTGTGGACACCTTTCCAAATGGCATATTCCTCATATTCAGCTGACTGATCTGGGAGTGTGGACACCTTTCCAAATGGCAAGTTCCTCATATTCAACTGACTGGGCCGGGAGTAGACACCTTTCCAAAATGGCATGTTCCTCCTATTCAGCTGACTGGGCGGGGAGTGGACACCTTTCCAAAATGGCATGTTCCTCCTATTCAGCTGACTGGGCCAGGAGTGGACACCTATCCAAAATGGCATGTTCCTCCTATTCAGCTGACTGGGCTGAGAGTGTGGACACCTTTTCAAAATGGCATGTTCCTCCTATTCAGCTGACTGGGCCGGGAGTCGACACCTTTCCAAAATGGCATGTTCCTCCTATTCAGCTGACTGGGCTGGGAGTGGACACATTTCCAAAATGGCATGTTCCTCCTATTCAGCTGACTGATCCGGGAGTGTGGACACCTTTCAAAATGGCAAGTTCCTCATATTCAACTGACTGGGCCGGGAGTGGACACCTTTCAAAAATGGCATGTTCCTCCTATTCAGCTGATTGGGAGGGGAGTGGACACCTTTCCAAAATGGCATGTTCCTCCTATTCAGCTGACTGGGCCGGGAGTGGACACCTTTTCAAAATGGCATGTACCTCCTATTCAGCTGACAGGGCCGGGAGTGGACACCTTTCCAAAATGGCATGTTCCTCCTATTCAGCTGACTGGGCCGGGAGTGGACACCTTTTCAAAATGGCATGTTCCTCCTATTCAGCTGACTGGTCCGGGAGTGGACACATTTCCAAAATGGCATGTTCCTCCTATTCAGCTGACTGGGCCAGGAGTGTGGACACCTTTTCAAAATGGCAAGTTCCTCATATTCAGCTGACTGGGCCGGGAGTGGACACCTTTTCAAAATGGCGTGTTCCTCCTATTCAGCTGACTGGGCCGGGAGTGGAAAACTTTTCAAAATGGCATTTTCCTCCTATTCAGCTGACTGGGCCGGGAGTGGACACCTTTCCAAAATGGCATGTTCCTCATATTCAGCTGACTGGGCCGGGAGTGGACACCTTTTCAAAATGGCATGTTCCTCCTTTTCATCTGACTGGGCTTAGAGTGTGGACACCTTTTCAAAATGGCAAGTTCCTCCTATTCAGCTGACTGGACCGGGAGTGGACACCTTTCCAAAATGGCATGTTCCTCCTATTCAGCTGACTGGGCTGAGAGTGTGGACACCTTTCCAAAATGGCATGTACCTCCTATTCAGCTGACTGGGCCGGGAGTGTGGACACCTTTTCAAAATGGCTTGTTCCTCATATTCAGCTGACTGGGCCGGGAGTGTGGACACCTTTTCAAAATGGCAAGTTCCTCCTATTCAGCTGACTGGGCCGGGAGTGTGGACACCTTTTCAAAATGGCATGTTCCTCCTATTCAGCTGACTGGGCCGGGAGTGGACACCTTTTCAAAAAGGCATGTTCCTCCTATTCAGCTGACTGGGCCGGGAGTGGACACCTTTACAAAATGGCATTTTCGTCCTATTCAGCTGACTGGGCTGAGAGTGTGGACACCTTTCCAAAATGGCAAGTTCCTCATATTCAGCTGACTGGGCCGGGAGTGTGGACACATTTCCAAAATGGCATGTTCCTCCTATTCAGCTGACTGGGCCGGGAGTGGACACCTTTTAAAAATGGCATGTTCCTCCTATTCAGCTGACTGGGCCGGGAGTGTGGACCCCTTTTCAAAATGGCAAGTTCCTCATATTCAGCTGACTTGGCCGGAAGTGTGGACACCTTTTCAAAATGGCAAGTTCCTCATATTCAGCTGACTGTGCCGGGAGTGGACACCTTTTCAAAATGCCATGTTCCTCCTATTCAGCTGACAGGGCCGGGAGTGTGGACACCTTTCCAAAATGGCAAGTTCCTCCTATTCAGCTGACTGGGCTGAGAGTGTGGACACCTTTTCAAAATGGAATGTTCCTCCTATTCAGCTGACTGGGCCGGGAGTGGACACCTTTTCAAAATGGCATGTTCCTCATATTCAACTGACTGGGCCGGGAGTGGACACCTTTCCAAAATGGCATGTTCCTCCTATTCTGCTGACTGGGCTGAGAGTGTGGACACCTTTTCAAAATGGAATGTTCCTCCTATTCAGCTGACTGGGCCGGGAGTGGACAACTTTCAAAAATGGCATGTTCCTCCTATTCAGCTGACTGGGCTGAGAGTGTGGACAGCTTTCCAAATGGCAAGTTCCTCATATTCAGCTGACTGGGCCGGGAGTGGACACCTTTTCAAAATGGCATGTTCCTCCTATTCAGCTCACTGGGCCGGGAGTGGACACCTTTTCAAAATGGCAAGTTCCTAATATTCAGCTGACTGGGCCGGGAGTGGACACCTTTTCAAAATGGCAAGTTCCTCATATTCAGCTGACTGGGCCGGGAGTGTGGACACCTTTTCAAAATGGCTTGTTCCTCATATTCAGCTGACTGGGCCGGGAGTGTGGACACCTTTTCAAAATGGCAAGTTCCTCCTATTCAGCTGACTGGGCCGGGAGTGTGGACACCTTTTCAAAATGGCATGTACCTCCTATTCAGCTGACTGGGCCGGGAGTGTGGACACCTTTTCAAAATGGCTTGTTCCTCATATTCAGCTGACTGGGCCGGGAGTGTGGACACCTTTTCAAAATGGCAAGTTCCTCCTATTCAGCTGACTGGGCCGGGAGTGTGGACACCTTTTCAAAATGGCATGTTCCTCCTATTCAGCTGACTGGGCCGGGAGTGGACACCTTTTCAAAATGGCATGTTCCTCCTATTCAGCTGACTGGGCCGGGAGTGGACACCTTTACAAAATGGCATTTTCGTCCTATTCAGCTGACTGGGCTGAGAGTGTGGACACCTTTCCAAAATGGCAAGTTCCTCATATTCAGCTGACTGGGCCGGGAGTGTGGACACATTTCCAAAATGGCATGTTCCTCCTATTCAGCTGACTGGGCCGGGAGTGGACACCTTTTAAAAATGGCATGTTCCTCCTATTCAGCTGACTGGGCCGGGAGTGTGGACCCCTTTTCAAAATGGCAAGTTCCTCATATTCAGCTGACTTGGCCGGGAGTGTGGACACCTTTTCAAAATGGCAAGTTCCTCATATTCAGCTGACTGTGCCGGGAGTGGACACCTTTTCAAAATGCCATGTTCCTCCTATTCAGCTGACAGGGCCGGGAGTGTGGACACCTTTCCAAAATGGCAAGTTCCTCCTATTCAGCTGACTGGGCTGAGAGTGTGGACACCTTTTCAAAATGGAATGTTCCTCCTATTCAGCTGACTGGGCCGGGAGTGGACACCTTTTCAAAATGGCATGTTCCTCATATTCAACTGACTGGGCCGGGAGTGGACACCTTTCCAAAATGGCATGTTCCTCCTATTCTGCTGACTGGGCTGAGAGTGTGGACACCTTTTCAAAATGGAATGTTCCTCCTATTCAGCTGACTGGGCCGGGAGTGGACAACTTTCAAAAATGGCATGTTCCTCCTATTCAGCTGACTGGGCTGAGAGTGTGGACAGCTTTCCAAATGGCAAGTTCCTCATATTCAGCTGACTGGGCCGGGAGTGGACACCTTTTCAAAATGGCATGTTCCTCCTATTCAGCTCACTGGGCCGGGAGTGGACACCTTTTCAAAATGGCAAGTTCCTAATATTCAGCTGACTGGGCCGGGAGTGGACACCTTTTCAAAATGGCAAGTTCCTCATATTCAGCTGACTGGGCAGGGAGTGGACATCTTTTCAAAATGGCATGTTCCTCCTATTCAGCTGAATGGGCCGGGACTGTGGACACCTTTCCAAAATGGCAAGTTCCTAATATTCAACTGACTGGCCCGGGTGTGTGGACACCTTTCCAAATGGCATATTCCTCATATTCAGCTGACTGATCTGGGAGTGTGGACACCTTTCCAAATGGCAAGTTCCTCATATTCAACTGACTGGGCCGGGAGTAGACACCTTTCCAAAATGGCATGTTCCTCCTATTCAGCTGACTGGGCGGGGAGTGGACACCTTTCCAAAATGGCATGTTCCTCCTATTCAGCTGACTGGGCCAGGAGTGGACACCTATCCAAAATGGCATGTTCCTCCTATTCAGCTGACTGGGCTGAGAGTGTGGACACCTTTTCAAAATGGCATGTTCCTCCTATTCAGCTGACTGGGCCGGGAGTCGACACCTTTCCAAAATGGCATGTTCCTCCTATTCAGCTGACTGGGCCGGGAGTGGACACATTTCCAAAATGGCATGTTCCTCCTATTCAGCTGACTGATCCGGGAGTGTGGACACCTTTCCAAATGGCAAGTTCCTCATATTCAACTGACTGGGCCGGGAGTGGACACCTTTCAAAAATGGCATGTTCCTCTTATTCAGCTGATTGGGAGGGGAGTGGACACCTTTCCAAAATGGCATGTTCCTCCTATTCAGCTGACTGGGCCGGAAGTGGACACCTTTTCAAAATGGCATGTACCTCCTATTCAGCTGACAGGGCCGGGAGTGGACACCTTTCCAAAATGGCATGTTCCTCCTATTCAGCTGACTGGGCCGGGAGTGGACACCTTTTCAAAATGGCATGTTCCTCCTATTCAGCTGACTGGTCCGGGAGTGGACACATTTCCAAAATGGCATGTTCCTCCTATTCAGCTGACTGGGCCAGGAGTGTGGACACCTTTTCAAAATGGCAAGTTCCTCATATTCAGCTGACTGGGCCGGGAGTGGACACCTTTTCAAAATGGCGTGTTCCTCCTATTCAGCTGACTGGGCCGGGAGTGGACAACTTTTCAAAATGGCATTTTCCTCCTATTCAGCTGACTGGGCCGGGAGTGGACACCTTTCCAAAATGGCATGTTCCTCATATTCAGCTGACTGGGCCGGGAGTGGACACCTTTTCAAAATGGCATGTTCCTCCTTTTCAGCTGACTGGGCTTAGAGTGTGGACACCTTTTCAAAATGGCAAGTTCCTCCTATTCAGCTGACTGGACCGGGAGTGGACACCCTTCCAAAATGGCATGTTCCTCCTATTCAGCTGACTGGGCTGAGAGTGTGGACACCTTTCCAAAATGGCATGTACCTCCTATTCAGCTGACTGGGCCGGGAGTGTGGACACCTTTTCAAAATGGCTTGTTCCTCATATTCAGCTGACTGGGCCGGGAGTGTGGACACCTTTTCAAAATGGCAAGTTCCTCCTATTCAGCTGACTGGGCCGGGAGTGTGGACACTTTTTCAAAATGGCATGTTCCTCCTATTCAGCTGACTGGGCCGGGAGTGGACACCTTTTCAAAATGGCATGTTCCTCCTATTCAGCTGACTGGGCCGGGAGTGGACACCTTTACAAAATGGCATTTTCGTCCTATTCAGCTGACTGGGCTGAGAGTGTGGACACCTTTCCAAAATGGCAAGTTCCTCATATTCAGCTGACTGGGCCGGGAGTGTGGACACATTTCCAAAATGGCATGTTCCTCCTATTCATCTGACTGGGCCGGGAGTGGAGACCTTTTAAAAATGGCATGTTCCTCCTATTCAGCTGACTGGGCCGGGAGTGTGGACCCCTTTTCAAAATGGCAAGTTCCTCATATTCAGCTGACTTGGCCGGGAGTGTGGACACCTTTTCAAAATGGCAAGTTCCTCATATTCAGCTGACTGTGCCGGGAGTGGACACCTTTTCAAAATGCCATGTTCCTCCTATTCAGCTGACAGGGCCGGGAGTGTGGACACCTTTCCAAAATGGCAAGTTCCTCCTATTCAGCTGACTGGGCTGAGAGTGTGGACACCTTTTCAAAATGGAATGTTCCTCCTATTCAGCTGACTGGGCCGGGAGTGGACACCTTTTCAAAATGGCATGTTCCTCATATTCAACTGACTGGGCCGGGAGTGGACACCTTTCCAAAATGGCATGTTCCTCCTATTCTGCTGACTGGGCTGAGAGTGTGGACACCTTTTCAAAATGGAATGTTCCTCCTATTCAGCTGACTGGGCCGGGAGTGGACAACTTTCAAAAATGGCATGTTCCTCCTATTCAGCTGACTGGGCTGAGAGTGTGGACAGCTTTCCAAATGGCAAGTTCCTCATATTCAGCTGACTGGGCCGGGAGTGGACACCTTTTCAAAATGGCATGTTCCTCCTATTCAGCTCACTGGGCCGGGAGTGGACACCTTTTCAAAATGGCAAGTTCCTAATATTCAGCTGACTGGGCCGGGAGTGGACACCTTTTCAAAATGGCAAGTTCCTCATATTCAGCTGACTGGGCAGGGAGTGGACATCTTTTCAAAATGGCATGTTCCTCCTATTCAGCTGAATGGGCCGGGACTGTGGACACCTTTCCAAAATGGCAAGTTCCTAATATTCAACTGACTGGCCCGGGAGTGTGGACACCTTTCCAAATGGCATATTCCTCATATTCAGCTGACTGATCTGGGAGTGTGGACACCTTTCCAAATGGCAAGTTCCTCATATTCAACTGACTGGGCCGGGAGTAGACACCTTTCCAAAATGGCATGTTCCTCCTATTCAGCTGACTGGGCGGGGAGTGGACACCTTTCCAAAATGGCATGTTCCTCCTATTCAGCTGACTGGGCCAGGAGTGGACACCTATCCAAAATGGCATGTTCCTCCTATTCAGCTGACTGGGCTGAGAGTGTGGACACCTTTTCAAAATGGCATGTTCCTCCTATTCAGCTGACTGGGCCGGGAGTCGACACCTTTCCAAAATGGCATGTTCCTCCTATTCAGCTGACTGGGCCGGGAGTGGACACATTTCCAAAATTGCATGTTCCTCCTATTCAGCTGACTGATCCGGGAGTGTGGACACCTTTCCAAATGGCAAGTTCCTCATATTCAACTGACTGGGCCGGGAGTGGACACCTTTCCAAAATGGCATGTTCCTCCTATTCAGCTGATTGGGAGGGGAGTGGACACCTTTCCAAAATGGCATGTTCCTCCTATTCAGCTGACTGGGCCGGGAGTGGACACCTTTTCAAAATGGCATGTACCTCCTATTCAGCTGACAGGGCCGGGAGTGGACACCTTTCCAAAATGGCATGTTCCTCCTATTCAGCTGACTGGGCCGGGAGTGGACACCTTTTCAAAATGGCATGTTCCTCCTATTCAGCTGACTGGTCCGGGAGTGGACACATTTCCAAAATGGCATGTTCCTCCTATTCAGCTGACTGGGCCAGGAGTGTGGACACCTTTTCAAAATGGCAAGTTCCTCATATTCAGCTGACTGAGCCGGGAGTGGACACCTTTTCAAAATGGCGTGTTCCTCCTATTCAGCTGACTGGGCCGGGAGTGGACAACTTTTCAAAATGGCATTTTCCTCCTATTCAGCTGACTGGGCCGGGAGTGGACACCTTTCCAAAATGGCATGTTCCTCATATTCAGCTGACTGGGCCGGGAGTGGACACCTTTTCAAAATGGCATGTTCCTCCTTTTCAGCTGACTGGGCTTAGAGTGTGGACACCTTTTCAAAATGGCAAGTTCCTCCTATTCAGCTGACTGGACCGGGAGTGGACACCTTTCCAAAATGGCATGTTCCTCCTATTCAGCTGACTGGGCTGAGAGTGTGGACACCTTTCCAAAATGGCATGTACCTCCTATTCAGCTGACTGGGCCGGGAGTGTGGACACCTTTTCAAAATGGCTTGTTCCTCATATTCAGCTGACTGGGCCGGGAGTGTGGACACCTTTTCAAAATGGCAAGTTCCTCCTATTCAGCTGACTGGGCCGGGAGTGTGGACACCTTTTCAAAATGGCATGTTCCTCCTATTCAGCTGACTGGGCCGGGAGTGGACACCTTTTCAAAATGGCATGTTCCTCCTATTCAGCTGACTGGGCCGGGAGTGGACACCTTTACAAAATGGCATTTTCGTCCTATTCAGCTGACTGGGCTGAGAGTGTGGACACCTTTCCAAAATGGCAAGTTCCTCATATTCAGCTGACTGGGCCGGGAGTGTGGACACATTTCCAAAATGGCATGTTCCTCCTATTCATCTGACTGGGCCGGGAGTGGAGACCTTTTAAAAATGGCATGTTCCTCCTATTCAGCTGACTGGGCCGGGAGTGTGGACCCCTTTTCAAAATGGCAAGTTCCTCATATTCAGCTGACTTGGCCGGGAGTGTGGACACCTTTTCAAAATGGCAAGTTCCTCATATTCAGCTGACTGTGCCGGGAGTGGACACCTTTTCAAAATGCCATGTTCCTCCTATTCAGCTGACAGGGCCGGGAGTGTGGACACCTTTCCAAAATGGCAAGTTCCTCCTATTCAGCTGACTGGGCTGAGAGTGTGGACACCTTTTCAAAATGGAATGTTCCTCCTATTCAGCTGACTGGGCCGGGAGTGGACACCTTTTCAAAATGGCATGTTCCTCATATTCAACTGACTGGGCCGGGAGTGGACACCTTTCCAAAATGGCATGTTCCTCCTATTCTGCTGACTGGGCTGAGAGTGTGGACACCTTTTCAAAATGGAATGTTCCTCCTATTCAGCTGACTGGGCCGGGAGTGGACAACTTTCAAAAATGGCATGTTCCTCCTATTCAGCTGACTGGGCTGAGAGTGTGGACAGCTTTCCAAATGGCAAGTTCCTCATATTCAGCTGACTGGGCCGGGAGTGGACACCTTTTCAAAATGGCATGTTCCTCCTATTCAGCTCACTGGGCCGGGAGTGGACACCTTTTCAAAATGGCAAGTTCCTAATATTCAGCTGACTGGGCCGGGAGTGGACACCTTTTCAAAATGGCAAGTTCCTCATATTCAGCTGACTGGGCAGGGAGTGGACATCTTTTCAAAATGGCATGTTCCTCCTATTCAGCTGAATGGGCCGGGACTGTGGACACCTTTCCAAAATGGCAAGTTCCTAATATTCAACTGACTGGCCCGGGAGTGTGGACACCTTTCCAAATGGCATATTCCTCATATTCAGCTGACTGATCTGGGAGTGTGGACACCTTTCCAAATGGCAAGTTCCTCATATTCAACTGACTGGGCCGGGAGTAGACACCTTTCCAAAATGGCATGTTCCTCCTATTCAGCTGACTGGGCGGGGAGTGGACACCTTTCCAAAATGGCATGTTCCTCCTATTCAGCTGACTGGGCCAGGAGTGGACACCTATCCAAAATGGCATGTTCCTCCTATTCAGCTGACTGGGCTGAGAGTGTGGACACCTTTTCAAAATGGCATGTTCCTCCTATTCAGCTGACTGGGCCGGGAGTCGACACCTTTCCAAAATGGCATGTTCCTCCTATTCAGCTGACTGGGCCGGGAGTGGACACATTTCCAAAATGGCATGTTCCTCCTATTCAGCTGACTGATCCGGGAGTGTGGACACCTTTCCAAATGGCAAGTTCCTCATATTCAACTGACTGGGCCGGGAGTGGACACCTTTCCAAAATGGCATGTTCCTCCTATTCAGCTGATTGGGAGGGGAGTGGACACCTTTCCAAAATGGCATGTTCCTCCTATTCAGCTGACTGGGCCGGGAGTGGACACCTTTTCAAAATGGCATGTACCTCCTATTCAGCTGACAGGGCCGGGAGTGGACACCTTTCCAAAATGGCATGTTCCTCCTATTCAGCTGACTGGGCCGGGAGTGGACACCTTTTCAAAATGGCATGTTCCTCCTATTCAGCTGACTGGTCCGGGAGTGGACACATTTCCAAAATGGCATGTTCCTCCTATTCAGCTGACTGGGCCAGGAGTGTGGACACCTTTTCAAAATGGCAAGTTCCTCATATTCAGCTGACTGAGCCGGGAGTGGACACCTTTTCAAAATGGCGTGTTCCTCCTATTCAGCTGACTGGGCCGGGAGTGGACAACTTTTCAAAATGGCATTTTCCTCCTATTCAGCTGACTGGGCCGGGAGTGGACACCTTTCCAAAATGGCATGTTCCTCATATTCAGCTGACTGGGCCGGGAGTGGATCCCTTTTCAAAATGGCATGTTCCTCATATTCAGCTGACTGGGCCGGGAGTGGACACCTTTTCAAAATGGCATGTTCCTCCTATTCAGCTGACTGGGCTGAGAGTGTGGACACCTTTTCAAAATGGCAAGTTCCTCCTATTCAGCTGACTGGACCGGGAGTGGACACCTTTCCAAAATGGCATGTTCCTCCTATTCAGCTGACTGGGCTGAGAGTGTGGACACCTTTCCAAAATGGCATGTACCTCCTATTCAGCTGACTGGGCCGGGAGTGTGGACACCTTTTCAAAATGGCTTGTTCCTCATATTCAGCTGACTGGGCCGGGAGTGTGGACACCTTTTCAAAATGGCAAGTTCCTCCTATTCAGCTGACTGGGCCGGGAGTGTGGACACCTTTTCAAAATGGCATGTTCCTCCTATTCAGCTGACTGGGCCGGGAGTGGACACCTTTTCAAAATGGCATGTTCCTCCTATTCAGCTGACTGGGCCGGGAGTGGACACCTTTACAAAATGGCATTTTCGTCCTATTCAGCTGACTGGGCTGAGAGTGTGGACACCTTTCCAAAATGGCAAGTTCCTCATATTCAGCTGACTGGGCCGGGAGTGTGGACACATTTCCAAAATGGCATGTTCCTCCTATTCAGCTGACTGGGCCGGGAGTGGACACCTTTTAAAAATGGCATGTTCCTCCTATTCAGCTGACTGGGCCGGGAGTGTGGACCCCTTTTCAAAATGGCAAGTTCCTCATATTCAGCTGACTTGGCCGGGAGTGTGGACACCTTTTCAAAATGGCAAGTTCCTCATATTCAGCTGACTGTGCCGGGAGTGGACACCTTTTCAAAATGCCATGTTCCTCCTATTCAGCTGACAGGGCCGGGAGTGTGGACACCTTTCCAAAATGGCAAGTTCCTCCTATTCAGCTGACTGGGCTGAGAGTGTGGACACCTTTTCAAAATGGAATGTTCCTCCTATTCAGCTGACTGGGCCGGGAGTGGACACCTTTTCAAAATGGCATGTTCCTCATATTCAACTGACTGGGCCGGGAGTGGACACCTTTCCAAAATGGCATGTTCCTCCTATTCTGCTGACTGGGCTGAGAGTGTGGACACCTTTTCAAAATGGAATGTTCCTCCTATTCAGCTGACTGGGCCGGGAGTGGACAACTTTCAAAAATGGCATGTTCCTCCTATTCAGCTGACTGGGCTGAGAGTGTGGACAGCTTTCCAAATGGCAAGTTCCTCATATTCAGCTGACTGGGCCGGGAGTGGACACCTTTTCAAAATGGCATGTTCCTCCTATTCAGCTCACTGGGCCGGGAGTGGACACCTTTTCAAAATGGCAAGTTCCTAATATTCAGCTGACTGGGCCGGGAGTGGACACCTTTTCAAAATGGCAAGTTCCTCATATTCAGCTGACTGGGCAGGGAGTGGACATCTTTTCAAAATGGCATGTTCCTCCTATTCAGCTGAATGGGCCGGGACTGTGGACACCTTTCCAAAATGGCAAGTTCCTAATATTCAACTGACTGGCCCGGGAGTGTGGACACCTTTCCAAATGGCATATTCCTCATATTCAGCTGACTGATCTGGGAGTGTGGACACCTTTCCAAATGGCAAGTTCCTCATATTCAACTGACTGGGCCGGGAGTAGACACCTTTCCAAAATGGCATGTTCCTCCTATTCAGCTGACTGGGCGGGGAGTGGACACCTTTCCAAAATGGCATGTTCCTCCTATTCAGCTGACTGGGCCAGGAGTGGACACCTATCCAAAATGGCATGTTCCTCCTATTCAGCTGACTGGGCTGAGAGTGTGGACACCTTTTCAAAATGGCATGTTCCTCCTATTCAGCTGACTGGGCCGGGAGTCGACACCTTTCCAAAATGGCATGTTCCTCCTATTCAGCTGACTGGGCTGGGAGTGGACACATTTCCAAAATGGCATGTTCCTCCTATTCAGCTGACTGATCCGGGAGTGTGGACACCTTTCAAAATGGCAAGTTCCTCATATTCAACTGACTGGGCCGGGAGTGGACACCTTTCAAAAATGGCATGTTCCTCCTATTCAGCTGATTGGGAGGGGAGTGGACACCTTTCCAAAATGGCATGTTCCTCCTATTCAGCTGACTGGGCCGGGAGTGGACACCTTTTCAAAATGGCATGTACCTCCTATTCAGCTGACAGGGCCGGGAGTGGACACCTTTCCAAAATGGCATGTTCCTCCTATTCAGCTGACTGGGCCGGGAGTGGACACCTTTTCAAAATGGCATGTTCCTCCTATTCAGCTGACTGGTCCGGGAGTGGACACATTTCCAAAATGGCATGTTCCTCCTATTCAGCTGACTGGGCCAGGAGTGTGGACACCTTTTCAAAATGGCAAGTTCCTCATATTCAGCTGACTGGGCCGGGAGTGGACACCTTTTCAAAATGGCGTGTTCCTCCTATTCAGCTGACTGGGCCGGGAGTGGAAAACTTTTCAAAATGGCATTTTCCTCCTATTCAGCTGACTGGGCCGGGAGTGGACACCTTTCCAAAATGGCATGTTCCTCATATTCAGCTGACTGGGCCGGGAGTGGACACCTTTTCAAAATGGCATGTTCCTCCTTTTCAGCTGACTGGGCTTAGAGTGTGGACACCTTTTCAAAATGGCAAGTTCCTCCTATTCAGCTGACTGGACCGGGAGTGGACACCTTTCCAAAATGGCATGTTCCTCCTATTCAGCTGACTGGGCTGAGAGTGTGGACACCTTTCCAAAATGGCATGTACCTCCTATTCAGCTGACTGGGCCGGGAGTGTGGACACCTTTTCAAAATGGCTTGTTCCTCATATTCAGCTGACTGGGCCGGGAGTGTGGACACCTTTTCAAAATGGCAAGTTCCTCCTATTCAGCTGACTGGGCCGGGAGTGTGGACACCTTTTCAAAATGGCATGTTCCTCCTATTCAGCTGACTGGGCCGGGAGTGGACACCTTTTCAAAATGGCATGTTCCTCCTATTCAGCTGACTGGGCCGGGAGTGGACACCTTTACAAAATGGCATTTTCGTCCTATTCAGCTGACTGGGCTGAGAGTGTGGACACCTTTCCAAAATGGCAAGTTCCTCATATTCAGCTGACTGGGCCGGGAGTGTGGACACATTTCCAAAATGGCATGTTCCTCCTATTCAGCTGACTGGGCCGGGAGTGGACACCTTTTAAAAATGGCATGTTCCTCCTATTCAGCTGACTGGGCCGGGAGTGTGGACCCCTTTTCAAAATGGCAAGTTCCTCATATTCAGCTGACTTGGCCGGGAGTGTGGACACCTTTCCAAAATGGCAAGTTCCTCCTATTCAGCTGACTGGGCTGAGAGTGTGGACACCTTTTCAAAATGGAATGTTCCTCCTATTCAGCTGACTGGGCCGGGAGTGGACACCTTTTCAAAATGGCATGTTCCTCATATTCAACTGACTGGGCCGGGAGTGGACACCTTTCCAAAATGGCATGTTCCTCCTATTCTGCTGACTGGGCTGAGAGTGTGGACACCTTTTCAAAATGGAATGTTCCTCCTATTCAGCTGACTGGGCCGGGAGTGGACAACTTTCAAAAATGGCATGTTCCTCCTATTCAGCTGACTGGGCTGAGAGTGTGGACAGCTTTCCAAATGGCAAGTTCCTCATATTCAGCTGACTGGGCCGGGAGTGGACACCTTTTCAAAATGGCATGTTCCTCCTATTCAGCTCACTGGGCCGGGAGTGGACACCTTTTCAAAATGGCAAGTTCCTAATATTCAGCTGACTGGGCCGGGAGTGGACACCTTTTCAAAATGGCAAGTTCCTCATATTCAGCTGACTGGGCAGGGAGTGGACATCTTTTCAAAATGGCATGTTCCTCCTATTCAGCTGAATGGGCCGGGACTGTGGACACCTTTCCAAAATGGCAAGTTCCTAATATTCAACTGACTGGCCCGGGAGTGTGGACACCTTTCCAAATGGCATATTCCTCATATTCAGCTGACTGATCTGGGAGTGTGGACACCTTTCCAAATGGCAAGTTCCTCATATTCAACTGACTGGGCCGGGAGTAGACACCTTTCCAAAATGGCATGTTCCTCCTATTCAGCTGACTGGGCGGGGAGTGGACACCTTTCCAAAATGGCATGTTCCTCCTATTCAGCTGACTGGGCCAGGAGTGGACACCTATCCAAAATGGCATGTTCCTCCTATTCAGCTGACTGGGCTGAGAGTGTGGACACCTTTCCAAAATGGCATGTTCCTCCTATTCAGCTGACTGGGCCGGGAGTGGACACATTTCCAAAATGGCATGTTCCTCCTATTCAGCTGACTGATCCGGGAGTGTGGACACCTTTCCAAATGGCAAGTTCCTCATATTCAACTGACTGGGCCGGGAGTGGACACCTTTCCAAAATGGCATGTTCCTCCTATTCAGCTGATTGGGAGGGGAGTGGACACCTTTCCAAAATGGCATGTTCCTCCTATTCAGCTGACTGGGCCGGGAGTGGACACCTTTTCAAAATGGCATGTACCTCCTATTCAGCTGACAGGGCCGGGAGTGGACACCTTTCCAAAATGGCATGTTCCTCCTATTCAGCTGACTGGGCCGGGAGTGGACACCTTTTCAAAATGGCATGTTCCTCCTATTCAGCTGACTGGTCCGGGAGTGGACACATTTCCAAAATGGCATGTTCCTCCTATTCAGCTGACTGGGCCAGGAGTGTGGACACCTTTTCAAAATGGCAAGTTCCTCATATTCAGCTGACTGAGCCGGGAGTGGACACCTTTTCAAAATGGCGTGTTCCTCCTATTCAGCTGACTGGGCCGGGAGTGGACAACTTTTCAAAATGGCATTTTCCTCCTATTCAGCTGACTGGGCCGGGAGTGGACACCTTTCCAAAATGGCATGTTCCTCATATTCAGCTGACTGGGCCGGGAGTGGATCCCTTTTCAAAATGGCATGTTCCTCATATTCAGCTGACTGGGCCGGGAGTGGACACCTTTTCAAAATGGCATGTTCCTCCTATTCAGCTGACTGGGCTGAGAGTGTGGACACCTTTTCAAAATGGCAAGTTCCTCCTATTCAGCTGACTGGACCGGGAGTGGACACCTTTCCAAAATGGCATGTTCCTCCTATTCAGCTGACTGGGCTGAGAGTGTGGACACCTTTCCAAAATGGCATGTACCTCCTATTCAGCTGACTGGGCCGGGAGTGTGGACACCTTTTCAAAATGGCTTGTTCCTCATATTCAGCTGACTAGGCCGGGAGTGTGGACACCTTTTCAAAATGGCAAGTTCCTCCTATTCAGCTGACTGGGCCGGGAGTGTGGACACCTTTTCAAAATGGCATGTTCCTCCTATTCAGCTGACTGGGCCGGGAGTGGACACCTTTTCAAAATGGCATGTTCCTCCTATTCAGCTGACTGGGCCGGGAGTGGACACCTTTACAAAATGGCATTTTCGTCCTATTCAGCTGACTGGGCTGAGAGTGTGGACACCTTTCCAAAATGGCAAGTTCCTCATATTCAGCTGACTGGGCCGGGAGTGTGGACACATTTCCAAAATGGCATGTTCCTCCTATTCAGCTGACTGGGCCGGGAGTGGACACCTTTTAAAAATGGCATGTTCCTCCTATTCAGCTGACTGGGCCGGGAGTGTGGACCCCTTTTCAAAATGGCAAGTTCCTCATATTCAGCTGACTTGGCCGGGAGTGTGGACACCTTTTCAAAATGGCAAGTTCCTCATATTCAGCTGACTGTGCCGGGAGTGGACACCTTTTCAAAATGCCATGTTCCTCCTATTCAGCTGACAGGGCCGGGAGTGTGGACACCTTTCCAAAATGGCAAGTTCCTCCTATTCAGCTGACTGGGCTGAGAGTGTGGACACCTTTTCAAAATGGAATGTTCCTCCTATTCAGCTGACTGGGCCGGGAGTGGACACCTTTTCAAAATGGCATGTTCCTCATATTCAACTGACTGGGCCGGGAGTGGACACCTTTCCAAAATGGCATGTTCCTCCTATTCTGCTGACTGGGCTGAGAGTGTGGACACCTTTTCAAAATGGAATGTTCCTCCTATTCAGCTGACTGGGCCGGGAGTGGACAACTTTCAAAAATGGCATGTTCCTCCTATTCAGCTGACTGGGCTGAGAGTGTGGACAGCTTTCCAAATGGCAAGTTCCTCATATTCAGCTGACTGGGCCGGGAGTGGACACCTTTTCAAAATGGCATGTTCCTCCTATTCAGCTCACTGGGCCGGGAGTGGACACCTTTTCAAAATGGCAAGTTCCTAATATTCAGCTGACTGGGCCGGGAGTGGACACCTTTTCAAAATGGCAAGTTCCTCATATTCAGCTGACTGGGCAGGGAGTGGACATCTTTTCAAAATGGCATGTTCCTCCTATTCAGCTGAATGGGCCGGGACTGTGGACACCTTTCCAAAATGGCAAGTTCCTAATATTCAACTGACTGGCCCGGGAGTGTGGACACCTTTCCAAATGGCATATTCCTCATATTCAGCTGACTGATCTGGGAGTGTGGACACCTTTCCAAATGGCAAGTTCCTCATATTCAACTGACTGGGCCGGGAGTAGACACCTTTCCAAAATGGCATGTTCCTCCTATTCAGCTGACTGGGCGGGGAGTGGACACCTTTCCAAAATGGCATGTTCCTCCTATTCAGCTGACTGGGCCAGGAGTGGACACCTATCCAAAATGGCATGTTCCTCCTATTCAGCTGACTGGGCTGAGAGTGTGGACACCTTTTCAAAATGGCATGTTCCTCCTATTCAGCTGACTGGGCCGGGAGTCGACACCTTTCCAAAATGGCATGTTCCTCCTATTCAGCTGACTGGGCTGGGAGTGGACACATTTCCAAAATGGCATGTTCCTCCTATTCAGCTGACTGATCCGGGAGTGTGGACACCTTTCAAAATGGCAAGTTCCTCATATTCAACTGACTGGGCCGGGAGTGGACACCTTTCAAAAATGGCATGTTCCTCCTATTCAGCTGATTGGGAGGGGAGTGGACACCTTTCCAAAATGGCATGTTCCTCCTATTCAGCTGACTGGGCCGGGAGTGGACACCTTTTCAAAATGGCATGTACCTCCTATTCAGCTGACAGGGCCGGGAGTGGACACCTTTCCAAAATGGCATGTTCCTCCTATTCAGCTGACTGGGCCGGGAGTGGACACCTTTTCAAAATGGCATGTTCCTCCTATTCAGCTGACTGGTCCGGGAGTGGACACATTTCCAAAATGGCATGTTCCTCCTATTCAGCTGACTGGGCCAGGAGTGTGGACACCTTTTCAAAATGGCAAGTTCCTCATATTCAGCTGACTGGGCCGGGAGTGGACACCTTTTCAAAATGGCGTGTTCCTCCTATTCAGCTGACTGGGCCGGGAGTGGAAAACTTTTCAAAATGGCATTTTCCTCCTATTCAGCTGACTGGGCCGGGAGTGGACACCTTTCCAAAATGGCATGTTCCTCATATTCAGCTGACTGGGCCGGGAGTGGACACCTTTTCAAAATGGCATGTTCCTCCTTTTCATCTGACTGGGCTTAGAGTGTGGACACCTTTTCAAAATGGCAAGTTCCTCCTATTCAGCTGACTGGACCGGGAGTGGACACCTTTCCAAAATGGCATGTTCCTCCTATTCAGCTGACTGGGCTGAGAGTGTGGACACCTTTCCAAAATGGCATGTACCTCCTATTCAGCTGACTGGGCCGGGAGTGTGGACACCTTTTCAAAATGGCTTGTTCCTCATATTCAGCTGACTGGGCCGGGAGTGTGGACACCTTTTCAAAATGGCAAGTTCCTCCTATTCAGCTGACTGGGCCGGGAGTGTGGACACCTTTTCAAAATGGCATGTTCCTCCTATTCAGCTGACTGGGCCGGGAGTGGACACCTTTTCAAAAAGGCATGTTCCTCCTATTCAGCTGACTGGGCCGGGAGTGGACACCTTTACAAAATGGCATTTTCGTCCTATTCAGCTGACTGGGCTGAGAGTGTGGACACCTTTCCAAAATGGCAAGTTCCTCATATTCAGCTGACTGGGCCGGGAGTGTGGACACATTTCCAAAATGGCATGTTCCTCCTATTCAGCTGACTGGGCCGGGAGTGGACACCTTTTAAAAATGGCATGTTCCTCCTATTCAGCTGACTGGGCCGGGAGTGTGGACCCCTTTTCAAAATGGCAAGTTCCTCATATTCAGCTGACTTGGCCGGAAGTGTGGACACCTTTTCAAAATGGCAAGTTCCTCATATTCAGCTGACTGTGCCGGGAGTGGACACCTTTTCAAAATGCCATGTTCCTCCTATTCAGCTGACAGGGCCGGGAGTGTGGACACCTTTCCAAAATGGCAAGTTCCTCCTATTCAGCTGACTGGGCTGAGAGTGTGGACACCTTTTCAAAATGGAATGTTCCTCCTATTCAGCTGACTGGGCCGGGAGTGGACACCTTTTCAAAATGGCATGTTCCTCATATTCAACTGACTGGGCCGGGAGTGGACACCTTTCCAAAATGGCATGTTCCTCCTATTCTGCTGACTGGGCTGAGAGTGTGGACACCTTTTCAAAATGGAATGTTCCTCCTATTCAGCTGACTGGGCCGGGAGTGGACAACTTTCAAAAATGGCATGTTCCTCCTATTCAGCTGACTGGGCTGAGAGTGTGGACAGCTTTCCAAATGGCAAGTTCCTCATATTCAGCTGACTGGGCCGGGAGTGGACACCTTTTCAAAATGGCATGTTCCTCCTATTCAGCTCACTGGGCCGGGAGTGGACACCTTTTCAAAATGGCAAGTTCCTAATATTCAGCTGACTGGGCCGGGAGTGGACACCTTTTCAAAATGGCAAGTTCCTCATATTCAGCTGACTGGGCAGGGAGTGGACATCTTTTCAAAATGGCATGTTCCTCCTATTCAGCTGAATGGGCCGGGACTGTGGACACCTTTCCAAAATGGCAAGTTCCTAATATTCAACTGACTGGCCCGGGAGTGTGGACACCTTTCCAAATGGCATATTCCTCATATTCAGCTGACTGATCTGGGAGTGTGGACACCTTTCCAAATGGCAAGTTCCTCATATTCAACTGACTGGGCCGGGAGTAGACACCTTTCCAAAATGGCATGTTCCTCCTATTCAGCTGACTGGGCGGGGAGTGGACACCTTTCCAAAATGGCATGTTCCTCCTATTCAGCTGACTGGGCCAGGAGTGGACACCTATCCAAAATGGCATGTTCCTCCTATTCAGCTGACTGGGCTGAGAGTGTGGACACCTTTTCAAAATGGCATGTTCCTCCTATTCAGCTGACTGGGCCGGGAGTCGACACCTTTCCAAAATGGCATGTTCCTCCTATTCAGCTGACTGGGCCGGGAGTGGACACATTTCCAAAATGGCATGTTCCTCCTATTCAGCTGACTGATCCGGGAGTGTGGACACCTTTCCAAATGGCAAGTTCCTCATATTCAACTGACTGGGCCGGGAGTGGACACCTTTCAAAAATGGCATGTTCCTCCTATTCAGCTGATTGGGAGGGGAGTGGACACCTTTCCAAAATGGCATGTTCCTCCTATTCAGCTGACTGGGCCGGGAGTGGACACCTTTTCAAAATGGCATGTACCTCCTATTCAGCTGACAGGGCCGGGAGTGGACACCTTACCAAAATGGCATGTTCCTCCTATTCAGCTGACTGGGCCGGGAGTGGACACCTTTTCAAAATGGCATGTTCCTCCTATTCAGCTGACTGGTCCGGGAGTGGACACATTTCCAAAATGGCATGTTCCTCCTATTCAGCTGACTGGGCCAGGAGTGTGGACACCTTTTCAAAATGGCAAGTTCCTCATATTCAGCTGACTGGGCCGGGAGTGGACACCTTTTCAAAATGGCGTGTTCCTCCTATTCAGCTGACTGGGCCGGGAGTGGACAACTTTTCAAAATGGCATTTTCCTCCTATTCAGCTGACTGGGCCGGGAGTGGACACCTTTCCAAAATGGCATGTTCCTCATATTCAGCTGACTGGGCCGGGAGTGGACACCTTTTCAAAATGGCATGTTCCTCCTTTTCAGCTGACTGGGCTTAGAGTGTGGACACCTTTTCAAAATGGCAAGTTCCTCCTATTCAGCTGACTGGACCGGGAGTGGACACCTTTCCAAAATGGCATGTTCCTCCTATTCAGCTGACTGGGCTGAGAGTGTGGACACCTTTCCAAAATGGCATGTACCTCCTATTCAGCTGACTGGGCCGGGAGTGTGGACACCTTTTCAAAATGGCTTGTTCCTCATATTCAGCTGACTGGGCCGGGAGTGTGGACACCTTTTCAAAATGGCAAGTTCCTCCTATTCAGCTGACTGGGCCGGGAGTGTGGACACCTTTTCAAAATGGCATGTTCCTCCTATTCAGCTGACTGGGCCGGGAGTGGACACCTTTTCAAAATGGCATGTTCCTCCTATTCAGCTGACTGGGCCGGGAGTGGACACCTTTACAAAATGGCATTTTCGTCCTATTCAGCTGACTGGGCTGAGAGTGTGGACACCTTTCCAAAATGGCAAGTTCCTCATATTCAGCTGACTGGGCCGGGAGTGTGGACACATTTCCAAAATGGCATGTTCCTCCTATTCAGCTGACTGGGCCGGGAGTGGACACCTTTTAAAAATGGCATGTTCCTCCTATTCAGCTGACTGGGCCGGGAGTGTGGACCCCTTTTCAAAATGGCAAGTTCCTCATATTCAGCTGACTTGGCCGGGAGTGTGGACACCTTTTCAAAATGGCAAGTTCCTCATATTCAGCTGACTGTGCCGGGAGTGGACACCTTTTCAAAATGCCATGTTCCTCCTATTCAGCTGACAGGGCCGGGAGTGTGGACACCTTTCCAAAATGGCAAGTTCCTCCTATTCAGCTGACTGGGCTGAGAGTGTGGACACCTTTTCAAAATGGAATGTTCCTCCTATTCAGCTGACTGGGCCGGGAGTGGACACCTTTTCAAAATGGCATGTTCCTCATATTCAACTGACTGGGCCGGGAGTGGACACCTTTCCAAAATGGCATGTTCCTCCTATTCTGCTGACTGGGCTGAGAGTGTGGACACCTTTTCAAAATGGAATGTTCCTCCTATTCAGCTGACTGGGCCGGGAGTGGACAACTTTCAAAAATGGCATGTTCCTCCTATTCAGCTGACTGGGCTGAGAGTGTGGACAGCTTTCCAAATGGCAAGTTCCTCATATTCAGCTGACTGGGCCGGGAGTGGACACCTTTTCAAAATGGCATGTTCCTCCTATTCAGCTCACTGGGCCGGGAGTGGACACCTTTTCAAAATGGCAAGTTCCTAATATTCAGCTGACTGGGCCGGGAGTGGACACCTTTTCAAAATGGCAAGTTCCTCATATTCAGCTGACTGGGCAGGGAGTGGACATCTTTTCAAAATGGCATGTTCCTCCTATTCAGCTGAATGGGCCGGGACTGTGGACACCTTTCCAAAATGGCAAGTTCCTAATATTCAGCTGACTGGCCCGGGAGTGTGGACACCTTTCCAAATGGCATATTCCTCATATTCAGCTGACTGATCTGGGAGTGTGGACACCTTTCCAAATGGCAAGTTCCTCATATTCAACTGACTGGGCCGGGAGTAGACACCTTTCCAAAATGGCATGTTCCTCCTATTCAGCTGACTGGGCGGGGAGTGGACACCTTTCCAAAATGGCATGTTCCTCTTATTCAGCTGACTGGGCCAGGAGTGGACACCTATCCAAAATGGCATGTTCCTCCTATTCAGCTGACTGGGCTGAGAGTGTGGACACCTTTTCAAAATGGCATGTTCCTCCTATTTAGCTGACTGGGCCGGGAGTCGACACCTTTCCAAAATGGCATGTTCCTCCTATTCAGCTGACTGGGCCGGGAGTGGACACATTTCCAAAATGGCATGTTCCTCCTATTCAGCTGACTGGGCCAGGAGTGTGAACACCTTTTCAAAATGGCAAGTTCCTCCTATTCAGCTGACTGGGCCAGGAGTGTGGACACCTTTTCAAAATGACAAGTTCCTCATATTCAGCTGACTGGGCCGGGAGTGGACACCTTTTCAAAATGGCATGTTCCTCCTATTCAGCTGACTGGGCCGGGAGTGGACACCTTTTCAAAATGGCATGTTCCTCATATTCAGCTGACTGGGCCGGGAGTGGACACCTTTTCAAAATGGCATGTTCCTCCTATTCAGCTGACTGGGCTGAGAGTGTGGACACCTTTTCAAAATGGCAAGTTCCTCCTATTCAGCTGACTGGGCCGGGAGTAGACACCTTTCCAAAATGGCATGTTCCTCCTGTTCAGCTGACTGGGCTGAGAGTATGGACACCTTTCCAAATTGGCATGTTCCTCCTATTCAGCTGACTGGGCCGGGAGTGTGGACACCTTTTCAAAATGGCAAGTTCCTCATATTCAGCTGACTGTGCCGGGAGTGGACACCCTTTCAAAATGGCATGTTCCTCCTATTCAGCTGACTGGGCCGGGAGTGGACACCTTTCCAAAATGGCATTTTCCTCCTATTCAGCTGACTGGGTTGAGAGTGTGGACACCTTTCCAAAATGGCAAGTTCCTCATATTCAGCTGACTGGGCTGAGAGTGTGGACACCTTTTAAACATGGCATGTTCCTCCTATTCAGCTGACTGGGCCGGGAGTGGACACCTTTCCAAAATGGCATGTTCCTCATATTCAGCTGACTGGGCCGGGAGTGGACACATTTCCAAAATGGCATGTTCCTCCTATTCAGCTGACTGGGCCAGGAGTGTGGACACCTTTTCAAAATGGCAAGTTCCTCATATTCAGCTGACTGGGCCGGGAGTGGACACCTTTTCAAAATGGCATGTTCCTCCTATTCAGCTGACTGGGCCGGGAGTGGACACCTTTTCAAAATGGCATGTTCCTCCTATTCAGCTGACTGGGCCGGGAGTGGACACATTTCCAAAATGGCATGTTCCTCATATTCAACTGACTGGGCCGGGAGTGGACACCTTTCCAAAATGGCATGTTCCTCCTATTCTGCTGACTGGGCTGAGAGTGTGGACACCTTTCCAAAATGGCATGTTCCTCCTATTCAGCTGACTGGGCCGGAAGTGGACACCTTTTCAAAATGGCATGTTCCTCCTATTCAGCTCACTGGGCCGGGAGTGTGGACCCCTTTTCAAAATGGCAAGTTCCTCATATTCAGCTGACTTGGCCGGGAGTGTGGACACCTTTTCAAAATGGCAAGTTCCTCATATTCAGCTGACTGGGCCGGGAGTTTGGACACATTTCCAAAATGGCATGTTCCTCCTATTCAGCTGACTGGGCCGGGAGTGGACACCTTTTAAAAATGGCATGTTCCTCCTATTCAGCTGACTGGGCCGGGAGTGTGGACCCCTTTTCAAAATGGCAAGTTCCTCATATTCAGCTGACTTGGCCGGGAGTGTGGACACCTTTTCAAATTGGCAAGTTCCTCATATTCAGCTGACTGTGCCGGGAGTGGACACCTTTTCAAAATGCCATGTTCCTCCTATTCAGCTGACAGGGCCGGGAGTGTGGACACCTTTCCAAAATGGCAAGTTCCTCCTATTCAGCTGACTGGGCTGAGAGTGTGGACACCTTTTCAAAATGGCATGTTCCTCCTATTCAGCTGACTGGGCTGAGAGTGTGGACACCTTTTCAAAATGGCAAGTTCCTCCTATTCAGCTGACTGGGCTGGGAGTGGACACCTTTCCAAAATGGCATGTTCCTCATATTCAGCTGACTGGGCCGGGAGTGGACACCTTTCCAAAATAGCATGTTCCTCATATTCAGCTGACTGGGCCGGGAGTGTGGACACCTTTCCAAAATGGCATGTTCCTCCTATTCAGCTGACTGGGCCAGGAGTGTGGACACCTTTTCAAAATGGCAAGTTACTCATATTCAGCTGACTGTGCCGGGAGTGGACACCTTTTCAAAATGGCATGTTCCTCCTATTCAGCTGACAGGGCCGGGAGTGGACACCTTTCCAAAATGGCATGTTCCTCCTATTCAGCTGACTGGGCCGGGAGTGGACACATTTCCAAAATGGCATGTTCCTCCTGTTCAGCTGATTGGGCCAGGAGTGTGGACACATTTTCAAAATGGCAAGTTCCTCATATTCAGCTGACTGGGCCAGGAGTGTGGACACCTTTTCAAAATGGCATGTTCCTCCTATTCAGCTGACTGAGCCGGGAATGTGGACACCTTTCCCAAATGGCATGTTCCTCCTATTGAGCTGACTGGGCCGGGATTGGACACCTTTCAAAAATGACATGTTCCTCATATTCAGCTGAGTGGGCCGGGAGTGTGGACACCTTTCCAAAATGGCATGTTCCTCCTATTCAGCTGACTGGGCCGGGAGTTTGGAGACCTTTCCAAAATGTTCCTCATATTCAGCTGACTCGGCCGGGAGGGGACACCATTTCAAAATGGCATGTTCCTCCTATTTAGCTGACTGGGCTTGGAGTGGACACCTTTTCAAAATGGCATGTTCCTCCTATTCAGCTGACTGAGCCAGGAGTGTGGACACCTTTCCAAAATGGCATGTTCCTCATATTCCGCTGACTGGGCCAGGAGTGTGGACACCTTTCCAAAATGGCAAGTTCCTCCTATTCAGCTGACTGGACCGGGAGTGGACACCTTTCCAAAATGGCATGTTCCTCCTATTCAGCTGACTGGGCCGGGAGTGGACACCTTTCCAAAATGGCATGTTCCTCCTATTCAGCTGACTGGGCCGGGAGTGGACACCTTTCCAAAATGGCAAGTTCCTAACATTCAGCTGACTGGGCCGGGAGTGGACACCTTTCCAAAATAGAAAGTTCCTAATATTCAGCTGACTGGGCCGGGAGTGGACACCTTTCCAAAATGGAAAGTTCCTAATATTCAGCTGACTGGCCAGGGAGTGTGGACAACTTTCCAAATGGCAAGTTTCTCATATTCAGCTGACTGGGCCGGGAGTGGACACCTTTTCAAAATGGCATGTTCCTCCTATTCAGCTGACTGGGCCGGGAGTGGACACCTTTTCAAAATGGCAAGTTCCTCATATTCAGCTGACTGGGCCAGGAGTGGACACATTTTCAAAATGGCATGTTCCTCCTATTCAGCTGACTGGGCCGGGAGTGGACACCTTTCCAAAATGGCATGTTCCTCATATTCAGCTGACTGGTCCGGGGGTGTGGACACCTTTCCAAATGGCAAGTTCCTCATATTCAACTGACTGGGCCGGGAGTGGACACCTTTCCAAAATGGCATGTTCCTCCTATTCAGCTGACTGGGCGGGGAGTGGACAACTTTCCAAAATGGCATGTTCCTCCTATTCAGCTGACTGGGCCGGGAGTGGACACCTTTTCAAAATGGCATGTTCCTCCTATTCAGCTGACTGGGCCGGGAGTGGACACCTTTCCAAAATGGCATGTTCCTCATATTCAGCTGACTGGGCCGGGAGTGGACACCTTTTCAAAATGGCATGTTCCTCCTATTCAGATGACTGGGCTGAGAGTGTGGACACCTTTTCAAAATGGCAAGTTCCTCCTATTCAGCTGACTGGGCCGGGCGTAGACACCTTTCCAAAATGGCATGTTCCTCCTGTTCAGCTGACCGGGCTGAGAGTGTGGACACCTTTCCAAAATGGCATGTTCCTCCTATTCAGCTGACTGGGCCGGGAGTGTGGACACCTTTTCAAAATGGCAAGTTCCTCATATTCAGCTGAATGGGCCGGGAGTGGACACCTTTTCAAAATGGCTTGTTCCTCCTATTCAGCTGACTGGGCCGGGAGTGGACACCTTTCCAAAATGGCATTTTCCTCCTATTCAGCTGACTGGGTTGAGAGTGTGGACACCTTTCCAAAATGGCAAGTTCCTCATATTCAGCTGACTGGGCTGAGAGTGTGGACACCTTTTAAAAATGGCATGTTCCTCCTATTCAGCTGACTGGGCCAGGAGTGTACACCTTTTCAAAATGGCTTGTTCCTCCTATTCAGCTGACTGGGCCGGGAGTGGACACCTTTCCAAAATGGCATTTTCCTCCTATTCAGCTGACTGGGTTGAGAGTGTGGACACCTTTCCAAAATGGCAAGTTCCTCATATTCAGCTGACTGGGCTGAGAGTGTGGACACCTTTTAAAAATGGCAAGTTCCTCATATTCAGCTCACTGGGCCGGGAGTGGACACCTTTTCAAAATGGCAAGTTCCTCATATTCAGCTGACTTGGCCGGGAGTGTGGACACCTTTTCAAAATGGCAAGTTCCTCATATTCAGCTGACTGTGCCGGGAGTGGACACCTTTTCAAAATGCCATGTTCCTCCTATTCAGCTGACAGGGCCGGGAGTGTGGACACCTTTCCAAAATGGCAAGTTCCTCCTATTCAGCTGACTGGGCTGAGAGTGTGGACACCTTTTCAAAATGGCATGTTCCTCCTATTCAGCTGACTGGGCTGAGAGTGTGGACACCTTTCCAAATGGCATGTTCCTCATATTCAGCTGACTGATCCGGGAGTGTGGACACCTTTCCAAATGGCAAGTTCCTCATATTCAACTGACTGGGCCGGGAGTGGACACCTTTCAAAAATGGCATGTTCCTCCTATTCAGCTGATTGGGAGGGGAGTGGACACCTTTCCAAAATGGCATGTTCCTCCTATTCAGCTGACTGGGCCGGGAGTGGACACCTTTTCAAAATGGCATGTACCTCCTATTCAGCTGACAGGGCCGGGAGTGGACACCTTTCCAAAATGGCATGTTCCTCCTATTCAGCTGACTGGGCCGGGAGTGGACACCTTTTCAAAATGGCATGTTCCTCCTATTCAGCTGACTGGTCCGGGAGTGGACACATTTCCAAAATGGCATGTTCCTCCTATTCAGCTGACTGGGCCAGGAGTGTGGACACCTTTTCAAAATGGCAAGTTCCTCATATTCAGCTGACTGGGCCGGGAGTGGACACCTTTTCAAAATGGCATGTTCCTCCTATTCAGCTGACTGGGCCGGGAGTGGACAACTTTTCAAAATGGCATTTTCCTCCTATTCAGCTGACTGGGCCGGGAGTGGACACCTTTCCAAAATAGCATGTTCCTCATATTCAGCTGACTGGGCCGGGAGTGGACACCTTTTCAAAATGGCATGTTCCTCCTTTTCAGCTGACTGGGCTTAGAGTGTGGACACCTTTTCAAAATGGCAAGTTCCTCCTATTCAGCTGACTGGACCGGGAGTGGACACCTTTCCAAAATGGCATGTTCCTCCTATTCAGCTGACTGGGCTGAGAGTGTGGACACCTTTCCAAAATGGCATGTACCTCCTATTCAGCTGACTGGGCCGGGAGTGTGGACACCTTTTCAAAATGGCTTGTTCCTCATATTCAGCTGACTGGGCCGGGAGTGTGGACACCTTTTCAAAATGGCAAGTTCCTCCTATTCAGCTGACTGGGCCGGGAGTGTGGACACCTTTTCAAAATGGCATGTTCCTCCTATTCAGCTGACTGGGCCGGGAGTGGACACCTTTTCAAAATGGCATGTTCCTCCTATTCAGCTGACTGGGCCGGGAGTGGACACCTTTCCAAAATGGCATTTTCCTCCTATTCAGCTGACTGGGCTGAGAGTGTGGACACCTTTCCAAAATGGCAAGTTCCTCCTATTCAGCTGACTGGGCCGGGAGTGTGGACACATTTCCAAAATGGCATGTTCCTCCTATTCAGCTGACTTGGCCGGGAGTGGACACCTTTTAAAAATGGCATGTTCCTCCTATTCAGCTGACTGGGCCGGGAGTGTGGACCCCTTTTCAAAATGGCAAGTTCCTCATATTCAGCTGACTTGGCCGGGAGTGTGGACACCTTTTCAAAATGGCAAGTTCCTCATATTCAGCTGACTGTGCCGGGAGTGGACACCTTTTCAAAATGCCATGTTCCTCCTATTCAGCTGACAGGGCCGGGAGTGTGGACACCTTTCCAAAATGGCAAGTTCCTCCTATTCAGCTGACTGGGCTGAGAGTGTGGACACCTTTTCAAAATGGCATGTTCCTCCTATTCAGCTGACTGGGCTGAGAGTGTGGACACCTTTTCAAAATGGCAAGTTCCTCCTATTCAGCTGACTGGGCTGGGAGTGGACACCTTTCCAAAATGGCATGTTCCTCATATTCAGCTGACTGGGCCGGGAGTGGACACCTTTCCAAAATAGCATGTTCCTCATATTCAGCTGACTGGGCCGGGAGTGTGGACACCTTTCCAAAATGGCATGTTCCTCCTATTCAGCTGACTGGGCCAGGAGTGTGGACACCTTTTCAAAATGGCAAGTTACTCATATTCAGCTGACTGTGCCGGGAGTGGACACCTTTTCAAAATGGCATGTTCCTCCTATTCAGCTGACAGGGCCGGGAGTGGACACCTTTCCAAAATGGCATGTTCCTCCTATTCAGCTGACTGGGCCGGGAGTGGACACATTTCCAAAATGGCATGTTCCTCCTGTTCAGCTGATTGGGCCAGGAATGTGGACACATTTTCAAAATGGCAAGTTCCTCATATTCAGCTGACTGGGCCGGGAGTGGACACCTTTTCAAAATGGCATGTTCCTCATATTCAACTGACTGGGCCGGGGGTGGACACCTTTCCAAAATGGCATGTTCCTCCTATTCTGCTGACTGGGCTGAGAGTGTGGACACCTTTCCAAAATGGAATGTTCCTCCTATTCAGCTGACTGGGCCGGGAGTGGACAACTTTCAAAAATGGCATGTTCCTCCTATTCAGCTGACTGGGCTGAGAGTGTGGACAGCTTTCCAAATGGCAAGTTCCTCATATTCAGCTGACTGGGCCGGGAGTGGACACCTTTTCAAAATGGCATGTTCCTCCTATTCAGCTCACTGGGCCGGGAGTGGACACCTTTTCAAAATGGCAAGTTCCTAATATTCAGCTGACTGGGCCGGGAGTGGACACCTTTTCAAAATGGCAAGTTCCTCCTATTCAGCTGAATGGGCCGGGAGGGGACATCTTATCAAAATGGCATGTTCCTCATATTCAACGGACTGGGCCGGGAGTGGACACCTTTCCAAAATGGCATGTTCCTCCTATTCAGCTGACTGGGCGGGGAGTGGACACCTTTTCAAAATGGCATGTTCCTCATATTCAACTGACTGGGCCGGGGGTGGACACCTTTCCAAAATGGCATGTTCGTCCTATTCAGCTGACTGGGTTGAGAGTGTGGACACCTTTCCAAAATGGCAAGTTCCTCATATTCAGCTGACTGGGCTGAGAGTGTGGACACCTTTTAAAAATGGCAAGTTCCTCCTATTCAGCTGACTGGGCCGGGAGTGGACACCTTTTCAAAATGGCATGTTCCTCATATTCAACGGACTGGGCCGGGAGTGGACACCTTTCCAAAATGGCATGTTCCTCCTATTCAGCTGACTGGGCGGGGAGTGGACACCTATCCAAAATAGCATGTTCCTCCTATTCAGCTGACTGGGCTGAGAATGTGGACACCTTTTCAAAATGGCATGTTCCTCCTATTCAGCTGACTGGGCCGGGAGTGGACACTTTTCCAAAATGGCATGTTCCTCCTATTCAGCTGACTGGGCCGGGAGTGGACACCTATTCAAAATAGCATGTTCCTCCTATTCAGCTGACTGGGCTGAGAGTGTGGACACCTTTTCAAAATGGCAAGTTCCTCCTATTCAGCTGACTGGGCCGGGAGTGGACACCTTTTCAAAATGGCATGTTCCTCCTATTCAGCTGACTGGGCCGGGAGTGGACACCTTTTCAAAATGGCATGTTCCTCCTATTCAGCTGACTGGGCCGGGAGTGGACACCTTTTCAAAATGGCAAGTTCCTCCTATTCAGCTGACTGGGCCGGGAGTGGACACCTTTTCAAAATGGCATGTTCCTCCTATTCAGCTGACTGGGCCGGGAGTGGACACCTTTCCAAAATGGCATGTTCCTCATATTCAGCTGTCTGGGCCGGGAGTGGACACCTTTTCAAAATGGCATGTTCCTCCTATTCAGCTGACTGGGCTGAGAGTGTGGACACCTTTTCAAAATGGCAAGTTCCTCCTATTCAGCTGACTGGGCCGGGAGTAGACACCTTTCCAAAATGGCATGTTCCTCCTGTTCAGCTGACTGGGATGAGAGTGTGGACACCTTTCCAAATTGGCATGTTCCTCCTATTCAGCTGACTGGGCCGGGAGTGTGGACACATTTCCAAAATGGCATGTTCCTCCTATTCAGCTGACTTGGCCGGGAGTGGACACCTTTTAAAAATGGCATGTTCCTCCTATTCAGCTGACTGGGCCGGGAGTGTGGACCCCTTTTCAAAATGGCAAGTTCCTCATATTCAGCTGACTTGGCCGGGAGTGTGGACACCTTTTCAAAATGGCAAGTTCCTCATATTCAGCTGACTGTGCCGGGAGTGGACACCTTTTCAAAATGCCATGTTCCTCCTATTCAGCTGACAGGGCCGGGAGTGTGGACACCTTTCCAAAATGGCAAGTTCCTCCTATTCAGCTGACTGGGCTGAGAGTGTGGACACCTTTTCAAAATGGCATGTTCCTCCTATTCAGCTGACTGGGCTGAGAGTGTGGACACCTTTTCAAAATGGCAAGTTCCTCCTATTCAGCTGACTGGGCTGGGAGTGGACACCTTTCCAAAATGGCATGTTCCTCATATTCAGCTGACTGGGCCGGGAGTGGACACCTTTCCAAAATAGCATGTTCCTCATATTCAGCTGACTGGGCCGGGAGTGTGGACACCTTTCCAAAATGGCATGTTCCTCCTATTCAGCTGACTGGGCCAGGAGTGTGGACACCTTTTCAAAATGGCAAGTTACTCATATTCAGCTGACTGGGCCGGGAGTGGACACCTTTCCAAAATGGCATGTTCCTCCTATTCAGCTGACAGGGCCGGGAGTGGACACCTTTCCAAAATGGCATGTTCCTCCTATTCAGCTGACTGGGCCGGGAGTGGACACATTTCCAAAATGGCATGTTCCTCCTGTTCAGCTGATTGGGCCAGGAATGTGGACACATTTTCAAAATGGCAAGTTCCTCATATTCAGCTGACTGGGCCGGGAGTGGACACCTTTTCAAAATGGCATGTTCCTCATATTCAACTGACTGGGCCGGGGGTGGACACCTTTCCAAAATGGCATGTTCCTCCTATTCTGCTGACTGGGCTGAGAGTGTGGACACCTTTCCAAAATGGAATGTTCCTCCTATTCAGCTGACTGGGCCGGGAGTGGACAACTTTCAAAAATGGCATGTTCCTCCTATTCAGCTGACTGGGCTGAGAGTGTGGACAGCTTTCCAAATGGCAAGTTCCTCATATTCAGCTGACTGGGCCGGGAGTGGACACCTTTTCAAAATGGCATGTTCCTCCTATTCAGCTCACTGGGCCGGGAGTGGACACCTTTTCAAAATGGCAAGTTCCTAATATTCAGCTGACTGGGCCGGGAGTGGACACCTTTTCAAAATGGCAAGTTCCTCCTATTCAGCTGAATGGGCCGGGAGGGGACATCTTATCAAAATGGCATGTTCCTCATATTCAACGGACTGGGCCGGGAGTGGACACCTTTCCAAAATGGCATGTTCCTCCTATTCAGCTGACTGGGCGGGGAGTGGACACCTTTTCAAAATGGCATGTTCCTCATATTCAACTGACTGGGCCGGGGGTGGACACCTTTCCAAAATGGCATGTTCGTCCTATTCAGCTGACTGGGTTGAGAGTGTGGACACCTTTCCAAAATGGCAAGTTCCTCATATTCAGCTGACTGGGCTGAGAGTGTGGACACCTTTTAAAAATGGCAAGTTCCTCCTATTCAGCTGACTGGGCCGGGAGTGGACACCTTTTCAAAATGGCATGTTCCTCATATTCAACGGACTGGGCCGGGAGTGGACACCTTTCCAAAATGGCATGTTCCTCCTATTCAGCTGACTGGGCGGGGAGTGGACACCTATCCAAAATAGCATGTTCCTCCTATTCAGCTGACTGGGCTGAGAATGTGGACACCTTTTCAAAATGGCATGTTCCTCCTATTCAGCTGACTGGGCCGGGAGTGGACACTTTTCCAAAATGGCATGTTCCTCCTATTCAGCTGACTGGGCCGGGAGTGGACACCTATTCAAAATAGCATGTTCCTCCTATTCAGCTGACTGGGCTGAGAGTGTGGACACCTTTTCAAAATGGCAAGTTCCTCCTATTCAGCTGACTGGGCCGGGAGTGGACACCTTTTCAAAATGGCATGTTCCTCCTATTCAGCTGACTGGGCCGGGAGTGGACACCTTTTCAAAATGGCATGTTCCTCCTATTCAGCTGACTGGGCCGGGAGTGGACACCTTTTCAAAATGGCAAGTTCCTCCTATTCAGCTGACTGGGCCGGGAGTGGACACCTTTTCAAAATGGCATGTTCCTCCTATTCAGCTGACTGGGCCGGGAGTGGACACCTTTCCAAAATGGCATGTTCCTCATATTCAGCTGTCTGGGCCGGGAGTGGACACCTTTTCAAAATGGCATGTTCCTCCTATTCAGCTGACTGGGCTGAGAGTGTGGACACCTTTTCAAAATGGCAAGTTCCTCCTATTCAGCTGACTGGGCCGGGAGTAGACACCTTTCCAAAATGGCATGTTCCTCCTGTTCAGCTGACTGGGATGAGAGTGTGGACACCTTTCCAAATTGGCATGTTCCTCCTATTCAGCTGACTGGGCCGGGAGTGTGGACACATTTCCAAAATGGCATGTTCCTCCTATTCAGCTGACTTGGCCGGGAGTGGACACCTTTTAAAAATGGCATGTTCCTCCTATTCAGCTGACTGGGCCGGGAGTGTGGACCCCTTTTCAAAATGGCAAGTTCCTCATATTCAGCTGACTTGGCCGGGAGTGTGGACACCTTTTCAAAATGGCAAGTTCCTCATATTCAGCTGACTGTGCCGGGAGTGGACACCTTTTCAAAATGCCATGTTCCTCCTATTCAGCTGACAGGGCCGGGAGTGTGGACACCTTTCCAAAATGGCAAGTTCCTCCTATTCAGCTGACTGGGCTGAGAGTGTGGACACCTTTTCAAAATGGCATGTTCCTCCTATTCAGCTGACTGGGCTGAGAGTGTGGACACCTTTTCAAAATGGCAAGTTCCTCCTATTCAGCTGACTGGGCTGGGAGTGGACACCTTTCCAAAATGGCATGTTCCTCATATTCAGCTGACTGGGCCGGGAGTGGACACCTTTCCAAAATAGCATGTTCCTCATATTCAGCTGACTGGGCCGGGAGTGTGGACACCTTTCCAAAATGGCATGTTCCTCCTATTCAGCTGACTGGGCCAGGAGTGTGGACACCTTTTCAAAATGGCAAGTTACTCATATTCAGCTGACTGGGCCGGGAGTGGACACCTTTCCAAAATGGCATGTTCCTCCTATTCAGCTGACAGGGCCGGGAGTGGACACCTTTCCAAAATGGCATGTTCCTCCTATTCAGCTGACTGGGCCGGGAGTGGACACATTTCCAAAATGGCATGTTCCTCCTGTTCAGCTGATTGGGCCAGGAATGTGGACACATTTTCAAAATGGCAAGTTCCTCATATTCAGCTGACTGGGCCGGGAGTGGACACCTTTTCAAAATGGCATGTTCCTCATATTCAACTGACTGGGCCGGGGGTGGACACCTTTCCAAAATGGCATGTTCCTCCTATTCTGCTGACTGGGCTGAGAGTGTGGACACCTTTCCAAAATGGAATGTTCCTCCTATTCAGCTGACTGGGCCGGGAGTGGACAACTTTCAAAAATGGCATGTTCCTCCTATTCAGCTGACTGGGCTGAGAGTGTGGACAGCTTTCCAAATGGCAAGTTCCTCATATTCAGCTGACTGGGCCGGGAGTGGACACCTTTTCAAAATGGCATGTTCCTCCTATTCAGCTCACTGGGCCGGGAGTGGACACCTTTTCAAAATGGCAAGTTCCTAATATTCAGCTGACTGGGCCGGGAGTGGACACCTTTTCAAAATGGCAAGTTCCTCCTATTCAGCTGAATGGGCCGGGAGGGGACATCTTATCAAAATGGCATGTTCCTCATATTCAACGGACTGGGCCGGGAGTGGACACCTTTCCAAAATGCCATGTTCCTCCTATTCAGCTGACTGGGCGGGGAGTGGACACCTTTTCAAAATGGCATGTTCCTCATATTCAACTGACTGGGCCGGGGGTGGACACCTTTCCAAAATGGCATGTTCGTCCTATTCAGCTGACTGGGTTGAGAGTGTGGACACCTTTCCAAAATGGCAAGTTCCTCATATTCAGCTGACTGGGCTGAGAGTGTGGACACCTTTTAAAAATGGCAAGTTCCTCCTATTCAGCTGACTGGGCCGGGAGTGGACACCTTTTCAAAATGGCATGTTCCTCATATTCAACGGACTGGGCCGGGAGTGGACACCTTTCCAAAATGGCATGTTCCTCCTATTCAGCTGACTGGGCGGGGAGTGGACACCTATCCAAAATAGCATGTTCCTCCTATTCAGCTGACTGGGCTGAGAATGTGGACACCTTTTCAAAATGGCATGTTCCTCCTATTCAGCTGACTGGGCCGGGAGTGGACACTTTTCCAAAATGGCATGTTCCTCCTATTCAGCTGACTGGGCCGGGAGTGGACACCTATTCAAAATAGCATGTTCCTCCTATTCAGCTGACTGGGCTGAGAGTGTGGACACCTTTTCAAAATGGCAAGTTCCTCCTATTCAGCTGACTGGGCCGGGAGTGGACACCTTTTCAAAATGGCATGTTCCTCCTATTCAGCTGACTGGGCCGGGAGTGGACACCTTTTCAAAATGGCATGTTCCTCCTATTCAGCTGACTGGGCCGGGAGTGGACACCTTTTCAAAATGGCAAGTTCCTCCTATTCAGCTGACTGGGCCGGGAGTGGACACCTTTTCAAAATGGCATGTTCCTCCTATTCAGCTGACTGGGCCGGGAGTGGACACCTTTCCAAAATGGCATGTTCCTCATATTCAGCTGTCTGGGCCGGGAGTGGACACCTTTTCAAAATGGCATGTTCCTCCTATTCAGCTGACTGGGCTGAGAGTGTGGACACCTTTTCAAAATGGCAAGTTCCTCCTATTCGGCTGACTGGGCCGGGAGTAGACACCTTTCCAAAATGGCATGTTCCTCCTGTTCAGCTGACTGGGATGAGAGTGTGGACACCTTTCCAAATTGGCATGTTCCTCCTATTCAGGTGACTGGGCCGGGAGTGTGGACACCTTTTCAAAATGGCAAGTTCCTCATATTCAGCTGACTGGGCCGGGAGTGGACACCTTTTCAAAATGGCATGTTCCTCCTATTCAGCTGACTGAACCGGGAGTGGACACCTTTCCAAAATGGCATGTTCCTCATATTCAACTGACTGGGCCGGGGGTGGACACCTTTCCAAAATGGCATGTTCCTCCTATTCTGCTGACTGGGCTGAGAGTGTGGACACCTTTCCAAAATGGAATGTTCCTCCTATTCAGCTGACTGGGCCGGGAGTGGACAACTTTCAAAAATGGCATGTTCCTCCTATTCAGCTGACTGGGCTGAGAGTGTGGACAGCTTTCCAAATGGCAAGTTCCTCATATTCAGCTGACTGGGCCGGGAGTGGACACCTTTTCAAAATGGCATGTTCCTCCTATTCAGCTCACTGGGCCGGGAGTGGACACCTTTTCAAAATGGCAAGTTCCTAATATTCAGCTGACTGGGCCGGGAGTGGACACCTTTTCAAAATGGCAAGTTCCTCCTATTCAGCTGAATGGGCCGGGAGTGGACATCTTATCAAAATGGCATGTTCCTCCTATTCAGCTGAATGGGCCGGGACTGTGGACACCTTTCCAAAATGGCATGTTCGTCCTATTCAGCTGACTGGGTTGAGAGTGTGGACACCTTTCCAAAATGGCAAGTTCCTCATATTCAGCTGACTGGGCTGAGAGTGTGGACACCTTTTAAAAATGGCAAGTTCCTCCTATTCAGCTGACTGGGCCGGGAGTGGACACCTTTTCAAAATGGCATGTTCCTCATATTCAACGGACTGGGCCGGGAGTGGACACCTTTCCAAAATGGCATGTTCCTCCTATTCAGCTGACTGGGCGGGGAGTGGACACCTATCCAAAATAGCATGTTCCTCCTATTCAGCTGACTGGGCTGAGAATGTGGACACCTTTTCAAAATGGCATGTTCCTCCTATTCAGCTGACTGGGCCGGGAGTGGACACTTTTCCAAAATGGCATGTTCCTCCTATTCAGCTGACTGGGCCGGGAGTGGACACATATCCAAAATAGCATGTTCCTCCTATTCAGCTGACTGGGCTGAGAGTGTGGACACCTTTTCAAAATGGCAAGTTCCTCCTATTCAGCTGACTGGGCCGGGAGTGGACACCTTTTCAAAATGGCATGTTCCTCCTATTCAGCTGACTGGGCCGGGAGTGGACACCTTTTCAAAATGGCATGTTCCTCCTATTCAGCTGACTGGGCCGGGAGTGGACACCTTTTCAAAATGGCAAGTTCCTCCTATTCAGCTGACTGGGCCGGGAGTGGACACCTTTTCAAAATGGCATGTTCCTCCTATTCAGCTGACTGGGCCGGGAGTGGACACCTTTCCAAAATGGCATGTTCCTCATATTCAGCTGTCTGGGCCGGGAGTGGACACCTTTTCAAAATGGCATGTTCCTCCTATTCAGCTGACTGGGCTGAGAGTGTGGACACCTTTTCAAAATGGCAAGTTCCTCCTATTCAGCTGACTGGGCCGGGAGTAGACACCTTTCCAAAATGGCATGTTCCTCCTGTTCAGCTGACTGGGCTGAGAGTGTGGACACCTTTCCAAATTGGCATGTTCCTCCTATTCAGGTGACTGGGCCGGGAGTGTGGACACCTTTTCAAAATGGCAAGTTCCTCATATTCAGCTGACTGGGCCGGGAGTGGACACCTTTTCAAAATGGCATGTTCCTCCTATTCAGCTGACTGAGCCGGGAGTGGACACCTTTCCAAAATGGCATTTTCCTCCTATTCAGCTGACTGGGTTGAGAGTGTGGACACCTTTCCAAAATGGCAAGTTCCTCATATTCAGCTGACTGGGCTGAGAGTGTGGACACCTTTTAAAAATGGCATGTTCCTCCTATTCAGCTGACTGGGCCGGGAGTGGACACCTTTCCAAAATGGCATGTTCCTCCTATTCAGCTGACTGGGCCGGGAGTGGACACCTTTTCAAAATGGCATGTTCCTCCTATTCAGCTGACTGGGCCGGGAGTGTGGATACCTTTCCAAATGGCAAGTTCCTCATATTCAACGGACTGGGCCGGGAGTGGACACCTTTCCAAAATGGCATGTTCCTCCTATTCAGCTGACTGGGCGGGGAGTGGACACCTATCCAAAATAGCATGTTCCTCCTATTCAGCTGACTGGGCTGAGAATGTGGACACCTTTTCAAAATGGCATGTTCCTCCTATTCAGCTGACTGGGCCGGGAGTGGACACTTTTCCAAAATGGCATGTTCCTCCTATTCAGCTGACTGGGCCGGGAGTGGACACCTATTCAAAATAGCATGTTCCTCCTATTCAGCTGACTGGGCTGAGAGTGTGGACACCTTTTCAAAATGGCAAGTTCCTCCTATTCAGCTGACTGGGCCGGGAGTGGACACCTTTTCAAAATGGCATGTTCCTCCTATTCAGCTGACTGGGCCAGGAGTGGACACCTTTTCAAAATGGCATGTTCCTCCTATTCAGCTGACTGGGCCGGGAGTGGACACCTTTTCAAAATGGCAAGTTCCTCCTATTCAGCTGACTGGGCCGGGAGTGGACACCTTTTCAAAATGGCATGTTCCTCCTATTCAGCTGACTGGGCCGGGAGTGGACACCTTTCCAAAATGGCATGTTCCTCATATTCAGCTGTCTGGGCCGGGAGTGGACACCTTTTCAAAATGGCATGTTCCTCCTATTCAGCTGACTGGGCTGAGAGTGTGGACACCTTTTCAAAATGGCAAGTTCCTCCTATTCGGCTGACTGGGCCGGGAGTAGACACCTTTCCAAAATGGCATGTTCCTCCTGTTCAGCTGACTGGGATGAGAGTGTGGACACCTTTCCAAATTGGCATGTTCCTCCTATTCAGGTGACTGGGCCGGGAGTGTGGACACCTTTTCAAAATGGCAAGTTCCTCATATTCAGCTGACTGGGCCGGGAGTGGACACCTTTTCAAAATGGCATGTTCCTCCTATTCAGCTGACTGAACCGGGAGTGGACACCTTTCCAAAATGGCATGTTCCTCATATTCAACTGACTGGGCCGGGGGTGGACACCTTTCCAAAATGGCATGTTCCTCCTATTCTGCTGACTGGGCTGAGAGTGTGGACACCTTTCCAAAATGGAATGTTCCTCCTATTCAGCTGACTGGGCCGGGAGTGGACAACTTTCAAAAATGGCATGTTCCTCCTATTCAGCTGACTGGGCTGAGAGTGTGGACAGCTTTCCAAATGGCAAGTTCCTCATATTCAGCTGACTGGGCCGGGAGTGGACACCTTTTCAAAATGGCATGTTCCTCCTATTCAGCTCACTGGGCCGGGAGTGGACACCTTTTCAAAATGGCAAGTTCCTAATATTCAGCTGACTGGGCCGGGAGTGGACACCTTTTCAAAATGGCAAGTTCCTCCTATTCAGCTGAATGGGCCGGGAGTGGACATCTTATCAAAATGGCATGTTCCTCCTATTCAGCTGAATGGGCCGGGTCTGTGGACACCTTTCCAAAATGGCATGTTCGTCCTATTCAGCTGACTGGGTTGAGAGTGTGGACACCTTTCCAAAATGGCAAGTTCCTCATATTCAGCTGACTGGGCTGAGAGTGTGGACACCTTTTAAAAATGGCAAGTTCCTCCTATTCAGCTGACTGGGCCGGGAGTGGACACCTTTTCAAAATGGCATGTTCCTCATATTCAACGGACTGGGCCGGGAGTGGACACCTTTCCAAAATGGCATGTTCCTCCTATTCAGCTGACTGGGCGGGGAGTGGACACCTATCCAAAATAGCATGTTCCTCCTATTCAGCTGACTGGGCTGAGAATGTGGACACCTTTTCAAAATGGCATGTTCCTCCTATTCAGCTGACTGGGCCGGGAGTGGACACTTTTCCAAAATGGCATGTTCCTCCTATTCAGCTGACTGGGCCGGGAGTGGACACATATCCAAAATAGCATGTTCCTCCTATTCAGCTGACTGGGCTGAGAGTGTGGACACCTTTTCAAAATGGCAAGTTCCTCCTATTCAGCTGACTGGGCCGGGAGTGGACACCTTTTCAAAATGGCATGTTCCTCCTATTCAGCTGACTGGGCCGGGAGTGGACACCTTTTCAAAATGGCATGTTCCTCCTATTCAGCTGACTGGGCCGGGAGTGGACACCTTTTCAAAATGGCAAGTTCCTCCTATTCAGCTGACTGGGCCGGGAGTGGACACCTTTTCAAAATGGCATGTTCCTCCTATTCAGCTGACTGGGCCGGGAGTGGACACCTTTCCAAAATGGCATGTTCCTCATATTCAGCTGTCTGGGCCGGGAGTGGACACCTTTTCAAAATGGCATGTTCCTCCTATTCAGCTGACTGGGCTGAGAGTGTGGACACCTTTTCAAAATGGCAAGTTCCTCCTATTCAGCTGACTGGGCCGGGAGTAGACACCTTTCCAAAATGGCATGTTCCTCCTGTTCAGCTGACTGGGCTGAGAGTGTGGACACCTTTCCAAATTGGCATGTTCCTCCTATTCAGGTGACTGGGCCGGGAGTGTGGACACCTTTTCAAAATGGCAAGTTCCTCATATTCAGCTGACTGGGCCGGGAGTGGACACCTTTTCAAAATGGCATGTTCCTCCTATTCAGCTGACTGAGCCGGGAGTGGACACCTTTCCAAAATGGCATTTTCCTCCTATTCAGCTGACTGGGTTGAGAGTGTGGACACCTTTCCAAAATGGCAAGTTCCTCATATTCAGCTGACTGGGCTGAGAGTGTGTACACCTTTTAAAAATGGCATGTTCCTCCTATTCAGCTGACTGGGCCGGGAGTGGACACCTTTCCAAAATGGCATGTTCCTCCTATTCAGCTGACTGGGCCGGGAGTGGACACCTTTTCAAAATGGCATGTTCCTCCTATTCAGCTGACTGGGCCGGGAGTGTGGATACCTTTCCAAATGGCAAGTTCCTCATATTCAACGGACTGGGCCGGGAGTGGACACCTTTCCAAAATGGCATGTTCCTCCTATTCAGCTGACTGGGCGGGGAGTGGACACCTATCCAAAATAGCATGTTCCTCCTATTCAGCTGACTGGGCTGAGAATGTGGACACCTTTTCAAAATGGCATGTTCCTCCTATTCAGCTGACTGGGCCGGGAGTGGACACTTTTCCAAAATGGCATGTTCCTCCTATTCAGCTGACTGGGCCGGGAGTGGACACCTATCCAAAATAGCATGTTCCTCCTATTCAGCTGACTGGGCTGAGAGTGTGGACACCTTTTCAAAATGGCATGTTCCTCCTATTCAGCTGACTGGGCCGGGAGTGGACACCTTTCCAAAATGGCATGTTCCTCCTATTCAGCTTACTGGGCCGGGAGTGGACACATTTCCAAAATGGCATGTTCCTCCTTTTCAGCTGACTGGGCCAGGAGTGTGAACACCTTTTGAAAATGGCAAGTTCCTCATATTCAGCTGACTGGGCCGGGAGTGGACACCTTTTCAAAATGGCATGTTCCTCCTATTTAGCTGACTGGGCCGGGAGTGGACACCTTTTCAAAATGGCATGTTCCTCCTATTCAGCTGACTGGGCCAGGAGTGTGGACACCTTTTCAAAATGGCAGGTTCCTCATATTCAGCTGACTGGGCCGGGAGTGGACACCTTTCCAAAATGGCATGTTCCTCCTATTCAGCTGACTGGGCCGGGAGTGGACACCTTTTCAAAATGGCATGTTCCTCCTATTCAGCTGACTGGGATGAGAGTGTGGACACCTTTTCAAAATGGCAAGTTCCTCCTATTCAGCTGACTGGGCCGGGAGTAGACACCTTTCCAAAATGGCATGTTCCTCCTGTTCAGCTGACTGGGCTGAGAGTGTGGACACCTTTCCAAATTGGCATGTTCCTCCTATTCAGCTGACTGGGCCGGGAGTGTGGACACCTTTTCAAAGTGGCAAGTTCCTCATATTCAGCGGACTGGGCCGGGAGTGGACACCTTTTCAAAATGGCATGTTCCTCCTATTCAGCTGACTGGGCCGGGAGTGGACACCTTTCCAAAATGGCATGTTCCTCATATTCAGCTGTCTGGGCCGGGAGTGGACACCTTTTCAAAATGGCATGTTCCTCCTATTCAGCTGACTGGGCTGAGAGTGTGGACACCTTTTCAAAATGGCAAGTTCCTCCTATTCAGCTGACTGGGCCGGGAGTAGACACCTTTCCAAAATGGCATGTTCCTCCTGTTCAGCTGACTGGGATGAGAGTGTGGACACCTTTCCAAATTGGCATGTTCCTCCTATTCAGGTGACTGGGCCGGGAGTGTGGACACCTTTTCAAAATGGCAAGTTCCTCATATTCAGCTGACTGGGCCGGGAGTGGACACCTTTTCAAAATGGCATGTTCCTCCTATTCAGCTGACTGAACCGGGAGTGGACACCTTTCCAAAATGGCATGTTCCTCATATTCAACTGACTGGGCCGGGGGTGGACACCTTTCCAAAATGGCATGTTCCTCCTATTCTGCTGACTGGGCTGAGAGTGTGGACACCTTTCCAAAATGGAATGTTCCTCCTATTCAGCTGACTGGGCCGGGAGTGGACAACTTTCAAAAATGGCATGTTCCTCCTATTCAGCTGACTGGGCTGAGAGTGTGGACAGCTTTCCAAATGGCAAGTTCCTCATATTCAGCTGACTGGGCCGGGAGTGGACACCTTTTCAAAATGGCATGTTCCTCCTAATCAGCTCACTGGGCCGGGAGTGGACACCTTTTCAAAATGGCAAGTTCCTAATATTCAGCTGACTGGGCCGGGAGTGGACACCTTTTCAAAATGGCAAGTTCCTCCTATTCAGCTGAATGGGCCGGGAGTGGACATCTTATCAAAATGGCATGTTCCTCCTATTCAGCTGAATGGGCCGGGACTGTGGACACCTTTCCAAAATGGAATGTTCGTCCTATTCAGCTGACTGGGTTGAGAGTGTGGACACCTTTCCAAAATGGCAAGTTCCTCATATTCAGCTGACTGGGCTGAGAGTGTGGACACCTTTTAAAAATGGCAAGTTCCTCCTATTCAGCTGACTGGGCCGGGAGTGGACACCTTTTCAAAATGGCATGTTCCTCATATTCAACGGACTGGGCCGGGAGTGGACACCTTTCCAAAATGGCATGTTCCTCCTATTCAGCTGACTGGGCGGGGAGTGGACACCTATCCAAAATAGCATGTTCCTCCTATTCAGCTGACTGGGCTGAGAATGTGGACACCTTTTCAAAATGGCATGTTCCTCCTATTCAGCTGACTGGGCCGGGAGTGGACACTTTTCCAAAATGGCATGTTCCTCCTATTCAGCTGACTGGGCCGGGAGTGGACACCTATCCAAAATAGCATGTTCCTCCTATTCAGCTGACTGGGCTGAGAGTGTGGACACCTTTTCAAAATGGCAAGTTCCTCCTATTCAGCTGACTGGGCCGGGAGTGGACACCTTTTCAAAATGGCATGTTCCTCCTATTCAGCTGACTGGGCCGGGAGTGGACACCTTTTCAAAATGGCATGTTCCTCCTATTCAGCTGACTGGGCCGGGAGTGGACACCTTTTCAAAATGGCAAGTTCCTCCTATTCAGCTGACTGGGCCGGGAGTGGACACCTTTTCAAAATGGCATGTTCCTCCTATTCAGCTGACTGGGCCGGGAGTGGACACCTTTCCAAAATGGCATGTTCCTCATATTCAGCTGTCTGGGCCGGGAGTGGACACCTTTTCAAAATGGCATGTTCCTCCTATTCAGCTGACTGGGCTGAGAGTGTGGACAGCTTTTCAAAATGGCAAGTTCCTCCTATTCAGCTGACTGGGCCGGGAGTAGACACCTTTCCAAAATGGCATGTTCCTCCTGTTCAGCTGACTGGGCTGAGAGTGTGGACACCTTTCCAAATTGGCATGTTCCTCCTATTCAGGTGACTGGGCCGGGAGTGTGGACACCTTTTCAAAATGGCAAGTTCCTCATATTCAGCTGACTGGGCCGGGAGTGGACACCTTTTCAAAATGGCATGTTCCTCCTATTCAGCTGACTGAGCCGGGAGTGGACACCTTTCCAAAATGGCATTTTCCTCCTATTCAGCTGACTGGGTTGAGAGTGTGGACACCTTTCCAAAATGGCAAGTTCCTCATATTCAGCTGACTGGGCTGAGAGTGTGGACACCTTTTAAAAATGGCATGTTCCTCCTATTCAGCTGACTGGGCCGGGAGTGGACACCTTTCCAAAATGGCATGTTCCTCCTATTCAGCTGACTGGGCCGGGAGTGGACACCTTTTCAAAATGGCATGTTCCTCCTATTCAGCCAACTGGGCCGGGAGTGTGGATACCTTTCCAAATGGCAAGTTCCTCATATTCAACGGACTGGGCCGGGAATGGACACCTTTCCAAAATGGCATGTTCCTCCTATTCAGCTGACTGGGCGGGGAGTGGACACCTATCCAAAATAGCATGTTCCTCCTATTCAGCTGACTGGGCTGAGAATGTGGACACCTTTTCAAAATGGCATGTTCCTCCTATTCAGCTGACTGGGCCGGGAGTGGACACTTTTCCAAAATGGCATGTTCCTCCTATTCAGCTGACTGGGCCGGGAGTGGACACCTATCCAAAATAGCATGTTCCTCCTATTCAGCTGACTGGGCTGAGAGTGTGGACACCTTTTCAAAATGGCATGTTCCTCCTATTCAGCTGACTGGGCCGGGAGTGGACACCTTTCCAAAATGGCATGTTCCTCCTATTCAGCTTACTGGGCCGGGAGTGGACACATTTCCAAAATGGCATGTTCCTCCTTTTCAGCTGACTGGGCCAGGAGTGTGAACACCTTTTGAAAATGGCAAGTTCCTCATATTCAGCTGACTGGGCCGGGAGTGGACACCTTTTCAAAATGGCATGTTCCTCCTATTCAGCTGACTGGGCCGGGAGTGGACACCTTTTCAAAATGGCATGTTCCTCCTATTCAGCTGACTGGGCCAGGAGTGTGGACACCTTTTCAAAATGGCAGGTTCCTCATATTCAGCTGACTGGGCCGGGAGTGGACACCTTTCCAAAATGGCATGTTCCTCCTATTCAGCTGACTGGGCCGGGAGTGGACACCTTTTCAAAATGGCATGTTCCTCCTATTCAGCTGACTGGGATGAGAGTGTGGACACCTTTTCAAAATGGCAAGTTCCTCCTATTCAGCTGACTGGGCCGGGAGTAGACACCTTTCCAAAATGGCATGTTCCTCCTGTTCAGCTGACTGGGCTGAGAGTGTGGACACCTTTCCAAATTGGCATGTTCCTCCTATTCAGCTGACTGGGCCGGGAGTGTGGACACCTTTTCAAAGTGGCAAGTTCCTCATATTCAGCGGACTGGGCCGGGAGTGGACACCTTTTCAAAATGGCATGTTCCTCCTATTCAGCTGACTGGGCAGGGAGTGGACACCTTTCCAAAATGGCATTTTCCTCCTATTCAGCTGACTGGGTTGAGAGTGTGGACAACTTTCCAAAATGGCAAGTTCCTAATATTCAGCTGACTGGGCTGAGAGTGTGGACACCTTTTAAAAATGGCATGTTCCTCCTATTCAGCTGACTGGGCCGGGAGTGGACACCTTTCCAAAATGGCATGTTCCTCATATTCAGCTGACTGGGCCGGGAGTGGACACATTTTCAAAATGGCATGTTCCTCCTATTCAGCTGACTGGGCCGGGAGTGGACACCTTTCCAAAATGGCATGTTCCTCCTATTCAGCTGACTGGGCCGGGAGTGTACACCTTTCCAAAATGGCATGTTCCTCATATTCAGCTGACTGGTCCGGGAGTGTGGACACCTTTCCAAATGGCAAGTTCCTCATATTCAACTGACTGGGCCGGGAGTGGACACCTTTCCAAAATGGCATGTTCCTCCTATTCAGCTGACTGGGCGGGGAGAGGAAACCTTTCCAAAATGGCATGTTCCTCCTATTCAGCTGACTGGGCCGGGAGTGGACACCTATCCAAAATGGCATGTTCCTCCTATTCAGCTGACTGGGCTGAGAGTGTGGACACCTTTTCAAAATGGCATGTTCCTCCTACTCAGCTGACTGGGCCGGGAGTGGACACCTTTCCAATATGGCATGTTCCTCCTATTCAGCTGACTGGGCCGGGAGTGGACACATTTCCAAAATGGCATGTTCCTCCTATTCAGCTGACTGGGCCAGGAGTGTGAACACCTTTTCAAAATGGCAAGTTCCTCATATTCAGCTGACTGGGCCGGGAGTGGACACCTTTTCAAAATGGCATATTCCTCCTATTCAGCTGACAGGGCCGGGAGTGGACACCTTTCCAAAATGGCATGTTCCTCCTATTCAGCTGACTGGGCTGGGAGTGGACACCTTTTCAAAATGGCATGTTCCTCCTATTCAGCTGACTGGGCCGGGAGTGCACACATTTCCAAAATGGCATGTTCCTCCTATTCAGCTGACTGGGCCAGGAGTGTGGACACCTTTTCAAAATGGCAAGTTACTCATATTCAGCTGACTGGGCCGGGAGTGGACACCTTTTCAAAATGGCATGTTCCTCCTATTCAGCTGACTGGGCCGGGAGTGGAAACATTTCCAAAATGGCATGTTCCTCCTATTCATCTGACTAGGCCGGGAGTGGACACCTTTTCAAAATGGCATGTTCCTCCTATTCAGCTGACTGGGCCGGGAGTGGACACATTTCCAAAATGGCATGTTCCTCCTATTCAGCTGACTGGGCCAGGAGTGTGGACTCCTTTTCAAAATGGCAGGTTCCTCATATTCAGCTGACTGTGCCGGGAGTGGACACCTTTTCAAAATGGCATGTTCCTCCTATTCAGCTGACTGGGCCGGGAGTGGACACCTTTTCAAAATGGCATGTTCCTCCTATTCAGCTGACTGGGCCGGGAGTGGACACTTTTCCAAAATGGCATGTTCCTCATATTCAGCTGACTGGGCCGGGAGTGGACACCTTTTCAAAATGGCATGTTCCTCCTATTCAGCTGACTGGGCTGAGAGTGTGGACACCTTTTCAAAATGGCAAGTTCCTCCTATTCAGCTGACTGGGCCGGGAGTATACACCTTTCCAAAATGGCATGTTCCTCCTGTTCAGCTGACTGGGCTGAGAGTGTGGACACCTTTCCAAATTGGCATGTTCCTCCTATTCAGCTGACTGGGCCGGGAGTGTGGATACCTTTCCAAATGGCAAGTTCCTAATATTCAACGGACTGGGCCGGGAGTGGACACCTTTCCAAAATGGCATGTTCCTCCTATTCAGCTGACTGGGCGGGGAGTGGACACCTATCCAAAATAGCATGTTCCTCCTATTCAGCTGACTGGGCTGAGAATGTGGACACCTTTTCAAAATGGCATGTTCCTCCTATTCAGCTGACTGGGCCGGGAGTGGACACTTTCCCAAAATGGCATGTTCCTCCTATTCAGCTGACTGGGCCGGGAGTGGACACCTATCCAAAATAGCATGTTCCTCCTATTCAGCTGACTGGGCTGAGAGTGTGGACACCTTTTCAAAATGGCATGTTCCTCCTATTCAGCTGACTGGGCCGGGAGTGGACACCTTTCCAAAATGCCATGTTCCTCCTATTCAGCTTACTGGGCCGGGAGTGGACACATTTCCAAAATGGCATGTTCCTCCTTTTCAGCTGACTGGGCCAGGAGTGTGAACACCTTTTGAAAATGGCAAGTTCCTCATATTCAGCTGACTGGGCCGGGAGTGGACACCTTTTCAAAATGGCATGTTCCTCCTATTCAGCTGACTGGGCCGGGAGTGGACACCTTTTCAAAATGGCATGTTCCTCCTATTCAGCTGACTGGGCCAGGAGTGTGGACACCTTTTCAAAATGGCAGGTTCCTCATATTCAGCTGACTGGGCCGGGAGTGGACACCTTTCCAAAATGGCATGTTCCTCCTATTCAGCTGACTGGGCCGGGAGTGGACACCTTTTCAAAATGGCATGTTCCTCCTATTCAGCTGACTGGGCTGAGAGTGTGGACACCTTTTCAAAATGGCAAGTTCCTCCTATTCAGCTGACTGGGCCGGGAGTAGACACCTTTCCAAAATGGCATGTTCCTCCTGTTCAGCTGACTGGGCTGAGAGTGTGGACACCTTTCCAAATTGGCATGTTCCTCCTATTCAGCTGACTGGGCCGGGAGTGTGGACACCTTTTCAAAGTGGCAAGTTCCTCATATTCAGCGGACTGGGCCGGGAGTGGACACCTTTTCAAAATGGCATGTTCCTCCTATTCAGCTGACTGAGCCGGGAGTGGACACCTTTCCAAAATGGCATTTTCCTCCTATTCAGCTGACTGGGTTGAGAGTGTGGACAACTTTCCAAAATGGCAAGTTCCTAATATTCAGCTGACTGGGCTGAGAGTGTGGACACCTTTTAAAAATGGCATGTTCCTCCTATTCAGCTGACTGGGCCGGGAGTGGACACCTTTCCAAAATGGCATGTTCCTCATATTCAGCTGACTGGGCCGGGAGTGGACACATTTTCAAAATGGCATGTTCCTCCTATTCAGCTGACTGGGCCGGGAGTGGACACCTTTCCAAAATGGCATGTTCCTCCTATTCAGCTGACTGGGCCGGGAGTGTACACCTTTCCAAAATGGCATGTTCCTCATATTCAGCTGACTGGTCCGGGAGTGTGGACACCTTTCCAAATGGCAAGTTCCTCATATTCAACTGACTGGGCCGGGAGTGGACACCTTTCCAAAATGGCATGTTCCTACTATTCAGCTGACTGGGCGGGGAGAGGAAACCTTTCCAAAATGGCATGTTCCTCCTATTCAGCTGACTGGGCCGGGAGTGGACACCTATCCAAAATGGCATGTTCCTCCTATTCAGCTGACTGGGCTGAGAGTGTGGACACCTTTCCAAAATGGCATGTTCCTCCTATTCAGCTGACTGGGCTGAGAGTGTGGACACCTTTACAAAATGGCATGTTCCTCCTATTCAGCTGACTGGGCCGGGAGTGGACACATTTCCAAAATGGCATGTTCCTCCTATTCAGCTGACTGGGCCAGGAGTGTGAACACCTTTTCGAAATGGCAAGTTCCTCATATTCAGCTGACTGGGCCGGGAGTGGACACCTTTTCAAAATGGCATATTCCTCCTATTCAGCTGACAGGGCCGGGAGTGGACACCTTTCCAAAATGGCATGTTCCTCCTATTCAGCTGACTGGGCTGGGAGTGGACACCTTTTCAAAATGGCATGTTCCTCCTATTCAGCTTACTGGGCCGGGAGTGCACACATTTCCAAAATGGCATGTTCCTCCTATTCAGCTGACTGGGCGAGGAGTGTGGACACCTTTTCAAAATGGCAAGTTACTCATATTCAGCTGACTGGGCCGGGAGTGGACACCTTTTCAAAATGGCATGTTCCTCCTATTCAGCTGACTGGGCCGGGAGTGGAAACATTTCCAAAATGGCATGTTCCTCCTATTCAGCTGACTGGGCCAGGAGTGTGGACACCTTTTCAAAATGGCAAGTTCCTCATATTCAGCTGACTGGGCCGGGAGTGGACACCTTTTCAAAATGGCATGTTCCTCCTATTCAGCTGACAGGGCCGGGAGTGGACACCTTTCCAAAATGGCATGTTCCTCCTATTCATCTGACTAGGCCGGGAGTGGACACCTTTTCAAAATGGCATGTTCCTCCTATTCAGCTGACTGGGCCGGGAGTGGACACATTTCCAAAATGGCATGTTCCTCCTATTCAGCTGACTGGGCCAGGAGTGTGGACTCCTTTTCAAAATGGCAGGTTCCTCATATTCAGCTGACTGTGCCGGGAGTGGACACCTTTTCAAAATGGCATGTTCCTCCTATTCAGCTGACTGGGCCGGGAGTGGACACCTTTTCAAAATGGAATGTTCCTCCTATTCAGCTGACTGGGCCGGGAGTGGACACCTTTTCAAAATGGCATGTTCCTCCTTTTCAGCTGACTGGGCTTAGAGTGTGGACACCTTTTCAAAATGGCAAGTTCCTCCTATTCAGCTGACTGGGCCGGGAGTGGACACCTTTCCAAAATGGCATGTTCCTCCTATTCAGCTGACTGGGCTGAGAGTGTGGACACCTTTCCAAAATGGCATGTACCTCCTATTCAGCTGACTGGGCCGGGAGTGTGGACACCTTTTCAAAATGGCAAGTTCCTCATATTCATCTGACTGGGCCGGGAGTGTGGAAACCTTTTCAAAATGGCAGGTTCCTCCTATTCAGCTGACTCGGCCGGGAGTGTGGACACCTTTTCAAAATGGCATGTTCCTCCTATTCAGCTGACTGGGCCGGGAGTGGACACCTTTTCAAAATGGCATGTTCTTCCTATTCAGCTGACTGGGCCGGGAGTGCACACCTTTCCAAAATGGCATTTTCCTCCTATTCAGCTGACTGGGCTGAGAGTGTGGACACCTTTCCAAAATGGCAAGTTCCTCATATTCAGCTGACTGGGCCGGGAGTGTGGACACATTTCCAAAATGGCATGTTCCTCCTATTCACCTGACTGGGCCGGGAGTGGACACCTTTTCAAAATGGCATGTTCCTCCTATTCAGCTGACTGGGCCGGGAGTGTGGACCCCTTTTCAAAATGGCAAGTTCCTCATATTCAGCTGACTGGGCCGGGAGTGTGGACACCTTTTCAAAATGGCAAGTTCATCCTATTCAGCTGACTGGGCCGGGAGTGGACACCTTTTCAAAATGGCATGTTCCTCCTATTCAGCTGACTGGGCCGGGAGTGGACACCTTTCCAAAATGGCATGTTCCTCATATTCAGCTGTCTGGGCCGGGAGTGGACACCTTTTCAAAATGGCATGTTCCTCCTATTCAGCTGACTGGGCTGAGAGTGTGGACACCTTTTCAAAATGGCAAGTTCCTCCTATTCAGCTGACTGGGCCGGGAGTAGACACCTTTCCAAAATGGCATGTTCCTCCTGTTCAGCTGACTGGGCTGAGAGTGTGGACACCTTTCCAAATTGGCATGTTCCTCCTATTCAGGTGACTGGGCCGGGAGTGTGGACACCTTTTCAAAATGGCAAGTTCCTCATATTCAGCTGACTGGGCCGGGAGTGGACACCTTTTCAAAATGGCATGTTCCTCCTATTCAGCTGACTGAGCCGGGAGTGGACACCTTTCCAAAATGGCATTTTCCTCCTATTCAGCTGACTGGGTTGAGAGTGTGGACACCTTTCCAAAATGGCAAGTTCCTCATATTCAGCTGACTGGGCTGAGAGTGTAGACACCTTTTAAAAATGGCATGTTCCTCCTATTCAGCTGACTGGGCCGGGAGTGGACACCTTTTCAAAATGGCATGTGCCTCCTATTCAGCTGACTGTGCCGGGAGTGGACACCTTTCCAAAATGGCATGTTCCTCATATTCAGCTGACTGGGCCGGGAGTGGACACCTTTCCAAAATGGCATGTTCCTCATATTCAGCTGACTGGTCCGGGAGTGTGGATACCTTTCCAAATGGCAAGTTCCTCATATTCAACGGACTGGGCCGGGAGTGGACACCTTTCCAAAATGGCATGTTCCTCCTATTCAGCTGACTGGGCGGGGAGTGGACACCTATCCAAAATAGCATGTTCCTCCTATTCAGCTGACTGGGCTGAGAATGTGGACACCTTTTCAAAATGGCATGTTCCTCCTATTCAGCTGACTGGGCCGGGAGTGGACACTTTTCCAAAATGGCATGTTCCTCCTATTCAGCTGACTGGGCCAGGAGTGTGGACACCTTTTCAAAATGGCATGTTCCTCCTATTCAGTTGACTGGGCCGGGAGTGGACACCTTTTCAAAATGGCATGTTCCTCCTATTCAGCTGACTGGGCTGAGAGTGTGGACACCTTTTCAAAATGGCAAGTTCCTCCTATTCAGCTGACTGGGCCGGGAGTAGACACCTTTCCAAAATGGCATGTTCCTCCTGTTCAGCTGACTGGGCTGAGAGTGTGGACACCTTTCCAAATTGGCATGTTCCTCCTATTCAGCTGACTGGGCCGGGAGTGTGGACACCTTTTCAAAGTGGAAAGTTCCTCATATTCAGCTGACTGGGCCGGGAGTGGACACCTTTTCAAAATGGCATGTTCCTCCTATTCAGCTGACTGGGCAGGGAGTGGACACCTTTCCAAAATGGCATTTTCCTCCTATACAGCTGACTGGGTTGAGAGTGTGGACAACTTTCCAAAATGGCAAGTTCCTCATATTCAGCTGACTGGGCTGAGAGTGTGGACACCTTTTAAAAATGGCATGTTCCTCCTATTCAGCTGACTGGGCCGGGAGTGGACACCTTTCCAAAATGGCATGTTCCTCATATTCAGCTGACTGGGCCGGGAGTGGACACCTTTTCAAAATGGCATGTTCCTCCTATTCAGCTGACTGGGCCGGGAGTGGACACCTTTCCAAAATGGCATGTTCCTCCTATTCAGCTGACTGGGCCGGGAGTGGACACCTTTCCAAAATGGCATGTTCCTCATATTCAGCTGACTGGTCCGGGAGTGTGGACACCTTTCCAAATGGCACGTTCCTCATATTCAACTGACTGGGCCGGGAGTGGACACCTTTCCAAAATGGCATGTTCCTCCTATTCAGCTGACTGGGCGGGGAGAGGACACCTTTCCAAAATGGCATGTTCCTCCTATTCAGCTGACTGGGCCGGGAGTGGACACCTATCCAAAATGGCATGTTCCTCCTATTCAGCTGACTGGGCTGAGAGTGTGGACACCTTTTCAAAATGGCATGTTCCTCCTATTCAGCTGACTGGGCCGGGAGTGGACACCTTTCCAATATGGCATGTTCCTCCTATTCAGCTGACTGGGCCGGGAGTGGACACATTTCCAAAATGGCATGTTCCTCCTATTCAGCTGACTGGGCCAGGAGTGTGAACACCTTTTCAAAATGGCAAGTTCCTCATATTCAGCTGACTGGGCCGGGAGTGGACACCTTTTCAAAATGGCATATTCCTCCTATTCAGCTGACAGGGCCGGGAGTGGACACCTTTCCAAAATGGCATGTTCCTCCTATTCAGCTGACTGGGCTGGGAGTGGACACCTTTTCAAAATGGCATGTTCCTCCTATTCAGCTGACTGGGCCGGGAGTGCACACATTTCCAAAATGGCATGTTCCTCCTATTCAGCTGACTGGGCCAGGAGTGTGGACACCTTTTCAAAATGGCAAGTTCCTCATATTCAGCTGACTGGGCCGGGAGTGGACACCTTTTCAAAATGGCATGTTCCTCCTATTCAGCTGACTGGGCCGGGAGTGGAAACATTTCCAAAATGGCATGTTCCTCCTATTCAGCTGACTGGGCCAGGAGTGTGGACACCTTTTCAAAATGGCAAGTTCCTCATATTCAGCTGACTGGGCCGGGAGTGGACACCTTTTCAAAATGGCATGTTCCTCCTATTCAGCTGACAGGGCCGGGAGTGGACACCTTTCCAAAATGGCATGTTCCTCCTATTCATCTGACTAGGCCGGAAGTGGACACCTTTTCAAAATGGCATGTTCCTCCTATTCAGCTGACTGGGCCGGGAGTGGACACATTTCCAAAATGGCATGTTCCTCCTATTCAGCTGACTGGGCCAGGAGTGTGGACACCTTTTCAAAATGGCAAGTTCCTCATATTCAGCTGACTGGGCCGGGAGTGGACACCTTTTCAAAATGGCATGTTCCTCCTATTCAGCTGACTGGGCCGGGAGTGTGGACCCCTTTTCAAAATGGCAAGTTCCTCATATTCAGCTGACTGGGCCGGGAGTGTGGACACCTTTTCAAAATGGCAAGTTCATCCTATTCAGCTGACTGGGCCGGGAGTGGACACCTTTTCAAAATGGCATGTTCCTCCTATTCAGCTGACAGGGCCGGGAGTGTGGACACCTTTCCAAAATGGCAAGTTCCTCCTATTCAGCTGACTGGGCTGAGAGTGTGGACACCTTTTCAAAATGGCATGTTCCTCCTATTCAGCTGACTGGGCTGAGAGTGTGGACACCTTTTCAAAATGGCAAGTTCCTCCTATTCAGCTGACTTGGCTGGGAGTGGACACCTTTCCAAAATGGCATGTTCCTCATATTCAGCTGACTGGGCCGGGAGTGGACACCTTTCAAAAATGGCAAGTTCCTCATATTCAGCTGACTGTGCCGGGAGTGGACACCTTTTCAAAATGGCATGTTCCTCCTATTCAGCTGACAGGGCCGGGAGTGGACACCTTTCCAAAATGGCATGTTCCTCCTATTCAGCTGACTGGGCCGGGAGTGGACACATTTCCAAAATGGCATGTTCCTCCTGTTCAGCTGATTGGGCCAGGAGTGTGGACACCTTTTCAAAATGGCAAGTTCCTCATATTCAGCTGACTGGGCCGGGAGTGGACACCTTTTCAAAATGGCATGTTCCTCATATTCAACTGACTGGGCCGGGAGTGGACACCTTTCCAAAATGGCATGTTCCTCCTATTCAGCTGACTGGGCCGGGAGTAGACACCTTTCCAAAATGGCATGTTCCTCCTATTCAGCTGACTGGGCCGGGAGTGGACACCTTTCCAAAATGGCACGTTCCTCCTATTCAGCTGACTGGGCCGGGAGTGTGGACACCTTTTCAAAATGGCAAGTTCCTCATATTCAGCTGACTGGGCCGGGAGTGGACACCTTTTCAAAATGGCATGTTCCTCCTATTCAGCTGACTGGGCTGAGAGTGTGGACACCTTTTCAAAATGGCAAGTTCCTCCTATTCAGCTGACTGGGCGGGGGGTAGACACCTTTCCAAAATGGCATGTTCCTCCTGTTCAGCTGACTGGGCCGGGAGTGGACACCTTTCCAAAATGGCATGTTCCTCCTGTTCAGCTGACTGGGCCGGGAGTAGACACCTTTCCAAAATGGCATGTTCCTCCTATTCAGCTGACTGGGCCGGGAGTGGACACCTTTCCAAAATGGCATGTTCCTCCTATTCAGCTGACTGGGCCGGGAGTGGACACCTTTCCAAAATGGCATGTTCCTCCTATTCAGCTGACTGGGCCGGGAGTGGACACCTTTCCAAAATGGCATGTTCCTCATATTCAGCTGACTGGGCCGGGAGTGGACACCTTTCCAAAATGGCATGTTCCTCATATTCAGCTGACTGGTCCGGGAGTGTGGACACCTTTCCAAATGGCAAGTTGCTCATATTCAACTGACTGGGCCGGGAGTGGACACCTTTCCAAAATGGCATGTTCCTCCTATTCAGCTGACTGGGCCGGGAGTGGACACCTTTCCAAAATGGCATGTTCCTCCTATTCAGCTGACTGGGCTGAGAGTGTGGACACCTTTACAAAATGGCATGTTCCTCCTATTCAGCTGACTGGGCCGGGAGTGGACACCTTTCCAAAATGGCATGTTCCTCCTATTCAGCTGACTGGGCCGGGAGTGGACACATTTCCAAAATGGCATGTTCCTCCTATTCAGCTGACTGGGCCAGGAGTGTGAACACCTTTTAAAAATGGCAAGTTCCTCATATTCAGCTGACGGGGCCGGGAGTGGACACCTTTTCAAAATGGCATGTTCCTCCTATTCAGCTGACAGGGCCGGGAGTGGACACCTTTCCAAAATGGCATGTTCCTCCTATTCAGCTGACTGGGCTGGGAGTGGACACCTTTTCAAAATGGCATGTTCCTCCTATTCAGCTGACTGGGCCGGGAGTGGACACATTTCCAAAATGGCATGTTCCTCCTATTCAGCTGACTGGGCCAGGAGTGTGGATACCTTTTCAAAATGGCAAGTTCCTCATATTCAGCTGACTGGGCCGGGACTGTGGACACCTTTTCAAAATGGCATGTTCCTCCTATTCAGCTGACTGGGCCGGGAGTAGACATCTTTTCAAAATGGGATGTTCCTCCTATTCAGCTGACTGGGCCGGGAGTGGACACCTTTCCAAAATGGCATGTTCCTCATATTCAGCTCACTGGGCCGGGAGTGGACACCTTTTCAAAATGGCATGTTCCTCCTACTCAGCTGACTGGGCTGAGAGTGTGGACACCTTTTCAAAATGGCAAGTTCCTCCTATTCAGCGGACTGGGCCGGGAGTAGACACCTTTCCAAAATGGCATGTTCCTCCTGTTCAGCTGACTGGGCTGAGAGTGTGGACACCTTTTCAAAATGGCAAGTTCCTCATATTCAGCTGACTGGGCCGGGAGTGGACACCTTTTCAAAATGGCATGTTCCTCCTATTCAGCTGACTGGGCCGGGAGTGGACACCTTTCCAAAATGGCATTTTCCTCCTATTCAGCTGACTGGGTTCAGAGTGTGGACACCTTTCCAAAATGGCAAGTTCCTCATATTCAGCTGACTGGGCTGAGAGTGTGGACACCTTTCCAAAATGGCATGTTCCTCCTATTCAGCTGACTGGGCCGGGAGTGGACACCTTTTCAAAATGGCATGTTCCTCCTATTCAGCTGACTGGGCCGGGAGTGGACACCTTTTCAAAATGGCATGTTCCTCCTATTCAGCTGACTCGCCCGGGAGTGGACACCTTTTCAAAATGGCATGTTCCTCCTATTCAGCTGACTGGGCCGGGAGTGTGGACCCCTTTTCAAAATGGCAAGTTCCTCATATTCAGCTGACTTGGCCGGGAGTGTGGACACCTTTTCAAAATGGCAAGTTCCTCATATTCAGCTGACTGGGCCGGGAGTGGACACCTTTTCAAAATGCCATGTTCCTCCTATTCAGCTGACAGGGCCGGGAGTGTGGACACCTTTCCAAAATGGCAAGTTCCTCCTATTCAGCTGACTGGGCTGAGAGTGTGGACACCTTTTCAAAATGGCATGTTCCTCCTATTCAGCTGACTGGGCTGAGAGTGTGGACACCTTTTCAAAATGGCAAGTTTCTCCTATTCAGCTGACTGGGCTGGGAGTGGACACCTTTCCAAAATGGCATGTTCCTCATATTCAGCTGACTGGGTCGGGAGTGGACACCTTTCCAAAATAGCATGTTCCTCATATTAAGCTGACTGGGCCGGGAGTGTGGACACCTTTCCAAAATGGCATGTTCCTCCTATTCAGCTGACTGGGCCAGGAGTGTGGACACCTTTTCAAAATGGCAAGTTCCTCATATTCAGCTGACTGTGCCGGGAGTGGACACCTTTTCAAAATGGCATGTTCCTCCTATTCAGCTGACAGGGCCGGGAGTGGACACCTTTCCAAAATGGCATGTTCCTCCTATTCAGCTGACTGGGCCGGGAGTGGACACATTTCCAAAATGGCATGTTCCTCCTGTTCAGCTGATTGGGCCAGGAGTTTGGACACATTTTCAAAATGGCAAGTTCCTCATATTCAGCTGACTGGGCCGGGAGTGGACACCTTTTCAAAATGGCATGTTCCTCATATTCAACTGACTGGGCCGGGAGTGGACACCTTTCCAAAATGGCATGTTCCTCCTATTCAGCTGACTGGGCCGGGAGTAGACACCTTTCCAAAATGGCATGTTCCTCCTATTCAGCTGACTGGGCCGGGAGTGGACACCTTTCCAAAATGGCACGTTCCTCCTATTCAGCTGACTGGGCCGGGAGTGTGGACACCTTTTCAAAATGGCAAGTTCCTCATATTCAGCTGACTGGGCCGGGAGTGGACACCTTTTCAAAATGGCATGTTCCTCCTATTCAGCTGACTGGGCTGAGAGTGTGGACACCTTTTCAAAATGGCAAGTTCCTCCTATTCAGCTGACTGGGCCGGGAGTAGACACCTTTCCAAAATGGCATGTTCCTCCTGTTCAGCTGACTGGGCCGGGAGTGGACACCTTTCCAAAATGGCACGTTCCTCCTATTCAGCTGACTGGGCCGGGAGTGTGGACACCTTTTCAAAATGGCAAGTTCCTCATATTCAGCTGACTGGGCCGTGAGTGGACACCTTTTCAAAATGGCATGTTCCTCCTATTCAGCTCACTGGGCTGGGAGTGGACACCTTTTCAAAATGGCAAGTTCCTAATATTCAGCTGACTGGGCCGGGAGTGGACACCTTTTCAAAATGGCAAGTTCCTCCTATTCAGCTGACTGGGCCGGGAGTGGACACCTTTTCAAAATGGCATGTTCCTCCTATTCAGCTGACTGGGCCGGGACTGTGGACACCTTTCCAAAATGGCATGTTCCTCCTATTCAGCTGACTGGGCCGGGAGTAGACACCTTTCCAAAATGGCATGTTCCTCCTATTCAGCTGACTGGGCCGGGAGTGGACACCTTTCCAAAATGGCATGTTCCTCCTGTTCAGCTGACTGGGCCGGGAGTGGACACCTTTCCAAAATGGCATGTTCCTCCTGTTCAGCTGACTGGGCCGGGAGTAGACACCTTTCCAAAATGGCATGTTCCTCCTATTCAGCTGACTGGGCCGGGAGTGGACACCTTTCCAAAATGGCATGTTCCTCCTATTCAGCTGACTGGGCCGGGAGTGGACACCTTTCCAAAATGGCATGTTCCTCCTATTCATCTGACTGGGCCGGGAGTGGACACCTTTCCAAAATGGCATGTTCCTCATATTCAGCTGACTGGGCCGGGAGTGGACACCTTTCCAAAATGGCATGTTCCTCATATTCAGCTGACTGGTCCGGGAGTGTGGACACCTTTCCAAATGGCAAGTTCCTCATATTCAACTGACTGGGCCGGGAGTGGACACCTTTCCAAAATGGCATGTTCCTCCTATTCAGCTGACTGGGCCGGGAGTGGACACCTATCCAAAATGGCATGTTCCTCCTATTCAGCTGACTGGGCTGAGAGTGTGGACACCTTTACAAAATGGCATGTTCCTCCTATTCAGCTGACTGGGCCGGGAGTGGACACCTTTCCAAAATGGCATGTTCCTCCTATTCAGCTGACTGGGCCGGGAGTGGACACATTTCCAAAATGGCATGTTCCTCCTATTCAGCTGACTGGGCCAGGAGACTGAACACCTTTTAAAAATGGCAAGTTCCTCATATTCAGCTGACTGGGCCGGGAGTGGACACCTTTTCAAAATGGCATGTTCCTCCTATTCAGCTGACAGGGCCGGGAGTGGACACCTTTCCAAAATGGCATGTTCCTCCTATTCAGCTGACTGGGCTGGGAGTGGACACCTTTTCAAAATGGCATGTTCCTCCTATTCAGCTGACTGGGCCGGGAGTGGACACATTTCCAAAATGGCATGTTCCTCCTATTCAGCTGACAGGGCCAGGAGTGTGGATACCTTTTCAAAATGGCAAGTTCCTCATATTCAGCTGACTGGGCCGGGACTGTGGACACCTTTTCAAAATGGCATGTTCCTCCTATTCAGCTGACTGGGCCGGGAGTAGACATCTTTTCAAAATGGGATGTTCCTCCTATTCAGCTGACTGGGCCGGGAGTGGACACCTTTCCAAAATGGCATGTTCCTCATATTCAGCTCACTGGGCCGGGAGTGGACAACTTTTCAAAATGGCATGTTCCTCCTACTCAGCTGACTGGGCTGAGAGTGTGGACACCTTTTCAAAATGGCAAGTTCCTCCTATTCAGCGGACTGGGCCGGGAGTAGACACCTTTCCAAAATGGCATGTTCCTCCTGTTCAGCTGACTGGGCTGAGAGTGTGGACACCTTTTCAAAATGACAAGTTCCTCATATTCAGCTGACTGGGCCGGGAGTGGACACCTTTTCAAAATGGCATGTTCCTCCTATTCAGCTGACTGGGCCGGGAGTGGACACCTTTCCAAAATGGCATTTTCCTCCTATTCAGATGACTGGGTTGAGAGTGTGGACACCTTTCCAAAATGGGAAGTTCCTCATATTCAGCTGACTGGGCTGAGAGTGTGGACACCTTTCCAAAATGGCATGTTCCTCCTATTCAGCTGACTGGGCCGGGAGTGGACACCTTTTCAAAATGGCATGTTCCTCCTATTCAGCTGACTGGGCCGGGAGTGGACACCTTTTCAAAATGCCATGTTCCTCCTATTCAGCTGACAGGGCCGGGAGTGTGGACACCTTTCCAAAATGGCAAGTTCCTCCTATTCAGCTGACTGGGCTGAGAGTGTGGACACCTTTTCAAAATGGCATGTTCCTCCTATTCAGCTGACTGGGCTGAGAGTGTGGACACCTTTTCAAAATGGCAAGTTCCTCCTATTCAGCTGACTGGGCTGGGAGTGGACACCTTTCCAAAATGGCATGTTCCTCATATTCAGCTGACTGGGCCGGGAGTGGACACCTTTCCAAAATAGCATGTTCCTCATATTAAGCTGACTGGGCCGGGAGTGTGGACACCTTTACAAAATGGCATGTTCCTCCTATTCAGCTGACTGGGCCAGGAGTGTGGACACCTTTTCAAAATGGCAAGTTCCTCATATTCAGCTGACTGTGCCGGGAGTGGACACCTTTTCAAAATGGCATGTTCCTCCTATTCAGCTGACAGGGCCGGGAGTGGACACCTTTCCAAAATGGCATGTTCCTCCTATTCAGCTGACTGGGCCGGGAGTGTACACATTTCCAAAATGGCATGTTCCTCCTGTTCAGCTGATTGGGCCAGGAGTTTGGACACATTTTCAAAATGGCAAGTTCCTCATATTCAGCTGACTGGGCCGGGAGTGGACACCTTTTCAAAATGGCTTGTTCCTCATATTCAACGGACTGGGCCGGGAGTGGACACCTTTCCAAAATGGCATGTTCCTCCTATTCAGCTGACTGGGCCGGGAGTAGACACCTTTCCAAAATGGCATGTTCCTCCTATTCAGCTGACTGGGCCGGGAGTGGACACCTTTCCAAAATGGCACGTTCCTCCTATTCAGCTGACTGGGCCGGGAGTGTGGACACCTTTTCAAAATGGCAAGTTCCTCATATTCAGCTGACTGGGCCGGGAGTGGACACCTTTTCAAAATGGCATGTTCCTCCTATTCAGCTGACTGGGCTGAGAGTGTGGACACCTTTTCAAAATGGCAAGTTCCTCCTATTCAGCTGACTGGGCCGGGAGTAGACACCTTTCCAAAATGGCATGTTCCTCCTGTTCAGCTGACTGGGCCGGGAGTGGACACCTTTCCAAAATGGCATGTTCCTCCTATTCAGCTGACTGGGCCGGGAGTGGACACCTTTCCAAAATGGCATGTTCCTCCTATTCAGCTGACTGGGCCGGGAGTGGACACCTTTCCAAAATGGCACGTTCCTCCTATTCAGCTGACTGGGCCGGGAGTGTGGACACCTTTTCAAAATGGCAAGTTCCTCATATTCAGCTGACTGGGCCGGGAGTGGACACCTTTTCAAAATGGCATGTTCCTCCTATTCAGCTCACTGGGCTGGGAGTGGACACCTTTTCAAAATGGCAAGTTCCTAATATTCAGCTGACTGGGCCGGGAGTGGACACCTTTTCAAAATGGCAAGTTCCTCCTATTCAGCTGACTGGGCCGGGAGTGGACACCTTTTCAAAATGGCATGTTCCTCCTATTCAGCTGACTGGGCCGGGACTGTGGACACCTTTCCAAAATGGCAAGTTCCTAATATTCAGCTGACTGGCCCGGGAGTGTGGACACCTTTCAAAATGGCATGTTCCTCATATTCAGCTGACTGATCTGGGAGTGTGGACACCTTTCCAAATGGCAAGTTCCTCATATTCAACTGACTGGGCCGGGAGTGGACACCTTTCCAAAATGGCATGTTCCTCCTATTCAGCTGACTGGGCGGGGAGTGGACACCTTTCCAAAATGGCATGTTCGTCCTATTCAGCTGACTGGGCCGGGAGTGGACACCTATCCAAAATGGCATGTTCCTCCTATTCAGCTGACTGGGCTGAGAGTGTGGACACCTTTTCAAAATGGCATGTTCCTCCTATTCAGCTGACTGGGCCGGGAGTGGACACATTTCCAAAATGGCATGTTCCTCCTATTCAGCTGACTGGGCCAGGAGTGTGAACACCTTTTCAAAATGGCAAGTTCCTCCTATTCAGCTGACTGGGCCGGGAGTGTGGACACCTTTTCAAAATGGCATGTTCCTCCTATTCAGCTGACTGGGCCGGGAGTGGACACCTTTTCAAAATGGCATGTTCCTCCTATTCAGCTGACTTGGCCGGGAGTGGACACCTTTTCAAAATGGCAAGTTCCTCCTATTCAGCTGACTGGGCCGGGAGTGGACACCTTTTCAAAATGGCATGTTCCTCCTATTCAGCTGACTGGGCCGGGAGTGGACACCTTTCCAAAATGGCATGTTCCTCATATTCAGCTGTCTGGGCCGGGAGTGGACACCTTTTCAAAATGGCATGTTCCTCCTATTCAGCTGACTGGGCTGAGAGTGTGGACACCTTTTCAAAATGGCAAGTTCCTCCTATTCAGCTGACTGGGCCGGGAGTAGACACCTTTCCAAAATGGCATTTTCCTCCTGTTCAGCTGACTGGGCTGAGAGTGTGGACACCTTTCCAAATTGGCATGTTCCTCCTATTCAGCTGACTGGGCTGAGAGTGTGGACACCTTTTAAAAATGGCATGTTCCTCCTATTCAGCTGACTGGGCCGGGAGTGGACACCTTTCCAAAATGGCATGTTCCTCCTATTCAGCTGACTGGGCCGGGAGTGGACACCTTTTCAAAATGGCATGTTCCTCCTATTCAGCTGACTGGGCCGGGAGTGGACACCTTTCCAAAATGGCATGTTCCTCATATTCAGCTGACTGGGCCGGGAGTGGACACCTTTCCAAAATGGCATGTTCCTCATATTCAGCTGACTGGTCCGGGAGTGTGGATACCTTTCCAAATGGCAAGTTCCTCATATTCAACGGACTGGGCCGGGAGTGGACACCTTTCCAAAATGGCATGTTCCTCCTATTCAGCTGACTGGGCGGGGAGTGGACACATATCCAAAATAGCATGTTCCTCCTATTCAGCTGACTGGGCTGAGAATGTGGACACCTTTTCAAAATGGCATGTTCCTCCTATTCAGCTGACTGGGCCGGGAGTGGACACTTTTCCAAAATGGCATGTTCCTCCTATTCAGCTGACTGGGCCGGGAGTGGACACCTATCCAAAATAGCATGTTCCTCCTATTCAGCTGACTGGGCTGAGAGTGTGGACACCTTTTCAAAATGGCATGTTCCTCCTATTCAGCTGACTGGGCCGGGAGTGGACACCTTTCCAAAATGGCATGTTCCTCATATTCAGCTCACTGGGCCGGGAGTGGACACCTTTTCAAAATGGCATGTTCCTCCTACTCAGCTGACTGGGCTGAGAGTGTGGACACCTTTTCAAAATGGCAAGTTCCTCCTATTCAGCGGACTGGGCCGGGAGTAGACACCTTTCCAAAATGGCATGTTCCTCCTGTTCAGCTGACTGGGCTGAGAGTGTGGACACCTTTTCAAAATGGCAAGTTCCTCATATTCAGCTGACTGGGCCGGGAGTGGACACCTTTTCAAAATGGCATGTTCCTCCTATTCAGCTGACTGGGCCGGGAGTGGACACCTTTCCAAAATGGCATTTTCCTCCTATTCAGCTGACTGGGTTGAGAGTGTGGACACCTTTCCAAAATGGCAAGTTCCTCATATTCAGCTGACTGGGCTGAGAGTGTGGACACCTTTCCAAAATGGCATGTTCCTCCTATTCAGCTGACTGGGCCGGGAGTGGACACCTTTTCAAAATGGCATGTTCCTCCTATTCAGCTGACTGGGCCGGGAGTGGACACCTTTTCAAAATGGCATGTTCCTCCTATTCAGCTGACTCGCCCGGGAGTGGACACCTTTTCAAAATGGCATGTTCCTCCTATTCAGCTGACTGGGCCGGGAGTGTGGACCCCTTTTCAAAATGGCAAGTTCCTCATATTCAGCTGACTTGGCCGGGAGTGTGGACACCTTTTCAAAATGGCAAGTTCCTCATATTCAGCTGACTGGGCCGGGAGTGGACACCTTTTCAAAATGCCATGTTCCTCCTATTCAGCTGACAGGGCCGGGAGTGTGGACACCTTTCCAAAATGGCAAGTTCCTCCTATTCAGCTGACTGGGCTGAGAGTGTGGACACCTTTTCAAAATGGCATGTTCCTCCTATTCAGCTGACTGGGCTGAGAGTGTGGACACCTTTTCAAAATGGCAAGTTTCTCCTATTCAGCTGACTGGGCTGGGAGTGGACACCTTTCCAAAATGGCATGTTCCTCATATTCAGCTGACTGGGTCGGGAGTGGACACCTTTCCAAAATAGCATGTTCCTCATATTAAGCTGACTGGGCCGGGAGTGTGGACACCTTTCCAAAATGGCATGTTCCTCCTATTCAGCTGACTGGGCCAGGAGTGTGGACACCTTTTCAAAATGGCAAGTTCCTCATATTCAGCTGACTGTGCCGGGAGTGGACACCTTTTCAAAATGGCATGTTCCTCCTATTCAGCTGACAGGGCCGGGAGTGGACACCTTTCCAAAATGGCATGTTCCTCCTATTCAGCTGACTGGGCCGGGAGTGGACACATTTCCAAAATGGCATGTTCCTCCTGTTCAGCTGATTGGGCCAGGAGTTTGGACACATTTTCAAAATGGCAAGTTCCTCATATTCAGCTGACTGGGCCGGGAGTGGACACCTTTTCAAAATGGCATGTTCCTCATATTCAACTGACTGGGCCGGGAGTGGACACCTTTCCAAAATGGCATGTTCCTCCTATTCAGCTGACTGGGCCGGGAGTAGACACCTTTCCAAAATGGCATGTTCCTCCTATTCAGCTGACTGGGCCGGGAGTGGACACCTTTCCAAAATGGCACGTTCCTCCTATTCAGCTGACTGGGCCGGGAGTGTGGACACCTTTTCAAAATGGCAAGTTCCTCATATTCAGCTGACTGGGCCGGGAGTGGACACCTTTTCAAAATGGCATGTTCCTCCTATTCAGCTGACTGGGCTGAGAGTGTGGACACCTTTTCAAAATGGCAAGTTCCTCCTATTCAGCTGACTGGGCCGGGAGTAGACACCTTTCCAAAATGGCATGTTCCTCCTGTTCAGCTGACTGGGCCGGGAGTGGACACCTTTCCAAAATGGCACGTTCCTCCTATTCAGCTGACTGGGCCGGGAGTGTGGACACCTTTTCAAAATGGCAAGTTCCTCATATTCAGCTGACTGGGCCGTGAGTGGACACCTTTTCAAAATGGCATGTTCCTCCTATTCAGCTCACTGGGCTGGGAGTGGACACCTTTTCAAAATGGCAAGTTCCTAATATTCAGCTGACTGGGCCGGGAGTGGACACCTTTTCAAAATGGCAAGTTCCTCCTATTCAGCTGACTGGGCCGGGAGTGGACACCTTTTCAAAATGGCATGTTCCTCCTATTCAGCTGACTGGGCCGGGACTGTGGACACCTTTCCAAAATGGCATGTTCCTCCTATTCAGCTGACTGGGCCGGGAGTAGACACCTTTCCAAAATGGCATGTTCCTCCTATTCAGCTGACTGGGCCGGGAGTGGACACCTTTCCAAAATGGCATGTTCCTCCTGTTCAGCTGACTGGGCCGGGAGTGGACACCTTTCCAAAATGGCATGTTCCTCCTGTTCAGCTGACTGGGCCGGGAGTAGACACCTTTCCAAAATGGCATGTTCCTCATATTCAGCTGACTGGGCCGGGAGTGGACACCTTTCCAAAATGGCATGTTCCTCCTATTCAGCTGACTGGGCCGGGAGTGGACACCTATCCAAAATGGCATGTTCCTCCTATTCAGCTGACTGGGCTGAGAGTGTGGACACCTTTACAAAATGGCATGTTCCTCCTATTCAGCTGACTGGGCCGGGAGTGGACACCTTTCCAAAATGGCATGTTCCTCCTATTCAGCTGACTGGGCCGGGAGTGGACACATTTCCAAAATGGCATGTTCCTCCTATTCAGCTGACTGGGCCAGGAGACTGAACACCTTTTAAAAATGGCAAGTTCCTCATATTCAGCTGACTGGGCCGGGAGTGGACACCTTTTCAAAATGGCATGTTCCTCCTATTCAGCTGACAGGGCCGGGAGTGGACACCTTTCCAAAATGGCATGTTCCTCCTATTCAGCTGACTGGGCTGGGAGTGGACACCTTTTCAAAATGGCATGTTCCTCCTATTCAGCTGACTGGGCCGGGAGTGGACACATTTCCAAAATGGCATGTTCCTCCTATTCAGCTGACTGGGCCAGGAGTGTGGATACCTTTTCAAAATGGCAAGTTCCTCATATTCAGCTGACTGGGCCGGGACTGTGGACACCTTTTCAAAATGGCATGTTCCTCCTATTCAGCTGACTGGGCCGGGAGTAGACATCTTTTCAAAATGGGATGTTCCTCCTATTCAGCTGACTGGGCCGGGAGTGGACACCTTTCCAAAATGGCATGTTCCTCATATTCAGCTCACTGGGCCGGGAGTGGACAACTTTTCAAAATGGCATGTTCCTCCTACTCAGCTGACTGGGCTGAGAGTGTGGACACCTTTTCAAAATGACAAGTTCCTCCTATTCAGCGGACTGGGCCGGGAGTAGACACCTTTCCAAAATGGCATGTTCCTCCTGTTCAGCTGACTGGGCTGAGAGTGTGGACACCTTTTCAAAATGACAAGTTCCTCATATTCAGCTGACTGGGCCGGGAGTGGACACCTTTTCAAAATGGCATGTTCCTCCTATTCAGCTGACTGGGCCGGGAGTGGACACCTTTCCAAAATGGCATTTTCCTCCTATTCAGATGACTGGGTTGAGAGTGTGGACACCTTTCCAAAATGGGAAGTTCCTCATATTCAGCTGACTGGGCTGAGAGTGTGGACACCTTTCCAAAATGGCATGTTCCTCCTATTCAGCTGACTGGGCCGGGAGTGGACACCTTTTCAAAATGGCATGTTCCTCCTATTCAGCTGACTGGGCCGGGAGTGGACACCTTTTCAAAATGCCATGTTCCTCCTATTCAGCTGACAGGGCCGGGAGTGTGGACACCTTTCCAAAATGGCAAGTTCCTCCTATTCAGCTGACTGGGCTGAGAGTGTGGACACCTTTTCAAAATGGCATGTTCCTCCTATTCAGCTGACTGGGCTGAGAGTGTGGACACCTTTTCAAAATGGCAAGTTCCTCCTATTCAGCTGACTGGGCTGGGAGTGGACACCTTTCCAAAATGGCATGTTCCTCATATTCAGCTGACTGGGCCGGGAGTGGACACCTTTACAAAATAGCATGTTCCTCATATTAAGCTGACTGGGCCGGGAGTGTGGACACCTTTACAAAATGGCATGTTCCTCCTATTCAGCTGACTGGGCCAGGAGTGTGGACACCTTTTCAAAATGGCAAGTTCCTCATATTCAGCTGACTGTGCCGGGAGTGGACACCTTTTCAAAATGGCATGTTCCTCCTATTCAGCTGACAGGGCCGGGAGTGGACACCTTTCCAAAATGGCATGTTCCTCCTATTCAGCTGACTGGGCCGGGAGTGTACACATTTCCAAAATGGCATGTTCCTCCTGTTCAGCTGATTGGGCCAGGAGTTTGGACACATTTTCAAAATGGCAAGTTCCTCATATTCAGCTGACTGGGCCGGGAGTGGACACCTTTTCAAAATGGCATGTTCCTCATATTCAACGGACTGGGCCGGGAGTGGACACCTTTCCAAAATGGCATGTTCCTCCTATTCAGCTGACTGGGCCGGGAGTAGACACCTTTCCAAAATGGCATGTTCCTCCTATTCAGCTGACTGGGCCGGGAGTGGACACCTTTCCAAAATGGCACGTTCCTCCTATTCAGCTGACTGGGCCGGGAGTGTGGACACCTTTTCAAAATGGCAAGTTCCTCATATTCAGCTGACTGGGCCGGGAGTGGACACCTTTTCAAAATGGCATGTTCCTCCTATTCAGCTGACTGGGCTGAGAGTGTGGACACCTTTTCAAAATGGCAAGTTCCTCCTATTCAGCTGACTGGGCCGGGAGTAGACACCTTTCCAAAATGGCATGTTCCTCCTGTTCAGCTGACTGGGCCGGGAGTGGACACCTTTCCAAAATGGCATGTTCCTCCTGTTCAGCTGACTGGGCCGGGAGTAGACACCTTTCCAAAATGGCATGTTCCTCCTATTCAGCTGACTGGGCCGGGAGTGGACACCTTTCCAAAATGGCACGTTCCTCCTATTCAGCTGACTGGGCCGGGAGTGTGGACACCTTTTCAAAATGGCAAGTTCCTCATATTCAGCTGACTGGGCCGGGAGTGGACACCTTTTCAAAATGGCATGTTCCTCCTATTCAGCTCACTGGGCTGGGAGTGGACACCTTTTCAAAATGGCAAGTTCCTAATATTCAGCTGACTGGGCCGGGAGTGGACACCTTTTCAAAATGGCAAGTTCCTCCTATTCAGCTGACTGGGCCGGGAGTGGACACCTTTTCAAAATGGCATGTTCCTCCTATTCAGCTGACTGGGCCGGGACTGTGGACACCTTTCCAAAATGGCAAGTTCCTAATATTCAGCTGACTGGCCCGGGAGTGTGGACACCTTTCAAAATGGCATGTTCCTCATATTCAGCTGACTGATCTGGGAGTGTGGACACCTTTCCAAATGGCAAGTTCCTCATATTCAACTGACTGGGCCGGGAGTGGACACCTTTCCAAAATGGCATGTTCCTCCTATTCAGCTGACTGGGCGGGGAGTGGACACCTTTCCAAAATGGCATGTTCGTCCTATTCAGCTGACTGGGCCGGGAGTGGACACCTATCCAAAATGGCATGTTCCTCCTATTCAGCTGACTGGGCTGAGAGTGTGGACACCTTTTCAAAATGGCATGTTCCTCCTATTCAGCTGACTGGGCCGGGAGTGGACACATTTCCAAAATGGCATGTTCCTCCTATTCAGCTGACTGGGCCAGGAGTGTGAACACCTTTTCAAAATGGCAAGTTCCTCCTATTCAGCTGACTGGGCCGGGAGTGTGGACACCTTTTCAAAATGGCATGTTCCTCCTATTCAGCTGACTGGGCCGGGAGTGGACACCTTTTCAAAATGGCATGTTCCTCCTATTCAGCTGACTTGGCCGGGAGTGGACACCTTTTCAAAATGGCAAGTTCCTCCTATTCAGCTGACTGGGCCGGGAGTGGACACCTTTTCAAAATGGCATGTTCCTCCTATTCAGCTGACTGGGCCGGGAGTGGACACCTTTCCAAAATGGCATGTTCCTCATATTCAGCTGTCTGGGCCGGGAGTGGACACCTTTTCAAAATGGCATGTTCCTCCTATTCAGCTGACTGGGCTGAGAGTGTGGACACCTTTTCAAAATGGCAAGTTCCTCCTATTCAGCTGACTGGGCCGGGAGTAGACACCTTTCCAAAATGGCATTTTCCTCCTGTTCAGCTGACTGGGCTGAGAGTGTGGACACCTTTCCAAATTGGCATGTTCCTCCTATTCAGCTGACTGGGCTGAGAGTGTGGACACCTTTTAAAAATGGCATGTTCCTCCTATTCAGCTGACTGGGCCGGGAGTGGACACCTTTCCAAAATGGCATGTTCCTCCTATTCAGCTGACTGGGCCGGGAGTGGACACCTTTTCAAAATGGCATGTTCCTCCTATTCAGCTGACTGGGCCGGGAGTGGACACCTTTCCAAAATGGCATGTTCCTCATATTCAGCTGACTGGGCCGGGAGTGGACACCTTTCCAAAATGGCATGTTCCTCATATTCAGCTGACTGGTCCGGGAGTGTGGATACCTTTCCAAATGGCAAGTTCCTCATATTCAACGGACTGGGCCGGGAGTGGACACCTTTCCAAAATGGCATGTTCCTCCTATTCAGCTGACTGGGCGGGGAGTGGACACATATCCAAAATAGCATGTTCCTCCTATTCAGCTGACTGGGCTGAGAATGTGGACACCTTTTCAAAATGGCATGTTCCTCCTATTCAGCTGACTGGGCCGGGAGTGGACACTTTTCCAAAATGGCATGTTCCTCCTATTCAGCTGACTGGGCCGGGAGTGGACACCTATCCAAAATAGCATGTTCCTCCTATTCAGCTGACTGGGCTGAGAGTGTGGACACCTTTTCAAAATGGCATGTTCCTCCTATTCAGCTGACTGGGCCGGGAGTGGACACCTTTCCAAAATGGCATGTTCCTCCTATTCAGCTGACTGGGCCGGGAGTGGACACATTTCCAAAATGGCATGTTCCTCCAATTCAGCTGACTGGGCCAGGAGTGTGAACAACTTTTGAAAATGGCAAGTTCCTCATATTCAGCTGACTGGGCCGGGAGTGGACACCTTTTCAAAATGGCATGTTCCTCCTATTCAGCTGACAGGGCCGGGAGTGGACACCTTTCCAAAATGGCATGTTCCTCCTATTCAGCTGACTGGGCTGGGAGTGGACACCTTTTCAAAATGGCATGTTCCTCCTATTCAGCTGACTGGGCCGGGAGTGGACACATTTCCAAAATGGCATGTTCCTCCTATTCAGCTGACTGGGCCAGGAGTGTGGACACCTTTTCAAAATGGCATGTTCCTCATATTCAGCTGACTGGGCCGGGAGTGGACACCTTTTCAAAATGGCATGTTCCTCCTATTCAGCTGACTGGGCCGGGAGTGGACACCTTTTCAAAATGGCATGTTCCTCCTATTCAGCTGACTGGGCCGGGAGTGGACACATTTCCAAAATGACATGTTCCTCCTATTAAGCTGACTGGGCCAGGAGTGTGGACACCTTTTCAAAATGGCAGGTTCCTCCTATTCAGCTGACTGGGCCGGGAGTGGACACCTTTTCAAAATGGCATGTTCCTCCTATTCAGCTGACTGGGCTGAGAGTGTGGACACCTTTTCAAAATGGCAAGTTCCTCCTATTCAGCTGACTGGGCCGGGAGTAGACACCTTTCCAAAATGGCATGTTCCTCCTGTTCAGCTGACTGGGCTGAGAGTGTGGACACCTTTCCAAATTGGCATGTTCCTCCTATTCAGCTGATTGGGCCGGGAGTGTGGACACCTTTTCAAAGTGGCAAGTTCCTCATATTCAGCTGACTGGGCCGGGAGTGGACACCTTTTCAAAATGGCATGTTCCTCCTATTCAGCTGACTGGGCAGGGAGTGGACACCTTTCCAAAATGGCATTTTCCTCCTATTCAGCTGACTGGGTTGAGAGTGTGGACAACTTTCCAAAATGGCAAGTTCCTCATATTCAGCTGACTGGGCTGAGAGTGTGGACACCTTTTAAAAATGGCATGTTCTTCCTATTCAGCTGACTGGGCCGGGAGTGGACACCTTTCCAAAATGGCATGTTCCTCATATTCAGCTGACTGGGCCGGGAGTGGACACCTTTTCAAAATGGCATGTTCCTCCTATTCAGCTGACTGGGCCGGGAGTGGACACCTTTCCAAAATGGCATGTTCCTCCTATTCAGCTGACTGGGCCGGGAGTGGACACCTTTCCAAAATGGCATGTTCCTCATATTCAGCTGACTGGTCCGGGAGTGTGGACACCTTTCCAAATGGCAAGTTCCTCATATTCAACTGACTGGGCCGGGAGTGGACACCTTTCCAAAATGGCATGTTCCTCCTATTCAGCTGACTGGGCGGGGAGAGGACACCTTTCCAAAATGGCATGTTCCTCCTATTCAGCTGACTGGGCCGGGAGTGGACACCTTCCCAAAATGGCATGTTCCTCCTATTCAGCTGACTGGGCTGAGAGTGTGGACACCTTTTCAAAATGGCATGTTCCTCCTATTCAGCTGACTGGGCCGGGAGTGGACACCTTTCCAATATGGCATGTTCCTCCTATTCAGCTGACTGGGCCGGGAGTGGACACATTTCCAAAATGGCATGTTCCTCCTATTCAGCTGACTGGGCCAGGAGTGTGGACACCTTTTCAAAATGGCAAGTTCCTCATATTCAGCTGACTGGGCCGGGAGTGGACACCTTTTCAAAATGGCATATTCCTCCTATTCAGCTGACAGGGCCGGGAGTGGACACCTTTCCAAAATGGCATGTTCCTCCTATTCAGCTGACTGGGCTGGGAGTGGACACCTTTTCAAAATGGCATGTTCCTCCTATTCAGCTGACTGGGCCGGGAGTGGACACATTTCCAAAATGGCATGTTCCTCCTATTCAGCTGACTGGGCCGGGAGTGGACACCTTTTCAAAATGGCATGTTCCTCCTATTCAGCTGACTGGGCCGGGAGTGGACACATTTCCAAAATGGCATGTTCCTCCTTTTCAGCTGACTGGGCTTAGAGTGTGGACACCTTTTCAAAATGGCAAGTTCCTCATATTCAGCTGACTGGGCCGGGAGTGGACACCTTTTCAAAATGGCATATTCCTCCTATTCAGCTGACAGGGCCGGGAGTGGACACCTTTCCAAAATGGCATGTTCCTCCTATTCAGCTGACTGGGCTGGGAGTGGACACCTTTTCAAAATGGCATGTTCCTCCTATTCAGCTGACTGGGCCGGGAGTGCACACATTTCCAAAATGGCATGTTCCTCCTATTCAGCTGACTGGGCCAGGAGTGTGGACACCTTTTCAAAATGGCAAGTTCCTCATATTCAGCTGACTGGGCCGGGAGTGGACACCTTTTCAAAATGGCATGTTCCTCCTATTCAGCTGACTGGGCCGGGAGTGGAAACATTTCCAAAATGGCATGTTCCTCCTATTCAGCTGACTGGGCCAGGAGTGTGGACACCTTTTCAAAATGGCAAGTTCCTCATATTCAGCTGACTGGGCCGGGAGTGGACACCTTTCCAAAATGGCATATTCCTCATATTCAGCTGACTGGGCCGGGAGTGGACACCTTTTCAAAATGGCATGTTCCTCCTTTTCAGCTGACTGGGCTTAGAGTGTGGACACCTTTTCAAAATGGCAAGTTCCTCCTATTCAGCTGACTGGGCCGGGAGTGGACACCTTTCCAAAATGGCATGTTCCTCCTATTCAGCTGACTGGGCTGAGAGTGTGGACACCTTTCCAAAATGGCATGTACCTCCTATTCAGCTGACTGGGCCGGGAGTGTGGACACCTTTTCAAAATGGCAAGTTCCTCATATTCATCTGACTGGGCCGGGAGTGTGGACACCTTTTCAAAATGGCAGGTTCCTCCTATTCAGCTGACTCGGCCGGGAGTGTGGACACCTTTTCAAAATGGCATGTTCCTCCTATTCAGCTGACTGGGACGGGAGTGGACACCTTTTCAAAATGGCATATTCTTCCTATTCAGCTGACTGGGCCGGGAGTGCACACCTTTCCAAAATGGCATTTTCCTCCTATTCAGCTGACTGGGCTGAGAGTGTGGACACCTTTCCAAAATGGCAAGTTCCTCATATTCAGCTGACTGGGCCGGGAGTGTGGACACATTTCCAAAATGGCATGTTCCTCCTATTCAGCTGACTGGGCTGGGAGTGGACACCTTTTCAAAATGGCATGTTCCTCCTATTCAGCTGACTGAGCCGGGAGTCTGGACCCCTTTTCAAAATGGCAAGTTCCTCATATTCAGCTGACTGGGCCGGGAGTGTGGACACCTTTTCAAAATGGCAAGTTCATCCTATTCAGCTGACTGGGCCGGGAGTGGACACCTTTTCAAAATGGCATGTTCCTCCTATTCAGCTGACAGGGCCGGGAGTGTGGACACCTTTCCAAAATGGCAAGTTCCTCCTATTCAGCTGACTGGGCTGAGAGTGTGGAAACCTTTTCAAAATGGCATGTTCCTCCCATTCAGCTGACTGGGCTGAGAGTGTGGACACCTTTTCAAAATGGCAAGTTCCTCCTATTCAGCTGACTTGGCTGGGAGTGGACACCTTTCCAAAATGGCATGTTCCTCATATTCAGCTGACTGGGCCGGGAGTGGACACCTTTCCAAAATAGCATGTTCCTCCTATTCAGCTGACTGGGCCGGGAGTGTGGACACCTTTCCAAAATGGCATGTTCCTCCTATTCAGCTGACAGGGCCGGGAGTGTGGACACCTTTCCAAAATGGCAAGTTCCTCCTATTCAGCTGACTGGGCTGAGAGTGTGGACACCTTTTCAAAATGGCATGTTCCTCCTATTCAGCTGACTGGGCTGAGAGTGTGGACACCTTTTCAAAATGGCAAGTTCCTCCTATTCAGCTGACTTGGCTGGGAGTGGACACCTTTCCAAAATGGCATGTTCCTCATATTCAGCTGACTGGGCCGGGAGTGGACACCTTTCCAAAATAGCATGTTCCTCCTATTCAGCTGACTGGGCCGGGAGTGTGGACACCTTTCCAAAATGGCATGTTCCTCCTATTCAGCTGACTGGGCCAGGAGTGTGGACACCTTTTCAAAATGGCAAGTTCCTCATATTCAGCTGACTGGGCCGGGAGTGGACACCTTTTCAAAATGGCATGTTCCTCCTATTCAGCTGACTGGGCCGGGAGTGGACACCTTTCCAAAATGGCATGTTCCTCCTATTCAGCTGACTGGGCCGGGAGTGGACACCTTTCCAAAATGGCATGTTCCTCCTATTCAGCTGACTGGGCGGGGAGAGGACACCTTTCCAAAATGGCATGTTCCTCCTATTCAGCTGACTGGGCCGGGAGTGGACACCTTCCCAAAATGGCATGTTCCTCCTATTCAGCTGACTGGGCTGAGAGTGTGGACACCTTTTCAAAATGGCATGTTCCTCCTATTCAGCTGACTGGGCCGGGAGTGGACACCTTTCCAATATGGCATGTTCCTCCTATTCAGCTGACTGGGCCGGGAGTGGACACATTTCCAAAATGGCATGTTCCTCCTATTCAGCTGACTGGGCCAGGAGTGTGAACACCTTTTCAAAATGGCAAGTTCCTCATATTCAGCTGACTGGGCCGGGAGTGGACACCTTTTCAAAATGGCATATTCCTCCTATTCAGCTGACAGGGCCGGGAGTGGACACCTTTCCAAAATGGCATGTTCCTCCTATTCAGCTGACTGGGCTGGGAGTGGACACCTTTTCAAAATGGCATGTTCCTCCTATTCAGCTGACTGGGCCGGGAGTGCACACATTTCCAAAATGGCATGTTCCTCCTATTCAGCTGACTGGGCCAGGAGTGTGGACACCTTTTCAAAATGGCAAGTTCCTCATATTCAGCTGACTGGGCCGGGAGTGGACACCTTTTCAAAATGGCATGTTCCTCCTATTCAGCTGACTGGGCCGGGAGTGGAAACATTTCCAAAATGGCATGTTCCTCCTATTCAGCTGACTGGGCCAGGAGTGTGGACACCTTTTCAAAATGGCAAGTTCCTCATATTCAGCTGACTGGGCCGGGAGTGGACACCTTTTCAAAATGGCATGTTCCTCCTATTCAGCTGACTGGGCCGGGAGTGGACACCTTTTCAAAATGGCATGTTCCTCCTATTCAGCTGACTGGGCCGGGAGTGGACACCTATCCAAAATGGCAAGTTCCTCCTATTCAGCTGACTTGGCTGGGAGTGGACACCTTTCCAAAATGGCATGTTCCTCATATTCAGCTGACTGGGCCGGGAGTGGACACCTTTCCAAAATAGCATGTTCCTCCTATTCAGCTGACTGGGCCGGGAGTGTGGACACCTTTCCAAAATGGCATGTTCCTCCTATTCAGCTGACTGGGCCAGGAGTGTGGACACCTTTTCAAAATGGCAAGTTCCTCATATTCAGCTGACTGTGCCGGGAGTGGACACCTTTTCAAAATGGCATGTTCCTCCTATTCAGCTGACAGGGCCGGGAGTGGACACCTTTCCAAAATGGCATGTTCCTCCTATTCAGCTGACTGGGCCGGGAGTGGACACATTTCCAAAATGGCATGTTCCTCCTGTTCAGCTGATTGGGCCAGGAGTGTGGACACCTTTTCAAAATGGCAAGTTCCTCATATTCAGCTGACTGGGCCGGGAGTGGACACCTTTTCAAAATGGCATGTTCCTCATATTCAACTGACTGGGCCGGGAGTGGACACCTTTCCAAAATGGCATGTTCCTCATATTCAGCTGACTGGGCCGGGAGTAGACACCTTTCCAAAATGGCATGTTCCTCCTATTCAGCTGACTGGGCCGGGAGTGGACACCTTTCCAAAATGGCACGTTCCTCCTATTCAGCTGACTGGGCCGGGAGTGTGGACACCTTTTCAAAATGGCAAGTTCCTCATATTCAGCTGACTGGGCCGGGAGTGGACACCTTTTCAAAATGGCATGTTCCTCCTATTCAGCTGACTGGGCTGAGAGTGTGGACACCTTTTCAAAATGGCAAGTTCCTCCTATTCAGCTGACTGGGCGGGGAGTAGACACCTTTCCAAAATGGCATGTTCCTCCTGTTCAGCTGACTGGGCCGGGAGTGGACACCTTTCCAAAATGGCATGTTCCTCCTGTTCAGCTGACTGGGCCAGGAGTGTGGACACCTTTTCAAAATGGCAAGTTCCTCATATTCAGCTGACTGGGCCGGGAGTGGACACCTTTTCAAAATGGCATGTTCCTCCTATTCAGCTGACTGGGCCGGGAGTGGACACCTTTTCAAAATGGCATGTTCCTCCTATTCAGCTGACTGGGCCGGGAGTGGACACATTTCCAAAATGGCATGTTCCTCCTATTAAGCTGACTGGGCCAGGAGTGTGGACACCTTTTCAAAATGGCAGGTTCCTCATATTCAGCTGACTGGGCCGGGAGTGGACACCTTTCCAAAATGGCATGTTCCTCCTATTCAGCTGACTGGGCCGGGAGTGGACACCTTTTCAAAATGGCATGTTCCTCCTATTCAGCTGACTGGGCTGAGAGTGTGGACACCTTTTCAAAATGGCAAGTTCCTCCTATTCAGCTGACTGGGCCGGGAGTAGACACCTTTCCAAAATGGCATGTTCCTCCTATTCAGCTGACTGGACCGGAAGTGGACACCTTTCCAAAATGGCATGTTCCTCATATTCAGCTGACTGGTCCGGGAGTGTGGACACCTTTCCAAATGGCAAGTTCCTCATATTCAACTGACTGGGCCGGGAGTGGACACCTTTCCAAAATGGCATGTTCCTCCTATTCAGCTGACTGGGCGGGGAGAGGACACCTTTCCAAAATGGCATGTTCCTCCTATTCAGCTGACTGGGCCGGGAGTGGACACCTTCCCAAAATGGCATGTTCCTCCTATTCAGCTGACTGGGCTGAGAGTGTGGACACCTTTTCAAAATGGCATGTTCCTCCTATTCAGCTGACTGGGCCGGGAGTGGACACCTTTCCAATATGGCATGTTCCTCCTATTCAGCTGACTGGGCCGGGAGTGGACACATTTCCAAAATGGCATGTTCCTCCTATTCAGCTGACTGGGCCAGGAGTGTGAACACCTTTTCAAAATGGCAAGTTCCTCATATTCAGCTGACTGGGCCGGGAGTGGACACCTTTTCAAAATGGCATATTCCTCCTATTCAGCTGACAGGGCCGGGAGTGGACACCTTTCCAAAATGGCATGTTCCTCCTATTCAGCTGACTGGGCTGGGAGTGGACACCTTTTCAAAATGGCATGTTCCTCCTATTCAGCTGACTGGGCCGGGAGTGCACACATTTCCAAAATGGCATGTTCCTCCTATTCAGCTGACTGGGCCAGGAGTGTGGACACCTTTTCAAAATGGCAAGTTCCTCATATTCAGCTGACTGGGCCGGGAGTGGACACCTTTTCAAAATGGCATGTTCCTCCTATTCAGCTGACTGGGCCGGGAGTGGAAACATTTCCAAAATGGCATGTTCCTCCTATTCAGCTGACTGGGCCAGGAGTGTGGACACCTTTTCAAAATGGCAAGTTCCTCATATTCAGCTGACTGGGCCGGGAGTGGACACCTTTTCAAAATGGCATGTTCCTCCTATTCAGCTGACTGGGCCGGGAGTGGACACCTTTTCAAAATGGCATGTTCCTCCTATTCAGCTGACTGGACCGGGAGTGGACACCTTCCCAAAATGGCATGTTCCTCCTATTCAGCTGACTGGGCTGAGAGTGTGGACACCTTTTCAAAATGGCATGTTCCTCCTATTCAGCTGACTGGGCCGGGAGTGGACACCTTTCCAATATGGCATGTTCCTCCTATTCAGCTGACTGGGCCGGGAGTGGACACATTTCCAAAATGGCATGTTCCTCCTATTCAGCTGACTGGGCCAGGAGTGTGAACACCTTTTCAAAATGGCAAGTTCCTCATATTCAGCTGACTGGGCCGGGAGTGGACACCTTTTCAAAATGGCATATTCCTCCTATTCAGCTGACAGGGCCGGGAGTGGACACCTTTCCAAAATGGCATGTTCCTCCTATTCAGCTGACTGGGCTGGGAGTGGACACCTTTTCAAAATGGCATGTTCCTCCTATTCAGCTGACTGGGCCGGGAGTGCACACATTTCCAAAATGGCATGTTCCTCCTATTCAGCTGACTGGGCCAGGAGTGTGGACACCTTTTCAAAATGGCAAGTTCCTCATATTCAGCTGACTGGGCCGGGAGTGGACACCTTTTCAAAATGGCATGTTCCTCCTATTCAGCTGACTGGGCCGGGAGTGGAAACATTTCCAAAATGGCATGTTCCTCCTATTCAGCTGACTGGGCCAGGAGTGTGGACACCTTTTCAAAATGGCAAGTTCCTCATATTCAGCTGACTGGGCCGGGAGTGGACACCTTTTCAAAATGGCATGTTCCTCCTATTCAGCTGACTGGGCCGGGAGTGGACACCTTTTCAAAATGGCATGTTCCTCCTATTCAGCTGACTGGACCGGGAGTGGACACCTTTCCAAAATGGCATATTCCTCATATTCAGCTGACTGGGCCGGGAGTGGACACCTTTTCAAAATGGCATGTTCCTCCTTTTCAGCTGACTGGGCTTAGAGTGTGGACACCTTTTCAAAATGGCAAGTTCCTCCTATTCAGCTGACTGGGCCGGGAGTGGACACCTTTCCAAAATGGCATGTTCCTCCTATTCAGCTGACTGGGCTGAGAGTGTGGACACCTTTCCAAAATGGCATGTACCTCCTATTCAGCTGACTGGGCCGGGAGTGTGGACACCTTTTCAAAATGGCAAGTTCCTCATATTCATCTGACTGGGCCGGGAGTGTGGACACCTTTTCAAAATGGCAGGTTCCTCCTATTCAGCTGACTCGGCCGGGAGTGTGGACACCTTTTCAAAATGGCATGTTCCTCCTATTCAGCTGACTGGGCTGAGAGTGTGGACACCTTTTCAAAATGGCAAGTTCCTCCTATTCAGCTGACTGGGCCGGGAGTAGACACCTTTCCAAAATGGCATGTTCCTCCTATTCAGCTGACTGTACCGGAAGTGGACACCTTTCCAAAATGGCATGTTCCTCATATTCAGCTGACTGGTCCGGGAGTGTGGACACCTTTCCAAATGGCAAGTTCCTCATATTCAACTGACTGGGCCGGGAGTGGACACCTTTCCAAAATGGCATGTTCCTCCTATTCAGCTGACTGGGCGGGGAGAGGACACCTTTCCAAAATGGCATGTTCCTCCTATTCAGCTGACTGGGCCGGGAGTGGACACCTTCCCAAAATGGCATGTTCCTCCTATTCAGCTGACTGGGCTGAGAGTGTGGACACCTTTTCAAAATGGCATGTTCCTCCTATTCAGCTGACTGGGCCGGGAGTGGACACCTTTCCAATATGGCATGTTCCTCCTATTCAGCTGACTGGGCCGGGAGTGGACACATTTCCAAAATGGCATGTTCCTCCTATTCAGCTGACTGGGCCAGGAGTGTGAACACCTTTTCAAAATGGCAAGTTCCTCATATTCAGCTGACTGGGCCGGGAGTGGACACCTTTTCAAAATGGCATATTCCTCCTATTCAGCTGACAGGGCCGGGAGTGGACACCTTTCCAAAATGGCATGTTCCTCCTATTCAGCTGACTGGGCTGGGAGTGGACACCTTTTCAAAATGGCATGTTCCTCCTATTCAGCTGACTGGGCCGGGAGTGCACACATTTCCAAAATGGCATGTTCCTCCTATTCAGCTGACTGGGCCAGGAGTGTGGACACCTTTTCAAAATGGCAAGTTCCTCATATTCAGCTGACTGGGCCGGGAGTGGACACCTTTTCAAAATGGCATGTTCCTCCTATTCAGCTGACTGGGCCGGGAGTGGAAACATTTCCAAAATGGCATGTTCCTCCTATTCAGCTGACTGGGCCAGGAGTGTGGACACCTTTTCAAAATGGCAAGTTCCTCATATTCAGCTGACTGGGCCGGGAGTGGACACCTTTTCAAAACGGCATGTTCCTCCTATTCAGCTGACTGGGCCGGGAGTGGACACCTTTTCAAAATGGCATGTTCCTCCTATTCAGCTGACTGGACCGGGAGTGGACACCTTTCCAAAATGGCATATTCCTCATATTCAGCTGACTGGGCCGGGAGTGGACACCTTTTCAAAATGGCATGTTCCTCCTTTTCAGCTGACTGGGCTTAGAGTGTGGACACCTTTTCAAAATGGCAAGTTCCTCCTATTCAGCTGACTGGGCCGGGAGTGGACACCTTTCCAAAATGGCATGTTCCTCCTATTCAGCTGACTGGGCTGAGAGTGTGGACACCTTTCCAAAATGGCATGTACCTCCTATTCAGCTGACTGGGCCGGGAGTGTGGACACCTTTTCAAAATGGCAAGTTCCTCATATTCATCTGACTGGGCCGGGAGTGTGGACACCTTTTCAAAATGGCAGGTTCCTCCTATTCAGCTGACTCGGCCGGGAGTGTGGACACCTTTTCAAAATGGCATGTTCCTCCTATTCAGCTGACTGGGCCGGGAGTGGACACCTTTTCAAAATGGCATGTTCTTCCTATTCAGCTGACTGGGCCGGGAGTGCACACCTTTCCAAAATGGCATTTTCCTCCTATTCAGCTGACTGGGCTGAGAGTGTGGACACCTTTCCAAAATGGCAAGTTCCTCATATTCAGCTGACTGGGCCGGGAGTGTGGACACATTTCCAAAATGGCATGTTCCTCCTATTCAGCTGACTGGGCCGGGAGTGGACACCTTTTCAAAATGGCATGTTCCTCCTATTCAGCTGACTGGGCCGGGAGTGTGGACCCCTTTTCAAAATGGCAAGTTCCTCATATTCAGCTGACTGGGCCGGGAGTGTGGACACCTTTTCAAAATGGCAAGTTCATCCTATTCAGCTGACTGGGCCGGGAGTGGACACCTTTTCAAAATGGCATGTTCCTCCTATTCAGCTGACAGGGCCGGGAGTGTGGACACCTTTCCAAAATGGCAAGTTCCTCCTATTCAGCTGACTGGGCTGAGAGTGTGGACACCTTTTCAAAATGGCATGTTCCTCCTATTCAGCTGACTGGGCTGAGAGTGTGGACACCTTTTCAAAATGGCAAGTTCCTCCTATTCAGCTGACTTGGCTGGGAGTGGACACCTTTCCAAAATGGCATGTTCCTCATATTCAGCTGACTGGGCCGGGAGTGGACACCTTTCCAAAATAGCATGTTCCTCCTATTCAGCTGACTGGGCCGGGAGTGTGGACACCTTTCCAAAATGGCATGTTCCTCCTATTCAGCTGACTGGGCCAGGAGTGTGGACACCTTTTCAAAATGGCAAGTTCCTCATATTCAGCTGACTGTGCCGGGAGTGGACACCTTTTCAAAATGGCATGTTCCTCCTATTCAGCTGACAGGGCCGGGAGTGGACACCTTTCCAAAATGGCATGTTCCTCCTATTCAGCTGACTGGGCCGGGAGTGGACACATTTCCAAAATGGCATGTTCCTCCTGTTCAGCTGATTGGGCCAGGAGTGTGGACACCTTTTCAAAATGGCAAGTTCCTCATATTCAGCTGACTGGGCCGGGAGTGGACACCTTTTCAAAATGGCATGTTCCTCATATTCAACTGACTGGGCCGGGAGTGGACACCTTTCCAAAATGGCATGTTCCTCCTATTCAGCTGACTGGGCCGGGAGTAGACACCTTTCCAAAATGGCATGTTCCTCCTATTCAGCTGACTGGGCCGGGAGTGGACACCTTTCCAAAATGGCACGTTCCTCCTATTCAGCTGACTGGGCCGGGAGTGTGGACACCTTTTCAAAATGGCAAGTTCCTCATATTCAGCTGACTGGGCCGGGAGTGGACACCTTTTCAAAATGGCATGTTCCTCCTATTCAGCTGACTGGGCTGAGAGTGTGGACACCTTTTCAAAATGGCAAGTTCCTCCTATTCAGCTGACTGGGCGGGGAGTAGACACCTTTCCAAAATGGCATGTTCCTCCTGTTCAGCTGACTGGGCCGGGAGTGGACACCTTTCCAAAATGGCATGTTCCTCCTGTTCAGCTGACTGGGCCAGGAGTGTGGACACCTTTTCAAAATGGCAAGTTCCTCATATTCAGCTGACTGGGCCGGGAGTGGACACCTTTTCAAAATGGCATGTTCCTCCTATTCAGCTGACTGGGCCGGGAGTGGACACCTTTTCAAAATGGCATGTTCCTCCTATTCAGCTGACTGGGCCGGGAGTGGACACATTTCCAAAATGGCATGTTCCTCCTATTAAGCTGACTGGGCCAGGAGTGTGGACACCTTTTCAAAATGGCAGGTTCCTCATATTCAGCTGACTGGGCCGGGAGTGGACACCTTTCCAAAATGGCATGTTCCTCCTATTCAGCTGACTGGGCCGGGAGTGGACACCTTTTCAAAATGGCATGTTCCTCCTATTCAGCTGACTGGGCTGAGAGTGTGGACACCTTTTCAAAATGGCAAGTTCCTCCTATTCAGCTGACTGGGCCGGGAGTAGACACCTTTCCAAAATGGCATGTTCCTCCTGTTCAGCTGACTGGGCTGAGAGTGTGGACACCTTTCCAAATTGGCATGTTCCTCCTATTCAGCTGACTGGGCCGGGAGTGTGGACACCTTTTCAAAGTGGCAAGTTCCTCATATTCAGCTGACTGGGCCGGGAGTGGACACCTTTTCAAAATGGCATGTTCCTCCTATTCAGCTGACTGGGCAGGGAGTGGACACCTTTCCAAAATGGCATTTTCCTCCTATTCAGCTGACTGGATTGAGAGTGTGGACAGCTTTCCAAAATGGCAAGTTCCTCATATTCAACTGACTGGGCCGGGAGTGGACACCTTTCCAAAATGGCATGTTCCTCCTATTCAGCTGACTGGGCGGGGAGAGGACACCTTTCCAAAATGGCATGTTCCTCCTATTCAGCTGACTGGGCCGGGAGTGGACACCTATCCAAAATGGCATGTTCCTCCTATTCAGCTGACTGGGCTGAGAGTGTGGACACCATTTCAAAATGGCATGTTCCTCCTATTCAGCTGACTGGGCCGGGAGTGGACACCTTTCCAATATGGCATGTTCCTCCTATTCAGCTGACTGGGCCGGGAGTGGACACATTTCCAAAATGGCATGTTCCTCCTATTCAGCTGACTGGGCCAGGAGTGTGAACACCTTTTCAAAATGGCAAGTTCCACATATTCAGCTGACTGGGCCGGGAGTGGACACCTTTTCAAAATGGCATATTCCTCCTATTCAGCTGACAGGGCCGGGAGTGGACACCTTTCCAAAATGGCATGTTCCTCCTATTCAGCTGACAGGGCTGGGAGTGGACACCTTTTCAAAATGGCATGTTCCTCCTATTCAGCTGACTGGGCCGGGAGTGCACACATTTCCAAAATGGCATGTTCCTCCTATTCAGCTGACTGGGCGGGGAGAGGACACCTTTCCAAAATGGCATGTTCCTCCTATTCAGCTGACTGGGCCGGGAGTGGACACCTATCCAAAATGGCATGTTCCTCCTATTCAGCTGACTGGGCTGAGAGTGTGGACACCTTTTCAAAATGGCATGTTCCTCCTATTCAGCTGACTGGGCCGGGAGTGGACACCTTTCCAATATGGCATGTTCCTCCTATTCAGCTGACTGGGCCGGGAGTGGACACATTTCCAAAATGGCATGTTCCTCCTATTCAGCTGACTGGGCCAGGAGTGTGAACACCTTTTCAAAATGGCAAGTTCCTCATATTCAGCTGACTGGGCCGGGAGTGGACACCTTTTCAAAATGGCATATTCCTCCTATTCAGCTGACAGGGCCGGGAGTGGACACCTTTCCAAAATGGCATGTTCCTCCTATTCAGCTGACAGGGCTGGGAGTGGACACCTTTTCAAAATGGCATGTTCCTCCTATTCAGCTGACTGGGCCGGGAGTGCACACATTTCCAAAATGGCATGTTCCTCCTATTCAGCTGACTGGGCCAGGAGTGTGGACACCTTTTCAAAATGGCAAGTTCCTCATATTCAGCTGACTGGGCCGGGAGTGGACACCTTTTCAAAATGGCATGTTCCTCCTATTCAGCTGACTGGGCCGGGAGTGGAAACATTTCCAAAATGGCATGTTCCTCCTATTCAGCTGACTGGGCCAGGAGTGTGGACACCTTTTCAAAATGGCAAGTTCCTCATATTCAGCTGACTGGGCCGGGAGTGGACACCTTTTCAAAATGGCATGTTCCTCCTATTCAGCTGACAGGGCCGGGAGTGGACACCTTTCCAAAATGGCATGTTCCTCCTATTCATCTGACTGGGCCGGGAGTGGACACCTTTTCAAAATGGCATGTTCCTCCTATTCAGCTGACTGGGCCGGGAGTGGACACATTTCCAAAATGGCATGTTCCTCCTATTCAGCTGACTGGGCCAGGAGTGTGGACACCTTTTCAAAATGGCAGGTTCCTCATATTCAGCTGACTGTGCCGGGAGTGGACACCTTTTCAAAATGGCATGTTCCTCCTATTCAGCTGACTGGGCCGGGAGTGGACAACTTTTCAAAATGGCATGTTCCTCCTATTCAGCTGACTGGGCCGGGAGTGGACACCTTTCCAAAATGGCATATTCCTCATATTCAGCTGACTGAGCCGGGAGTGGACACCTTTTCAAAATGGCATGTTCCTCCTTTTCAGCTGACTGGGCTTAGAGTGTGGACACCTTTTCAAAATGGCAAGTTCCTCCTATTCAGCTGACTGGGCCGGGAGTGGACACCTTTCCAAAATGGCATGTTCCTCCTATTCAGCTGACTGGGCTGAGAGTGTGGACACCTTTCCAAAATGGCATGTACCTCCTATTCAGCTGACTGGGCCGGGAGTGTGGACACCTTTTCAAAATGGCAAGTTCCTCATATTCATCTGACTGGGCCGGGAGTGTGGACACCTTTTCAAAATGGCAGGTTCCTCCTATTCAGCTGACTCGGCCGGGAGTGTGGACACTTTTTCAAAATGGCATGTTCCTCCTATTCAGCTGACTGGGCCGGGAGTGGACACCTTTTCAAAATGGCATGTTCTTCCTATTCAGCTGACTGGGCCGGGAGTGCACACCTTTCCAAAATGGCATTTTCCTCCTATTCAGCTGACTGGGCTGAGAGTGTGGACACCTTTCCAAAATGGCAAGTTCCTCATATTCAGCTGACTGGGCCGGGAGTGTGGACACATTTCCAAAATGGCATGTTCCTCCTATTCAGCTGATAGGGCCGGGAGTGGACACCTTTTCAAAATGGCATGTTCCTCCTATTCAGCTGACTGGGCCGGGAGTGTGGACCCCTTTTCAAAATGGCAAGTTCCTCATATTCAGCTGACTGGGCCGGGAGTGTGGACACCTTTTCAAAATGGCAAGTTCATCCTATTCAGCTGACTGGGCCGGGAGTGTGGACACCTTTCCAAAATGGCAAGTTCCTCCTATTCAGCTGACTGGGCTGAGAGTGTGGACACCTTTTCAAAATGGCACGTTCCTCCTATTCAGCTGACTGGGCTGAGAGTGTGGACACCTTTTCAAAATGGCAAGTTCCTCCTATTCAGCTGACTTGGCTGGGAGTGGACACCTTTTCAAAATGGCATGTTCCTCCTATTCAGCTGACTGGGCCGGGAGTGGACACCTTTCCAAAATTGCATTTTCCTCCTATTCAGCTGACTGGGTTGAGAGTGTGGACACCTTTCCAAAATGGCAAGTTCCTCATATTCAGCTTACTGGGCTGAGAGTGTGGACACCTTTTAAAAATGGCATGTTCCTCCTATTCAGCTGACTGGGCCGGGAGTGGACACCTTTTCAAAATGGCATGTTCCTCCTATTCAGCTGACTGGGCCGGGAGTGGACACCTTTCCAAAATGGCATGTTCCTCCTATTCAGCTGACTGGGCCGGGAGTGGACACCTTTCCAAAATGGCATGTTCCTCCTATTCAGCTGACTGGGCCGGGAGTGGACACCTTTCCAAAATGGCATGTTCCTCATATTCAGCTGACTGGTCCGGGAGTGTGGACACCTTTCCAAATGGCAAGTTCCTCATATTCAACTGACTGGGCCGGGAGTGGACACCTTTCCAAAATGGCATGTTCCTCCTATTCAGCTGACTGGGCGGGGAGTGGACACCTTTCCAAAATGGCATGTTCCTCCTATTCAGCTGACTGGGCCGGGAGTGGACACCTATCCAAAATGGCATGTTCCTACTATTCAGCTGACTGGGCTGAGAGTGTGGACACCTTTACAAAATGGCATGTTCCTCCTATTCAGCTGACTGGGCCGGGAGTGGACACCTTTCCAAAATGGCATATTCCTCATATTCAGCTGACTGGGCCGGGAGTGGACACCTTTTCAAAATGGCATGTTCCTCCTTTTCAGCTGACTGGGCTTAGAGTGTGGACCCCTTTTCAAAATGGCAAGTTCCTCATATTCAGCTGACTGGGCCGGGAGTGTGGACACCTTTTCAAAATGGCAAGTTCATCCTATTCAGCTGACTGGGCCGGGAGTGTGGACACCTTTCCAAAATGGCAAGTTCCTCCTATTCAGCTGACTGGGCTGAGAGTGTGGACACCTTTTCAAAATGGCACGTTCCTCCTATTCAGCTGACTGGGCTGAGAGTGTGGACACCTTTTCAAAATGGCAAGTTCCTCCTATTCAGCTGACTTGGCTGGGAGTGGACACCTTTTCAAAATGGCACGTTCCTCCTATTCAGCTGACTGGGCTGAGAGTGTGGACACCTTTTCAAAATGGCAAGTTCCTCCTATTCAGCTGACTTGGCTGGGAGTGGACACCTTTTCAAAATGGCATGTTCCTCCTATTCAGCTGACTGGGCCGGGAGTGGACACCTTTCCAAAATGGCATTTTCCTCCTATTCAGCTGACTGGGTTGAGAGTGTGGACACCTTTCCAAAATGGCAAGTTCCTCATATTCAGCTTACTGGGCTGAGAGTGTGGACACCTTTTAAAAATGGCATGTTCCTCCTATTCAGCTGACTGGGCCGGTAGTGGACACCTTTTAAAAATGGCATGTTCCTCCTATTCAGCTGACTGGGCCGGGAGTGGACACCTTTCCAAAATGGCATGTTCCTCCTATTCAGCTGACTGGGCCGGGAGTGGACACCTTTCCAAAATGGCATGTTCCTCCTATTCAGCTGACTGGGCCGGGAGTGGACACCTTTCCAAAATGGCATGTTCCTCATATTCAGCTGACTGGTCCGGGAGTGTGGACACCTTACCAAATGGCAAGTTCCTCATATTCAACTGACTGGGCCGGGAGTGGACACCTTTCCAAAATGGCATGTTCCTCCTGTTCAGCTGACTGGGCGGGGAGTGGACACCTTTCCAAAATGGCATGTTCCTCCTATTCAGCTGACTGGGCCGGGAGTGGACACCTATCCAAAATGGCATGTTCCTCCTATTCAGCTGACTGGGCTGAGAGTGTGGACACCTTTACAAAATGGCATGTTCCTCCTATTCAGCTGACTGGGCCGGGAGTGGACACCTTTCCAAAATGGCATGTTCCTCCTATTCAGCTGACTGGGCCGGGAGTGGACACATTTCCAAAATGGCATGTTCCTCCTATTCAGCTGACTGGGCCAGGAGTGTGAACACCTTTTAAAAATGGCAAGTTCCTCATATTTAGCTGACTGGGCCGGGAGTGGACACCTTTTCAAAATGGCATGTTCCTCCTATTCAGCTGACAGGGCCGGGAGTGGACACCTTTCCAAAATGGCATGTTCCTCCTATTCAGCTGACTGGGCTGGGAGTGGACACCTTTTCAAAATGGCATGTTCCTCCTATTCAGCTGACTGGGCCGGGAGTGGACACATTTCCAAAATGGCATGTTCCTCCTATTCAGCTGACTGGGCCAGGAGTGTGGATACCTTTTCAAAATGGCAAGTTCCTCATATTCAGCTGACTGGGCCGGGACTGTGGACACCTTTTCAAAATGGCATGTTCCTCCTATTCAGCTGACTGGGCCGGGAGTAGACATCTTTTCAAAATGTGATGTTCCTCCTATTCAGCTGACTGGGCCGGGAGTGGACACCTTTCCAAAATGGCATGTTCCTCATATTCAGCTCACTGGGCCGGGAGTGGACACCTTTTCAAAATGGCATGTTCCTCCTACTCAGCTGACTGGGCTGAGAGTGTGGACACCTTTCCAAAATGGCAAGTTCCTCATATTCAGCTGACTGGGCTGAGAGTGTGGACACCTTTCCAAAATGGCATGTTCCTCCTATTCAGCTGACTGGGCCGGGAGTGGACACCTTTTCAAAATGGCATGTTCCTCCTATTCAGCTGACTGGGCCGGGAGTGGACACCTTTTCAAAATGGCATGTTCCTCCTATTCAGCTGACTCGCCCGGGAGTGGACACCTTTTCAAAATGGCATGTTCCTCCTATTCAGCTGACTGGGCCGGGAGTGTGGACCCCTTTTCAAAATGGCAAGTTCCTCATATTCAGCTGACTTGGCCGGGAGTGTGGACACCTTTTCAAAATGGCAAGTTCCTCATATTCAGCTGACTGGGCCGGGAGTGGACACCTTTTCAAAATGCCATGTTCCTCCTATTCAGCTGACAGGGCCGGGAGTGTGGACACCTTTCCAAAACGGCAAGTTCCTCCTATTCAGCTGACTGGGCTGAGAGTGTGGACACCTTTTCAAAATGGCATGTTCCTCCTATTCAGCTGACTGGGCTGAGAGTGTGGACACCTTTTCAAAATGGCATATTCCTCCTATTCAGCTGACAGGGCCGGGAGTGGACACCTTTCCAAAATGGCATGTTCCTCCTATTCAGCTGACAGGGCTGGGAGTGGACACCTTTTCAAAATGGCATGTTCCTCCTATTCAGCTGACTGGGCCGGGAGTGCACACATTTCCAAAATGGCATGTTCCTCCTATTCAGCTGACTGGGCCAGGAGTGTGGACACCTTTTCAAAATGGCAAGTTCCTCATATTCAGCTGACTGGGCCGGGAGTGGACACCTTTTCAAAATGGCATGTTCCTCCTATTCAGCTGACTGGGCCGGGAGTGGAAACATTTCCAAAATGGCATGTTCCTCCTATTCAGCTGACTGGGCCAGGAGTGTGGACACCTTTTCAAAATGGCAAGTTCCTCATATTCAGCTGACTGGGCCGGGAGTGGACACCTTTTCAAAATGGCATGTTCCTCCTATTCAGCTGACAGGGCCGGGAGTGGACACCTTTCCAAAATGGCATGTTCCTCCTATTCATCTGACTAGGCCGGGAGTGGACACCTTTTCAAAATGGCATGTTCCTCCTATTCAGCTGACTGGGCCGGGAGTGGACACATTTCCAAAATGGCATGTTCCTCCTATTCAGCTGACTGGGCCAGGAGTGTGGACACATTTTCAAAATGGCAGGTTCCTCATATTCAGCTGACTGTGCCGGGAGTGGACACCTTTTCAAAATGGCATGTTCCTCCTATTCAGCTGACTGGGCCGGGAGTGGACACCTTTTCAAAATGGCATGTTCCTCCTATTCAGCTGACTGGGCCGGGAGTGGACACCTTTTCAAAATGGCATGTTCCTCCTATTCAGCTGACTGGGCCGGGAGTGGACACCTTTTCAAAATGGCATGTTCCTCCTATTCAGCTGACTCGCCCGGGAGTGGACACCTTTTCAAAATGGCATGTTCCTCCTATTCAGCTGACTGGGCCGGGAGTGTGGACCCCTTTTCAAAATGGCAAGTTCCTCATATTCAGCTGACTTGGCCGGGAGTGTGGACACCTTTTCAAAATGGCAAGTTCCTCATATTCAGCTGACTGGGCCGGGAGTGGACACCTTTTCAAAATGCCATGTTCCTCCTATTCAGCTGACAGGGCCGGGAGTGTGGACACCTTTCCAAAACGGCAAGTTCCTCCTATTCAGCTGACTGGGCTGAGAGTGTGGACACCTTTTCAAAATGGCATGTTCCTCCTATTCAGCTGACTGGGCTGAGAGTGTGGACACCTTTTCAAAATGGCATATTCCTCCTATTCAGCTGACAGGGCCGGGAGTGGACACCTTTCCAAAATGGCATGTTCCTCCTATTCAGCTGACAGGGCTGGGAGTGGACACCTTTTCAAAATGGCATGTTCCTCCTATTCAGCTGACTGGGCCGGGAGTGCACACATTTCCAAAATGGCATGTTCCTCCTATTCAGCTGACTGGGCCAGGAGTGTGGACACCTTTTCAAAATGGCAAGTTCCTCATATTCAGCTGACTGGGCCGGGAGTGGACACCTTTTCAAAATGGCATGTTCCTCCTATTCAGCTGACTGGGCCGGGAGTGGAAACATTTCCAAAATGGCATGTTCCTCCTATTCAGCTGACTGGGCCAGGAGTGTGGACACCTTTTCAAAATGGCAAGTTCCTCATATTCAGCTGACTGGGCCGGGAGTGGACACCTTTTCAAAATGGCATGTTCCTCCTATTCAGCTGACAGGGCCGGGAGTGGACACCTTTCCAAAATGGCATGTTCCTCCTATTCATCTGACTAGGCCGGGAGTGGACACCTTTTCAAAATTGCATGTTCCTCCTATTCAGCTGACTGGGCCGGGAGTGGACACATTTCCAAAATGGCATGTTCCTCCTATTCAGCTGACTGGGCCAGGAGTGTGGACACATTTTCAAAATGGCAGGTTCCTCATATTCAGCTGACTGTGCCGGGAGTGGACACCTTTTCAAAATGGCATGTTCCTCCTATTCAGCTGACTGGGCCGGGAGTGGACACCTTTTCAAAATGGCATGTTCCTCCTATTCAGCTGACTGGGCCGGGAGTGGACACCTTTCCAAAATGGCATATTCCTCATATTCAGCTGACTGAGCCGGGAGTGGACACCTTTTCAAAATGGCATGTTCCTCCTTTTCAGCTGACTGGGCTTAGAGTGTGGACACCTTTTCAAAATGGCAAGTTCCTCCTATTCAGCTGACTGGGCCGGGAGTGGACACCTTTCCAAAATGGCATGTTCCTCCTATTCAGCTGACTGGGCTGAGAGTGTGGACACCTTTCCAAAATGGCATGTACCTCCTATTCAGCTGACTGGGCCGGGAGTGTGGACACCTTTTCAAAATGGCAAGTTCCTCATATTCATCTGACTGGGCCGGGAGTGTGGACACCTTTTCAAAATGGCAGGTTCCTCCTATTCAGCTGACTCGGCCGGGAGTGTGGACACCTTTTCAAAATGGCATGTTCCTCCTATTCAGCTGACTGGGCCGGGAGTGGACACCTTTTCAAAATGGCATGTTCTTCCTATTCAGCTGACTGGGCCGGGAGTGCACACCTTTCCAAAATGGCATTTTCCTCCTATTCAGCTGACTGGGCTGAGAGTGTGGACACCTTTCCAAAATGGCAAGTTCCTCATATTCAGCTGACTGGGCCGGGAGTGTGGACACATTTCCAAAATGGCATGTTCCTCCTATTCAGCTGATTGGGCCGGGAGTGGACACCTTTTCAAAATGGCATGTTCCTCCTATTCAGCTGACTGGGCCGGGAGTGTGGACCCCTTTTCAAAATGGCAAGTTCCTCATATTCAGCTGACTGGGCCGGGAGTGTGGACACCTTTTCAAAATGGCAAGTTCATCCTATTCAGCTGACTGGGCCGGGAGTGTGGACACCTTTCCAAAATGGCAAGTTCCTCCTATTCAGCTGACTGGGCTGAGAGTGTGGACACCTTTTCAAAATGGCACGTTCCTCCTATTCAGCTGACTGGGCTGAGAGTGTGGACAACTTTTCAAAATGGCAAGTTCCTCCTATTCAGCTGACTTGGCTGGGAGTGGACACCTTTTCAAAATGGCATGTTCCTCCTATTCAGCTGACTGGGCCGGGAGTGGACACCTTTCCAAAATTGCATTTTCCTCCTATTCAGCTGACTGGGTTGAGAGTGTGGACACCTTTCCAAAATGGCAAGTTCCTCATATTCAGCTTACTGGGCTGAGAGTGTGGACACCTTTTAAAAATGGCATGTTCCTCCTATTCAGCTGACTGGGCCGGGAGTGGACACCTTTTCAAAATGGCATGTTCCTCCTATTCAGCTGACTGGGCCGGGAGTGGACACCTTTCCAAAATGGCATGTTCCTCCTATTCAGCTGACTGGGCCGGGAGTGGACACCTTTCCAAAATGGCATGTTCCTCCTATTCAGCTGACTGGGCCGGGAGTGGACACCTTTCCAAAATGGCATGTTCCTCATATTCAGCTGACTGGTCCGGGAGTGTGGACACCTTTCCAAATGGCAAGTTCCTCATATTCAACTGACTGGGCCGGGAGTGGACACCTTTCCAAAATGGCATGTTCCTCCTATTCAGCTGACTGGGCGGGGAGTGGACACCTTTCCAAAATGGCATGTTCCTCCTATTCAGCTGACTGGGCCGGGAGTGGACACCTATCCAAAATGGCATGTTCCTCCTATTCAGCTGACTGGGCTGAGAGTGTGGACACCTTTACAAAATGGCATGTTCCTCCTATTCAGCTGACTGGGCCGGGAGTGGACACCTTTCCAAAATGGCATGTTCCTCCTATTCAGCTGACTGGGCCGGGAGTGGACACCTTTCCAAAATGGCATGTTCCTCATATTCAGCTGACTGGTCCGGGAGTGTGGACACCTTTCCAAATGGCAAGTTCCTCATATTCAACTGACTGGGCCGGGAGTGGACACCTTTCCAAAATGGCATGTTCCTCCTATTCAGCTGACTGGGCGGGGAGTGGACACCTTTCCAAAATGGCATGTTCCTCCTATTCAGCTGACTGGGCCGGGAGTGGACACCTATCCAAAATGGCATGTTCCTCCTTTTCAGCTGACTGGGCTTAGAGTGTGGACACCTTTTCAAAATGGCAAGTTCCTCCTATTCAGCTGACTGGGCCGGGAGTGGACACCTTTCCAAAATGGCATGTTCCTCCTATTCAGCTGACTGGGCTGAGAGTGTGGACACCTTTCCAAAATGGCATGTACCTCCTATTCAGCTGACTGGGCCGGGAGTGTGGACACCTTTTCAAAATGGCAAGTTCCTCATATTCATCTGACTTGGCCGGGAGTGTGGACACCTTTTCAAAATGGAAGGTTCCTCCTATTCAGCTGACTCGGCCGGGACTGTGGACACCTTTTCAAAATGGCATGTTCCTCCTATTCAGCTGACTGGGCCGGGAGTGGACACCTTTTCAAAATGGCATGTTCTTCCTATTCAGCTGACTGGGCCGGGAGTGCACACCTTTCCAAAATGGCATTTTCCTCCTATTCAGCTGACTGGGCTGAGAGTGTGGACACCTTTCCAAAATGGCAAGTTCCTCATATTCAGCTGACTGGGCCGGGAGTGTGGACACATTTCCAAAATGGCATGTTCCTCCTATTCAGCTGATTGGGCCGGGAGTGGACACCTTTTCAAAATGGCATGTTCCTCCTATTCAGCTGACTGGGCCGGGAGTGTGGACCCCTTTTCAAAATGGCAAGTTCCTCATATTCAGCTGACTGGGCCGGGAGTGTGGACACCTTTTCAAAATGGCAAGTTCATCCTATTCAGCTGACTGGGCCGGGAGTGTGGACACCTTTCCAAAATGGCAAGTTCCTCCTATTCAGCTGACTGGGCTGAGAGTGTGGACACCTTTTCAAAATGGCACGTTCCTCCTATTCAGCTGACTGGGCTGAGAGTGTGGACACCTTTTCAAAATGGCAAGTTCCTCCTATTCAGCTGACTTGGCTGGGAGTGGACACCTTTTCAAAATGGCATGTTCCTCCTATTCAGCTGACTGGGCCGGGAGTGGACACCTTTCCAAAATGGCATTTTCCTCCTATTCAGCTGACTGGGTTGAGAGTGTGGACACCTTTCCAAAATGGCAAGTTCCTCATATTCAGCTTACTGGGCTGAGAGTGTGGACACCTTTTAAAAATGGCATGTTCCTCCTATTCAGCTGACTGGGCCGGTAGTGGACACCTTTTCAAAATGGCATGTTCCTCCTCTTCAGCTGACTGGGCCGGGAGTGGACACCTTTCCAAAATGGCATGTTCCTCCTATTCAGCTGACTGGGCCGGGAGTGGACACCTTTCCAAAATGGCATGTTCCTCCTATTCAGCTGACTGGGCCGGGAGTGGACACCTTTCCAAAATGGCATGTTCCTCATATTCAGCTGACTGGTCCGGGAGTGTGGACACCTTTCCAAATGGCAAGTTCCTCATATTCAACTGACTGGGCCGGGAGTGGACACCTTTCCAAAATGGCATGTTCCTCCTATTCAGCTGACTGGGCGGGGAGTGGACACCTTTCCAAAATGGCATGTTCCTCCTATTCAGCTGACTGGGCCGGGAGTGGACACCTATCCAAAATGGCATGTTCCTCCTATTCAGCTGACTGGGCTGAGAGTGTGGACACCTTTACAAAATGGCATGTTCCTCCTATTCAGCTGACTGGGCCGGGAGTGGACACGTTTCGAAAATGGCATGTTCCTCCTATTCAGCTGACTGGGCCGGGAGTGGACACATTTCCAAAATGGCATGTTCCTCCTATTCAGCTGACTGGGCCAGGAGTGTGAACACCTTTTAAAAATGGCAAGTTCCTCATATTTAGCTGACTGGGCCGGGAGTGGACACCTTTTCAAAATGGCATGTTCCTCCTATTCAGCTGACAGGGCCGGGAGTGGACACCTTTCCAAAATGGCATGTTCCTCCTATTCATCTGACTAGGCCGGGAGTGGACACCTTTTCAAAATGGCATGTTCCTCCTATTCAGCTGACTGGGCCGGGAGTGGACACATTTCCAAAATGGCATGTTCCTCCTATTCAGCTGACTGGGCCAGGAGTGTGGACACATTTTCAAAATGGCAGGTTCCTCATATTCAGCTGACTGTGCCGGGAGTGGACACCTTTTCAAAATGGCATGTTCCTCCTATTCAGCTGACTGGGCGGGAGTGGACACCTTTTCAAAATGGCATGTTCCTCCTATTCAGCTGACTGGGCCGGGAGTGGACACCTTTCCAAAATGGCATATTCCTCATATTCAGCTGACTGAGCCGGGAGTGGACACCTTTTCAAAATGGCATGTTCCTCCTTTTCAGCTGACTGGGCTTAGAGTGTGGACACCTTTTCAAAATGGCAAGTTCCTCCTATTCAGCTGACTGGGCCGGGAGTGGACACCTTTCCAAAATGGCATGTTCCTCCTATTCAGCTGACTGGGCTGAGAGTGTGGACACCTTTCCAAAATGGCATGTACCTCCTATTCAGCTGACTGGGCCGGGAGTGTGGACACCTTTTCAAAATGGCAAGTTCCTCATATTCATCTGACTGGGCCGGGAGTGTGGACACCTTTTCAAAATGGCAGGTTCCTCCTATTCAGCTGACTGGGCTGAGAGTGTGGACACCTTTCCAAAATGGCAAGTTCCTCATATTCAGCTGACTGGGCCGGGAGTGTGGACACATTTCCAAAATGGCATGTTCCTCCTATTCAGCTGATTGGGCCGGGAGTGGACACCTTTTCAAAATGGCATGTTCCTCCTATTCAGCTGACTGGGCCGGGAGTGTGGACCCCTTTTCAAAATGGCAAGTTCCTCATATTCAGCTGACTGGGCCGGGAGTGTGGACACCTTTTCAAAATGGCAAGTTCATCCTATTCAGCTGACTGGGCCGGGAGTGTGGACACCTTTCCAAAATGGCAAGTTCCTCCTATTCAGCTGACTGGGCTGAGAGTGTGGACACCTTTTCAAAATGGCACGTTCCTCCTATTCAGCTGACTGGGCTGAGAGTGTGGACAACTTTTCAAAATGGCAAGTTCCTCCTATTCAGCTGACTTGGCTGGGAGTGGACACCTTTTCAAAATGGCATGTTCCTCCTATTCAGCTGACTGGGACGGGAGTGGACACCTTTTCAAAATGGCATGTTCCTCCTATTCAGCTGACTGGGCCGGGAGTGGACACCTTTCCAAAATGGCATGTTCCTCCTATTCAGCTGACTGGGCCGGGAGTGGACACCTTTCCAAAATGGCATGTTCCTCCTATTCAGCTGACTGGGCCGGGAGTGGACACCTTTCCAAAATGGCATGTTCCTCATATTCAGCTGACTGGTCCGGGAGTGTGGACACCTTTCCAAATGGCAAGTTCCTCATATTCAACTGACTGGGCCGGGAGTGGACACCTTTCCAAAATGGCATGTTCCTCCTATTCAGCTGACTGGGCGGGGAGTGGACACCTTTCCAAAATGGCATGTTCCTCCTATTCAGCTGACTGGGCCGGGAGTGGACACCTATCCAAAATGGCATGTTCCTCCTATTCAGCTGACTGGGCTGAGAGTGTGGACACCTTTACAAAATGGCATGTTCCTCCTATTCAGCTGACTGGGCCGGGAGTGGACACCTTTCCAAAATGGCATGTTCCTCCTATTCAGCTGACTGGGCCGGGAGTGGACACCTTTCCAAAATGGCATGTTCCTCATATTCAGCTGACTGGTCCGGGAGTGTGGACACCTTTCCAAATGGCAAGTTCCTCATATTCAACTGACTGGGCCGGGAGTGGACACCTTTCCAAAATGGCATGTTCCTCCTATTCAGCTGACTGGGCGGGGAGTGGACACCTTTCCAAAATGGCATGTTCCTCCTATTCAGCTGACTGGGCCGGGAGTGGACACCTATCCAAAATGGCATGTTCCTCCTTTTCAGCTGACTGGGCTTAGAGTGTGGACACCTTTTCAAAATGGCAAGTTCCTCCTATTCAGCTGACTGGGCCGGGAGTGGACACCTTTCCAAAATGGCATGTTCCTCCTATTCAGCTGACTGGGCTGAGAGTGTGGACACCTTTCCAAAATGGCATGTACCTCCTATTCAGCTGACTGGGCCGGGAGTGTGGACACCTTTTCAAAATGGCAAGTTCCTCATATTCAACTGACTTGGCCGGGAGTGTGGACACCTTTTCAAAATGGAAGGTTCCTCCTATTCAGCTGACTCGGCCGGGACTGTGGACACCTTTTCAAAATGGCATGTTCCTCCTATTCAGCTGACTGGGCCGGGAGTGGACACCTTTTCAAAATGGCATGTTCTTCCTATTCAGCTGACTGGGCCGGGAGTGCACACCTTTCCAAAATGGCATTTTCCTCCTATTCAGCTGACTGGGCTGAGAGTGTGGACACCTTTCCAAAATGGCAAGTTCCTCATATTCAGCTGACTGGGCCGGGAGTGTGGACACATTTCCAAAATGGCATGTTCCTCCTATTCAGCTGATTGGGCCGGGAGTGGACACCTTTTCAAAATGGCATGTTCCTCCTATTCAGCTGACTGGGCCGGGAGTGTGGACCCCTTTTCAAAATGGCAAGTTCCTCATATTCAGCTGACTGGGCCGGGAGTGTGGACACCTTTTCAAAATGGCAAGTTCATCCTATTCAGCTGACTGGGCCGGGAGTGTGGACACCTTTCCAAAATGGCAAGTTCCTCCTATTCAGCTGACTGGGCTGAGAGTGTGGACACCTTTTCAAAATGGCACGTTCCTCCTATTCAGCTGACTGGGCTGAGAGTGTGGACACCTTTTCAAAATGGCAAGTTCCTCCTATTCAGCTGACTTGGCTGGGAGTGGACACCTTTTCAAAATGGCATTTTCCTCCTATTCAGCTGACTGGGCCGGGAGTGGATACCTTTCCAAAATGGCATTTTCCTCCTATTCAGCTGACTGGGTTGAGAGTGTGGACACCTTTCCAAAATGGCAAGTTCCTCATATTCAGCTTACTGGGCTGAGAGTGTGGACACCTTTTAAAAATGGCATGTTCCTCCTATTCAGCTGACTGGGCCGGTAGTGGACACCTTTTCAAAATGGCATGTTCCTCCTCTTCAGCTGACTGGGCCGGGAGTGGACACCTTTCCAAAATGGCATGTTCCTCCTATTCAGCTGACTGGGCCGGGAGTGGACACCTTTCCAAAATGGCATGTTCCTCCTATTCAGCTGACTGGGCCGGGAGTGGACACCTTTCCAAAATGGCATGTTCCTCATATTCAGCTGACTGGTCCGGGAGTGTGGACACCTTTCCAAATGGCAAGTTCCTCATATTAAACTGACTGGGCCGGGAGTGGACACCTTTCCAAAATGGCATGTTCCTCCTATTCAGCTGACTGGGCGGGGAGTGGACACCTTTCCAAAATGGCATGTTCCTCCTATTCAGCTGACTGGGCCGGGAGTGGACACCTATCCAAAATGGCATGTTCCTCCTATTCAGCTGACTGGGCTGAGAGTGTGGACACCTTTACAAAATGGCATGTTCCTCCTATTCAGCTGACTGGGCCGGGAGTGGACACGTTTCCAAAATGGCATGTTCCTCCTATTCAGCTGACTGGGCCGGGAGTGGACACATTTCCAAAATGGCATGTTCCTCCTATTCAGCTGACTGGGCCAGGAGTGTGAACACCTTTTAAAAATGGCAAGTTCCTCATATTTAGCTGACTGGGCCGGGAGTGGACACCTTTTCAAAATGGCATGTTCCTCCTATTCAGCTGACAGGGCCGGGAGTGGACACCTTTCCAAAATGGCATGTTCCTCCTATTCAGCTGACTGGGCTGGGAGTGGACACCTTTTCAAAATGGCATGTTCCTCCTATTCAGCTGACTGGGCCGGGAGTGGACACATTTCCAAAATGGCATGTTCCTCCTATTCAGCTGACTGGGCCAGGAGTGTGGATACCTTTTCAAAATGGCAAGTTCCTCATATTCAGCTGACTGGGCCGGGACTGTGGACACCTTTTCAAAATGGCATGTTCCTCCTATTCAGCTGACTGGGCCGGGAGTAGACATCTTTTCAAAATGGGATGTTCCTCCTATTCAGCTGACTGGGCCGGGAGTGGACACCTTTCCAAAATGGCATGTTCCTCATATTCAGCTCACTGGGCCGGGAGTGGACACCTTTTCAAAATGGCATGTTCCTCCTACTCAGCTGACTGGGCTGAGAGTGTGGACACCTTTTCAAAATGGCAAGTTCCTCCTATTCAGCTGACTGGGCCGGGAGTAGACACCTTTCCAAAATGGCATGTTCCTCCTGTTCAGCTGACTGGGCTGAGAGTGTGGACACCTTTTCAAAATGGCAAGTTCCTCATATTCAGCTGACTGGGCCGGGAGTGGACACCTTTTCAAAATGGCATGTTCCTCCTATTCAGCTGACTGGGCCGGGAGTGGACACCTTTCCAAAATGGCATTTTCCTCCTATTCAGCTGACTGGGTTGAGAGTGTGGACACCTTTCCAAAATGGCAAGTTCCTCATATTCAGCTGACTGGGCTGAGAGTGTGGACACCTTTCCAAAATGGCATGTTCCTCCTATTCAGCTGACTGGGCCGGGAGTGGACACCTTTTCAAAATGGCATGTTCCTCCTATTCAGCTGACTGGGCCGGGAGTGGACACCTTTTCAAAATGGCATGTTCCTCCTATTCAGCTGACTCGCCCGGGAGTGGACACCTTTTCAAAATGGCATGTTCCTCCTATTCAGCTGACTGGGCCGGGAGTGTGGACCCCTTTTCAAAATGGCAAGTTCCTCATATTCAGCTGACTTGGCCGGGAGTGTGGACACCTTTTCAAAATGGCAAGTTCCTCATATTCAGCTGACTGGGCCGGGAGTGGACACCTTTTCAAAATGCCATGTTCCTCCTATTCAGCTGACAGGGCCGGGAGTGTGGACACCTTTCCAAAACGGCAAGTTCCTCCTATTCAGCTGACTGGGCTGAGAGTGTGGACACCTTTTCAAAATGGCATGTTCCTCCTATTCAGCTGACTGGGCTGAGAGTGTGGACACCTTTTCAAAATGGCAAGTTCCTCCTATTCAGCTGACTGGGCTGGGAGTGGACACCTTTCCAAAATGGCATGTTCCTCATATTCAGCTGACTGGGCCGGGAGTGGACACCTTTCCAAAATAGCATGTTCCTCATATTCAGCTGACTGGGCCGGGAGTGTGAACACCTTTCCAAAATGGCATGTTCCTCCTATTCAGCTGACTGGGCCAGGAGTGTGGACACCTTTTCAAAATGGCAAGTTCCTCATATTCAGCTGACTGTGCCGGGAGTGGACACCTTTCCAAAATGGCATGTTCCTCCTATTTAGCTGACTGGGCCGGGAGTGGACACATTTCCAAAATGGCATGTTCCTCCTGTTCAGCTGATTGGGCCAGGAGTTTGGACACATTTTCAAAATGGCAAGTTCCTCATATTCAGCTGACTGGGCCGGGAGTGGACACCTTTTCAAAATGGCATGTTCCTCATATTCAACTGACTGGGCCGGGAGTGGACACCTTTCCAAAATGGCATGTTCCTCCTATTCAGCTGACTGGGCCGGGAGTAGACACCTTTCCAAAATGGCATGTTCCTCCTATTCAGCTGACTGGGCCGGGAGTGGACACCTTTCCAAAATGGCACGTTCCTCCTATTCAGCTGACTGGGCCGGGAGTGTGGACACCTTTTCAAAATGGCAAGTTCCTCATATTCAGCTGACTGGGCCGGGAGTGGACACCTTTTCAAAATGGCATGTTCCTCCTATTCAGCTGACTGGGCTGAGAGTGTGGACACCTTTTCAAAATGGCAAGTTCCTCCTATTCAGCTGACTGGGCCGGGAGTAGACACCTTTCCAAAATGGCATGTTCCTCCTGTTCAGCTGACTGGGCCGGGAGTGGACACCTTTCCAAAATGGCATGTTCCTCCTGTTCAGCTGACTGGGCCGGGAGTAGACACCTTTCCAAAATGGCATGTTCCTCCTATTCAGCTGACTGGGCCGGGAGTGGACACCTTTCCAAAATGGCACGTTCCTCCTATTCAGCTGACTGGGCCGGGAGTGTGGACACCTTTTCAAAATGGCAAGTTCATCATATTCAGCTGACTGGGCCGGGAGTGGACACCTTTTCAAAATGGCATGTTCCTCCTATTCAGCTGACTGGGCCGGGAGTGGACACCTTTCCAAAATGGCATTTTCCTCCTATTCAACTGACTGGGTTGAGAGTGTGGACACCTTTCCAAAATGGCAAGTTCCTCATATTCAGCTTACTGGGCTGAGAGTGTGGACACCTTTTAAAAATGGCATGTTCCTCCTATTCAGCTGACTGGGCCGGGAGTGGACACCTTTTCAAAATGGCATGTTCCTCCTATTCAGCTGACTGGGCCGGGAGTGGACACCTTTCCAAAATGGCATGTTCCTCCTATTCAGCTGACTGGGCCGGGAGTGGACACCTTTCCAAAATGGCATGTTCCTCATATTCAGCTGACTGGGCCGGGAGTGGACACCTTTCCAAAATGGCATGTTCCTCATATTCAGCTGACTGGTCCGGGAGTGTGGACACCTTTCCAAATGGCAAGTTCCTCATATTCAACTAACTGGGCCGGGAGTGGACACCTTTCCAAAATGGCATGTTCCTCCTATTCAGGTGACTGGGCCGGGAGTAGACATCTTTTCAAAATGGCATGTTCCTCCTATTCAGCTGACTGGGCCGGGAGTGGACACCTTTCCAAAATGGCATGTTCCTCATATTCAACTCACTGGGCCGGGAGTGGACACCTTTTCAAAATGGCATGTTCCTCCTATTCAGCTGACTGGGCTGAGAGTGTGGACACCTTTTCAAAATGGCAAGTTCCTCCTATTCAGCTGACTGGGCCGGGAGTAGACACCTTTCCAAAATGGCATGTTCCTCCTTTTCAGCTGACTGGGCTGAGAGTGTGGACACCTTTTCAAAATGGCAAGTTCCTCATATTCAGCTGACTGGGCCGGGAGTGGACACCTTTTCAAAATGGCATGTTCCTCCTATTCAGCTGACTGGGCCGGGAGTGGACACCTTTCCAAAATGGCATGTTCCTCCTATTCAGCTGACTGGGCCGGGAGTGGACACCTTTCCAAAATGGCATGTTCCTCCTATTCAGCTGACTGGGCGGGGAGTGGACACCTTTCCAAAATGGCATGTTCCTCCTATTCAGCTGACTGGGCCGGGAGTGGACACCTATCCAAAATGGCATGTTCCTCCTATTCAGCTGACTGGGCTGAGAGTGTGGACACCTTTACAAAATGGCATGTTCCTCCTATTCAGCTGACTGGGCCGGGAGTGGACACCTTTCCAAAATGGAATGTTCCTCCTATTCAGCTGACTGGGCCGGGAGTGGACACATTTCCAAAATGGCATGTTCCTCCTATTCAGCTGACTGGGCCAGGAGTGTGAACACCTTTTAAAAATGGCAAGTTCCTCATATTTAGCTGACTGGGCCGGGAGTGGACACCTTTTCAAAATGGCATGTTCCTCCTATTCAGCTGACAGGGCCGGGAGTGGACACCTTTCCAAAATGGCATGTTCCTCCTATTCAGCTGACTGGGCTGGGAGTGGACACCTTTTCAAAATGGCATGTTCCTCCTATTCAGCTGACTGGGCCGGGAGTGGACACATTTCCAAAATGGCATGTTCCTCCTATTCAGCTGACTGGGCCAGGAGTGTGGATACCTTTTCAAAATGGCAAGTTCCTCATATTCAGCTGACTGGGCCGGGACTGTGGACACCTTTTCAAAATGGCATGTTCCTCCTATTCAGCTGACTGGGCCGGGAGTAGACATCTTTTCAAAATGGGATGTTCCTCCTATTCAGCTGACTGGGCCGGGAGTGGACACCTTTCCAAAATGGCATGTTCCTCATATTCAGCTCACTGGGCCGGGAGTGGACACCTTTTCAAAATGGCATGTTCCTCCTACTCAGCTGACTGGGCTGAGAGTGTGGACACCTTTTCAAAATGGCAAGTTCCTCCTATTCAGCTGACTGGGCCGGGAGTAGACACCTTTCCAAAATGGCATGTTCCTCCTGTTCAGCTGACTGGGCTGAGAGTGTGGACACCTTTTCAAAATGGCAAGTTCCTCATATTCAGCTGACTGGGCCGGGAGTGGACACCTTTTCAAAATGGCATGTTCCTCCTATTCAGCTGACTGGGCCGGGAGTGGACACCTTTCCAAAATGGCATTTTCCTCCTATTCAGCTGACTGGGTTGAGAGTGTGGACACCTTTCCAAAATGGCAAGTTCCTCATATTCAGCTGACTGGGTTGAGAGTGTGGACACCTTTCCAAAATGGCATGTTCCTCCTATTCAGCTGACTGGGCCGGGAGTGGACACCTTTTCAAAATGGCATGTTCCTCCTATTCAGCTGACTGGGCCGGGAGTGGACACCTTTTCAAAATGGCATGTTCCTCCTATTCAGCTGACTCGCCCGGGAGTGGACACCTTTTCAAAATGGCATGTTCCTCCTATTCAGCTGACTGGGCCGGGAGTGTGGACCCCTTTTCAAAATGGCAAGTTCCTCATATTCAGCTGACTTGGCCGGGAGTGTGGACACCTTTTCAAAATGGCAAGTTCCTCATATTCAGCTGACTGGGCCGGGAGTGGACACCTTTTCAAAATGCCATGTTCCTCCTATTCAGCTGACAGGGCCGGGAGTGTGGACACCTTTCCAAAACGGCAAGTTCCTCCTATTCAGCTGACTGGGCTGAGAGTGTGGACACCTTTTCAAAATGGCATGTTCCTCCTATTCAGCTGACTGGGCTGAGAGTGTGGACACCTTTTCAAAATGGCAAGTTCCTCCTATTCAGCTGACTGGGCTGGGAGTGGACACCTTTCCAAAATGGCATGTTCCTCATATTCTGCTGACTGGGCCGGGAGTGGACACCTTTCCAAAATAGCATGTTCCTCATATTCAGCTGACTGGGCCGGGAGTGTGGACACCTTTCCAAAATGGCATGTTCCTCCTATTCAGCTGACTGGGCCAGGAGTGTGGACACCTTTTCAAAATGGCAAGTTCCTCATATTCAGCTGACTGTGCCGGGAGTGGACACCTTTCCAAAATGGCATGTTCCTCCTATTCAGCTGACTGGGCCGGGAGTGGACACATTTCCAAAATGGCATGTTCCTCCTGTTCAGCTGATTGGGCCAGGAGTTTGGACACATTTTCAAAATGGCAAGTTCCTCATATTCAGCTGACTGGGCCGGGAGTGGACACCTTTTCAAAATGGCATGTTCCTCATATTCAACTGACTGGGCCGGGAGTGGACACCTTTCCAAAATGGCATGTTCCTCCTATTCAGCTGACTGGGCCGGGAGTAGACACCTTTCCAAAATGGCATGTTCCTCCTATTCAGCTGACTGGGCCGGGAGTGGACACCTTTCCAAAATGGCACGTTCCTCCTATTCAGCTGACTGGGCCGGGAGTGTGGACACCTTTTCAAAATGGCAAGTTCCTCATATTCAGCTGACTGGGCCGGGAGTGGACACCTTTTCAAAATGGCATGTTCCTCCTATTCAGCTGACTGGGCTGAGAGTGTGGACACCTTTTCAAAATGGCAAGTTCCTCCTATTCAGCTGACTGGGCCGGGAGTAGACACCTTTCCAAAATGGCATGTTCCTCCTGTTCAGCTGACTGGGCCGGGAGTGGACACCTTTCCAAAATGGCATGTTCCTCCTGTTCAGCTGACTGGGCCGGGAGTAGACACCTTTCCAAAATGGCATGTTCCTCCTATTCAGCTGACTGGGCCGGGAGTGGACACCTTTCCAAAATGGCACGTTCCTCCTATTCAGCTGACTGGGCCGGGAGTGTGGACACCTTTTCAAAATGGCAAGTTCCTCATATTCAGCTGACTGGGCCGGGAGTGGACACCTTTTCAAAATGGCATGTTCCTCCTATTCAGCTGACTGGGCCGGGAGTGGACACCTTTCCAAAATGGCATTTTCCTCCTATTCAACTGACTGGGTTGAGAGTGTGGACACCTTTCCAAAATGGCAAGTTCCTCATATTCAGCTTACTGGGCTGAGAGTGTGGACACCTTTTAAAAATGGCATGTTCCTCCTATTCAGCTGACTGGGCCGGGAGTGGACACCTTTTCAAAATGGCATGTTCCTCCTATTCAGCTGATTGGGCCGGGAGTGGACACCTTTCCAAAATGGCATGTTCCTCCTATTCAGCTGACTGGGCCGGGAGTGGACACCTTTCCAAAATGGCATGTTCCTCATATTCAGCTGACTGGGCCGGGAGTGGACACCTTTCCAAAATGGCATGTTCCTCATATTCAGCTGACTGGTCCGGGAGTGTGGACACCTTTCCAAATGGCAAGTTCCTCATATTCAACTGACTGGGCCGGGAGTGGACACCTTTCCAAAATGGCATGTTCCTCCTATTCAGCTGACTGGGCCGGGAGTAGACATCTTTTCAAAATGGCATGTTCCTCCTATTCAGCTGACTGGGCCGGGAGTGGACACCTTTCCAAAATGGCATGTTCCTCATATTCAGCTCACTGGGCCGGGAGTGGACACCTTTTCAAAATGGCATGTTCCTCCTATTCAGCTGACTGGGCTGAGAGTGTGGACACCTTTTCAAAATGGCAAGTTCCTCCTATTCAGCTGACTGGGCCGGGAGTAGACACCTTTCCAAAATGGCATGTTCCTCCTTTTCAGCTGACTGGGCTGAGAGTGTGGACACCTTTTCAAAATGGCAAGTTCCTCATATTCAGCTGACTGGGCCGGGAGTGGACACCTTTTCAAAATGGCATGTTCCTCCTATTCAGCTGACTGGGCCGGGAGTGTGGACACCTTTTCAAAATGGCAAGTTCCTCATATTCAGCTGACTGGGCCGGGAGTGGACACCTTTTCAAAATGGCATGTTCCTCCTATTCAGCTGACTGGGCTGAGAGTGTGGACACCTTTTCAAAATGGCAAGTTCCTCCTATTCAGCTGACTGGGCCGGGAGTAGACACCTTTCCAAAATGGCATGTTCCTCCTGTTCAGCTGACTGGGCCGGGAGTGGACACCTTTCCAAAATGGTATGTTCCTCCTATTCAGCTGACTGGGCCGGGAGTAGACATCTTTTCAAAATGGCATGTTCCTCCTATTCAGCTGACTGGGCCGGGAGTGGACACCTTTCCAAAATGGCATGTTCCTCATATTCAGCTCACTGGGCCGGGAGTGGACACCTTTTCAAAATGGCATGTTCCTCCTATTCAGCTGACTGGGCTGAGAGTGTGGACACCTTTTCAAAATGGCAAGTTCCTCCTATTCAGCTGACTGGGCCGGGAGTAGACACCTTTCCAAAATGGCATGTTCCTCCTTTTCAGCTGACTGGGCTGAGAGTGTGGACACCTTTTCAAAATGGCAAGTTCCTCATATTCAGCTGACTGGGCCGGGAGTGGACACCTTTTCAAAATGGCATGTTCCTCCTATTCAGCTGACTGGGCCGGGAGTGTGGACACCTTTTCAAAATGGCAAGTTCCTCATATTCAGCTGACTGGGCCGGGAGTGGACACCTTTTCAAAATGGCATGTTCCTCCTATTCAGCTGACTGGGCTGAGAGTGTGGACACCTTTTCAAAATGGCAAGTTCCTCCTATTCAGCTGACTGGGCCGGGAGTAGACACCTTTCCAAAATGGCATGTTCCTCCTGTTCAGCTGACTGGGCCGGGAGTGGACACCTTTCCAAAATGGCATGTTCCTCCTGTTCAGCTGACCGGGCCGGGAGTAGACACCTTTCCAAAATGGCATGTTCCTCCTATTCAGCTGACTGGGCCGGGAGTGGACACCTTTCCAAAATGGCACGTTCCTCCTATTCAGCTGACTGGGCCGGGAGTGTGGACACCTTTTCAAAATGGCAAGTTCCTCATATTCAGCTGACTGGGCCGGGAGTGGACACCTTTTCAAAATGGCATGTTCCTCCTATTCAGCTGACTGGGCCGGGAGTGGACACCTTTCCAAAATGGCATTTTCCTCCTATTCAACTGACTGGGTTGAGAGTGTGGACACCTTTCCAAAATGGCAAGTTCCTCATATTCAGCTTACTGGGCTGAGAGTGTGGACACCTTTTAAAAATGGCATGTTCCTCCTATTCAGCTGACTGGGCCGGGAGTGGACACCTTTTCAAAATGGCATGTTCCTCCTATTCAGCTGACTGGGCCGGGAGTGGACACCTTTCCAAAATGGCATGTTCCTCCTATTCAGCTGACTGGGCCGGGAGTGGACACCTTTCCAAAATGGCATGTTCCTCATATTCAGCTGACTGGGCCGGGAGTGGACACCTTTCCAAAATGGCATGTTCCTCATATTCAGCTGACTGGTCCGGGAGTGTGGACACCTTTCCAAATGGCAAGTTCCTCATATTCAACTGACTGGGCCGGGAGTGGACACCTTTCCAAAATGGCATGTTCCTCCTATTCAGCTGACTGGGCCGGGAGTAGACATCTTTTCAAAATGGCATGTTCCTCCTATTCAGCTGACTGGGCCGGGAGTGGACACCTTTCCAAAATGGCATGTTCCTCATATTCAGCTCACTGGGCCGGGAGTGGACACCTTTTCAAAATGGCATGTTCCTCCTATTCAGCTGACTGGGCTGAGAGTGTGGACACCTTTTCAAAATGGCAAGTTCCTCCTATTCAGCTGACTGGGCCGGGAGTAGACACCTTTCCAAAATGGCATGTTCCTCCTTTTCAGCTGACTGGGCTGAGAGTGTGGACACCTTTTCAAAATGGCAAGTTCCTCATATTCAGCTGACTGGGCCGGGAGTGGACACCTTTTCAAAATGGCATGTTCCTCCTATTCAGCTGACTGGGCCGGGAGTGGACACCTTTCCAAAATGGCATGTTCCTCCTATTCAGCTGACTGGGCCGGGAGTGGACACCTTTCCAAAATGGCATGTTCCTCCTATTCAGCTGACTGGGCGGGGAGTGGACACCTTTCCAAAATGGCATGTTCCTCCTATTCAGCTGACTGGGCCGGGAGTGGACACCTATCCAAAATGGCATGTTCCTCCTATTCAGCTGACTGGGCTGAGAGTGTGGACACCTTTACAAAATGGCATGTTCCTCCTATTCAGCTGACTGGGCCGGGAGTGGACACCTTTCCAAAATGGCATGTTCCTCCTATTCAGCTGACTGGGCCGGGAGTGGACACATTTCCAAAATGGCATGTTCCTCCTATTCAGCTGACTGGGCCAGGAGTGTGAACACCTTTTAAAAATGGCAAGTTCCTCATATTTAGCTGACTGGGCCGGGAGTGGACACCTTTTCAAAATGGCATGTTCCTCCTATTCAGCTGACAGGGCCGGGAGTGGACACCTTTCCAAAATGGCATGTTCCTCCTATTCAGCTGACTGGGCTGGGAGTGGACACCTTTTCAAAATGGCATGTTCCTCCTATTCAGCTGACTGGGCCGGGAGTGGACACATTTCCAAAATGGCATGTTCCTCCTATTCAGCTGACTGGGCCAGGAGTGTGGATACCTTTTCAAAATGGCAAGTTCCTCATATTCAGCTGACTGGGCCGGGACTGTGGACACCTTTTCAAAATGGCATGTTCCTCCTATTCAGCTGACTGGGCCGGGAGTAGACATCTTTTCAAAATGGGATGTTCCTCCTATTCAGCTGACTGGGCCGGGAGTGGACACCTTTCCAAAATGGCATGTTCCTCATATTCAGCTCACTGGGCCGGGAGTGGACACCTTTTCAAAATGGCATGTTCCTCCTACTCAGCTGACTGGGCTGAGAGTGTGGACACCTTTTCAAAATGGCAAGTTCCTCCTATTCAGCTGACTGGGCCGGGAGTAGACACCTTTCCAAAATGGCATGTTCCTCCTGTTCAGCTGACTGGGCTGAGAGTGTGGACACATTTTCAAAATGGCAAGTTCCTCATATTCAGCTGACTGGGCCGGGAGTGGACACCTTTTCAAAATGGCATGTTCCTCCTATTCAGCTGACTGGGCCGGGAGTGGACACCTTTCCAAAATGGCATTTTCCTCCTATTCAGCTGACTGGGTTGAGAGTGTGGACACCTTTCCAAAATGGCAAGTTCCTCATATTCAGCTGACTGGGTTGAGAGTGTGGACACCTTTCCAAAATGGCATGTTCCTCCTATTCAGCTGACTGGGCCGGGAGTGGACACCTTTTCAAAATGGCATGTTCCTCCTATTCAGCTGACTGGGCCGGGAGTGGACACCTTTTCAAAATGGCATGTTCCTCCTATTCAGCTGACTCGCCCGGGAGTGGACACCTTTTCAAAATGGCATGTTCCTCCTATTCAGCTGACTGGGCCGGGAGTGTGGACCCCTTTTCAAAATGGCAAGTTCCTCATATTCAGCTGACTTGGCCGGGAGTGTGGACACCTTTTCAAAATGGCAAGTTCCTCATATTCAGCTGACTGGGCCGGGAGTGGACACCTTTTCAAAATGCCATGTTCCTCCTATTCAGCTGACAGGGCCGGGAGTGTGGACACCTTTCCAAAACGGCAAGTTCCTCCTATTCAGCTGACTGGGCTGAGAGTGTGGACACCTTTTCAAAATGGCATGTTCCTCCTATTCAGCTGACTGGGCTGAGAGTGTGGACACCTTTTCAAAATGGCAAGTTCCTCCTATTCAGCTGACTGGGCTGGGAGTGGACACCTTTCCAAAATGGCATGTTCCTCATATTCAGCTGACTGGGCCGGGAGTGGACACCTTTCCAAAATAGCATGTTCCTCATATTCAGCTGACTGGGCCGGGAGTGTGGACACCTTTCCAAAATGGCATGTTCCTCCTATTCAGCTGACTGGGCCAGGAGTGTGGACACCTTTTCAAAATGGCAAGTTCCTCATATTCAGCTGACTGTGCCGGGAGTGGACACCTTTCCAAAATGGCATGTTCCTCCTATTCAGCTGACTGGGCCGGGAGTGGACACATTTCCAAAATGGCATGTTCCTCCTGTTCAGCTGATTGGGCCAGGAGTTTGGACACATTTTCAAAATGGCAAGTTCCTCATATTCAGCTGACTGGGCCGGGAGTGGACACCTTTTCAAAATGGCATGTTCCTCATATTCAACTGACTGGGCCGGGAGTGGACACCTTTCAAAAATGGCATGTTCCTCCTATTCAGCTGACTGGGCCGGGAGTGGACACCTTTTCAAAATGCCATGTTCCTCCTATTCAGCTGACTGGGCTGAGAGTGTGGACAGCTTTTCAAAATGGCAAGTTCCTCCTATTCAGCTGACTGGGCCGGGAGTAGACACCTTTCCAAAATGGCATGTTCCTCCTGTTCAGCTGACTGGGCCGGGAGTGGACACCTTTCCAAAATGGCATGTTCCTCCTGTTCAGCTGACTGGGCCGGGAGTAGACACCTTTCCAAAATGGCATGTTCCTCCTATTCAGCTGACTGGGCCGGGAGTGGACACCTTTCCAAAATGGCACGTTCCTCCTATTCAGCTGACTGGGCCGGGAGTGTGGACACCTTTTCAAAATGGCAAGTTCCTCATATTCAGCTGACTGGGCCGGGAGTGGACACCTTTTCAAAATGGCATGTTCCTCCTATTCAGCTGACTGGGCCGGGAGTGGACACCTTTCCAAAATGGCATTTTCCTCCTATTCAACTGACTGGGTTGAGAGTGTGGACACCTTTCCAAAATGGCAAGTTCCTCATATTCAGCTTACTGGGCTGAGAGTGTGGACACCTTTAAAAAATGGCATGTTCCTCCTATTCAGCTGACTGGGCCGGGAGTGGACACCTTTTCAAAATGGCATGTTCCTCCTATTCAGCTGACTGGGCCAGGAGTGGACACCTTTCCAAAATGGCATGTTCCTCCTATTCAGCTGACTGGGCCGGGAGTGGACACCTTTCCAAAATGGCATGTTCCTCATATTCAGCTGACTGGGCCGGGAGTGGACACCTTTCCAAAATGGCATGTTCCTCATATTCAGCTGACTGGTCCGGGAGTGTGGACACCTTTCCAAAGGGCAAGTTCCTCATATTCAACTGACTGGGCCGGGAGTGGACACCTTTCCAAAATGGCATGTTCCTCCTATTCAGCTGACTGGGCCGGGAGTAGACATCTTTTCAAAATGGCATGTTCCTCCTATTCAGCTGACTGGGCCGGGAGTGGACACCTTTCCAAAATGGCATGTTCCTCATATTCAGCTCACTGGGCCGGGAGTGGACACCTTTTCAAAATGGCATGTTCCTCCTATTCAGCTGACTGGGCTGAGAGTGTGGACACCTTTTCAAAATGGCAAGTTCCTCCTATTCAGCTGACTGGGCCGGGAGTAGACACCTTTCCAAAATGGCATGTTCCTCCTTTTCAGCTGACTGGGCTGAGAGTGTGGACACCTTTTCAAAATGGCAAGTTCCTCATATTCAGCTGACTGGGCTGGGAGTGGACACCTTTCCAAAATGGCATGTTCCTCCTATTCAGCTGACTGGGCCGGGAGTGGACACCTTTCCAAAATGGCATTTTCCTCCTATTCAGCTGACTGGGTTGAGAGTGTGGACACCTTTCCAAAATGGCAAGTTCCTCATATTCAGCTGACTGGGCTGAGAGTGTGGACACCTTTCCAAAATGGCATGTTCCTCCTATTCAGCTGACTGGGCCGGGAGTGGACACCTTTTCAAAATGGACTGTTCCTCCTATTCAGCTGACTGGGCCGGGAGTGGACACCTTTTCAAAATGGCATGTTCCTCCTATTCAGCTGACTGGGCCGGGAGTGGACACCTTTCCAAAATGGCATGTTCCTCCTATTCAGCTGACTGGGCCGGGAGTGGACACATTTCCAAAATGGCATGTTCCTCCTATTCAGCTGACTGGGCCAGGAGTGTGGACACCTTTTCAAAATGGCAAGTTCCTCATATTCAGCTGACTGGGCCGGGAGTGGACACCTTTTCAAAATGGCATGTTCCTCCTATTCAGCAGACTGTGCCGGGAGTGGACACCTTTTCAAAATGGCATGTTCCTCCTATTCAGCTGACTGGGCCGGGAGTGGACACCTTTCCAAAATGGCATGTTCCTCATATTCAGCTGACTGGGCCGGGAGTGGACACCTTTTCAAAATGGCATGTTCCTCCTTTTCAGCTGACTGGGCTTAGAGTGTGGACACCTTTTCAAAATGGCAAGTTCCGCCTATTCAGCTGACTGGGCCGGGAGTGGACACCTTTCCAAAATGGCATGTTCCTACTATTCAGCTGACTGGGCCGAGAGTGTGGACACCTTTCCAAAATGGCATGCACCTCCTATTCAGCTGACTGGGCCGGGAGTGTGGACACCTTTTCAAAATGGCAAGTTCCTCCTATTCAGCTGACTGGGCCGGGAGTGTGGACACCTTTTCAAAATGGCATGTTCCTCCTATTCAGCTGACTGGGCCGGGAGTGGACACCTTTTCAAAATGGCATGTTCCTCCTATTCAGCTGACTGGGCCGGGAGTGGACACCTTTTCAAAATGGCATGTTCCTCCTATTCAGCTGACTGGGCCGGGAGTGTGGACCCCTTTTCAAAATGGCAAGTTCCTCATATTCAGCTGACTTGGCCGGGAGTGTGGACACCTTTTCAAAATGGCAAGTTCCTCATATTCAGCTAACTGGGCCGGGAGTGGACACCTTTTCAAAATGGCATGTTCCTCCTATTCAGCTGACAGGGCCGGGAGTGTGGACACCTTTCCAAAATGGCAAGTTCCTCCTATTCAGCTGACTGGGCTGAGAGTGTGGACACCTTTTCAAAATGGCATGTTCCTCCTATTCAGCTGACTGGGCTGAGAGTGTGGACACCTTTTCAAAATGGCAAGTTCCTCCTATTCAGCTGACTGGGCTGGGAGTGGACACCTTTCCAAAATGGCATGTTCCTCATATTCAGCTGACTGGGCCGGGAGTGGACACCTTTCCAAAATAGCATGTTCCTCATATTCAGCTGACTGGGCCGGGAGTGTGGACACCTTTCCAAAATGGCATGTTCCTCCTATTCAGCTGACTGGGCCATGAGTGTGGACACCTTTTCGAAATGGCAAGTTCCTCATATTCAGCTGACAGGGCCGGGAGTGGACACCTTTTCAAAATGGCATGTTCCTCCTATTCAGCTGACTGGGCCGGGAGTGGACACCTTTCCAAAATGGCATGTTCCTCCTATTCAGCTGACTGGGCCGGGAGTGGACACATTTCCAAAATGGCATGTTCCTCCTATTCAGCTGACTGGGCCAGGAGTGTGGACACCTTTTCAAAATGGCAAGTTCCTCATATTCAGCTGACTGGGCCAGGAGTGGACACCTTTTCAAAATGGCATGTTCCTCCTATTCAGCAGACTGTGCCGGGAGTGGACACCTTTTCAAAATGGCATGTTCCTCCTATTCAGCTGACTGGGCCGGGAGTGGACACCTTTCCAAAATGGCATGTTCCTCATATTCAGCTGACTGGGCCGGGAGTGGACACCTTTTCAAAATGGCATGTTCCTCCTTTTCAGCTGACTGGGCTTAGAGTGTGGACACCTTTTCAAAATGGCAAGTTCCGCCTATTCAGCTGACTGGGCCGGGAGTGGACACCTTTCCAAAATGGCATGTTCCTACTATTCAGCTGACTGGGCCGAGAGTGTGGACACCTTTCCAAAATGGCATGCACCTCCTATTCAGCTGACTGGGCCGGGAGTGTGGACACCTTTTCAAAATGGCAAGTTCCTCCTATTCAGCTGACTGGGCCGGGAGTGTGGACACCTTTTCAAAATGGCATGTTCCTCCTATTCAGCTGACTGGGCCGGGAGTGGACACCTTTTCAAAATGGCATGTTCCTCCTATTCAGCTGACTGGGCCGGGAGTGGACACCTTTTCAAAATGGCATGTTCCTCCTATTCAGCTGACTGGGCCGGGAGTGTGGACCCCCTTTCAAAATGGCAAGTTCCTCATATTCAGCTGACTTGGCCGGGAGTGTGGACACCTTTTCAAAATGGCAAGTTCCTCATATTCAGCTAACTGGGCCGGGAGTGGACACCTTTTCAAAATGGCATGTTCCTCCTATTCAGCTGACAGGGCCGGGAGTGTGGACACCTTTCCAAAATGTCAAGTTCCTCCTATTCAGCTGACTGGGCTGAGAGTGTGGACACCTTTTCAAAATGGCATGTTCCTCCTATTCAGCTGACTGGGCTGAGAGTGTGGACACCTTTTCAAAATGGCAAGTTCCTCCTATTCAGCTGACTGGGCTGGGAGTGGACACCTTTCCAAAATGGCATGTTCCTCATATTCAGCTGACTGGGCCGGGAGTGGACACCTTTCCAAAATAGCATGTTCCTCATATTCAGCTGACTGGGCCGGGAGTGTGGACACCTTTCCAAAATGGCATGTTCCTCCTATTCAGCTGACTGGGCCATGAGTGTGGACACCTTTTCGAAATGGCAAGTTCCTCATATTCAGCTGACAGGGCCGGGAGTGGACACCTTTCCAAAATGGCATGTTCCTCCTATTCAGCTGACTGGGCTGGGAGTGGACACCTTTTCAAAATGGCATTTTCCTCCTATTCAGCTGACTGGGCCGGGAGTGGACACATTTCCAAAATGGCATGTTCCTCCTATTCAGCTGACTGGGCCAGGAGTGTGGATACCTTTTCAAAATGGCAAGTTCCTCATATTCAGCTGACTGGGCCGGGACTGTGGACACCTTTTCAAAATGGCATGTTCCTCCTATTCAGCTGACTGGGCCGGGAGTAGACATCTTTTCAAAATGGCATGTTCCTCCTATTCAGCTGACTGGGCTGAGAGTGTGGACACCTTTTCAAAATGGCATGTTCCTCCTGTTCAGCTGACTGGGCTGAGAGTGTGGACACCTTTTCAAAATGGCAAGTTCCTCATATTCAGCTGACTGGGCCGGGAGTGGACACCTTTTCAAAATGGCATGTTCCTCCTATTCAGCTGATTGGGCCGGGAGTGGACACCTTTCCAAAATGGCATTTTCCTCCTATTCAGCTGACTGGGTTGAGAGTGTGGACACCTTTCCAAAATGGCAAGTTTCTCATATTCAGCTGACTGGGCTGAGAGTGTGGACACCTTTCCAAAATGGCATGTTCCTCCTATTCAGCTGACTGGGCCGGGAGTGGACACCTTTTCAAAATGGCAAGTTCCTCCTATTCAGCTGACTGGGCCGGGAGTGGACACCTTTTCAAAATGGCATGTTCCTCCTATTCAGCTGACTGGGCCGGGAGTGGACACCTTTCCAAAATGGCATGTTCCTCCTATTCAGCTGACTGGGCCGGGAGTGGACACCTTTCCAAAATGGCATGTTCCTCATATTCAGCTGACTGGTCCGGGAGTGTGGACACCTTTCCAAATGGCAAGTTCCTCATATTCAACTGACTGGGACGGGAGTGGACACCTTTTCAAAATGGCATGTTCCTCCTATTCAGCTGACAGGGCCGGGTGTGGACACCTTTCCAAAATGGCATGTTCCTCCTATTCATCTGACTGGGCCGGGAGTGGACACCTTTTCAAAATGGCATGTTCCTCCTATTCAGCTGACTGGGCCGGGAGTGGACACATTTCCAAAATGGCATGTTCCTCCTATTCAGCTGACTGGGCCAGGAGTGTGGACACCTTTTCAAAATGGCAAGTTCCTCATATTCAGCTGACTGGGCCGGGAGTGGACACCTTTTCAAAATGGCATGTTCCTCCTATTCAGCAGACTGTGCCGGGAGTGGACACCTTTTCAAAATGGCATGTTCCTCCTATTCAGCTGACTGTGCCGGGAATGGACACCTTTCCAAAATGGCATGTTCCTCATATTCAGCTGACTGGGCCGGGAGTGGACACCTTTTCAAAATGGCATGTTCCTCCTTTTCAGCTGACTGGGCTTAGAGTGTGGACACCTTTTCAAAATGGCAAGTTCCGCCTATTCAGCTGACTGGGCCGGGAGTGGACACCTTTCCAAAATGGCATGTTCCTACTATTCAGCTGACTGGGCTGAGAGTGTGGACACCTTTCCAAAATGGCATGCACCTCCTATTCAGCTGACTGGGCCGGGAGTGGACACCTTTCCAAAATGGCATGTTCCTCCTATTCAGCTGACTGGGCCGGGAGTGGACACCTTTCAAAAATGGCATGTTCCTCATATTCAGCTGACTGGTCCGGGAGTGTGGACACCTTTCCAAATGGCAAGTTCCTCATATTCAACTGACTGGGACGGGAGTGGACACCTTTTCAAAATGGAATGTTCCTCCTATTCAGCTGACAGGGCCGGGTGTGGACACCTTTCCAAAATGGCATGTTCCTCCTATTCATCTGACTGGGCCGGGAGTGGACACCTTTTCAAAATGGCATGTTCCTCCTATTCAGCTGACTGGGCCGGGAGTGGACACATTTCCAAAATGGCATGTTCCTCCTATTCAGCTGACTGGGCCAGGAGTGTGGACACCTTTTCAAAATGGCAAGTTCCTCATATTCAGCTGACTGGGCCGGGAGTGGACACCTTTTCAAAATGGCATGTTCCTCCTATTCAGCAGACTGTGCCGGGAGTGGACACCTTTTCAAAATGGCATGTTCCTCCTATTCAGCTGACTGGGCCGGGAATGGACACCTTTCCAAAATGGCATGTTCCTCCTTTTCAGCTAACTGGGCTTAGAGTGTGGACACCTTTTCAAAATGGCAAGTTCCGCCTATTCAGCTGACTGGGCCGGGAGTGGACACCTTTCCAAAATGGCATGTTCCTACTATTCAGCTGACTGGGCTGAGAGTGTGGACACCTTTCCAAAATGGCATGCACCTCCTATTCAGCTGACTTGGCCGGGAGTGTGGACACCTTTTCAAAATGGCAAGTTCCTCATATTCAGCTGACTGGGCCGGGAGTGTGGACACCTTTTCAAAATGGCAAGTTCCTCCTATTCAGCTGACTGGGCCGGGAGTGTGGACACCTTTTCAAAATGGCATGTTCCTCCTATTCAGCTGACTGGGCCGGGAGTGGACACCTTTTCAAAATGGCATGTTCCTCCTATTCAGCTGACTGGGCCGGGAGTGGACACCTTTTCAAAATGGCATGTTCCTCCTATTCAGCTGACTGGGCCGGGAGTGTGGACCCCTTTTCAAAATGGCAAGTTCCTCATATTCAGCTGACTTGGCCGGGAGTGTGGACACCTTTTCAAAATGGCAAGTTCCTCATATTCAGCTACCTGGGCCGGGAGTGGACACCTTTTCAAAATGGCATGTTCCTCCTATTCAGCTGACTGGGCTGGGAGTGGACACCTTTCCAAAATGGCATGTTCCTCATATTCAGCTGACTGGGCTGGGAGTGGACACCTTTCCAAAATAGCATGTTCCTCATATTCAGCTGACTGGGCCGGGAGTGTGGACACCTTTCCAAAATGGCATGTTCCTCCTATTCAGCTGACTGGGCCATGAGTGTGGACACCTTTTCGAAATGGCAAGTTCCTCATATTCAGCTGACTGTGCCGGGAGTGGACACCTTTTCAAAATATCATGTTCCTCCTATTCAGCTGACAGGGCCGGGAGTGGACACCTTTCCAAAATGGCATGTTCCTCCTATTCAGCTGACTGGGCCGGGAGTGGACACCTTTTCAAAATGGCATGTTCCTCCTATTCAGCTGACTGGGCCGGGAGTGTGGACACATTTCCAAAATGGCATGTTCCTCCTATTCAGCTGACTGGGCCAGGAGTGTGGACACCTTTTCAAAATGGCAAGTTCCTCATATTCAGCTGACTGGGCCGGGAGTGGACACCTTTTCAAAATGGCATGTTCCTCCTATTCAGCTGACTGGGCCGGGAATGGACACCTTTTCAAAATGGCATGTTCCTCCTATTCAGCTGACTGGGCCGGGAGTGGACACCTTTCCAAAATGGCATGTTCCTCATATTCAGCTGACTGGGCCGGGAGTGGACACCTTTCCAAAATGGCATGTTCCTCATATTCAGCTGACTGGTCCGGGAGTGTGGACACCTTTCCAAATGGCAAGTTCCTCATATTCAACTGACTGGGCCAGGAGTGGACACCTTTCCAAAATGGCATGTTCCTCCTATTCAGCTGACTGGGCCGGGAGTAGACATCTTTTCAAAATGGCATGTTCCTCCTATTCAGCTGACTGGGCCGGGAGTGGACACCTTTCCAAAATGGCATGTTCCTCATATTCAGCTCACTGGGCCGGGAGTGGACACCTTTTCAAAATGGCATGTTCCTCCTATTCAGCTGACTGGGCTGAGAGTGTGGACACCTTTTCAAAATGGCAAGTTCCTCCTATTCAGCTGACTGGGCCGGGAGTAGACACCTTTCCAAAATGGCATGTTCCTCCTTTTCAGCTGACTGGGCTGAGAGTGTGGACACCTTTTCAAAATGGCAAGTTCCTCATATTCAGCTGACTGGGCCGGGAGTGGACACCTTTTCAAAATGGCATGTTCCTCCTATTCAGCTGACTGGGCCGGGAGTGGACACCTTTCCAAAATGGCATTTTCCTCCTATTCAGCTGACTGGGTTGAGAGTGTGGACACCTTTCCAAAATGGCAAGTTCCTCATATTGAGCTGACTGGGCTGAGAGTGTGGACACCTTTCCAAAATGGCATGTTCCTCCTATTCAGCTGACTGGGCCGGGAGTGGACACCTTTTCAAAATGGACTGTTCCTCCTATTCAGCTGACTGGGCCGGGAGTGGACACCTTTTCAAAATGGCATGTTCCTCCTATTCAGCTGACTGGGCCGGGAGTGGACACCTTTCCAAAATGGCATGTTCCTCCTATTCAGCTGACTGGGCCGGGAGTGGACACCTTTCCAAAATGGCATGTTCCTCATATTCAGCTGACTGGTCCGGGAGTGTGGACACCTTTCCAAATGGCAAGTTCCTCATATTCAACTGACTGGGACGGGAGTGGACACCTTTTCAAAATGGCATGTTCCTCCTAATTCAGCTGACAGGGCCGGGTGTGGACACCTTTCCAAAATGGCATGTTCCTCCTATTCATCTGACTGGGCCGGGAGTGGACACCTTTTCAAAATGGCATGTTCCTCCTATTCAGCTGACTGGGCCGGGAGTGGACACATTTCCAAAATGGCATGTTCCTCCTATTCAGCTGACTGGGCCAGGAGTGTGGACACCTTTTCAAAATGGCAAGTTCCTCATATTCAGCTGACTGGGCCGGGAGTGGACACCTTTTCAAAATGGCATGTTCCTCCTATTCAGCAGACTGTGCCGGGAGTGGACACCTTTTCAAAATGGCATGTTCCTCCTATTCAGCTGACTGGGCCGGGAGTGGACACCTTTCCAAAATGGCATGTTCCTCATATTCAGCTGACTGGGCCGGGAGTGGACACCTTTTCAAAATGGCATGTTCCTCCTTTTCAGCTGACTGGGCTTAGAGTGTGGACACCTTTTCAAAATGGCAAGTTCCGCCTATTCAGCTGACTGGGCCGGGAGTGGACACCTTTCCAAAATGGCATGTTCCTACTATTCAGCTGACTGGGCCGAGAGTGTGGACACCTTTCCAAAATGGCATGCACCTCCTATTCAGCTGACTGGGCCGGGAGTGTGGACACCTTTTCAAAATGGCAAGTTCCTCATATTCAGCTGACTGGGCCGGGAGTGTGGACACCTTTTCAAAATGGCAAGTTCCTCCTATTCAGCTGACTGGGCCGGGAGTGTGGACACCTTTTCAAAATGGCATGTTCCTCCTATTCAGCTGACTGGGCCGGGAGTGGACACCTTTCCAAAATGGCATGTTCCTCCTATTCAGCTGACTGGGCCGGGAGTGGACACCTTTTCAAAATGGCATGTTCCTCCTATTCAGCTGACTGGGCCGGGAGTGTGGACCCCTTTTCAAAATGGCAAGTTCCTCATATTCAGCTGACTTGGCCGGGAGTGTGGACACCTTTTCAAAATGGCAAGTTCCTCATATTCAGCTAACTGGGCCGGGAGTGGACACCTTTTCAAAATGGCATGTTCCTCCTATTCAGCTGACAGGGCCGGGAGTGTGGACACCTTTCCAAAATGGCAAGTTCCTCCTATTCAGCTGACTGGGCTGAGAGTGTGGACACCTTTTCAAAATGGCATGTTCCTCCTATTCAGCTGACTGGGCTGAGAGTGTGGACACCTTTTCAAAATGGCAAGTTCCTCCTATTCAGCTGACTGGGCTGGGAGTGGACACCTTTCCAAAATGGCATGTTCCTCATATTCAGCTGACTGGGCCGGGAGTGGACACCTTTCCAAAATAGCATGTTCCTCATATTCAGCTGACTGGGCCGGGAGTGTGGACACCTTTCCAAAATGGCATGTTCCTCCTATTCAGCTGACTGGGCCATGAGTGTGGACACCTTTTCGAAATGGCAAGTTCCTCATATTCAGCTGACAGGGCCGGGAGTGGACACCTTTCCAAAATGGCATGTTCCTCCTATTCAGCTGACTGGGCTGGGAGTGGACACCTTTTCAAAATGGCATGTTCCTCCTATTCAGCTGACTGGGCCGGGAGTGGACACATTTCCAAAATGGCATGTTCCTCCTATTCAGCTGACTGGGCCAGGAGTGTGGATACCTTTTCAAAATGGCAAGTTCCTCATATTCAGCTGACTGGGCCGGGACTGTGGACACCTTTTCAAAATGGCATGTTCCTCCTATTCAGCTGACTGGGCCGGGAGTAGACATCTTTTCAAAATGGTATGTTCCTCCTATTCAGCTGACTGGGCTGAGAGTGTGGACACCTTTTCAAAATGGCATGTTCCTCCTGTTCAGCTGACTGGGCTGAGAGTGTGGACACCTTTTCAAAATGACAAGTTCCTCATATTCAGCTGACTGGGCCGGGAGTGGACACCTTTTCAAAATGGCATGTTCCTCCTATTCAGCTGACTGGGCCGGGAGTGGACACCTTTCCAAAATGGCATTTTCCTCCTATTCAGCTGACTGGGTTGAGAGTGTGGACACCTTTCCAAAATGGCAAGTTCCTCATATTCAGCTGACTGGGCTGAGAGTGTGGACACCTTTCCAAAATGGCATGTTCCTCCTATTCAGCTGACTGGGCCGGGAGTGGACACCTTTTCAAAATGGACTGTTCCTCCTATTCAGCTGACTGGGCCGGGAGTGGACACCTTTTCAAAATGGCATGTTCCTCCTATTCAGCTGACTGGGCCGGGAGTGGACACCTTTCCAAAATGGCATGTTCCTCCAATGCAGCTGACTGGGCCGGGAGTGGACACCTTTCCAAAATGGCATGTTCCTCATATTCAGCTGACTGGTCCGGGAGTGTGGACACCTTTCCAAATGGCAAGTTCCTCATATTCAACTGACTGGGACGGGAGTGGACACCTTTTCAAAATGGCATGTTCCTCCTATTCAGCTGACAGGGCCGGGTGTGGACACCTTTCCAAAATGGCATGTTCCTCCTATTCATCTGACTGGGCCGGGAGTGGACACCTTTTCAAAATGGCATGTTCCTCCTATTCAGCTGACTGGGCCGGGAGTGGACACATTACCAAAATGGCATGTTCCTCCTATTCAGCTGACTGGGCCAGGAGTGTGGACACCTTTTCAAAATGGCAAGTTCCTCATATTCAGCTGACTGGGCCGGGAGTGGACACCTTTTCAAAATGGCATGTTCCTCCTATTCAGCAGACTGTGCCGGGAGTGGACACCTTTTCAAAATGGCATGTTCCTCCTATTCAGCTGACTGGGCCGGGAGTGGACACCTTTCCAAAATGGCATGTTCCTCATATTCAGCTGACTGGGCCGGGAGTGGACACCTTTTCAAAATGGCATGTTCCTCCTTTTCAGCTGACTGGGCTTAGAGTGTGGACACCTTTTCAAAATGGCAAGTTCCGCCTATTCAGCTGACTGGGCCGGGAGTGGACACCTTTCCAAAATGGCATGTTCCTACTATTCAGCTGATTGGGCTGAGAGTGTAGACACCATTCCAAAATGGCATGCACCTCCTATTCAGCTGACTGGGCCGGGAGTGTGGACACCTTTTCAAAATGGCAAGTTCCTCATATTCAGCTGACTGGGCCGGGAGTGTGGACACCTTTTCAAAATGGCAAGTTCCTCCTATTCAGCTGACTGGGCCGGGAGTGTGGACACCTTTTCAAAATGGCATGTTCCTCCTATTCAGCTGACTGGGCCGGGAGTGGACACCTTTTCAAAATGGCATGTTCCTCCTATTCAGCTGACTGGGCCGGGAGTGGACACCTTTTCAAAATGGCATGTTCCTCCTATTCAGCTGACTGGGCCGGGAGTGTGGACCCCTTTTCAAAATGGCAAGTTCCTCATATTCAGCTGACTTGGCCGGGAGTGTGGACACCTTTTCAAAATGGCAAGTTCCTCATATTCAGCTACCTGGGCCGGGAGTGGACACCTTTTCAAAATGGCATGTTCCTCCTATTCAGCTGACTAGGCTGGGAGTGGACACCTTTCCAAAATGGCATGTTCCTCATATTCAGCTGACTGGGCCGGGAGTGGACACCTTTCCAAAATAGCATGTTCCTCATATTCAGCTGACTGGGCCGGGAGTGTGGACACCTTTCCAAAATGGCATGTTCCTCCTATTCAGCTGACTGGGCCATGAGTGTGGACGCCTTTTCGAAATGGCAAGTTCCTCATATTCAGCTGACTGTGCCGGGAGTGGACACCTTTTCAAAATATCATGTTCCTCCTATTCAGCTGACAGGGCCGGGAGTGGACACCTTTCCAAAATGGCATGTTCCTCCTATTCAGCTGACTGGGCCGGGAGTGGACACCTTTTCAAAATGGCATGTTCCTCCTATTCAGCTGACTGGGCCGGGAGTGTGGACACATTTCCAAAATGGCATGTTCCTCCTATTCGGCTGACTGGGCCAGGAGTGTGGACACCTTTTCAAAATGGCAAGTTCCTCATATTCAGCTGACTGGGCCGGGAGTGGACACCTTTTCAAAATGGCATGTTCCTCCTATTCAGCTGACTGGGCCGGGAATGGACACCTTTTCAAAATGGCATGTTCCTCCTATTCAGCTTACTGGGCCGGGAGTGGACACCTTTCCAAAATGGCAAGTTCCTCATATTCAGCTGACTGGGCCGGGAGTGGACACCTTTCCAAAATGGCATTTTCCTCCTATTCAGCTGACTGGGCTGAGAGTGTGGACACCTTTCCAAAATGGCAAGTTCCTCATATTCAGCTGACTGGGCCGGGAGTGTGGACACATTTCCAAAATGGCATGTTCCTCCTATTCAGCTGACTGGGCCGGGAGTGGACACCTTTTCAAAATGGAATGTTCCTCCTATTCAGCTGACTGGGCCGGGAGTGTGGACCCCTTTTCAAAATGGCAAGTTCCTCATATTGAGCTGACTTGGCCGGGAGTGTGGACAGCTTTTCAAAATGGCAAGTTCCTCATATACAGCTGACTGGGCAGGGAGTGGACCCCTTTTCAAAATGGCAAGTTCCTCCTATTCAGCTGACTGGGCCGGGAGTGGACACCTTTCCAATATGGCAAGTTCCTCCTATTCAGCTGACTGGGCCGGGAGTGGACACCTTTTCAAAATGGCAAGTTCCTCCTATTCAGCTGACTGGGCCGGGAGTGTGGACACCTTTTCAAAATGGCATGTTCCTCCTATTCAGCTGACTGGGCCGGGAGTGGACACCTTTCCAAAATGGCAAGTTCCTCCTATTCAGCTGACTGGGCCGGGAGTGGACACCTTTCCAAAATGGCATGTTCCTCATATTCAGCTGACTGGTCCGGGAGTGGACACCTTTTCAAAATGGCAAGTTCCTCATATTCAGCTGACTGGGCCGGGAGTGGACACCTTTCCAAAATGGCAAGTTCCTCCTATTCAGCTGACTGGGCCGGGAGTGGACACCTTTTCAAAATGGCAAGTTCCTCATATTCAGCTGACTGGGCCGGGAGTGGACACCTTTTCAAAATGGCAAGTTCCTCCTATTCAGCTGACTGGGCCAGGAGTGGACACCTTTTCAAAATGGCAAGTTCCTCATATTCAGCTGACTGGGCCGGGAGTGGACACCTTTCCAAAATGGCAAGTTCCTCCTATTCAGCTGACTGGGCCTGGAGTGGACACCTTTTCAAAATGGGATGTTCCTCCTATTCCGCTGACTGGGCCGGGAGTGGACACCTTTCCAAATTGGCAAGTTCCTCCTATTCAGCTGACTGGGCCGGGAGTGGACACCTTTCCAATATGGCAAGTTCCTCCTATTCAGCTGACTCGGCCGGGAGTGGACACCTTTTCAAAATGGCAAGTTCCTCCTATTCAGCTGACTGGGCCGGGAGTGTGGACACCTTTCCAATATGGCAAGTTCCTCCTATTCAGCTGACTCGGCCGGGAGTGGACACCTTTTCAAAATGGCAAGTTCCTCCTATTCAGCTGACTGGGCCGGGAGTGTGGACACCTTTCCAAAATGGCAAGTTCCTCTTATTTAGCTGACTGGGCCGGGAGTGTGGACACCTTTTCAAAATGGCAAGTTCCTCATATTCAGCTGACTGGGCCAGGAGTGGACACCTTTCCAAAATGGCAAGTTCCTCCTATTCAGCTGACTGGGCCGGGAGTGGACACCTTTCCAAAATGGCAAGTTCCTCCTATTCAGCTGACTGGGCCAGGAGTGGACACCTTTCCAAAATGGCAAGTTCCTCCTATTCAGCTGACTGGGCCGGGAGTGTGGACACCTTTCCAAAATGGCAAGTACCTCTTATTTAGCTGACTGGGCCGGGAGTGTGGACACCTTTCCAAAATGGCAAGTTCCTCTTATTTAGCTGACTTGGCCGGGAGTGTGGACACCTTTTCAAAATGGGATGTTCCTCCTATTCAGCTGACTGGGCCGGGAGTGGACACCTTTCCAAAATGGCAAGTTCCTCCTATTCAGCTGACTGGGCCGGGAGTGGACACCTTTCCAAAATGGCAAGTTCCTCTTATTTAGCTGACTGGGCCGGGAGTGTGGACACCTTTTCAAAATGGCAAGTTCCTCCTATTCAGCTGACTGGGCCGGGAGTGTGGACACCTTTCCAAAATGGCAAGTTCCTCCTATTCAGCTGACTGGGCCGGGAGTGGACACCTTTCCAAAATGGCAAGTTCCTCCTATTCAGCTGACTGGGCCGGGAGTGTGGACACCTTTCCAAAATGGCAAGTACCTCTTATTTAGCTGACTGGGCCGGGAGTGTGGACACCTTTCCAAAATGGCAAGTTCCTCTTATTTAGCTGACTGGGCCGGGAGTGTGGACACCTTTTCAAAATGGGATGTTCCTCCTATTCAGCTGACTGGGCCGGGAGTGGACACCTTTTCAAAATGGACTGTTCCTCCTATTCAGCTGACTGGGCCGGGAGTGGACACCATTCCAAAATGGCAAGTTCCTCTTATTTAGCTGACTGGGCCGGGAGTGTGGACACCTTTCCAAAATGGCAAGTTCCTCTTATTTAGCTGACTGGGCCGGGAGTGTGGACACCTTTTCAAAATGGGATGTTCCTCCTATTCAGCTGACTGGGCCGGGAGTGGACACCTTTTCAAAATGGACTGTTCCTCCTATTCAGCTGACTGGGCCGGGAGTGGACACCTTTCCAAAATGGCAAGTTCCTCTTATTTAGCTGACTGGGCCGGGAGTGTGGACACCTTTTCAAAATGGGATGTTCCTCCTATTCAGCTGACTGCGCCGGGAGTGGACACCTTTCCAAAATGGCAAGTTCCTCCTATTCAGCTGACTGGGCCGGGAGTGGACACCTTTCCAAAATGGCAAGTTCCTCTTATTTAGCTGACTGGGCCGGGAGTGTGGACACCTTTTCAAAATGGGATGTTCCTCCTATTCAGCTGACAGGGCCGGGAGTGGACACCTTTCCAAAATGGCAAGTTCCTCCTATTCAGCTGACTGGGCCTTGAGTGTGGACACCTTTCCAAAATGGCAAGTTCCTCTTATTTAGCTGACTGGGCCGGGAGTGTGGACACCTTTTCAAAATGGCAAGTTCCTCATATTCAGCTGACTGGGCCAGGAGTGGACACCTTTCCAAAATGGCAAGTTCCTCCTATTCAGCTGACTGGGCCGGGAGTGGACACATTTCCAAAATGGCAAATTCCTCCTATTCAGCTGACTGGGCCGGGAGTGGACACCTTTCCAAAATGGCAAGTTCCTCCTATTCAGCTGACTGGGCCGGGAGTGTGGACACCTTTCCAAAATGGCAAGTACCTCTTATTTAGCTGACTGGGCCGGGAGTGTGGACACCTTTCCAAAATGGCAAGTTCCTCTTATTTAGCTGACTGGGCCGGGAGTGTGGACACCTTTTCAAAATGGGATGTTCCTCCTATTCAGCTGACTGGGCCGGGAGTGGACACCTTTCCAAAATGGCAAGTTCCTCCTATTCAGCTGACTGGGCCGGGAGTGGACACCTTTCCAAAATGGCAAGTTCCTCTTATTTAGCTGACTGGGCCGGGAGTGGACACCTTTTCAAAATGGGATGTTCCTCCTATTCAGCTGACTGGGCCGGGAGTGGACACCTTTCCAAAATGGCAAGTTCCTCTTATTTAGCTTACTGGGCCGGGAGTGTGGACACCTTTCCAAAATGGCAAGTTCCTCCTATTCAGCTGACAGGGCCGGGAGTGGACACCTTTCCAAAATGGCAAGTTCCTCTTATTTAGCTGACTGGGCCGGGAGTGTGGACACCTTTTCAAAATGGGATGTTCCTCCTATTCAGCTGACTGGGCCGGGAGTGGACACCTTTCCAAAATGGCAAGTTCCTCTTATTTAGCTGACTGGGCCGGGAGTGTGGAAACCTTTTCAAAATGGCAAGTTCCTCCTATTCAGCTGACAGGGCCGGGAGTGGACACCTTTCCAAAATGGCAAGTTCCTCTTATTTAGCTGACTGGGCCGGGAGTGTGGACACCTTTTCAAAATGGGATGTTCCTCCTATTCAGCTGACTGGGCCGGGAGTGGACACATTTCCAAAATGGCAAGTTCCTCTTATTTAGCTGACTGGGCCGGGAGTGGACACCTTTTCAAAATGGCAAGTTCCTCTTATTTAGCTGACTGGGCCAGGAGTGGACACCTTTCCAAAATGGCAAGTTCCTCCTATTCAGCTGACTGGGCCGGGAGTGTGGACACCTTTCCAAAATGTCAAGTTCCTCTTATTTAGCTGACTGGGCCGGGAGTGTGGACACCTTTTCAAAAGGGCAAGTTCCTCATATTCAGCTGTCTGGGCCAGGAGTGGACACCTTTCCAAAATGGCAAGTTCCTCCTATTCAGCTGACTGGGCCGGGAGTGGACACCTTTCCAAAATGGCAAGTTCCTCCTATTCAGCTGACTGCCCCGGGAGTGGACACCTTTTCAAAATGGACTGTTCCTCCTATTCAGCTGACTGGGCCGGGAGTGGACACCTTTTCAAAATGGCATGTTCCTCCTATTCAGCTGACTGGGCCGGGAGTGGACACCTTTCCAAAATGGCATGTTCCTCCTATTCAGCTGACTGGGCCGGGAGTGGACACCTTTCCAAAATGGAATGTTCCTCATATTCAGCTGACTGGTCCGGGAGTGTGGACACCTTTCCAAATGGCAAGTTCCTCATATTCAACTGACTGGGACGGGAGTGGACACCTTTTCAAAATGGCATGTTCCTCCTATTCAGCTGACAGGGCCGGGTGTGGACACCTTTCCAAAATGGCATGTTCCTCCTATTCATCTGACTGGGCCGGGAGTGGACACCTTTTCAAAATGGCATGTTCCTCCTATTCAGCTGACTGGGCCGGGAGTGGACACATTTCCAAAATGGCATGTTCCTCCTATTCAGCTGACTGGGCCAGGAGTGTGGACACCTTTTCAAAATGGCAAGTTCCTCATATTCAGCTGACTGGGCCGGGAGTGGACACCTTTTCAAAATGGCATGTTCCTCCTATTCAGCTGACTGTGCCGGGAGTGGACACCTTTTCAAAATGGCATGTTCCTCCTATTCAGCTGACTGGGCCGGGAGTGGACACCTTTCCAAAATGGCATGTTCCTCATATTCAGCTGACTGGGCCGGGAGTGGACACCTTTTCAAAATGGCATGTTCCTCCTTTTCAGCTGACTGGGCTTAGAGTGTGGACACCTTTTCAAAATGGCAAGTTCCTCCTATTCAGCTGACTGGGCCGGGAGTGGACACCTTTCCAAAATGGCATGTTCCTACTATTCAGCTGACTGGACTGAGAGTGTGGACACCTTTCCAAAATGGCATGCACCTCCTATTCAGCTGACTGGGCCGGGAGTGTGGACACCTTTTCAAAATGGCAAATTCCTCATATTCAGCTGAGTGGGCCGGGAGTGTGGACACCTTTCCAAAATGGCAAGTTCCTCTTATTTAGCTGACTGGGCCGGGAGTGTGGACACCTTTTCAAAATGGGATGTTCCTCCTATTCAGCTGACTGGGCCGGGAGTGGACACCTTTCCAAAATGGCAAGTTCCTCCTATTCAGCTGACTGGGCCGGGAGTGGACACCTTTCCAAAATGGCAAGTTCCTCTTATTTAGCTGACTGGGCCGGGAGTGGACACCTTTTCAAAATGGGATGTTCCTCCTATTCAGCTGACTGGGCCGGGAGTGGACACCTTTCCAAAATGGCAAGTTCCTCTTATTTAGCTGACTGGGCCGGGAGTGTGGACACCTTTCCAAAATGGCAAGTTCCTCCTATTCAGCTGACAGGGCCGGGAGTGGACACCTTTCCAAAATGGCAAGTTCCTCTTATTTAGCTGACTGGGCCGGGAGTGTGGACACCTTTTCAAAATGGGATGTTCCTCCTATTCAGCTGACTGGGCCGGGAGTGGACACCTTTCCAAAATGGCAAGTTCCTCTTATTTAGCTGACTGGGCCGGGAGTGTGGACACCTTTTCAAAATGGCAAGTTCCTCCTATTCAGCTGACAGGGCCGGGAGTGGACACCTTTCCAAAATGGCAAGTTCCTCTTATTTAGCTGACTGGGCCGGGAGTGTGGACACCTTTTCAAAATGGGATGTTCCTCCTATTCAGCTGACTGGGCCGGGAGTGGACACATTTCCAAAATGGCAAGTTCCTCTTATTTAGCTGACTGGGCCGGGAGTGGACACCTTTTCAAAATGGCAAGTTCCTCTTATTTAGCTGACTGGGCCAGGAGTGGACACCTTTCCAAAATGGCAAGTTCCTCCTATTCAGCTGACTGGGCCGGGAGTGTGGACACCTTTCCAAAATGGCAAGTTCCTCTTATTTAGCTGACTGGGCCGGGAGTGTGGACACCTTTTCAAAATGGCAAGTTCCTCATATTCAGCTGACTGGGCCAGGAGTGGACACCTTTCCAAAATGGCAAGTTCCTCCTATTCAGCTGACTGGGCCGGGAGTGGACACCTTTCCAAAATGGCAAGTTCCTCCTATTCAGCTGACTGGGCCGGGAGTGGACACCTTTTCAAAATGGACTGTTCCTCCTATTCAGCTGACTGGGCCGGGAGTGGACACCTTTTCAAAATGGCATGTTCCTCCTATTCAGCTGACTGGGCCGGGAGTGGACACCTTTCCAAAATGGCATGTTCCTCCTATTCAGCTGACTGGGCCGGGAGTGGACACCTTTCCAAAATGGAATGTTCCTCATATTCAGCTGACTGGTCCGGGAGTGTGGACACCTTTCCAAATGGCAAGTTCCTCATATTCAACTGACTGGGACGGGAGTGGACACCTTTTCAAAATGGCATGTTCCTCCTATTCAGCTGACAGGGCCGGGTGTGGACACCTTTCCAAAATGGCATGTTCCTCCTATTCATCTGACTGGGCCGGGAGTGGACACCTTTTCAAAATGGCATGTTCCTCCTATTCAGCTGACTGGGCCGGGAGTGGACACATTTCCAAAATGGCATGTTCCTCATATTCAGCTGACTGGGCCAGGAGTGTGGACACCTTTTCAAAATGGCAAGTTCCTCATATTCAGCTGACTGGGCCGGGAGTGGACACCTTTTCAAAATGGCATGTTCCTCCTATTCAGCTGACTGTGCCGGGAGTGGACACCTTTTCAAAATGGCATGTTCCTCCTATTCAGCTGACTGGGCCGGGAGTGGACACCTTTCCAAAATGGCATGTTCCTCATATTCAGCTGACTGGGCCGGGAGTGTGGACACCTTTCCAAAATGGCAAGTTCCTCCTATTCAGCTGACAGGGCCGGGAGTGGACACCTTTCCAAAATGGCAAGTTCCTCTTATTTAGCTGACTGGGCCGGGAGTGTGGACACCTTTTCAAAATGGGATGTTCCTCCTATTCAGCTGACTGGGCCGGGAGTGGACACCTTTCCAAAATGGCAAGTTCCTCCTATTCAGCTGACTGGGCCGGGAGTGGACACCTTTCCAAAATGGCAAGTTCCTCTTATTTAGCTGACTGGGCCGGGAGTGGACACCTTTTCAAAATGGGATGTTCCTCCTATTCAGCTGACTGGGCCGGGAGTGGACACCTTTCCAAAATGGCAAGTTCCTCTTATTTAGCTGACTGGGCCGGGAGTGTGGACACCTTTCCAAAATGGCAAGTTCCTCCTATTCAGCTGACAGGGCCGGGAGTGGACACCTTTCCAAAATGGCAAGTTCCTCTTATTTAGCTGACTGGGCCGGGAGTGTGGACACCTTTTCAAAATGGGATGTTCCTCCTATTCAGCTGACTGGGCCGGGAGTGGACACCTTTCCAAAATGGCAAGTTCCTCTTATTTAGCTGACTGGGCCGGGAGTGTGGACACCTTTTCAAAATGGCAAGTTCCTCCTATTCAGCTGACAGGGCCGGGAGTGGACACCTTTCCAAAATGGCAAGTTCCTCTTATTTAGCTGACTGGGCCGGGAGTGTGGACACCTTTTCAAAATGGGATGTTCCTCCTATTCAGCTGACTGGGCCGGGAGTGGACACATTTCCAAAATGGCAAGTTCCTCTTATTTAGCTGACTGGGCCGGGAGTGGACACCTTTTCAAAATGGCAAGTTCCTCTTATTTAGCTGACTGGGCCAGGAGTGGACACCTTTCCAAAATGGCAAGTTCCTCCTATTCAGCTGACTGGGCCGGGAGTGTGGACACCTTTCCAAAATGGCAAGTTCCTCTTATTTAGCTGACTGGGCCGGGAGTGTGGACACCTTTTCAAAATGGCAAGTTCCTCATATTCAGCTGACTGGGCCAGGAGTGGACACCTTTCCAAAATGGCAAGTTCCTCCTATTCAGCTGACTGGGCCGGGAGTGGACACCTTTCCAAAATGGCAAGTTCCTCCTATTCAGCTGACTGGGCCGGGAGTGGACACCTTTTCAAAATGGACTGTTCCTCCTATTCAGCTGACTGGGCCGGGAGTGGACACCTTTTCAAAATGGCATGTTCCTCCTATTCAGCTGACTGGGCCGGGAGTGGACACCTTTCCAAAATGGCATGTTCCTCCTATTCAGCTGACTGGGCCGGGAGTGGACACCTTTCCAAAATGGAATGTTCCTCATATTCAGCTGACTGGTCCGGGAGTGTGGACACCTTTCCAAATGGCAAGTTCCTCATATTCAACTGACTGGGACGGGAGTGGACACCTTTTCAAAATGGCATGTTCCTCCTATTCAGCTGACAGGGCCGGGTGTGGACACCTTTCCAAAATGGCATGTTCCTCATATTCATCTGACTGGGCCGGGAGTGGACACCTTTTCAAAATGGCATGTTCCTCCTATTCAGCTGACTGGGCCGGGAGTGGACACATTTCCAAAATGGCATGTTCCTCATATTCAGCTGACTGGGCCAGGAGTGTGGACACCTTTTCAAAATGGCAAGTTCCTCATATTCAGCTGACTGGGCCGGGAGTGGACACCTTTTCAAAATGGCATGTTCCTCCTATTCAGCTGACTGTGCCGGGAGTGGACACCTTTTCAAAATGGCATGTTCCTCCTATTCAGCTGACTGGGCCGGGAGTGGACACCTTTCCAAAATGGCATGTTCCTCATATTCAGCTGACTGGGCCGGGAGTGTGGACACCTTTCCAAAATGGCAAGTTCCTCCTATTCAGCTGACAGGGCCGGGAGTGGACACCTTTCCAAAATGGCAAGTTCCTCTTATTTAGCTGACTGGGCCGGGAGTGTGGACACCTTTTCAAAATGGGATGTTCCTCCTATTCAGCTGACTGGGCCGGGAGTGGACACCTTTCCAAAATGGCAAGTTCCTCTTATTTAGCTGACTGGGCCGGGAGTGTGGACACCATTTCAAAATGGCAAGTTCCTCCTATTCAGCTGACAGGGCCGGGAGTGGACACCTTTCCAAAATGGCAAGTTCCTCTTATTTAGCTGACTGGGCCGGGAGTGTGGACACCTTTTCAAAATGGGATGTTCCTCCTATTCAGCTGACTGGGCCGGGAGTGGACACATTTCCAAAATGGCAAGTTCCTCTTATTTAGCTGACTGGGCCGGGAGTGGACACCTTTCCAAAATGGAATGTTCCTCATATTCAGCTGACTGGTCCGGGAGTGTGGACACCTTTCCAAATGGCAAGTTCCTCATATTCAACTGACTGGGACGGGAGTGGACACCTTTTCAAAATGGCATGTTCCTCCTATTCAGCTGACAGGGCCGGGTGTGGACACCTTTCCAAAATGGCATGTTCCTCCTATTCATCTGACTGGGCCGGGAGTGGACACCTTTTCAAAATGGCATGTTCCTCCTATTCAGCTGACTGGGCCGGGAGTGGACACATTTCCAAAATGGCATGTTCCTCCTATTCAGCTGACTGGGCCAGGAGTGTGGACACCTTTTCAAAATGGCAAGTTCCTCATATTCAGCTGACTGGGCCGGGAGTGGACACCTTTTCAAAATGGCATGTTCCTCCTATTCAGCTGACTGTGCCGGGAGTGGACACCTTTTCAAAATGGCATGTTCCTCCTATTCAGCTGACTGGGCCGGGAGTGGACACCTTTCCAAAATGGCATGTTCCTCATATTCAGCTGACTGGGCCGGGAGTGGACACCTTTTCAAAATGGCATGTTCCTCCTTTTCAGCTGACTGGGCTTAGAGTGTGGACACCTTTTCAAAATGGCAAGTTCCTCCTATTCAGCTGACTGGGCCGGGAGTGGACACCTTTCCAAAATGGCATGTTCCTACTATTCAGCTGACTGGGCTGAGAGTGTGGACACCTTTCCAAAATGGCATGCACCTCCTATTCAGCTGACTGGGCCGGGAGTGTGGACACCTTTTCAAAATGGCAAGTTCCTCATATTCAGCTGACTGGGCCGGGAGTGTGGACACCTTTCCAAAATGGCAAGTTCCTTCTATTTAGCTGACTGGGCCGGGAGTGTGGACACCTTTTCAAAATGGGATGTTCCTCCTATTCAGCTGGCTGGGCCGGGAGTGGACACCTTTCCAAAATGGCAAGTTCCTCCTATTCAGCTGACTGGGCCGGGAGTGGACACCTTTCCAAAATGGCAAGTTCCTCTTATTTAGCTGACTGGGCCGGGAGTGGACACCTTTTCAAAATGGGATGTTCCTCCTATTCAGCTGACTGGGCCGGGAGTGGACACCTTTCCAAAATGGCAAGTTCCTCTTATTTAGCTGACTGGGCCGGGAGTGTGGACACCTTTCCAAAATGGCAAGTTCCTCCTATTCAGCTGACAGGGCCGGGAGTGGACACCTTTCCAAAATGGCAAGTTCCTCTTATTTAGCTGACTGGGCCGGGAGTGTGGACACCTTTTCAAAATGGGATGTTCCTCCTATTCAGCTGACTGGGCCGGGAGTGGACACCTTTCCAAAATGGCAAGTTCCTCTTATTTAGCTGACTGGGCCGGGAGTGTGGACACCTTTTCAAAATGGCAAGTTCCTCCTATTCAGCTGACAGGGCCGGGAGTGGACACCTTTCCAAAATGGCAAGTTCCTCTTATTTAGCTGACTGGGCCGGGAGTGTGGACACCTTTTCAAAATGGGATGTTCCTCCTATTCAGCTGACTGGGCCGGGAGTGGACACATTTCCAAAATGGCAAGTTCCTCTTATTTAGCTGACTGGGCCGGGAGTGGACACCTTTTCAAAATGGCAAGTTCCTCTTATTTAGCTGACTGGGCCAGGAGTGGACACCTTTCCAAAATGGCAAGTTCCTCCTATTCAGCTGACTGGGCCGGGAGTGTGGACACCTTTCCAAAATGGCAAGTTCCTCTTATTTAGCTGACTGGGCCGGGAGTGTGGACACCTTTTCAAAATGGCAAGTTCCTCATATTCAGCTGACTGGGCCAGGAGTGGACACCTTTCCAAAATGGCAAGTTCCTCCTATTCAGCTGACTGGGCCGGGAGTGGACACCTTTCCAAAATGGCAAGTTCCTCCTATTCAGCTGACTGGGCCGGGAGTGGACACCTTTTCAAAATGGACTGTTCCTCCTATTCAGCTGACTGGGCCGGGAGTGGACACCTTTTCAAAATGGCATGTTCCTCCTATTCAGCTGACTGGGCCGGGAGTGGACACCTTTCCAAAATGGCATGTTCCTCCTATTCAGCTGACTGGGCCGGGAGTGGACACCTTTCCAAAATGGAATGTTCCTCATATTCAGCTGACTGGTCCGGGAGTGTGGACACCTTTCCAAATGGCAAGTTCCTCATATTCAACTGACTGGGACGGGAGTGGACACCTTTTCAAAATGGCATGTTCCTCCTATTCAGCTGACAGGGCCGGGTGTGGACACCTTTCCAAAATGGCATGTTCCTCCTATTCATCTGACTGGGCCGGGTGTGGACACCTTTTCAAAATGGCATGTTCCTCCTATTCAGCTGACTGGGCCGGGAGTGGACACATTTCCAAAATGGCATGTTCCTCATATTCAGCTGACTGGGCCAGGAGTGTGGACACCTTTTCAAAATGGCAAGTTCCTCATATTCAGCTGACTGGGCCGGGAGTGGACACCTTTTCAAAATGGCATGTTCCTCCTATTCAGCTGACTGTGCCGGGAGTGGACACCTTTTCAAAATGGCATGTTCCTCCTATTCAGCTGACTGGGCCGGGAGTGGACACCTTTCCAAAATGGCATGTTCCTCATATTCAGCTGACTGGGCCGGGAGTGTGGACACCTTTCCAAAATGGCAAGTTCCTCCTATTCAGCTGACAGGGCCGGGAGTGGACACCTTTCCAAAATGGCAAGTTCCTCTTATTTAGCTGACTGGGCCGGGAGTGTGGACACCTTTTCAAAATGGGATGTTCCTCCTATTCAGCTGACTGGGCCGGGAGTGGACACCTTTCCAAAATGGCAAGTTCCTCTTATTTAGCTGACTGGGCCGGGAGTGTGGACACCATTTCAAAATGGCAAGTTCCTCCTATTCAGCTGACAGGGCCGGGAGTGGACACCTTTCCAAAATGGCAAGTTCCTCTTATTTAGCTGACTGGGCCGGGAGTGTGGACACCTTTTCAAAATGGGATGTTCCTCCTATTCAGCTGACTGGGCCGGGAGTGGACACATTTCCAAAATGGCAAGTTCCTCTTATTTAGCTGACTGGGCCGGGAGTGGACACCTTTCCAAAATGGAATGTTCCTCATATTCAGCTGACTGGTCCGGGAGTGTGGACACCTTTCCAAATGGCAAGTTCCTCATATTCAACTGACTGGGACGGGAGTGGACACCTTTTCAAAATGGCATGTTCCTCCTATTCAGCTGACAGGGCCGGGTGTGGACACCTTTCCAAAATGGCATGTTCCTCCTATTCATCTGACTGGGCCGGGAGTGGACACCTTTTCAAAATGGCATGTTCCTCCTATTCAGCTGACTGGGCCGGGAGTGGACACATTTCCAAAATGGCATGTTCCTCCTATTCAGCTGACTGGGCCAGGAGTGTGGACACCTTTTCAAAATGGCAAGTTCCTCATATTCAGCTGACTGAGCCGGGAGTGGACACCTTTTCAAAATGGCATGTTCCTCCTATTCAGCTGACTGTGCCGGGAGTGGACACCTTTTCAAAATGGCATGTTCCTCCTATTCAGCTGACTGGGCCGGGAGTGGACACCTTTCCAAAATGGCATGTTCCTCATATTCAGCTGACTGGGCCGGGAGTGGACACCTTTTCAAAATGGCATGTTCCTCCTTTTCAGCTGACTGGGCTTAGAGTGTGGACACCTTTTCAAAGTGGCAAGTTCCTCCTATTCAGCTGACTGGGCCGGGAGTGGACACCTTTCCAAAATGGCATGTTCCTACTATTCAGCTGACTGGGCTGAGAGTGTGGACACCTTTCCAAAATGGCATGCACCTCCTATTCAGCTGACTGGGCCGGGAGTGTGGACACCTTTTCAAAATGGCAAGTTCCTCATATTCAGCTGACTGGGCCGGGAGTGTGGACACCTTTCCAAAATGGCAAGTTCCTCTTATTTAGCTGACTGGGCCGGGAGTGTGGACACCTTTTCAAAATGGGATGTTCCTCCTATTCAGCTGACTGGGCCGGGAGTGGACACCTTTCCAAAATGGCAAGTTCCTCCTATTCAGCTGACTGGGCCGGGAGTGGACACCTTTCCAAAATGGCAAGTTCCTCTTATTTAGCTGACTGGGCCGGGAGTGGACACCTTTTCAAAATGGGATGTTCCTCCTATTCAGCTGACTGGGCCGGGAGTGGACACCTTTCCAAAATGGCAAGTTCCTCTTATTTAGCTGACTGGGCCGGGAGTGTGGACACCTTTCCAAAATGGCAAGTTCCTCCTATTCAGCTGACAGGGCCGGGAGTGGACACCTTTCCAAAATGGCAAGTTCCTCTTATTTAGCTGACTGGGCCGGGAGTGTGGACACCTTTTCAAAATGGGATGTTCCTCCTATTCAGCTGACTGGGCCGGGAGTGGACACCTTTCCAAAATGGCAAGTTCCTCTTATTTAGCTGACTGGGCCGAGAGTGTGGACACCTTTTCAAAATGGCAAGTTCCTCCTATTCAGCTGACAGGGCCGGGAGTGGACACCTTTCCAAAATGGCAAGTTCCTCTTATTTAGCTGACTGGGCCGGGAGTGTGGACACCTTTTCAAAATGGGATGTTCCTCCTATTCAGCTGACTGGGCCGGGAGTGGACACATTTCCAAAATGGCAAGTTCCTCTTATTTAGCTGACTGGGCCGGGAGTGGACACCTTTTCAAAATGGCAAATTCCTCTTATTTAGCTGACTGGGCCAGGAGTGGACACCTTTCCAAAATGGCAAGTTCCTCCTATTCAGCTGACTGGGCCGGGAGTGTGGACACCTTTCCAAAATGGCAAGTTCCTCTTATTTAGCTGACTGGGCCGGGAGTGTGGACACCTTTTCAAAATGGCAAGTTCCTCATATTCAGCTGACTGGGCCAGGAGTGGACACCTTTCCAAAATGGCAAGTTCCTCCTATTCAGCTGACTGGGCCGGGAGTGGACACCTTTCCAAAATGGCAAGTTCCTCCTATTCAGCTGACTGGGCCGGGAGTGGACACCTTTTCAAAATGGACTGTTCCTCCTATTCAGCTGACTGGGCCGGGAGTGGACACCTTTTCAAAATGGCATGTTCCTCCTATTCAGCTGACTGGGCCGGGAGTGGACACCTTTCCAAAATGGCATGTTCCTCCTATTCAGCTGACTGGGCCGGGAGTGGACACCTTTCCAAAATGGAATGTTCCTCATATTCAGCTGACTGGTCCGGGAGTGTGGACACCTTTCCAAATGGCAAGTTCCTCATATTCAACTGACAGGGACGGGAGTGGACACCTTTTCAAAATGGCATGTTCCTCCTATTCAGCTGACAGGGCCGGGTGTGGACACCTTTCCAAAATGGCATGTTCCTCCTATTCATCTGACTGGGCCGGGAGTGGACACCTTTTCAAAATGGCATGTTCCTCCTATTCAGCTGACTGGGCCGGGAGAGGACACCTTTCCAAAATGGCATGTTCCTCATATTCAGCTGACTGGGCCGGGAGTGGACACCTTTTCAAAATGGCATGTTCCTCCTTTTCAGCTGACTGGGCTTAGAGTGTGGACACCTTTTCAAAATGGCAAGTTCCTCCTATTCAGCTGACTGGGCCGGGAGTGGACACCTTTCCAAAATGGCATGTTCCTACTATTCAGCTGACTGGGCTGAGAGTGTGGACACCTTTCCAAAATGGCATGCACCTCCTATTCAGCTGACTGGGCCGGGAGTGTGGACACCTTTTCAAAATGGCAAGTTCCTCATATTCAGCTGACTGGGCCGGGAGTGTGGACACCTTTCCAAAATGGCAAGTTCCTCTTATTTAGCTGACTGGGCCGGGAGTGTGGACACCTTTTCAAAATGGGATGTTCCTCCTATTCAGCTGACTGGGCCGGGAGTGGACACCTTTCCAAAATGGCAAGTTCCTCCTATTCAGCTGACTGGGCCGGGAGTGGACACCTTTCCAAAATGGCAAGTTCCTCTTATTTAGCTGACTGGGCCGGGAGTGTGGACACCTTTCCAAAATGGCAAGTTCCTCCTATTCAGCTGACAGGGCCGGGAGTGGACACCTTTCCAAAATGGCAAGTTCCTCTTATTTAGCTGACTGGGCCGGGAGTGTGGACACCTTTTCAAAATGGGATGTTCCTCCTATTCAGCTGACTGGGCCGGGAGTGGACACCTTTCCAAAATGGCAAGTTCCTCTTATTTAGCTGACTGGGCCGGGAGTGTGGACACCTTTTCAAAATGGCAAGTTCCTCCTATTCACCTGACAGGGCCGGGAGTGGACACCTTTCCAAAATGGCAAGTTCCTCTTATTTAGCTGACTGGGCCGGGAGTGGACACCTTTCCAAAATGGCAAGTTCCTCCTATTCAGCTGACTGGGCCGGGAGTGTGGACACCTTTCCAAAATGGCAAGTTCCTCTTATTTAGCTGACTGGGCCGGGAGTGTGGACACCTTTTCAAAATGGCAAGTTCCTCATATTCAGCTGACTGGGCCAGGAGTGGACACCTTTCCAAAATGGCAAGTTCCTCCTATTCAGCTGACTGGGCCGGGAGTGGACACCTTTCCAAAATGGCAAGTTCCTCCTATTCAGCTGACTGGGCCGGGAGTGGACACCTTTCCAAAATGGCATGTTCCTACTATTCAGCTGACTGGGCTGAGAGTGTGGACACCTTTCCAAAACGGCATGCACCTCCTATTCAGCTGACTGGGCCGGGAGTGTGGACACCTTTTCAAAATGGCAAGTTCCTCATATTCAGCTGACTGGGCCGGGAGTGTGGACACCTTTCCAAAATGGCAAGTTCCTCTTATTTAGCTGACTGGGCCGGGAGTGTGGACACCTTTTCAAAATGGGATGTTCCTCCTATTCAGCTGACTGGGCCGGGAGTGGACACCTTTCCAAAATGGCAAGTTCCTCCTATTCAGCTGACTGGGCCGGGAGTTGACACCTTTCCAAAATGGCAAGTTCCTCTTATTTAGCTGACTGGGCCGGGAGTGGACACCTTTTCAAAATGGGATGTTCCTCCTATTCAGCTGACTGGGCCGGGAGTGGACACCTTTCCAAAATGGCAAGTTCCTCTTATTTAGCTGACTGGGCCGGGAGTGTGGACACCTTTCCAAAATGGCAAGTTCCTCCTATTCAGCTGACAGGGCCGGGAGTGGACACCTTTCCAAAATGGCAAGTTCCTCTTATTTAGCTGACTGGGCCGGGAGTGTGGACACCTTTTCAAAATGGGATGTTCCTCCTATTCAGCTGACTGGGCCGGGAGTGGACACCTTTCCAAAATGGCAAGTTCCTCTTATTTAGCTGACTGGGCCGGGAGTGTGGACACCTTTTCAAAATGGCAAGTTCCTCCTATTCACCTGACAGGGCCGGGAGTGGACACCTTTCCAAAATGGCAAGTTCCTCTTATTTAGCTGACTGGGCCGGGAGTGGACACCTTTCCAAAATGGCAAGTTCCTCCTATTCAGCTGACTGGGCCGGGAGTGTGGACACCTTTCCAAAATGGCAAGTTCCTCTTATTTAGCTGACTGGGCCGGGAGTGTGGACACCTTTTCAAAATGGCAAGTTCCTCATATTCAGCTGACTGGGCCAGGAGTGGACACCTTTCCAAAATGGCAAGTTCCTCCTATTCAGCTGACTGGGCCGGGAGTGGACACCTTTCCAAAATGGCAAGTTCCTCCTATTCAGCTGACTGGGCCGGGAGTGGACACCTTTTCAAAATGGACTGTTCCTCCTATTCAGCTGACTGGGCCGGGAGTGGACACCTTTTCAAAATGGCATGTTCCTCCTATTCAGCTGACTGGGCCGGGAGTGGACACCTTTCCAAAATGGCATGTTCCTCCTATTCAGCTGACTGGGCCGGGAGTGGACACCTTTCCAAAATGGAATGTTCCTCATATTCAGCTGACTGGTCCGGGAGTGTGGACACCTTTCCAAATGGCAAGTTCCTCATATTCAACTGACTGGGACGGGAGTGGACACCTTTTCAAAATGGCATGTTCCTCCTATTCAGCTGACAGGGCCGGGTGTGGACACCTTTCCAAAATGGCATGTTCCTCCTATTCATCTGACTGGGCCGGGAGTGGACACCTTTTCAAAATGGCATGTTCCTCCTATTCAGCTGACTGGGCCGGGAGTGGACACATTTCCAAAATGGCATGTTCCTCCTATTCAGCTGACTGGGCCAGGAGTGTGGACACCTTTTCAAAATGGCAAGTTCCTCATATTCAGCTGACTGGGCCGGGAGTGGACACCTTTTCAAAATGGCATGTTCCTCCTATTCAGCTGACTGTGCCGGGAGTGGACACCTTTTGAAAATGGCATGTTCCTCCTATTCAGCTGACTGGGCCGGGAGTGGACACCTTTCCAAAATGGCATGTTCCTCATATTCAGCTGACTGGGCCGGGAGTGGACACCTTTTCAAAATGGCATGTTCCTCCTTTTCAGCTGACTGGGCTTAGAGTGTGGACACCTTTTCAAAATGGCAAGTTCCTCCTATTCAGCTGACTGGGCCGGGAGTGGACACCTTTCCAAAATGGCATGTTCCTACTATTCAGCTGACTGGGCTGAGAGTGTGGACACCTTTCCAAAATGGCATGCACCTCCTATTCAGCTGACTGGGCCGGGAGTGTGGACACCTTTTCAAAATGGCAAGTTCCTCATATTCAGCTGACTGGGCCGGGAGTGTGGACACCTTTTCAAAATGGCAAGTTCCTCCTATTCAGCTGACTGGGCCGGGAGTGTGGACACCTTTTCAAAATGGCATGTTCCTCCTATTCAGCTGACTGGGCCGGGAGTGGACACCTTTTCAAAATGGCATGTTCCTCCTATTCAGCTGACTGGCCCGGGAGTGGACACCTTTTCAAAATGGCATGTTCCTCCTATTCAGCTGACTGGGCCGGGAGTGTGGACCCCTTTTCAAAATGGCAAGTTCCTCATATTCAGCTGACTTGGCCGGGAGTGTGGACACCTTTTCAAAATGGCAAGTTCCTCATATTCAGCTAACTGGGCCGGGAGTGGACACCTTTTCAAAATGGCATGTTCCTCCTATTCAGCTGACAGGGCCGGGAGTGTGGACACCTTTCCAAAATGGCAAGTTCCTCCTATTCAGCTGACTGGGCTGAGAGTGTGGAAACCTTTTCAAAATGGCATGTTCCTCCTATTCAGCTGACTGGGCTGAGAGTGTGGACACCTTTTCAAAATGGCATGTTCCTCATATTCAGCTGACTGGGCCGGGAGTGGACACCTTTCCAAAATAGCATGTTCCTCATATTCAGCTGACTGGGCCGGGAGTGTGGACACCTTTCCAAAATGGCATGTTCCTCCTATTCAGCTGACTGGGCCAGGAGTGTGGACACCTTTTCGAAATGGCAAGTTCCTCATATTCAGCTGACTGTGCCGGGAGTGGACACCTTTTCAAAATATCATGTTCCTCCTATTCAGCTGACAGGGCCGGGAGTGGACACCTTTCCAAAATGGCATGTTCCTCCTATTCAGCTGACTGGGCCGGGAGTGGACACCTTTTCAAAATGGCATGTTCCTCCTATTCAGCTGACTGGGACGGGAGTGTGGAAACATTTCCAAAATGGCATGTTCCTCCTATTCAGCTGACTGGGCCAGGAGTGTGGACACCTTTTTGAAAATGGCTAGTTCCTCATATTCAGCTGACTGGGCCGGGAGTGGACACCTTTTCAAAATGGCATGTTCCTCCTATTCAGCTGACTGTGCCGGGAATGGACACCTTTTCAAAATGGCATGTTCCTACTATTCAGCTTACTGGGCCGGGAGTGGACACCTTTTCAAAATGGCATGTTCCTACTATTCAGCTGAATGGGCCGGGAGTGGACACCTTTTCAAAATGGCTTGTTCCTCCTATTCAGCTGACTGGGCCGGGAGTGGACACCTTTCCAAAATGGCATTTTCCTCCTATTCAGCTGACTGGGCTGAGAGTGTGGACACCTTTCCAAAATGGCAAGTTCCTCATATTCAGCTGACTGGGCCGGGAGTGTGGACACATTTCCAAAATGGCATGTTCCTCCTATTCAGCTGACTGGGCCGGGAGTGGACACCTTTTCAAAATGGCATGTTCCTCCTATTCAGCTGACTGGGCCGGGAGTGTGGACCCCTTTTCAAAATGGCAAGTTCCTCATATTGAGCTGACTTGGCCGGGAGTGTGGACACCTTTTCAAAATGGCAAGTTCCTCATATACAGCTGACTGGGCCGGGAGTGGACCCCTTTTCAAAATGGCAAGTTCCTCCTATTCAGCTGACTGGGCCGGGAGTGGACACCTTTCCAATATGGCAAGTTCCTCCTATTCAGCTGACTGGGCCGGGAGTGGACACCTTTTCAAAATGGAAAGTTCCTCCTATTCAGCTGACTGGGCCGGGAGTGTGGACACCTTTTCAAAATGGCATGTTCCTCCTATTCAGCTGACTGGGCCGGGAGTGGACACCTTTCCAAAATGGCAAGTTCCTCCTATTCAGCTGACTGGGCCGGGAGTGGACACCTTTCCAAAATGGCATGTTCCTCATATTCAGCTGACTGGGCCGGGAGTGGACACCTTTTCAAAATGGCAAGTTCCTCATATTCAGCTGACTGGGCCGGGAGTGGACACCTTTCCAAAATGGCAAGTTCCTCGTATTCAGCTGACTGGGCCGGGAGTGGACACCTTTTCAAAATGGCAAGTTCCTCATATTCAGCTGACTGGGCCGGGAGTGGACACCTTTTCAAAATGGCAAGTTCCTCCTATTCAGCTGACTGGGCCGGGAGTGGACACCTTTCCAAAATGGCAAGTTCCTCCTATTCAGCTGACTGGGCCTGGAGTGGACACCTTTTCAAAATGGGATGTTCCTCCTATTCCGCTGACTGGGCCGGGAGTGGACACCTTTCCAAATTGGCAAGTTCCTACTATTCAGCTGACTGGGCCGGGAGTGGACACCTTTCCAATATGGCAAGTTCCTCCTATTCAGCTGACTCGGCCGGGAGTGGACACCTTTCCAAAATGGCAAGTTCCTCCTATTCAGCTGACTGGGCCAGGAGTGTGGACACCTTTCCAAAATGGCAAGTTCCTCTTATTTAGCTGACTGGGCCGGGAGTGTGGACACCTTTTCAAAATGGCAAGTTCCTCATATTCAGCTGACTGGGCCAGGAGTGGACACCTTTCCAAAATGGCAAGTTCCTCCTATTCAGCTGACTGGGCCGGGAGTGGACACCTTTCCAAAATGGCAAGTTCCTCCTATTCAGCTGACTGGGCCGGGAGTGGACACCTTTCCAAAATGGCAAGTTCCTCCTATTCAGCTGACTGGGCCGGGAGTGTGGACACCTTTCCAAAATGGCAAGTACCTCTTATTTAGCTGACTGGGCCGGGAGTGTGGACACCTTTCCAAAATGTCAAGTTCCTCTTATTTAGCTGACTGGGCCGGGAGTGTGGACACCTTTTCAAAATGGGATGTTCCTCCTATTCAGCTGACTGGGCCGGGAGTGGACACCTTTCCAAAATGGCAAGTTCCTCCTATTCAGCTGACTGGGCCGGGAGTGGACACCTTTCCAAAATGGCAAGTTCCTCCTATTCAGCTGACTGGGCCGGGAGTGGACACCTTTCCAAAATGGCAAGTTCCTCCTATTCAGCTGACTGGGCCGGGAGTGGACACCTTTCCAAAATGGCAAGTTCCTCCTATTCAGCTGACTGGGCCGGGAGTGTGGACACCTTTCCAAAATGGCAAGTACCTCTTATTTAGCTGACTGGGCCGGGAGTGTGGACACCTTTCCAAAATGGCAAGTTCCTCTTATTTAGCTGACTGGGCCGGGAGTGTGGACACCTTTTCAAAATGGGATGTTCCTCCTATTCAGCTGACTGGGCCGGGAGTGGACACCTTTCCAAAATGGCAAGTTCCTCCTATTCAGCTGACTGGGCCGGGAGTGGACACCTTTCCAAAATGGCAAGTTCCTCTTATTTAGCTGACTGGGCCGGGAGTGTGGACACCTTTTCAAAATGCCAAGTTCCTCATATTCAGCTGACTGGGCCAGGAGTGGACACCTTTCCAAAATGGCAAGTTCCTCCTATTCAGCTGACTGGGCCGGGAGTGGACACCTTTCCAAAATGGCAAGTTCCTCCTATTCAGCTGACTGGGCCGGGAGTGGACACCTTTTCAAAATGGACTGTTCCTCCTATTCAGCTGACTGGGCCGGGAGTGGACACCTTTTCAAAATGGGCCCAGTCAGCTGAATAGGAGGAACTTGCCATTTTGGAAAGGTGTCCACTCCCGGCCGAGTCAGCTGAATAGGAGGATCTTGCCATATTGGAAAGGTGTCCACTCCCGGCCCAGTCAGCTGAATAGTAGGAACTTGCCAATTTGGAAAGGTGTCCACTCCCGGCCCAGTCAGCGGAATAGGAGGAACATCCCATTTTGAAAAGGTGTCCACTCCAGGCCCAGTCAGCTGAATAGGAGGAACTTGCCATTTTGGAAAGGTGTCCACTCCCGGCCCAGTCAGCTGAATAGGAGGAACTTGCCATTTTGGAAAGGTGTCCACTCCCGGCCCAGTCAGCTGAATATGAGGAACTTGCCATTTTGAAAAGGTGTCCACTCCCGGCCCAGTCAGCTGAATAGGAGGAACTTGCCATATTGGAAAGGTGTCCACTCCCGGCCCAGTCAGCTGAATAGGAGGAACTTGCCATTTTGAAAAGGGGTCCACTCCCGGCCCAGTCAGCTAAATAAGAGGAACTTGCCATTTTGGAAAGGTGTCCACTCCCGGCCCAGTCAGCTGAATAGGAGGAACTTGCCATTTTGGAAAGGTGTCCACACTCCCGGCCCAGTCAGCTAAATAAGAGGAACTTGCCATTTTGGAAAGGTGTCCACTCCCGGCCCCGTCAGCTGAATAGGAGGAACTTGCCATATTGGAAAGGTGTCCACTCCCGGCCCAGTCAGCTGAATAGGAGGAACTTGCCATTTTGAAAAGGTGTCCACTCCCGGCCCAGTCAGCTAAATAAGAGGAACTTGCCATTTTGGAAAGGGGTCCACACTCCCGGCCCAGTCAGCTGAATAGGAGGAACATGCCATTTTGAAAAGGTGTCCACTCCCGGCCCTGTCAGCTGAATAGGAGGAACATGCCATTTTGGAAATGTGTCCACACTCCCGGCCCAGTCAGCTGAATATGAGGAACTTGCCATTTTGGAAAGGTGTCCACACTCTCAGCCCAGTCAGCTGAATAGGAGGAAAATGCCATTTTGGAAAGGTGTCCACTCCCAGCCCAGTCAGCTGAATAGGAGGAACATGCCATTTTGAAAAGGTGTCCACTCCCGGCCCATTCAGCTGAATAGGAGGAACATGCCATTTTGAAAAGGTGTCCACACTCCCGGCCCAGTCAGCTGAATATGAGGAACTTGCCATTTTGAAAAGATGTCCACACTCCCGGCCCAGTCAGCTGAATAGGAGGAACATGCCATTTTGGAAAGGTGTCCACACTCTAAGCCGAGTCACCTGAATAGGAGGAACATGCCATTTTGAAAAGGTGTCCACTCCCGGCCCAGTCAGCTGAATATGAGGAACATGCCATTTTGGAAAGGTGTCCACTCCCGGCCCAGTAAGCTGAATAGGAGGAACATGCCATTTTGAAAAGGTGTCCATTCCCGGCCCAGTCAGCTGAATAGGAGGAACATGCCATTTTGGAAAGGTGTCCACTCCCGGCCCAGTCAGCTGAATATGAGGAACTTGCCATTTTGAAAAGGTGTCCACACTCCTGGCCCAGTCAGCTGAATAGGAGGAACATGCCATTTTGGAAAGGTGTCCACACTCCCGGCCCAGTCAGCTAAATAAGAGGAACTTGCCATTTTGGAAAGGTGTCCACACTCCCGGCCCAGTCAGCTAAATAAGAGGTACTTGCCATTTTGGAAAGGTGTCCACACTCCCGGCCCAGTCAGCTGACCGAGGACCCGTATTTGAATAGTTTTGTTACCTTCTCACTTGCAGCTACTCCTCCAGTGAATAGAGGTAGAGCGACTGGTGGTCTCTGCATATCAGTTAACACTGCTCTTAATTTTGAATGTCTTTTACTACCGAGTTGTGACCAGTTTGCTATGGCCCTTCTTGTTAAAGCTAAGGCCTTGCTCCTATTACTCATTAATGTATACATTCCACCTTTGAATCGGATTGTTTGCATTAAGTCAATATGGTCTAAACTGAAATTATACATAGAAGGTCTCCAATGTTTGTATCCTCAAGCGCATTTGATAATTGCCGGCGATTTCAATGCTAGGCTGGCTGATAATAATCAAAAACTATTTGCTATGTTTAAATCTTATTCATTTGATGGGGAAATTCAATACCCACTCTTAACTCGTCAATTTAAGGACTCCAAGGGAAATTTTGCTGGGCTATGCCTATTACAAACTTTTGATGAACTAAACTTGCATATTCTTAATGGGGCAATGTATGGTGATTATCCAGCTGAATATACATATTGGTCTAGCGCTGGCTTTTCAACAATTGATTATATGGCTATCTCACCTTCGCTTTTTACTCAGCTGGTAAATTTTAGAATTGTTATCCGGTGTGAGAGTGACCACCTCCCGGGGGAATTACTCCTAAATTTTGATACTTTACCTAAATTGGATGTGATTTGTACCCCCACTTCTGATCTGGAGGTTTGTCCCTCTCGGGTGAGATGGTCGGATAGTTTGGGTGCTAGGGTGGACTCCTTACTGACGTCTCGTAACATTGATATGCTTCGCTCAGTTATACTATCTGGTGGTTGTGAACTTGGGCCAGACTTTTTAAGATCTTATGACAAAATAATACAGACCCTACAACCTATTCTTACTCGGCCAAAGCCTGGGGGAGCTGGTGGGATCTCAAAAAGCTCCCATGGGTGGTTTGATGAGGAGTGTTACAAAGCTAAACACCAACTTACTGCTGCCCTTTTGGTCCACAGAACTACTCTGACCTCTACCTCATTGGCTGAGGCGATGGATAGGAAGAAAGCTTATAAACTTCTTATAAAGCGCAAAAAGAGCGAAGCAGTTATGGCTGACTGGAATCAATTAATTATGGCAGCTAAAGCTAGAAACTCTGCAGTCTTCTGGAGACTGATTACCTGTCAGTTACGATGCAATTCTATTCTTTTTGATTATGTAATCCCCCCATTAGTTTGGGAGCAACATTTCACGAAGTTATTCCAAAAGGAGGACGATTTAGTCTTCCATTTAACAGACATTTCGGCTCCATCATCAGACTGGCCTCCGGTGTCATGCAGTGAAATCAATGCTCTTATTACCCAGTTGAAATCAGGCAAAGCCCCAGGTATTGACCATATTACCGCAGAGATACTTAAGAGTAACATGGCTTGGTGGTCTCCTGTTTTAGCTTCCCTATTCACTTTTATAGACCGAACCACTCAGATCCCGAGTGATTGGGGCATAGCAATCATTATTCCTATCTACAAAAAGGGAGATAGGAGACTCCCAGAGAACTATCGCCCAATTAGTTTACTTAGCACTATTGCTAAACTCTATGCTAGGCATCTGTATGGCAAATTGGTGGATTGGTGCGATAGAGAAAACATTCTATCGGATGAGCAATTTGGATTTAGAGCGGATCGATCAGTTTTGGATCCGGCTTTAATCCTTCAACATCTTGTTGGGAAATATGTGCTTGCTCATAAGGCTGCTCTTTTTGCCGCCTTTATCGATTTTAGGGCTGCATTTGACCTGATCCCGCGTGATAAATTATGGTCTAAGCTGTCTGAATCCACAATTGATCGTCATCTTCTATGCCTCATTCGCAAGCTTCATAATAATTCTAGGATCAGAGTTCGTTGTTCTAGAGTTGGGCATCTTACTAAGGAAGTACTGGTATCTAGAGGAGTTAGACAGGGATGCATTTTGGCTCCCTTGCTGTTTAACCTATATATTAATTCATTGATCGCTCACTTGAATCAACTGCATCACCATCCACCTAAGTTAGGCACAAGACATTTGTCCATTTTGCTTTATGCTGATGATGCGGTAATTTTATCTAGAACTCAAGTGGGTTTAAGGAGAGCTATGCGTGCCCTTGATGATTATTGTAAGTTGAATCTGCTGGAAGTTAATTGTTCCAAAACTAAAATTGTGGTATTTGCAAGACGTCCTATTTTACATCGCTGGTTTTTTAATGGAGTCCAACTTGAACAAGTGAAACAATTCAAATATCTCGGGATTGTTTTTTCTGCTACTGGATCACGACTACTGCACAGAGATTATGTTATCCAGAGTGGAAGAAGAAGTGCTAATTTGATCCAGTCCTTTTTCCGCTCTAGAGGTGCTCAGTATGTCCCAGCAGCCATCAAACTATTTAATGCAAAGGTAAGGGCTCAACTACTGTATGGTGTTCAGTTGGGGCTATACTCCAATTTCGAGAAAGTTGAGGCAATACAATCAACCTTTCTGAAAAACATCTTTCAAGTACCTGGCTGTGTGCCCAGAGTAGTGCTGCGCCTTGAGGCAGGATTGATTAAAGTTGAAGCCTGGGCATGGCTTTTCATTTTGAGCTATTGGCTCAAATTGATGTTTAGGCCTATTGGTATTGTCTCATTGATTTTTCAAGATTCTTATCGCTCAGCCTGGTTGGAAGCTATTGAAGCGAGATTGCAGTACTATGGATTTTCACCTGCAGCCATCCTTAGTTTGCCTTATGAGGAGGCTAGGGGCAGACTTAAGGAAAGGATTCTCGATATGGAATCTCAGATTGACAGGAGTTTAATTCCTAGGGGTGTTTTCCTGAATGTCGAAACTGTAAGCTATTCCCCAGCCAGATATGTATCTCTTCTTACAGTACCTAAATTTCGTAGGGCTTTAACTTTGGCCCGTTGTAACGCCTTGAATACAGCTGTGCTGCAGGGGAGATTCCAAAATATTCCTTATCATTGCCGTGTTTGTCCGTGTGGATCGGGAGAAGTTGAGACGACGGCTCATGTTCTTTTGTATTGCCAATTTTACAGTGATATTAGGAAGAAATACATTTCACCTCAACTTATCCTGTTTCCAGGATTAACTGAAACTGATTATTTAAATTTAATTTTAAAGGATTGTAAAGAGGAGAACTTACTCAATGTTGCTAAATTCTGTTATATTTGTGGTGTTATTCGGAATGAAGTTGTTAATTCTAAATGATTTTATTTTTGTAATTCTGGCCATTGGCTGTATTAATAAAGACTGACTTAAGATAAGTAGGCAATCCTGGAAAGGTGTCCACTCCCGGCCGAGTCAGCTGAATAGGAGGAACTTGCCATATTGGAAAGGTGTCCACTCCCGGCCCAGTCAGCTGAATAGTAGGAACTTGCCAATTTGGAAAGGTGTCCACTCCCGGCCCAGTCAGCGGAATAGGAGGAACATCCCATTTTGAAAAGGTGTCCACTCCAGGCCCAGTCAGCTGAATAGGAGGAACATCCCATTTTGAAAAGGTGTCCACTCCCGGCCCAGTCAGCTGAATAGGAGGAACTTGCCATTTTGAAAAGGTGTCCACTCCCGGCCCAGTCAGCTGAATAGGAGGAACTTGCCATTTTGAAAAGGTGTCCACTCCCGGCCCAGTCAGCTAAATAGGAGGAACTTGCCATTTTGGAAAGGTGTCCACTCCCGGCCCAGTCAGCTGAATATGAGGAACTTGCCATTTTGAAAAGGTGTCCACTCCCGGCCCAGTCAGCTGAATATGAGGAACATGCCATTTTGGAAAGGTGTCCACTCCCGGCCCAGTCAGCTGAATAGGAGGAACTTGCCATTTTGGAAAGGTGTACACTCCCGGCCCAGTCAGCTGAATAGGAGGAACATGCCATTTTGAAAAGGTGTCCACACTCCCGGCCCAGTCAGCTGAATAGGAGGAACTTGCCATTTTGAAAAGGTGTCCACTCCCGGCCCAGTCAGCTGAATAGGAGGAACTTGCCATATTGGAAAGGTGTCCACTCCCGGCCCAGTCAGCTGAATAGGAGGAACTTGCCATTTTGAAAAGGGGTCCACTCCCGGCCCAGTCAGCTGTATATGAGGAACTTGCCATTTTGAAAAGCTGTCCACACTCCCAGCCAAGTCAGCTCAATATGAGGAACTTGCCATTTTGAAAAGGGGTCCACACTCCCGGCCCAGTCAGCTGAATAGGAGGAACATGCCATTTTGAAAAGGTGTCCACTCCCGGCCCAGTCAGCTGAATAGGAGGAACTTGCCATTTTGGAAAGGTGTCCACACTCCCGGCCCAGTCAGCTGAATATGAGGAACTTGCCATTTTGGAAAGGTGTCCACACTCTCAGCCCAGTCAGCTGAATAGGAGGAAAATGCCATTTTGGAAAGGTGTCCACTCCCGGCCCAGTCAGCTGAATAGGAGGAACATGCCATTTTGAAAAGGTGTCCACTCCTGGCCCATTCAGCTGAATAGGAGGAACATGCCATTTTGAAAAGGTGTCCACACTCCCGGCCCAGTCAGCTGAATATGAGGAACTTGCCATTTTGAAAAGATGTCCACACTCCCGGCCCAGTCAGCTGAATAGGAGGAACATGCCATTTTGGAAAGGTGTCCACACTCTAAGCCCAGTCACCTGAATAGGAGGAACATGCCATTTTGAAAAGGTGTCCACTCCCGGCCCAGTCAGCTGAATATGAGGAACATGCCATTTTGGAAAGGTGTCCACTCCCGGCCCAGTAAGCTGAATAGGAGGAACATGCCATTTTGAAAAGGTGTCCATTCCCGGCCCAGTCAGCTGAATAGGAGGAACATGCCATTTTGAAAAGGTGTCCACTCCCGGCCCAGTCAGCTGAATATGAGGAACTTGCCATTTTGAAAAGGTGTCCACACTCCTGGCCCAGTCAGCTGAATATGAGGAACATGCCATTTTGGAAAGGTGTCCACACTCCCGGCCCAGTCAGCTGAAAATGAGGAACATGCTATTTTGGAAAGGTGTCCACTCCCGGCCCAGTCAGCTGAATATGAGGAACTTGCCATTTTGAAAAGGTGTCCACACTCCCGGCCCAGTCAGCTGAATATGAGGAACTTGCCATTTTGAAAAGGTGTCCACACTCCCGGCCCAGTCAGCTGAATAGGAGGTGCATGCCATTTTGGAAAGGTGTCCACACTCTCAGCCCAGTCAGCTGAATAGTAGGAACATGCCATTTTGGAAAGGTGTCCACTCCCGGCCCAGTCAGCTGAATAGGAGGAACTTGCCATTTTGAAAAGGTGTCCACACTCTAAGCCCAGTCAGCTGAAAAGGAGGAACATGCCATTTTGAAAAGGTGTCCACTCCCGGCCCAGTCAGCTGAATATGAGGAACATGCCATTTTGGAAAGGTGTCCACTCCCGGCCCAGTCAGCTGAATAGGAGGAACATCCCATTTTGAAAAGGTGTCCACACTCCCGGCCCAGTCAGCTAAATAAGAGGAACTTGCCATTTTGGAAAGGTGTCCACACTCCCGGCCCAGTCAGCTAAATAAGAGGTACTTGCCATTTTGGAAAGGTGTCCACACTCCCGGCCCAGTCAGCTGAATAGGAGGAACTTGCCATTTTGGAAAGGTGTCCACTCCCGGCCCAGTCAGCTGAATAGGAGGAACTTGCCATTTTGGAAAGGTGTCCACACTCCCGGCCCAGTCAGCTGAATAGGAGGAACTTGCCATTTTGAAAAGGTGTCCACACTCCCGGCCCAGACAGCTAAATAAGAGGAACTTGCCATTTTGGAAAGGTGTCCACTCCCGGCCCAGTCAGCTGAATAGGAGGAACTTGCCATTTTGGAAAGGTGTCCACTCCCGGCCCAGTCAGCTGAATAGGAGGAACTTGCCATTTTGGAAAGGTGTCCACTCCCGGCCCAGTCAGCTGAATAGGAGGAACTTGCCATTTTGGAAAGGTGTCCACTCCTGGCCCAGTCAGCTGAATATGAGGAACTTGCCATTTTGAAAAGGTGTCCACACTCCCGGCCCAGTCAGCTAAATAAGAGGAACTTGCCATTTTGGAAAGGTGTCCACACTCCCGGCCCAGTCAGCTGAATAGGAGGAACTTGCCATTTTGGAAAGGTGTCCACTCCCGGCCGAGTCAGCTGAATAGGAGGAACTTGCCATATTGGAAAGGTGTCCACTCCCGGCCCAGTCAGCTGAATAGTAGGAACTTGCCAATTTGGAAAGGTGTCCACTCCCGGCCCAGTCAGCGGAATAGGAGGAACATCCCATTTTGAAAAGGTGTCCACTCCAGGCCCAGTCAGCTGAATAGGAGGAACTTGCCATTTTGGAAAGGTGTCCACTCCCGGCCCAGTCAGCTGAATAGGAGGAACTTGCCATTTTGAAAAGGTGTCCACTCCCGGCCCAGTCAGCTGAATATGAGGAACTGGGCCGGGAGTGGACACCTTTCCAAAATGGCAAGTTCCTCCTATTCAGCTGACTGGGCCGGGAGTGGACACCTTTCCAAAATGGCAAGTTCCTCCTATTCAGCTGACTTGGCCGGGAGTGTGGACACCTTTCCAAAATGGCAAGTACCTCTTATTTAGCTGACTGGGCCGGGAGTGTGGACACCTTTCCAAAATGGCAAGTTCCTCTTATTTAGCTGACTGGGCCGGGAGTGTGGACACCTTTTCAAAATGGGATGTTCCTCCTATTCAGCTGACTGGGCCGGGAGTGGACACCTTTCCAAAATGGCAAGTTCCTCCTATTCAGCTGACTGGGCCGGGAGTGGACACCTTTCCAAAATGGCAAGTTCCTCTTATTTAGCTGACTGGGCCGGGAGTGTGGACACCTTTTCAAAATGGCAAGTTCCTCCTATTCAGCTGACTGGGCCGGGAGTGTGGACACCTTTCCAAAATGGCAAGTTCCTCCTATTCAGCTGACTGGGCCGGGAGTGGACACCTTTCCAAAATGGCAAGTTCCTCCTATTCAGCTGACTGGGCCGGGAGTGTGGACACCTTTCCAAAATGGCAAGTACCTCTTATTTAGCTGACTGGGCCGGGAGTGTGGACACCTTTCCAAAATGGCAAGTTCCTCTTATTTAGCTGACTGGGCCGGGAGTGTGGACACCTTTTCAAAATGGGATGTTCCTCCTATTCAGCTGACTGGGCCGGGAGTGGACACCTTTCCAAAATGGCAAGTTCCTCCTATTCAGCTGACTGGGCCGGGAGTGGACACCTTTCCAAAATGGCAAGTTCCTCTTATTTAGCTGACTGGGCCGGGAGTGGACACCTTTTCAAAATGGGATGTTCCTCCTATTCAGCTGACTGGGCCGGGAGTGGACACCTTTCCAAAATGGCAAGTTCCTCTTATTTAGCTGACTGGGCCGGGAGTGTGGACACCTTTTCAAAATGGGATGTTCCTCCTATTCAGCTGACTGGGCCGGGAGTGGACACCTTTCCAAAATGGCAAGTTCCTCCTATTCAGCTGACTGGGCCGGGAGTGGACACCTTTCCAAAATGGCAAGTTCCTCTTATTTAGCTGACTGGGCCGGGAGTGTGGACACCTTTTCAAAATGGGATGTTCCTCCTATTCAGCTGACAGGGCTGGGAGTGTGGACACCTTTCCAAAATGGCAAGTACCTCTTATTTAGCTGACTGGGCCGGGAGTGTGGACACCTTTTCAAAATGGGATGTTCCTCCTATTCAGCTGACTGGGCCGGGAGTGGACACCTTTCCAAAATGGCAAGTTCCTCCTATTCAGCTGACTGGGCCGGGAGTGGACACCTTTCCAAAATGGCAAGTTCCTCTTATTTAGCTGACTGGGCCGGGAGTGGACACCTTTTCAAAATGGGATGTTCCTCCTATTCAGCTGACTGGGCCGGGAGTGGACACCTTTCCAAAATGGCAAGTTCCTCTTATTTAGCTGACTGGGCCGGGAGTGTGGACACCTTTCCAAAATGGCAAGTTCCTCCTATTCAGCTGACTGGGCCGGGAGTGGACACATTTCCAAAATGGCAAGTTCCTCTTATTTAGCTGACTGGGCCGGGAGTGTGTACACCTTTCCAAAATGGCAAGTTCCTCCTATTCAGCTGACAGCGCCGGGAGTGGACACCTTTCCAAAATGGCAAGTTCCTCTTATTTAGCTGACTGGGCCGGGAGTGTGGACACCTTTTCAAAATGGGATGTTCCTCCTATTCAGCTGACTGGGCCGGGAGTGGACACCTTTCCAAAATGGCAAGTTCCTCCTATTCAGCTGACTGGGCCGGGAGTGGACACCTTTCCAAAATGGCAAGTTCCTCTTATTTAGCTGACTGGGCCGGGAGTGTGGACACCTTTTCAAAATGGCAAGTTCCTCCTATTCAGCTGACTGGGCCGGGAGTGTGGACACCTTTCCAAAATGGCAAGTTCCTCCTATTCAGCTGACTGGGCCGGGAGTGGACACCTTTCCAAAATGGCAAGTTCCTCCTATTCAGCTGACTGGGCCGGGAGTGTGGACACCTTTCCAAAATGGCAAGTACCTCTTATTTAGCTGACTGGGCCGGGAGTGTGGACACCTTTCCAAAATGGCAAGTTCCTCTTATTTAGCTGACTGGGCCGGGAGTGTGGACACCTTTTCAAAATGGGATGTTCCTCCTATTCAGCTGACTGGGCCGGGAGTGGACACCTTTCCAAAATGGCAAGTTCCTCCTATTCAGCTGACTGGGCCGGGAGTGGACACCTTTCCAAAATGGCAAGTTCCTCTTATTTAGCTGACTGGGCCGGGAGTGGACACCTTTTCAAAATGGGATGTTCCTCCTATTCAGCTGACTGGGCCGGGAGTGGACACCTTTCCAAAATGGCAAGTTCCTCTTATTTAGCTGACTGGGCCGGGAGTGTGGACACCTTTTCAAAATGGGATGTTCCTCCTATTCAGCTGACTGGGCCGGGAGTGGACACCTTTCCAAAATGGCAAGTTCCTCCTATTCAGCTGACTGGGCCGGGAGTGGACACCTTTCCAAAATGGCAAGTTCCTCTTATTTAGCTGACTGGGCCGGGAGTGTGGACACCTTTTCAAAATGGGATGTTCCTCCTATTCAGCTGACAGGGCTGGGAGTGTGGACACCTTTCCAAAATGGCAAGTACCTCTTATTTAGCTGACTGGGCCGGGAGTGTGGACACCTTTTCAAAATGGGATGTTCCTCCTATTCAGCTGACTGGGCCGGGAGTGGACACCTTTCCAAAATGGCAAGTTCCTCCTATTCAGCTGACTGGGCCGGGAGTGGACACCTTTCCAAAATGGCAAGTTCCTCTTATTTAGCTGACTGGGCCGGGAGTGGACACCTTTTCAAAATGGGATGTTCCTCCTATTCAGCTGACTGGGCCGGGAGTGGACACCTTTCCAAAATGGCAAGTTCCTCTTATTTAGCTGACTGGGCCGGGAGTGTGGACACCTTTCCAAAATGGCAAGTTCCTCCTATTCAGCTGACTGGGCCGGGAGTGGACACATTTCCAAAATGGCAAGTTCCTCTTATTTAGCTGACTGGGCCGGGAGTGTGTACACCTTTCCAAAATGGCAAGTTCCTCCTATTCAGCTGACAGCGCCGGGAGTGGACACCTTTCCAAAATGGCAAGTTCCTCTTATTTAGCTGACTGGGCCGGGAGTGTGGACACCTTTTCAAAATGGGATGTTCCTCCTATTCAGCTGACTGGGCCGGGAGTGGACACATTTCCAAAATGGCAAGTTCCTCTTATTTAGCTGACTGGGCCGGGAGTGGACACCTTTTCAAAATGGCAAGTTCCTCCTATTCAGCTGACTGGGCCGGGAGTGTGGACACCTTTCCAAAATGGCAAGTTCCTCCTATTCAGCTGACTGGGCCGGGAGTGGACACATTTCCAAAATGGCAAGTTCCTCTTATTTAGCTGACTGGGCCGGGAGTGTGTACACCTTTCCAAAATGGCAAGTTCCTCCTATTCAGCTGACAGCGCCGGGAGTGGACACCTTTCCAAAATGGCAAGTTCCTCTTATTTAGCTGACTGGGCCGGGAGTGTGGACACCTTTTCAAAATGGGATGTTCCTCCTATTCAGCTGACTGGGCCGGGAGTGGACACATTTCCAAAATGGCAAGTTCCTCTTATTTAGCTGACTGGGCCGGGAGTGGACACCTTTTCAAAATGGCAAGTTCCTCCTATTCAGCTGACTGGGCCGGGAGTGGACACCTTTCCAAAATGGCAAGTTCCTCTTATTTAGCTGACTGGGCCGGGAGTGTGGACACCTTTCCAAAATGGCAAGTTCCTCCTATTCAGCTGACTGGGCCGGGAGTGGACACCTTTCCAAAATGGCAAGTTCCTCTTATTTAGCTGACTGGGCCGGGAGTTGACACCTTTCCAAAATGGCAAGTTCCTCCTATTCAGCTGACTGGGCCGGGAGTGTGGACACCTTTCCAAATGGCAAGTTCCTCCTATTCAGCTGACTGGGCCGGGAGTGGACACCTTTCCAAAATGGCAAGTTCCTCTTATTTAGCTGACTGGGCCGGGAGTGTGGACACCTTTCCAAAATGGCAAGTTCCTCCTATTCAGCTGACTGGGCCGGGAGTGGACACATTTCCAAAATGGCAAGTTCCTCTTATTTAGCTGACTGGGCCGGGAGTGTGGACACCTTTCCAAAATGGCAAGTTCCTCCTATTCAGCTGACAGGGCCGGGAGTGGACACCTTTCCAAAATGGCAAGTTCCTCTTATTTAGCTGACTGGGCCGGGAGTGTGGACACCTTTTCAAAATGGGATGTTCCTCCTATTCAGCTGACAGGGCCGGGAGTGGACACATTTCCAAAATGGCAAGTTCCTCTTATTTAGCTGACTGGGCCGGGAGTGTGGACACATTTCCAAAATGGCAAGTTCCTCTTATTTAGCTGACTGGGCCGGGAGTGTGGACACCTTTTCAAAATGGCAAGTTCCTCCTATTCAGCTGACTGGGCCGGGAGTGGACACATTTCCAAAATGGCAAGTTCCTCTTATTTAGCTGACTGGGCCAGGAGTGGACACCTTTTCAGAATTGTGTTTAGCTGGTTGCGCCAAGAGTGGGTGCCTTCCCAAAATGGCAGCTCTCTCATATTGAGCAGGGGGAGAGAAACAGTCTCTTTCCAGCCCCAGGACAACATCTCTCCAGTGGCTGTTGTTGGTATTAACTAACTAACTAACTAACAACTTTGAGAACTTTCATTGAAGAAGCAGTATATAAATCATCATCATCATCAGACTAGAAGTGTGAGCACTGTAAGATATTCCCCTCAGGGGATAATGGAGCCATTCTGGAAAGAGCATCTAGGCTCCAGGTTCCCTCCCTGGCAGCATCTTCAAGATCAGGCTGAGAGAGATTCCTGCCTGCAACCTTGGAGAAGCCGCTGCCAGTCTGGTTTGACAATACTGAGCTTGATGGACCAAGAGTCTGACTCAGTATATGGCAGCTTCCTCTGTTCCTATCATCATCATTATCATCTCCCGATTTCAAATTTGCAGGAAACATTTGAAATGTTTGCAACCACGGCTTGAAAGACCTCTAGGGCTCTTCGGCCAGCCAGATCAATGGACACAAATCGATATCATTATGTTTGACTTACCTTGTTCTTTCTCTGCCTCGGAGACTCCTTTGAATGCATTCATGGCCTTCCTGGGGAATTTCGTTTAATTTCTTGGCAGGGCTCCCGATTCCTCCTGTCATATCCCAGAGGCAGCCCTATAAATAAAGGTCAGTGCGTCTTATCAACAGAGTCAGCAAAAGAGCTGGGCTCATTCTGGTTGAGGAGGTCAGCTTGTGCCTGGCTGTATCTCCTGGGACATTTTAACGGGGGAGCACAGGATGGGATGTACAAAAAGTTCTCTGCACTAAGAAAACTCAGTCAGGGGGCTGGGCTACAATCATTTCCCCAGGCTAGGAACATAGGATGCTGCCTTCTACTGAGTCTGACTCTTGGTCCACCCAGTTCACTCTTGTCTTCTCTGATTGGCAGCAGCTCTAAAAAGTTTCAGGAAGTTTCAGCCCCACCTGGAGATGCTGCCAGGGATTGAACCTGGGACCTTCTCCATGCAAAGCAGACACACTACTGCTGAGCTAAGGTCCTTCCTCAAATGTGTAACATGGTGTCCAAGTGTCTTTAGAACTTCCATGGTTCCGAAATCTGTTAGACATTTAATAAATCTGAATCTGCACCTTAGGCAGTTACTGGATGTTGGTTTGTTTCACCCTGTTTTGTTTTATTCAGGCCCCATGTCTTCTAATGACCTCCCATGACCCAGGCTTTCTGCTTTCTGCACAAGAGTCCTGTAAGAATGGAGCTGCCCAAACAAACCAAGATCAAGCCATGATTGCGGCTTCAGACACCAACGAGACCACCGTCTTGCAAGTGGCCAAGAATGGAGCTACCCAAATAAACCAAGATCAAGATTGCGGCTTAGGACACCACACGAGACCACCATCTTGCAAGTGGACAAGAATGGAGCTGCCCAAACAAACCAAGATCAAGCCACGATTGCGGCATCGGACACCACACGAGACCACCGTCTTGCAAGTGGGCAAGAATGGAGCTGCCCAAACAAACCAAGATCAAGCCACAATTGTGGCATCAGACACCACACGAGACCACCATCTTGCAAGTGGGCAAGAATGGAGCTGCCCAAACAAACCAAGATCAAGATTGTGGCTTCAGACACCACACGAGACCACCATCTTGCAAGTGGACAAGAATGGAGCTACCCAAACAAACCAAGATCAAGATTGCGGCTTCAGACACCACACGAGACCACCGTCTTGCAAGTGGGCAAGAATGGAGCTGCACGAACAAACCAAGATCAAGCCACGATTGCGGCATCAGACACCACACAAGACCACTGTCTTGCAAGTGGGCAAGAATGGAGCTGCCCAAACAAACCAAAATCAAGATTGTGGCTTCGGACACCACACGAGACCACCGTCTTGCAAGTGGACAGGAATGGAGCTGTCCAAACAAACCAAAATCAAGCCACAATTGTGGCGTCGGACACCACACGAGACCACAGTCAAGACAAACCAACCAACTTCACACGTTGGTTTCAGATCCTCACTCAAATGCCAGGGGCATAGTGATGTTGGCAGTGGCCCCCGGAGGAGATGTGGGGTGACCCCCGTTGCTACTTCCACCTGCAACTCACACCCATGGCTCATGCACCTCTCATTTGTCACTTGCTGCTCACACACTGCCCAGCTGCCGATCCCGCCTCGCTCTGTCCTGTTTACGGGCCTGCTGCACCCACGTGTCCAGTTCCCCCCGCCTCTCTAGAGGTAAGTCGCTTTTGCAATGCTCCAAAAAGGGCTCCTTCAACATCCATCAATTTGCGATACATTTGGTGAGCACACGTGTTCCCGTGTCTGATTCCAGTCTAAGAGACTCAAATGCTCAAGAATCCATTAGATGCATTAAAGATTCATTGGGTCTGTCTTCAGCCTAGTTTACGGCCCCTTGGGGACAAAGATGAGGGCAGAGGTCCTTTCATTCTGGAAAAACACAGAATTAAACAGAGTACTGGGGTCTGACATGAGAAACTGTTGCAGCCAAGCAGAAAAATAGGCCTATAGCTTCATCTTAAATGCTTTTCACAGTAGGCCTGTGCAAAATTGGATCGGTTAAATCGGAAACAATCCAATTTTATTCGGATCGGGGGGGTCCAGAGAGGGTTTGAACCCAAACTTGCAGAGCCCAGTTCGGAAGAGACTTTTCCAACCCCATTTGGGGGGAAAATCGGAGGATTTTGAAGCTCCAAATGGCAGTGGGAATCTGCACCGCCCTCCCAGATCATGGCTGGCAGGGGGCAGCCATCTCTTGGCACCTCTCTGCCCACCTGCCTGCCTGCCCCTGCATTCATTTTTTTTAGTTTTTAAGAACATTTAGCATGTAATTGTACTTACAGGTTAAAAGTGGAAGCAGACGATTCTTTGACATCACATCACTTTCCCGGAGATTCTCTGGTGTTACATCATTTCCTCTGTGATTTTCGGATGTGTAATAACTTTTCTTCTGTATTCTCTGTGAGTACAGTTTCCGGCTTACATTTAAAAATCAATTTAAAGTCAGTCAGATTCACTTCTAATTAAATACACAAAGAGTCCAACCATCCTTACCTACTTGTGTGCCAGCTTTGAAAGCTCCTGGGGTAACCATTGGAGGTGGGGGGTGTCTTTCCCCATATACATCTATGGGGATTTTTGCAGGTTTTACCAATCTGATTTTACTGAACCTCAATTCTGAAGGGTCCCAAAGAACCTGTTTTGATATTTGTGATCCAAATCCAATTTTTTTCAATCCTGCGCACCTGGTCTTGTGGTAGCAAGCACGACATGTCCCTTTTGCTAAGCAGGGTCTGCCCTGGTTTGCATTTGAATGGGAGACTACATGTGTGAGCACTGTAACAGATTCCTGTTAGGGGATGGGGAAAGCACCTGCTTGCTTCCATGCAGAAAGTCCCAAGTTCCCTCCCTAGCAGCATCTCCAGATAGGGCTGAGAGAGACTCCTGCCTGCCACCTTGGAGAAGCCGCTGCCAGTCTGTGCAGGCAATACTGAGCTAGATGGACCAATGGTCTGACTCAGTGTATGGCAGCTACCTATGTTCCTACTACACAGACCCACAGCTGGGCTGGGCTAGGGTGAGCCTGGTCTCCCTGAAAATTTTCTCTGCCTTCCCAAATAATTTTTAAATTGCGACATTGCAATGTGATGGAGAGTAACGAAGATGGTAAAACCAGCCCCCCCCCCCATTTTTGGCAAACACCCCCCCATAATAGAGCCAATGTCGTTGCCATGCTGTTCACCATCTAGGGAGGCAGTAGCAATCACTTTTATTGTTAAAATTAGACGGTTTACTCTGATGATTATATGCACCTGCCAACCCATTCTAAGTGGGCAAAGAGGCACCTTCTAACATGGTGCTTCTCTGTATTGAGCAGGGGGAGAGCAACTGGCTCTCTCCATCCCCAGCACAGAACCCCTCCAGTGACTGTTGTTGGTGTCTGTCTTATGTTTCTTTTTAGATTGTGAGCCCTTTGGGGACAGGGATCCATTTTGTTTATCTTATTTATTTGTTATTTCTCTGTATGAACTGCCCTGAGCCATTTTTTGAAGGGCGGTATAGAAATCAAATCAAATTTTTAAAAAAATCAAAAAATTAAATTGAGACCAGTTGGACTAATCTCGAACATCTATTGAAGCTAAATACTGATTACCAATCGGCTTCTGTTATCATTGCTGGATATTTCAATGCTCATCTTGGCTCAGATAATTATGCCGTTTCTTCCTCTACATTTAATACATTCGGAGGAAATGAAGAGGACTTCAGAGTAAGTCTGAGAAATTCTAAAGTCATGACTATCAATGCGGCAAGTGTTACACTGTACACTGGTTTGAGACATAGGAACAGAGGGAGCCGCCGAATACAGAGTCAGACCCTTCGTCAACCAAGCTCAGTACAGTCATCCCTCGCTGATCACGGTTTTCCCAATCGTGGATTTGAGTATCGGTGACTGGGAAATTGTGACCACCCTTGCCAACCGTGACCAAAGTATCCATGGCTTGGTGAGGGGCTTTTTAATTGGCAGGCTTGGGAGGGATTCCTGGGGTCAGGGGGTCATTTCCAGGGGGTCAGTGGTGATTTGGGGGAATTGGGCTGATTTTCATGGGTTCGGGGGATCATTTCTGGGGCTCAGGGGGACATTTCTGGGGGTCGGGAGGCTCTATCTACTTTTTACTATATTTTGTGGTCTTTCCCCTAACCCTAACCCCTGATAACTGGGCAAAGAGGCAGCTTTTTAACGTGGCGATTCTCTTTATTTATCAGGGGCAGAGTAACTGGCCTATCCAGCCCCAGCACAGCACCCCTCCAGTGGCTGTTGTTGGTATCTATCTTATATTTCTTTTTAGATTGTGAGCCCTTTGGGGACAGGGAGCTTATTTCTCTATGTACACCACTTTGGAAACATTTGTTGAAAAGCGGTATATAAATTTATTTATTTATTGATTGATTGATTAGAAACATTTAATATACTGCCCACTCCGAAGACTCTGGGCGGTATACAAAAACATGCAAAGCAAGACAGCATTAAAACTACCTTCTAAATTAAAAACTAAAGTAAGTAACAAAAAAGAAAAAAACAACAACTAGGTAAACTACAGGGCCAAAGCCTGGCGAAAAAGAAAAGTCTTCAATAGAGATGTAAAAATCAATAAGGAAGGAGCTTATTGATAAGTATAAATATTTGTTGTTGTTTTCTCGACCGTGAATGGAACCCTCGCGGTAACTTGGTGAGGGACGACTGTACTGTCCGCGCAGACTGGCAGCTGCTGCTCCAAGGTTACAGGCAGGAGTCTCCCCTGGCCCTATCTGGAGATGCTGCCAGGGAGGGAACTTGGGACCTTCTGCTCTTCCCAGAGCAGCCCCATTATCCCCTGTGGGGAAGATCTTCCAGTGCTCACATTCAAATGGGCGGACTCTGCTTAGCAAAGGGGACAATTCAGTAACACAGGGTGCAGAGGCTTATATCGTCTAGCTGAAGCCCGGCAAATCAGGTCAAAGCCAGAAGACAGTGAAATCGGAGGGGTTCCAGTGGAAACAGCAGGACTCCCTTTCTCCAAAGGCATTTGTCAATCCTTTCCAGACAGTTTCGCCCTTCCGGGCAGCAGCCATGAGCTATGTTTTCATGTCTTTATTCCCTCCCTGACATGCCTGCTTCCCCGCTACATCCAGGCCCGAGATTGCCTGTCAAGGGTTGTAAGAGGGAGTTTAGCATTTGGCTCGGGCAGAATGACACATCGACTCGGTTCTGAACAATTCCCTCCCGCGCTGGAAAGCTCCGGCTATGCTCGAGGAAGGCACATGATCTGACTTTGACAATAATAGGGACTCCAAGGCTCAGGAGCCTGGGACCTTCTGCGTACAAAGCAAATCCGCTAGCACTGAGCTAGTGACCCATCCCCTCATGGGCAGCATTTTGAGACTCTCCGCATTAAATAAAATTAAAGCCATGGGTTTAATTAAAAAAACCTTAACGGTAATCAGAGTTGTGGCTACAAAAGAAAAGAAAACCTATCTGCATTCAAATTGATTTAAATAGCCTCAACCCGGCCTCTGAAGCGTGCAATCGTTGTTAATGCAAATATCTTGCTTTCTCCGGATAAAGATTAGAATTTAATGGCTAACTATTCCAAGTCCCTATTACTTTAAAGAGCAGCACCCAAACGTGACCAGGGACGTGGGCCATACAGGATGGAAAGGTATTTCCCTTGTTTTGGGAACTTCATTGGTGAGCCACACAGCCATCTGGTGGCCAGATGATATCAGGACAAGTGGAAATTTAATAGAGTAAACATCCGGTTGCTTGCTGCCATTGGCTGTGATGTCACTGAGTAGTGGCCAAGATTCTAACAACTTTTGGGAAAGGTTCTGTCGTGGAATATTGCCGCTCCTGAACATCGGAACATAAGAAGCTGCCATATACCGAGTCAGACCTTTGATCCATCTAGCTCAGTATTGTCTACACAGACTGGCAGCAGCTTCTCCAAGGTTGCAGGCAGGAATCTCTCCTTGGAGAGAGACTGGAGTCTTGGAGATGCCAGGGTGGGAACTCGGAACCTTCTGCATGCAAGCAGGCAGGTTCTCTTCCCAGAGAGGTCCCATCCCCTAAAGGGAATATCTTACAGTGCTCACATGGAGTCTCCCACTCAAAAGCAAACCAGCATGCATGTCAGTTTCAGTCCTTAGCAGCATCTCCAAGTAAGGCTGGGAAAGACCCCTGTCTGAGGCCCTGCCCAGGAGAGATGCTGCCAGTCAGGGGAGACAGTATTGAACAAGATGGGCCCAGGGTCTGACTCAGTAGACAGCAGCTTCTTAAGAGATGGGGCCACAACTCAGTGGTAGGGCAACTGCTTTGCACACGGAAGGTCTCGAGTTCAGGCCCTGGCAGCATCTCCAGTAGGGCTGGGAAAGACCCCTGCCTGAAACCTTGGAGAAGCCGCTGCCAGTCAATGTGGACAATACTGAGCTAGATGGACCAAGGGTCTGACATGATATAAAGCAACTTCCTATACACCGAGCAGAAAACCAGAAATGCAATAGTAGGCCAAATATCTGTTAAAAATGGCAAACGGTTCAAAATCTGTCTGAAAAGGGAAAAGAAGCTGGTCAGATCTATCCTGATAGATGTGTGTGGCCAGAGTGACTTCTGTCTTTTCCAGGAACCAAGAGAGTCAGGCAGCAGTCTGGGGATGGGGGATTGTCTGTCATTTTGATCTATTTATTTGTACATTTCTATCCTGCTCTTCCTCCAAGGACCCCAGAGCAGTGCACATGGTTATGTTTATCCCCACAACAGCCCTGCGAGGTAGGTTAGGCTGAGTGGGATGTGACAGGCCTGGAGTCACCCAGTGAATTTTGTGGTTGAAGCGGGATTTGAACTGGGGATTTGATTATGTTTCAGACATAATCAAGGAGGCCGTGAAATATGGGAGTAATAAAACTCGCTTGTTCAGGACTATATTCAACTGACTGAGATTTAAGCAAGAATGGTTTGATTTTAATATTTTTCTCTTTGTAAAAAAAAAATCTTTTGTTCATGGGTGGTGGCTTCTCAGATATGTGGTAAGATGTAGTAACTGGGTGTGGACTACAGAGTTTGGGAGAAGTTATTGTGATGCTAACTGAGCAAAGAGGCACCTTTCTAAAGTGGCGATTCTCTTTGTTCAGCAGGGGGAGAGCAACTGGCCCTATCCATCCCCAGCACAGCATCCCTCCAGTGGCTGTTGCTGGGGTCCCTCAGGTTTGTTTGTTTAGATTGTGAGCCCTTTGGGGACAGAGAGCCATTTTATTTGCTTATTTATATCTCTGTAAACCACCTTGGGAACTTTGGTTTAAAAACCGTATATAGATATCCATCGTATATGTATGAGAGCCCAAAAAAGCAAACTGCAAGATGCACCATCTCTATGACGTCCTGAGGTTACGCTCAGTTCTCTGCTTGCAGCAGAAAAAAATTATGATGGCTCTGAATAAATACACAGCCCATAAATAAATATGTCCATGGCCACACCATCCCTTTCCCTTGCTAACTGATCCAAGAGGCACCTTTTCAAAGTAGAGATTTAGCGGGGGGGGGGCAACCGGCCCTATCCGTCCCCAGCACAGCATCGACAGTTGCTAGGGTCTATCTTAGGTTTCTTTTTTAGATTGTGAGCCCTTTGGGGACAGGTCAGGGAGCCTTCTCTCCCTTCCTTCACAAGATCAAGCCCTTCAAATCTCCAAGATGGCTTTCGAAAGTTACTGGGAGACTTATGCCAGTTCTTGGAGACTCCCGATCAATCATGGAGGGTTGACAACCCTATAATCCAGGGGCTATCAAACCTGGGTTCCGGGATGTTGAGGTCCCCATCATCCTCAGACACAATGTCCTTTGGGGCCAAGGGCCTGCACGCATTGGGGCTCATTGCCACAGGAGGGCAGCGGTGTGCAGAGCTTCGGAGCAAGGCATAAACGGATGGGAGCATAGAATTGCTAGCGATGCCGGTGTTTGATTTCAGTTCAAGGAGGCCAATGAAGATGGGGAGGAGAGCTGGTCTTGTGGTAGCAAGCATGAATGGTCCCCTTTGCTAAGCAGGGTCCACCTTGGTTTGCATCTGAATGGGAAACTACATGTGTGAGCACTGTAAGTGATTCCCCCTAGGGGATGGGGCCACTCTGGGAAGAGCACCTGCCTGCTTGCATGAAGAAGCTGCCAAGTTCCCTCCCTGGCAGCATCTCCAAGAGAGGGCTGAGAGAGACTCCTGCCTGCAGCCTTGGAAAAGCCGCTGCCAGTCTGGGTAGACAATACTGAGCTGGATGGACCAAGGGTCTGACTCAGTATATGGCAGCTTCCTATGTTCCTATGGTGTCAGTGAGATGGATGACTGAGGGTCCTGTCAGGGAAGCGAGCTGAGAAATTGAGACCCAAAGGGACCAGAGGACCTAGGCCGGGAAGGGACCTACACTTTAGATATGGTCATGTTGCTGCCAGGATACCAATATGAATATGACAATGCAGCAGATATTTATATGATGCTTTTCAACAAAAGTTCCCAAAGTGGCTGACACAGATAGAAATAAACAAATAAAAAGTGGCTCCCTGTCCTCAAAGGGCTCACAACCTAAAAATGAAGCAGAACATACACAGCAGCCACTGGAGGGGTGCTGTGCTGGGGCTGGATAGGGCCAGTAGCTCTCCCTCTGCTAAATAAAGAGAATCACTACTTTTAAAAGGTGCCTCTTTGCTCAGTTATCAGGGGATACGTGTGTGTGTGTGTGTGTGTGTGTGTGTGTGTGTGTGTGTGTGTGTGTTTAAAAGATGTATTTCCTAACTTTCCAGTGCACTGCTCAAGGCAGCTCAGAAAATTAGTTTGGCGGAGAGCAATTTAAAATTAGTTAGTTTCGTTTCGTTTCGTTGGTATATTTGCACAGCACCCCAAAACTCACATATCTGGGCAGTTTACAACAAACATAAAATACATAGAAACAGAAATTAAAACATTAAAACAGATCAAAACAACAAAATTAATAAAACCAGTAGAAATTAAAAGACCTGGTTAAGCCCACATTTAAATGTTACCAATTTCAAAAGGGGAAAGCGAAACACCCACCAGTTACGAACAGCAGATAAGACATTTTAAAAGTCTCTAAAAAGATGGGCCTTTAGTTTAAAAAAAAATCCTGAGAGAGGAAGCATGGTGAAGCTTTTCTGAGAGGTTGTTCCAAATCCAAGGGGCTGCAACCAAAAAGGCCCCGTCTCTAGTGCCCACCAACCAGACGTTCATTCGTTGTGGGGCCATGAGCCAGGCCTGAGACGTAGGATGGAGGAGCCTAGCAGGTACATAGATGGATGCAATCTGACAGATTCCCCAGGCCCAAAGGTTTGTGGCTTTAAAAGTCATGACTGGTACTTTGAATCTGTCCCAGAAGAAAACTGGTAAACTTTGCCTATAATATGCACCACAAGACCCCTGGACAACTTTCGCACACTGGTGGGGTTGACTGGAATGCTGTTGGATTTCAGAGGAGGGAGGCGGCACCAACGTAGAGCAAACACAACTCACGTTGCCACGCCAGCTGCCCAGAGTCGAGAGAACCCCCTGATTCAGACCAATCGGTATCTGGGGCTACACCTTTAGATACCGCAGGGGCTTTCTGAAAGGATAGCCACTCCAGCACTGTTAGGTTACTGCTGATAAGGAGAACAGGCTCTCCACAGCATGTTTGCAGAGGAGCCAATTACGCTGTCTGGAGTGAGGGACTTTAATCTCTTATTTGTCTAACACACACGTGCACACTTCTCCAGCTCCTAGCAGCAGAGCGGTGAGGATGGTGTATGAAACAGGGGTGGGAACATGGTCAGCTTTTTGGACAGCCTCGGTGGGGTTTGACTTTGGTGTCCCCAACAGCTGATAGGCGTGGAGGCCTGGCCTTAACTGGGGCTGCACATTTATGGGATCAATTGACCCACTAATGTGATCACTTATTTATTTATTTGATGGGATCATCTGATGATAGATGGGATCATAGAACAAATCAGTCCAGAATTCTCACTCAAGGCTCAAATGACCAGGCTCAAACCATCCTACTTCAGACAGATTATGCGAAGACCCAGCTCCCTTGAGAAGTCCATCATGCTGGGGAAAGTGGAAGGACAGAGAAGAAGAGGACGACCAGCCGCCAGGTGGATGGACTCGATGACGACAGCCATGAAGGCACCACTGAGAGACCTTCAAGGCCAAGTGGAAGACAGATCATCCTGGAGAGAATCTACCTCTGCGGTTGCTAAGAGTCGACATCAACTTGATGGCACTTAATCAATCAATCAATCAATCAATGGGATCATTTGGATCCTTGACTTTACTTTGGAGGTGACTAATGGGAGATGTGATCGTGGTGTATGAAATTGTGCATGGAGTGGAGAGGGTGGGCAGAGAAATTTTTCTCCCTCATGTACAACACTAAAACTGGGGGTCACCCCTTGAAACTGAAGGTCGGGAAATTTAGGATCAACAAGAGGAAGTACATAGGAACATAGGAAGCTGGCATATACTGAGTCAGACCCTTGGTCTATCTAGCTCAGTATCGTCTTCACAGACTGGCAGCGGCTTCTCCAAGGTTGCAGGCTGGAATCTCTCTCCCAGCTCTATCTTGGAGATGCTGCCAGGGAGGGAATTGAAACCTAGATACTCTTCCCAGAGAAACTCCATCCCCTAATGGGAATATCTCACAGTGCTCACACATCAAGTCTCCCAAGACCCTGCTTAGCTAAGGGGACAAGTCATGCTTGCTGCCACAAGACCAGCTCTCTTCACACAGCGCATAATTAATCTATGGAATTCTTTGCCATGGGAAGTGGTGATCACCACCAGCTTGGATGGCTTTAAGAGGGGCTTAGGCAAATTCATGGAGGACGAGGCTATCAATGGCTACTAGTCGGAGGGCTGTGGGCCTCCTCCAGCCTCAAAAGCAAGATGCCCCCGAAATCCCAGTTGCAGGGGAGCCACAGCAGGAGAGAGGGCATGCCCTCACCTCTTGCCTGTGGGCTTCTCAGAGGCATCTGGTGAGCCACTGTGGGAAACAGGATGCTGGACCAGATAGGCCTTGGGCATGATCTGGCAGGGCTGTTCTTATGTTGCCAACCCTCCCAGGATTGACAGAGTCTCCAGCTATCTATCTCCAGGAGATTCTGGAACGCAATGCCGGAGGTTTGAATGCCTGGGTGTGGTGGGAAATATCGGGGGGGTGGATACAGGGCAGAGTGCAGTGTTCCCACTAACAGGGATTTCCAGATGTTGTTGACTACAACTCTCAGAATCCCCAGCTGCAGTGGCTCTTGCTTGGTGATTCTGGGAGTTGTAGTCCACAATATCTGGGAACACTGGCAGAGTGAGGCATCTCCAGGCATAGCTTCAAAACTGGCATCTCTCAGCACACAGTGGGGTCAAAACCTGATCAATAAAGTGGCTTTTCACACACAACATGTTCCAGTCCTGGCTCCCGGAACGTCATTTTCGGACATCGTCGTCCATGAAAGCACATGGTACCAACTCTCCCAAAGAGCTTCATGATCAATTGGGAACTTGAACCCGGGTCTCTGCTGTCCTGGTCCAATGCTTGTATGCAAGGGCTGCACAACACTGGCCATCCAGCTGCTGTTGGACTACAAAACCCATCATCCCTGACTATTGCACCACAGCCCCTCTCGTATTTCCACCTTTTCTCCTAAACCAAGAGCAGCCTAATGTCAGAACAAGCACTCAGTGTTGCCCACAGAAAGGCAATCTAATTGGTTAATTCACAAAACGTTGCTGTTATTGTTATTATCAATTATTAATTTTAGAGCCAGTATTATATGCAACCAGAAATCTTCACAACTGCAGAGGATAACAAAATTGCACGAACTGATTATTCGCAATGCTGCCAAGGACTAAGAAGGAAGCAACAGCGGTGGAATCCAGTGGGATTATGAATATCCCGGAAACTTGTCTTTTGACTGACCAGAGACCAAGCTGCAGCTTTACAGAAAGCTCCGTAAGCTTAGATTTAATCTGCAGACTAATGGGAAATTAAATTGGCACTGAAGGCTTAGACTGATGCTAGCAAAATATTAGTTTCCAAAAACAGATTGGCTTAACAACAAAAGCATGCAGCAGCTGTGGGTTCTGTAGCAATGTGATGCCTTCAGTAGCATGTTATGCCTTTTGGAATAAGCGTAGCTACCGGGTGCCACATGACACCTAAAGAGAAAGCCCTCTTTTAGCTGCTCCTCCATTCTGGCCAGGCTGAAAGCTTTCAGGGCATGTGAAAGGGGCTGATCAGAAGTCCTTAAGACACAGATTCTCGAAAACAGGGGTGAGGTTTGTCAGTTCAGCACCTAGGAGAGCTCCGATGGAAAGCAGAGGTTGCTCTAACCATGTTCTTCTCAGCCCAGCTGAGCTCTTAGGTTAGAAAGCAGGCCTGTAGAGTAATCAATTCCCATCTTTGATGGAGAGCCTGTAGGATTTTTGAGACACTCCAGGTCTGAACTGGACCACACACGCTGGCATTGCTAAGTGACATAGGTATATAGGAAGCTGCCATATACTGAGTCAGACCCTTGGTCCATCTAGCTCAGTATTGTCTATGTAGACAATACTGAGCTAGATGGACCAAGGGTCTGACTCAGTATATGGCAGCTTCCTATATACTGGCAGCAGCTTCTCTAAGGTTGCTAGCTGGAATCTCTCTCAGCCCTATCTTGGAGAAGCCAGGGTGGGAACTTGGAACCTAGATGCTCTTCCCAGAGCGGCTTCATCATCTCCTGAGGGGAATCTCTTACCATGCTCACACATCAAGTCTCCCATTCATATGCAACTAGGGCAGACCCTGCTTAGCCAGGGGGACAAGTCATGCTTGCTACTACCAGACCAGCGTTGACTTCTTACCCACCTTCTTTCTAAATGGAAAAGTACTGAATGCTGGAGTTTTATCTCACAGGGGAGTCGCTCCAACCCCCCGAATGTTCCTTTCCCTGCATCTTTTCCATCTCTACAATGTCCTTCTTAAGATGCAGCTACCAGAGCTGTACACAGCATTCTGAGTGTGGTTGCACCATATATTTGTACAAGGGCATTACTATGTTGGTAGTTATTTTTTTAATTTACAGACAAACTGTGGGTGTCTATAGGACATCTATTCTGAGCTGGTTCAGACTGTCTCTCACTCTCCCCCTGCACTACAGTTAAGGTTAATGTCCTCGTCTCCACTTGTGGAATTTAGATTGCAAACTCCTTGGGGCAGAGACCTGAAAGCCTATAAGAAGCAAGCCCATAGGAAATCTCTTTCTCTAGCTATTTATGCTTCCTTATGCTAGGTCAGACTCTTTTCAGTACACCTAACTCAGAAGTCAATATGTGCTTTATCGACTACAGAAAGACCTTCAGTTGCACCGACTATGTCAAATGGTGGAACGTCCTTAGGAAAATGGGCATCCCAGAACATCTCAATGTTCTCAAGAGAAACCTATACACAGGACAGGAAACCACAGTCCAGACAGAACATGGTGAAACAGATGTGAGTAAACGTAACAGTCATTGAATGAGGGGACAGGTTCATGTGTGGATCAGTAACTGGTTGAAGAACAAGAAACAGAGAGTAGGAATAAATGGACAGTTTTCACAATGGAGGGAGGTAGGAAGTGGGGTCTCCCAGGGATCGCTACTGGGACCAGTGCTCTTTAACCTGTTCATAAACGAACTAGAAGTTGGGGTGAACAGCAACGTGGCCAGATTTGCAGATGACACTAAACTATTTAGGGTAGTGAAATCTACAGCAGATTGTGAGGAACTCCAAAAAGATATCTCCAAACTGGGGGAATGGGTGACAAAATGGCAAATGTGGTTCAGTGTAAGCAAGTGTAAAGTGATGCACATTGGGGCAAAAAACACCAACTTCACATATACACTGATGGGATCTGAAATGTCGGTCACTGACCAGGAGAGAGATCTTGGGGTCATGGTGGACAGCTCATTGAAAGTGTCATCTCAGTGCACGGCAGCTGTAAAAAAAAAAAGCTAATTCTATGCTAAGAATCATTAGGAGAGGGATTGATAATAAAAATGCTAATATTATAATGCCCTTATATAAATCTATGGTGCGGTCACATCTGGAGTCCTGCTTACAGCTTTGGTCACCGTATCTCAAGAAGGATATTGTAGAACTGGGAAAGGTGCAGAAGAGAGCAACCAAGATGATCAGGGGCCTGGAGCAGCTTCCTAGGCTACAGCATCTGGGGCTATTTACCTTGGAAAAGAGGCGACTAAGGGGAGACGTGATCGAAGTGTATAAAATTATGCATGGAGTGGACAGGGTGGACAGAGAGAAATTTTTATCTCTGTGTCACAACACTAGAACCAGGGGGTCAACCCATGAAACTGGAGGTTGGGAAATTTAGGACCGACAAGAGAAAGTCCTTTTTCACGCAGTGCATAATTAATCTATGGAATTCCTTGCCTTGGGATGTGGTGATGGCCACCAGCTTGGATGGCTTTAAAAGGGGCTTAGACAGATTGATGGAGGGCAGGTCTCTCGATGGCTACTAGTCTGGTGGCTGTGGGCCATATCCAGCCTCAGAGGCAAGAGGCCTCTAAATACCAGTTGCAGGGGAGCAACAGCAGGAGGGAGGGCCTGCATATACCTCTTGCCTGTGGACTCCCCACAGGCATCTGATGGGCCACTGTGTGAAACAGAATGCTGGACTAGATGGGCTTCCTTGGGCCTGATCCAGCAGGGCTGTTCTTATGTACATGTGTGAGCGTTGTAAGTTATTCCCTTTAGGGGATGGAGCCACTTTGGGGAAAGCCTCTGCATGTTTGCATACAGAAGGTTCCAAGTTCCCTCCCTGGTGGCATCTCCAGGATAGGGCTGAGAGAGATTCCTGCCTGCAGCCTTGGAGAAGCCGCTGCCAGTCTGTGTAGACAATACTGAACTATATGGACCAAGGGTCTGACTCAGTATATGGCAGCTTCCCATGTTCGTAATTCAGAGTTTTCATGTGTTTGGCTAAACATGGTATTTTTCGTATTATTAAGCCTTTTGGAAGCTCCTAAGATTGCTTTTAAGAGTCAGCTGGAGATGGAGTCCATATCTTGGAGGATTAGCAGCTCCCCAACATAAGCTGAAGTTTGCCTTTCTGTATGTCTGTTGACTTATCGCTGCTTATCTTATCTCGCCTTTCGAGGCTAATTGTCCAGGGGGTTGAGAGGGCAGGAATGATCAACTTCCGTATCTTTATTTAGTTACCTATTTTCCACATTTCTACCCCACCTTTCTGCACTAGGATATTCATGTCAGCAAACGGTGCCATAGGAAATTTGGTCAAACCTTATAAACACTCATGTGCTACACAAAAACAGCACTAAAGGTCCCAACGGGTGTACTATAACTGAAAGTCCTAAAACAATTCAACTTGGAAGGACCCTTTGTGGTCTTCAGCCTCAGTGCAGGTAACTGCTTCAGCATCCAGAGATGTGGATTTTTTGGAAATTTCTGAACTGGAACTTTTCCCTGAAAAAAGTTTCCCATGCAAGTCCCCCCCTCGTTTGCATCAAATTTGCATTAATCTTTTTCTTCAACAACAAAAAAACACTACTATACAAATTTCCCTGAAGCCCACGATATAGATATAGATATAGATATAGATATAGATATAGATATAGATATAGATATAGATATAGATATAGATATAGATATAGATATAGATATAGATATAGATATAGATATCTCTCTCTAAGGCGTAGCCCTCACTAATCCCATGTATGGCATCTCTCATGAGAATTCGCTCGTGAGCTGCCAGCAGGGGGAGAGGAAAGTGGCAGCACTAGCAGACAGGCTTGTGGGCAAGGAGGGAAACAAAATGGCGGCGGGGGAGAAAACAGCAGCAGAAGCAGGCAGGCAGGCGGGGGAAGAAAACAGTGGTGGGGGGCAGGAGGGGAGAACTTGAGGTGCACATGCTCTGTGTCCAGCTCAGCTAGTTTTAATGATTTGTCTTAACAACTTGATTTGAGATTTTTTAAAGAAAAACACTATAAAACACAATAAAAACAAACACCTCCAGCGTATTATTTCCCTCGCACTGTCTCTCTACAGTTTTTCAATTAATCAAGAAGACATTTCAGAAATGAGAAATTTCCCACAGGAAAATGAAGTGGGGCAGGGGGAGATTTCCAGACAATTTTCTACCCCACATATCCCTGAGAGTAATACCCCACATATTCCACCCTCTTTTTGAAAACCCCCAGCAAAGGAGAGCCTATCCCTTCATGAGGCAGACTGTTCCACTGTCAAACAACTCTCAGAGTTAGGAAATCCTAGAGCCCAGTCTGAACCTGCTTCACTATAGTTTCAACCCATTGGTTCTAGCCCAGTGGATCAACAGAGAAGGCTGTTCTTCCTTCGATCTGACATCCCTTCAGATATTTAGGGAGGAGAGCTGGTCTTGAGGTACCAAGCATGGATTGTCCCCTTTGCTAAGCAGGGCCCACCTTGGTTTGCATTTGGATGGGAGGATGCCTGTGAGAACTGTAAGAGAGTCCCCTTAAGGGATGGGGCTGTAGCTCAGCGGGAGAGCATCTGCTTGCATGCGGAAAGTCCCAGGTTCGCTCCTTGGAATCTGTAGAGAATCCCTGGGAGAAATTCTTGTCTGAAATCTTGGAGAGCTGCTGCCAGTCAGAGCAGACAATACTGAACTAGCCGGCCAAAGGTCTGACCAGGAGACAGCAGCTTCCAATGTTCCTAAGATGGCTCTCTCATCTCTACTTTTAGTCTCATGCTCCAGGCTTGACGTCTCTCCACCGTTCCTCATAGGGCAGGGTTTCCAGACCATCTTTGTCACCCTCCTCTGAACCCGTTCCAGTTTATCAATGTTCCAAAGTAAATCCATCCGTCTCACTGAGCAGTCACAGGACCCAATGCATGACCAACATGGAGTAAGACGATTTAAAGGTTTAATAGTTGGGGGGAAATGGCTCAGAGGAAGCAAGTCAGAAGCAATCGGCTTGCGTCCAAACAGCCAAGGATGGAGAGAGGAGAAAATAAATTATTTGTTTCACATAGTAACTCTCCCCTTCTTCCCATAGGCACAGGATGGCATACCCTCTCTCTTTCTATTAGTGACTACATGTGAGCATTGTAAGATATCCCCCTATGCTAGACAAAAGGCAGGAGAGGAGAGCTGGTCTTGTGGCGGCAAGCATGACTTGTCCCCTTAGCTAAGCAGGGTCCACCCTGGTTGCATATGAAAGGGAGACCAGAAGTGTGAGCACTGGAAGAGATTCCACTAGGGCAGGGGCATATCTAGGGTAGGGCAGGCAGGGCACGTGCCCCAGGCGCCACTTGAAGAGGGGCGCCATTTTTTTAAATAAAAAAAAAATTAAATGGCCACCAAAAATAAAATGGCCATTGTACATGCTCAAATGGCCTCTGTGAGGCCCTAGGCTATGCCAGGCCTTGCAGAGGCCATTTGAGCATGCATGGTGGCCATTTTGTTTTCAGAAGCCATTTTTTAAAAAAAGTTATTGTACAAAATGGCCACCGCACATGCTCAAATGGTCCCTGCAAGTCCTAGAGGCCAGCGGGGGGAGGGGAGAATTTGCATACACCCCCATGGCCTTTAAGAAGCCCCCCGAAGGGGCTACAGGTAAACTTTTTAAAAAATATATTATATAATATAAGTCACTGTGCACATATTCAAATTGGCACTATGTACAGAGAATCAGGGCTTGTGAATACCGAGCTGAAGCTTATGAGCTAGGATTGTATTCATTTGCTCTTACTTTCCTTCTTGTGATACGTGAGTTAAATGTGATGTCTTAATAATATGGCTATTAATGGTGAGTTTGTCTTTGAATCAGTGTGAAATCCTTAGTATTAAGGCCTGCTGGGAGTTTCTTGCTCTCTTTCTCATTTTAACTGTCTTTCTGAAATACTAGAATATATTTCAAGCAGTGACACAGTTTACTCTGCATAGCCTTTAATTATTTTCAGAGTATCTGGGAAAAGTCAAATTCCCCATTTATTTTAAAAACTTATGTAATAGTGATGCCACAATGCATAGTAGAGAATTAGACAGGCACTTCCGTTTAGTTTTCCAAGTACACCTCCACATAGTCTTTGGGTATTTCATGAGCCCCAGCATACTGAAATTTGTAGTTTTCCAGCATTTTTTGGTCTGGCTACGTCCAATGTTAAATAGTTCTTGAAATATTAAAAAATTAATGAGATTGACTTGTATTTTTCAGCTGATATTATGGTAAAGTTATCTGAAAGATGGGTGTCAGATGTTTGGACAGGGGGCGCAATTTCAGTTCTTGCCCTAGGTGCTATTTTCCCTAGAGACACCTCTGCACTCGGGATGGAGCCACTCCGGGAAGAGCAGAAGGTTCCACGTTCCCTCCCTGGCAGCATCTCCAAGAGAGGACTGGGAGAGATTCCTGCCTATAACCTTGGAGAAGCTGCTGCTAGTCTGTATAGACAATCCTGAGCGAGATGGACCAAGGCCTTGACTCGGTATATGGCAGCTCCCTGTGTTCCTCAGCTGTACAGGTGAACCCCGTTATCCATGGCATTCTTCACTACAACAGCAGATAACAGAACTGCAGATAACAGAGCACTGAAGTCAATAGGATTCGGGGGTTAGGCTCTTGGAGGCTGGAAAATGGGCCACAAAATGATGGGGATGGTGGGGGGGGAGCCAAATAAAGTGTCCTGCTGTGCTACTATCTCCAGCTGTCCCGGAATCTCCCTCCCCAGTGCCAAATTCCCCACTTTTCTGTGAAAAATCATGAGTGGGTGGGTGGAAAGCTTTCACCTCTCCACCATATGAGCCACAGAATTAATCTTTCTATCTATCTAACATATTTGTATACTGCAATGAAGGCCTTGGAAAGGATATTGAGATGCCGTGACGTGTCTATACCTACAAAGATTAGAATTGTTCAGTCAATGTTTTTCCCCATGATGCTCTATGGATGTGAAAGCTGGACTTTGAAGAAGCAAGATAGAAAAAGCACTGATGCTTTTGAACTTGGGTGCTGGAGAAGACTTTTGAGGATCCCATGGACAGCCAGGAAAACCAACCAATGGATCATGGAACAAATCAATCCCGAATTCTCACTCGAGACACAAATGACCAGGCTCAAACGATCATACTTCGGACATATTCTGCAAAGACCCAGCTCCCTCGAGAAGTCCATCATGCTGGAGAAGTTGAAGGCAAGAGAAGACAAGGATGACCAGCAGCCAGGTGGATGGATTCAATCATGACAGCAATGAATGCACCACTGAGAGACCTCAAAAGCCAAGTTGAAGACAGATCATCCTGGAAAGAATCTAACTGTGCAGCCGCTAAGAGGTGACACCAACTTGACGGCACTTAATCAATCAGTCAATACCATCCAAAATGAGTCTCTGGGCAGTTTACAACAAAATACAAACAACAAGTAAAAAGGTTAAAACTTTACAACAATTTAAAACTTAAAACAACATTAAAACTATTAACAATAATCAAACTATTAAAACAGTATCTAATGAAAAGCCTGGGTGAACAAATGTGTCTTGACTGCCTTTTAAAAAGTTGTCAGAGATGGGGAGGCTCATATCTGCTGGCCAACGGCCGTAATAAAATTGATGATGATGATGATGGGAGGCTCATATTTCAGCAGGGAGCACGTCCCAAAGCCTCGGGGCAGCAATGGAGAAGGCCCGTCCCTGTGTAGCCACTGGATGAGCTGGTGGCAACTGCAGGAGAAAATACCTCCTCTTCACAAAATGGCCTCCAATGTCATTTCTGGTCATTACATAACCCATTTGTTTCCGCGGATAATGAGGTTGCGTGCCATTTAAGTGCCTGGGGATATGCGGAATGACAAATAATGGTGCTGCGTATAGCGAGGTCCACCTGTATCTGCCCCCACTCCAGGATTTTATGTCTAGACAATAGAATACAAAGAATCCAAGTATCATGGACTGATATTTTAATAAAGTCATAATAAAACCATGCGACTAAAAGACTGCAATTGCATTCGTTGTAATAATGCGGGAATAAAAATGGATCGGCATGTTTCAATAACATCTATACAAAATAATCACCAGCACTTATTATCTCAACCAGGCGCTCTCCAACATTCTCCCTGCTTGATCATATATTATATATTATTTCTTGTTTACACAGTCAGACAGGTGTTATTGACTGGTTTGTTTTATCCAGACATCGAGTCCTTCCCAAGGACCTGGGATGCCAGAATTTTATTGTCAGTTGTTATAGATATCGTCGCAGAATATAGGCTGATCCCAGTAAAGCTACTTTTTGTAATTGGCTGATGGTGATCTCTGTGACCCTTATGGTGTTGAGGTGCTCCTCAAGGTCTTTTGGAACTGCACCCAGGGCGCCAATGACCACTGGGATTATTTGGGTCTTTTTCTGCCACAGCCTTTCAATTTCAATTTGTAGATCTTTGTATTTGGTGATTTTTTTCTATTTCTTTTTCTTCTATTCTGCTATCCCCTGGTATTGCTATGTCGATTATTTTGACGTTTTTCTTTCTTCTCGACTACAGTTATATCTGGTGTATTGTGTGGCAGATGTTTGTCTGTTTGTAATCGGAAGTCCCATAATATTTTTACATCTTAATTTTTGACCACTTTTTCAATTTTATGGTCCAACCAATGTTTGGCTACAGGTAGCTTGTATTTTTTGCAGATGTTCCAGTGTATCATCCCTGCTACCTTGTCATGCCTTTGTTTGTAGTCAGTCTGTGCGATCTTTTTACAACACCTGATTAGGTGGTCCACAGTTTCAGCTGCTTCTTTACAAAGGCGGCACTTGCTGTTTGTTGTTGACTTTTCTACTTTTGCTCTTATTGCATTTGTTCTTAGTGCCTGTTCTTGTGCAGCCAGTATTAAACCCTCTGTTTCTTTCTTCAAGTTGCCATTCTTAAGCCATTGCCAGGTCTTGGTGATGTCTGATTTTCCACTTATATTGTGCAAATATTGACCATGCAGGGGCTTATTTCTCCATTTTTCTGCTCGGTTCTTGACTTGTTCTTTCTTGTAGGCCTGTTTTGTTTCATTGGTGTTGAATAGTTTCGCGTTATTGACCATTTTAAGTGCATCTTCTTCACTGTCCTTTATATATTCTTCAAGGCCTCTTTTCTCCGCCTCTACTGTTTGATGGACTTGAATCATTCCTCTTCCACCTGAGCTGCGAGGGAGGTAGAGCCTATCTACATCACTGCGGGGGTGCAGACCATGATTGATGGTCATGATTTTCCTGGTCTTACAATCCAGCATCTCTAGCTCTGCCTGGGTCCAGTCTATTATTCCTGCAGTGTATCTGATAACAGGTATAGCCCAGGTGTTTATGGCTTGTATGGTGTTCCCGCCATTGAGTTTGGACTTGAGGATTTTTCTAACTCTCCTGATGTATTCACTTCCAATTTTTCTTTTAACTTCAGTGTGTGCGATGTTATCAGCCTAGAGAATGTCCAAGTATTTGTAAGGTTCTTTCTCTTCCAGGTTCTTGATCTTGCTTCCATTGGGCAGTTCTATTCCTTCTGTTTTTCTTATTTTCCCTCTGTTCATTATTAATGCAGCACACTTGTCTAGTCCAAACTCCATTGCTATATCGCTACTGAATATATGGACAGTGTTTAGCAGTGATTCGATTTCTGACTGGGACTTTCCATACAACTTCAGATCGTCCATGTACAGCAGATGGTTGATTTGACTGGATGTTTTAGATGTTTGCTATTCGAGGCCTTTTTTGTTTAGTATTTGTAAAAGTGGGGTCATGGTGATTACAAACAACAGAGGGGATAGTGAGTCCCCTTGGAAAATGCCTCTTCTAATGCTAACCTGTCCAAGTGTCTCGCCATTGATTGTTAACTGTGTACTCCACATGCTCATTGCTTTTTTATAAATATCTGAATGTTTTTGCTGACACCAGTTGTTTCTAAACATTTTAGTATCCATGTGTGAGGCAATATATCGAAGGCTTTCTTGTAGTCAATCCATGCAACACTTAGATTTGTTTTTCTTCTCTTGCAATTTTCTAAAATCATTTTGTCAATCAGCAGCTGGTCTTTTGTGCCTCTGGTGTTCGGGCAATTTCCTTTCTGTTCAACTGGAAGCTGTTTGTTAGTTAATAAGTGTTGCATCACTTCATCTGCTATTATTCCAGTTAATAATTTGAACATGGTTGGCAGACAGGTTATTGGTCTATAATTACTTGGAACTGCACCTTTTGCTGGGTCTTTCATGATGAGATGAGTTTTCCCAGTTGTTAGCCATTGTTCAATATCACCTCCTTGCAAAATGTGATTGAACTGTTTTGATAGCTGTTTATGAAGGCTTGTTAGGTGTTTAAGCCAAAAGCCATGCAGTTCATCATCGCCTGGAGCAGTCCAATTTTTAATTTTCTTTGCTCTTTTACTTATTAAATCTGGTGTTATTATTAGATCTTGCATTTGTTGGTTACATTTTTTGACCTCTTTCATCCAGCCTGCTTTTTTATTATAATCTATTGAATTGTCCCATAATTCCCGCCAGAATTGCACTGTTTCTTCTTTATTTGGTGTTTCTAGGTTTCTTGCAGTTTCTTCTTCTATGCTTTGGTAGAAACGTCTCTGATTCGACTGGAATTGGAGATTCTGCCTGTGTTGTGTAATTCTGGCTTCATACCTGCTAATCTTCTTTGACACTGCTGTTATTTGCTGCTTTATTATTTCCAGGACTTTTTTTCTTGAATCTAGGTGGTATTTTCCTTGAATCTAGGTGGTATTTTTGGATCAGATACTGTTTGGTGTTTTCATTCTTCAGCTTCTTGTCTTTCATATCTTTCAATTTACTAGCATCTGATCTAAGCCTGGCGATTTTATTTTCTAATCTAATCTTCCATTTAGGTGATGTACTGCTTTCTTTTTTGACAGGTCCACTAATCTTATATCCGAGCTCTTGTGTTGTTATTGTTGCTGCACTGTACATTAGTTGGTTTGTTTCTTACAAATTATTGGTTGTTATTTCTGCAAGAGCAGCATTGACATCTTTTAATGCCTGAGCAAGTTGTTCTTTGACAACTGTTTTTAGAGCTGAAAGTCGAACCTTGGTGGTTGTTTGGTTCATGTGCTCAGTTATTTTTTGCTTTAGTTCTTGTTGCTTTTCTGTTAAACGCAGGCGCGTAACAATGATAGGGCAAGGGGAGACAGTTGTCTGGGGGCCCCACTGCCTGGAGGGGCACCCCAGGGGCACCTCACATGACTCCCCATTGCCCCCTGCCCAGCCCCAAGGCCCCTCAGCCACTTGCCCTCTTCGCCGTCTCTCTTGCTTGTTCTCCTGGCCGGCAATCGAAGCAGCAGGCAAGCTGCAAAGAGCTCCTTTTCTCCCGCCTCTCAGCTGATCGGCGGGTGGGCGGGGCTTCCACGGAGGCCTCCGTGTAGGCCGCAGTGAAGCCTGAACTCGAGTAGGGCCCAAGCAAGCCAGGAAGGAGGAGGCAGCCAGAGTGTCCTCTGCAGCAGAAGATCCCAGACCAGCATCTGCTTAACCCAGACCAGCATTTGCCAGGTAGAGTGTGAACTCCTTTTTGTGGTTACCTTTCCCGCCCCCGCCCCCCCCCCCCCATATATAGGGATCTGCTTGCCATAGGGCTTGGATATTGGGGGGGGGGGGAGAGACCGAGAAGTCTCTGAATATTTATTTTGAAACAGCTTGGAAAATTTGCTGACTTAAAAAAACTATCTAAAAAGTCCTATAAGTGGCTTGTTTCATGGCAGAAAATTGCAGAAACTTCTGGAACAGTATTTTATTAATTTTATTTATTCATTCATTCATTTATAAATGCACTTATGTTCAAGTTGTTTTGCAACCCAGAAGGTCTGAGTGAGAACTGTGAAGCATGTGTGGTGCTTTTATTTTATTTTTCTTGTGTGTGAACTGCTCCCCAATAACTTGCAGGGACTTCAGGGTAAATCTGGCCAACATGTGAATGCAGCACCTCTATTCCAGAGGAGATGTGTGTTAAAGGGCTTTAAAAGCCTCCTGTCAAAAACCTCCTGCAATCAAACTTGACTGAATTTGTTCAGAATTCTGAGAAAACAAACATAGACTCACCCTGCATGGTTGAAAGTCTCCTTTGCTAATCTGCAGCGAGGGGCCCATTTTAATAATTCATCTTTCTAGTGTGTTCTAGGCATTAAAAGTAAAACAAATGTATAGTACTCGATGTATATCACTATATATTGTGACGTGTGTGTGTGTATTCAGTGAAATGTATTTGCAGGCAGCATACTTATTTTGGAATATCAGACTTAAATCCTTGGGGGCCTGGGGTGTGCGGAGGCCCTGGACTTTGGGGGGGGGGCCCATTTTAAAATCTTGTCTCTGGGCCCACTCCAACCTTGCTACGCCCCTGGTTAAACGGCATTTGGGTTTTTGAGGTGAAGGCAAAGGGGTGGTTGCCTGGTTTTGATTTTGAAACAGTTCAGCAACAGTGGCATCCTCGATTTCCAACACCTCCTCCACCTGCACCTGAGCAACTTCTTCAATTGGTGGTAATTCTTCTTCCATATCTTGAGCCTGTGTTGCTCTTTGCAGTTCTTGCAGCTCAACTCCTGTGAATACTTTATTTCTTATTATGAATCTTCTCTGGTCTGCCAGCCTTTGTTCTGTTATTTCTGTATCTGGATGCTTCTCTTTCCAAATTTGGTACATTCTATTTAAATAACCTCTTCTAGTTGGACTAGACTTGTAATAGCAGATCATTATTTCCTTGTTGGCATTTTTCGTATATTTTTTTCGGTTAAGCGATGTTTCTTCCAGTAACTTTGCTGTCTCCACCCCTGGTTGCTCAACTGAAGATCCTGAGTCCTGTTCCCACTTGCCACCAGATGTCCAGGGACTATAGCATCTGGCGCGGTCCTTGTTGACCCGGGCGGTCCTTGTTGACCCGGTCCTTGTTGATCCGGTCCTTGTTGACCCGGGCGACCACCGATCCGGTATAGATTTATTAAAGTTACGTCTCACCATATTGTTGATGGGAGAGGCACTCTTTGTCTGGCTCCTCTGGTGAGACCTGTCCAGTATGGTTGGACCTCTGGCATAGCTCTCAACTTCATCAGAGCACGCAAGCCCCACAACCACGCCAAGTTAGTGCCTCACTGGGGTGCTGCTATTATTATTATTATTATTATTATTATTATTATTATTATTATTATTATTATTTTACACAGTCAGACAGGTGTTATTGACTGGTGTGTTTTATCCAGACATCGAGTTCTTCCCAAGGACCTGGGATGCCAGAATTTTATTGTCAATGTTGTTCCTGTTGTTATAGATATTGTCGCAGAATATAGGCTGTTCCCAGTAAAGCTGCTTTTTGTAATTGGCTGATGGTGATTTCTGTGGCCCCGATGGTGTTGAGGTGATCTTCAAGGTCTTTTGGAACTGCACCCAGGGCGCCAATTACCACTGGGATTATTTTGGTCTTTTTCTGCCACAGCCTTTCAATTTCAATTTGTACATCTTTGTATTTGGTGATTTTTTCTACTTCTTTTTCTTCTATTCTGCCATCCCCTGGTATTGCTATGTCGATAATTTGGATTGTTTTTCTTTCTTCTCAACTACAGTTATATCTGGTGTATTGTGTGGCAGATGTTTGTCTGTTTGTAGTCGGAAGTCCCATAATATTCTTACATCTTAATTTTCAACAACTTTTTCAATTTGATGGTCCCACCAATGTTTGGCTACAGGTAGCTTATATTTTTTGCAGATGTTCTAGTGTATCATCCCTGCTACCTTGTCATGCCTTTGTTTGTAGTCAGTCTCTGCGATCTTTTTACAACAGCTGATTAGGTTGTCCACGGTTTCATCTGCTTCTTTACAAAGGCGGCACTTGCTGTTTGTGGTGGGTTTTTCTACTTTTGCTCTTATTGCATTTGTTCTTAGTGCCTGTTCTTGTGCAGCCAGTATTAAACCCTCTGTTTCTTTCTTCAAGTTGCCATTCTTAAGCCATTGCCAGGTCTTGGTGATGTCTGATTTTCCACTTATATTGTGCAAATATTGACCATGCAGGGGCTTATTTCTCCATTTTTCTGCTCGGTTCTTGACTTGTTCTTTCTTGTAGGCCTGCTTTGTTTCATTGGCCTCGCAGTTCAGGTGGAATGCTGCAAGTCCATCAAACAGTAGAGGAGGAGAAAAGAGGCCTTGAAGAATATATCAAGGACAGTGAAGAAGATGCACTTCAAATATTATTATTGTTATTATTTATTTATTTATTTATTATTACATTTATATCCCCCTCTTCCTCCAAGGAGCCCGGAGCGGTGTACTACATACTTGAGTTTCTCTTTCACAACAACCCTGTGAAGTAGGTTAGGCTGAGAGAGAAGTGACTGGCCCAGAGTCACCCAGCTAGTTTCATGGCTGAATGGGGATTTGAACTCGGGTCTCCCTAGTCCTAGTCCAGCACTCTAACCACTACACAAGGCTCAGGATAACAGGTGGTAGTTCACGTCCTCAGGAACATTCACAAACTGAAACTGATCCAATACAACCGCACAAGAGACGTTATTGGATACCCCCGGAAAGGACTCTGCACCAACAATGGAATCCAGTCGATTGTGGCAGGGGACGATGGGTGCAGTAGTCCAGCAATGTCTGGGGACCTAAATTTGAGAATGCCTGCTCTACAGACTCCAGAGCTGAACTCAAAAGGATGACAGGAGGATCGCTGGTCTCGTGGTAGCAAGCATGATTTTGCTAAGCACGGTCTGCCCTGGCTTGCATTTGAATGGGAGACTACTTGTGTGAGCCCTGTAAGATATTTCCCTTAGGGGATGGGGCTGCTCTGGGAAGAACATCTTAAAGTCCCAGGTTCCCTCCCTGGCGTCTCCAAGATAGGGCTGAGAGCGACTCCTGCCTGTAATCTTGGAGAAGCTGCTGCCAGTCTGGGTTGACAATCCGGATCTAGATGGATCAAGGGTCTGACTCAGTACATGGCAGCTTCCTATGATCCTATGAGCTCTACCGGCTTCTGCTGTCAACTTCTTAACCGGGCATCCTCAATGGACGGAAATATAGAAAGGGATCAACCAGAGACAGTTCTCTGGTCTGGCCAGCTAGGAGACATGGATTTCGTCCAGTTTGCTGCCCTCTGGTCCACTTCACCTGGCCTCTGCCTGGCATTTAAGAGCCCCTGGTGGCGCAGTGGTAAAACTGCCGCCCTGTAACCAGAAGGTTACAAGTTCGATCCTGATCAGGGGCTCAAGGTTGACTCAGCCTTCCATCCTTCCGAGGTCGGTAAAATGAGTACCCAGAATGTTGGGGGCAATATGCTAAATCATTGTAAACCGCTTAGAGAGCTCGGGCTATAGAGCAGTATATAAATGTAAGTGTTATTGCTATTGCTATTGCTATTTTCCCGCACCCAGAATTACCTTGGTCTCAGGACTTTGCATCCTGACTTGGCAGGATCTGGCCTGACATCTTGCCAGAAACAATACCTATGAGTTAGCCAAACGGAAGAAAGAATTGCTCTGTTTCCAACACAAAGGGGTGGAGTTCTGCACTCTCTCTTCCGCGACAAAAATGTCACCCTGGATGGCGGTACCCCATGCCTGAATGTAAGCCCCACTGAACTTACTGGGGTGTCTACTTCCGAGTAAAGCACACAAGGTCAGAGTGGACGCATGGCAAGGAGAGCTGGTCTTGTGGTCGCGAGCACGAATTGTCCCTTTTGCTAAGCAGGGTTTGCCTTGGTTTGAATTTGGATAGGAGGCTGCATGTGTGAGCACTGGAAGATATTTCCCTCAAGGGATGGGGCAGAACATCTGCTTGCAGGCAGAAGGCCCCAGGTTCGCTCCCTGGCAGCATCTCCAGGTAGGGCTGGGAAAGACCCCTGCCTGCAACCTTGGAGAAGCTGCTGCCAGTCTGCGTAGACAATACTGAGCTAGATGGAACAAGGGTTTGTCTCAGGTAGAAGGCTGCATCCTCTGTTTCGTAAAAAGGATATGCACGTTGCCACGCCAGCCCTGGAGATGAATTTTAAAATACGGACAAAGCGTAATTCATTCATGTATTCCAAAGAAAAGTGTTTGTTTTTAAGGGAGAGGAAATCAACTCAGGCCGTGCCATTCCAAACCCAGCCATTAGGGAGCGGAACTCACTGAACCCGGTGGATCTTGGCCAGGATTGCAGGCAACAGAGCCCATTCCTCGCGAGTTGCGCCACCACGGGACACCTCGCCCCTTCGGCTGCTGCTGCCAACTGGCGTCTGCTCGCAAGCCGCCCGCCAGCGCGCTCTGCTCTGGGTTGTTGTTTTTCCCACCAGCAGAGCTCCTCTCCGGGCTGCACCCCCCTGCCCGCCGCCGGACTACACCTCCCAAGATGCCTCGCGCCTCCGCGCATGCCCACTCCTCCCCCTTTTGAGTGGCAAGTTGTTTGTTAGGGTGAAGCACCAGCAGCTTTCCCCTGCACTCTGGGGCTCAACTCTCCTGCTACCTTCAGCTTCTCTTTTTATTATTTCTCCCTCCTCTTTTCATTCTCCCCTCACCCCGCGCCGCTTTGCTCCTCTCTTCCGCGCGCCCCCGCCTCTTTTTCACTTCTCCTCTAGTTTGCATTCTTCTCCTTCTCTCTTTTTCTCTTTCTTTTTTATAAATCATCTCCCATCTCCTTTCCAAAGTCCTTTTTCCTACCCCCCCGCCCCCGCCTACACTGAGTGGAAAAATACCCTGCTTGACAAAGACCTAAACGCCCCCCCCCCGCAGGAAAAAAAAAACCACCCTCCAACTTACAACAAACCAGAGAATCCACCCCAGATGCATCACAAATGAGAAAAAAGAAGCGATGGAACTTCATATTTTAGAGCACCGGTTGAAAGTGGCTAGTGTGGCCAAGGAGAGCATCCAGTTGTTTACCTATGGGCTCATCAAGCTGGCGTTCCTGTCCTCCAAGACCAGGTAAGGGCTTTCTTTGGCACCATCCGAAATGTCTGTAGGGTTGTATTTAAATACAATCAGAATTCAAATGCAAAACCGGTGGGTGAGGGAGCGTGTTGCATTAGGAAGATGGGACACACACCCCCCGCAAAAAAAAAACACCTCAAAACCAACAACAACCCACTCCTCATCTTTGTATTCTGTGCTCCCAAGGAATTGCACACGCGCGCACACCCTTCTTTCATTTTATTTCTCTCTCTCTCTCTCTCTCTCTCTTTTAAGAGCTTGAGGTGTTGTTGTTGTTGTTTGCACAAACACGCCCCCTTATTCCCCCCCCCCGCAATCTTTTATTTGATTATTCTGCTTTTTAAAAGCTGTTGGTAAAACAAAAAACCAGGCACCGGAAAAGGCAGCTGAAGTTGAATGGCTGGTTGCTTTTAAAAGGTATTTGAAAGGAGTGTCATTTTGTGTGTTTGTTTTTTAAAGAGAGAGAGCAAGAAGCCGCTCAGAACAACAAAGAACAGCGGTGTGGAGAAGGGAGGGAATGTGTGTGTGTGTGTCTCTGCTGCATATTTCACTTGGAGCAGTTAAAATCATGTCATGTTGTTGCTAAATCCGAGGCGACATCCTGAGAGCTCTTTGCAAAACCCGGTCTTGTTTTTCCCCTTCTGCATAATGTTTGCGAGATCTCTGCACCACAAACCCCCAAGGCCGAAGCCCCGAGTGAGAATCCTGCTTCTCCCTTCTAAAATCTTCATCCTTGAGGCCAGCGAGCCTGGGTTCTCCCCACTGGTCCCCTCTTCCAGGAATAATAACTTAAATTGCAAATGGAGAGTAAATACAGAATTGTTTATTCCTCAGCCACCTGCTTTCCCTTGTTAGTTAATGCAGAGAAGCTAGGAAGTTGGCTTCAGAGAAATCCTGCCTGAACTTGGCTTCCACAATTAAGTGCATTCACTTTGCCTCTTGGATCGTACTTTGGATTTCATTTTTAATAACTCCACAGCCTCCGTGGCCCACATAGATAGCGGGGAGAAGCTCGTGTGCTGTTTTAAAATTGCATTGCAGATTAATTTGGAAACGCAAGGCAAGACTCTTTCTTTGCTCCTTAATGAAGGGGTATATTTTTCACCTAATTCTCCCTGATCTCGACTTTATTGCATTTGGGGGCCCCCGTCTCTATCTGGGCCTTGACGGTCGCTCAACTTGTTTATAACTTATCTCGAATAACCCGACAGGGCATTCAACCTAAAATACCACACTAATTATTTTTAAACAAGACAGTTCTTCCTTGTCGATGGAGGGTGACAGATGGGAAGGCGTTGTTAATCTGGTCCCTTTTTGGGACTCGGATAAAAACGTCATTGGTCACATTTAAATATGTCATTTGTCTGAAATGCTGTGTGTCTGGTTATATCCTCTCACGGTTGTTGTTCACACCACGAATCTCTGAAACAGGAGACTTCTGTCGACAGGAGAACTTGGATTATTCAGCTGGAGAAAGCCTGATCACATCTGTCCCAGTTTTTCATTCTCGCCCCAAGCCACAGTTTGGCCATCTTGGCTGACAGCCCATAAAATGGGCGTCTTAGTGGCCCGCCTCGCAGGGTTCTTGAGAAGAATTGTTGCTACCTGTCGTAAACGGGTGCGATCCTTGTGGGAGGGAAATGGTGGGGATTATGGGAGTTGTAGTTCAAAAACAGCTGTTGGAAGGGCTAAGTTGAGCAGGCCTGTGACCCACCCTAGAAGGGAAACCTAATACAGTGTAACAGAATCGAGGTCAAGAAATTCCTAGACTGTATCACTGGCAAGTATGGATTGTGTGCTTCTGTGGTCCTCGGATGCCACAAACCAACTTAAGGCGGGACGGGCGAATGGTGAGATGTGTTGATAGATATTTTTATGGGATATCTACTTTTGTGGACTTGCTTGCAAGCCTGGACTATTCGGTTTACAACCTTCCTGGAATCTCTGGTTCTAAACAGCCTAACTTGGCAGCTATTGTGTTTTCCTCAATCCAAGATAAGGGTTTCCCCAAATTGTTTTGATATTGGAAGTCCAGAGGTTGTCTTAAATTCAAAGCCTTTTGAGTAAATGCTGGTCAAATCTGCATTTAACTTCTACTTTTTAAGGGGGTCATCTTAAATTCAGAGTTGCCTTCGATTTGGATAAATGTGGGTAGTCTGTATTGAGATTTATACTACAGACCAGGAATAAATCCCCCTTCCCTCTAACTTGAGTTGACTAGGAGCTTTGCTTTAAAAAAAAAATTAAGAATGTTCTGATCCTTTACTTCCTTCAAGGAGATAAGGGCATAGTCTTTTTTATTTTACTTTATTTTATTTTGACATTTATCTCTCATTCTTCCTCTCAGGAGGAAGTTATGGCTGTTACGGTTGTGCTGTGGTTGTGTTATGGTTCTGTCCGTGGTTATGTTTATCCTCACAACAACCCTGTGAGGAAGTTCAGGCAGAGAGAGCGTGGACAGCCCCATGGCAGCTGGCGAGTTCTGTAGCAGAGTGTGAATTAGACTTTGGGATTCTCTTTTCCAAACTGTTCATCGAACCCTTACACCCTGCAATAATGGGACTCGCTCAGTGGCTTGAGTCCGATGAAATTGTGTGCAGTCCATTGTGCACGGTGGTTTATGTCAGGAAGGGGGCATTGCAATGCTCGGTGGCCCCAGGTTCAGTCCCTGGCCGCATCTCTAGGTAGGGCTGGAAAAGATCCCTGAGAGATGCTGCCAGTCAGTGTAGACAGTCGTGAGCTAGACGGACCAAGCGTCGGACTCAGCAGAAGGCGGCTTCCTGGGTTCATATGCCCCGATCAAGCGTTAGTCGTATACTGACTGTGCAGATCGAACCCAGCCAGAAAACTGAGGCAGAGAGAGTGGCAGCTAAGAATGGAACAGCCCAGGATTTCCCATGCCTCTCCAGGTTGTTTTAAAATATATTATTATTTATATTTTAAAAGTGCTTTGTGGGATCTGACTAAAAGGCCATCTAAAGCCAGTGTGTGTGGGGGGTCTCAACCTTTGGTCCCCAGATGTTGTTGGACTACAACTCCCATAATCCCCTGCCACAAAAGCTGGCATCTCAAGATTATGCTGAACTACAACTCCCATCGTCCCTAGCCACAAAGCCAGTGTGGTGTAGAGCAAAGGTTCCAACCTTGGGTCCCCCAGATGTTGTTGGACTACAACTCCCATAATCCCCAGCCACAGTGGCCAATAGCCAGGGATTATGAGAGTTGTAGGCCAACATCTGCAAGAGGGCCAGAGTTGAGCAGGCCTGGTGTAGAGGATAGAGTTCCAGATTAGACGTTGGGAGATGCAAGTTCAAATCCTCTCTCAGCCTGAAACTCACTGGGTGACTTGGGCCAGCCACTCGCTCTCCATCTAACCTACCTTACAGGGTTGTTGTGCTGATAAGAAGGGAGAACCCCTTGCTAACTGGGCAGTCTTTTAGTGGAGACCTTTGTACTCAACACAGGTGGAACAAATGTCCCTATTCAGCCCTGCACAACATTCCTTCAGTTATTGTTGCTGGTGTCTCCCTGGTGTTTCTTTTTAGATTGGGAGCCTCTTTGGGGCAGGGAACCATCTTCTCATGGCTGCTGGCATGGAAACTGCTGTGGGAGCTTTTCTGTGGAAAAGCAGGCTGGATAGGTGCTCCATAAATAAAATAGGAGTTTCTCCCCCTCAGGCAAGGGTCGGCCTCGTTAAATGGCAGCTGCTCACTGGGCCAAGAGTGGGCGCCTTTTCAAAATGGCAGCTCTCTCGTATTTAGCCGGGAGAGAGCAACTGTCCGTGTTCATCCCAGCATGGCATCCCTCCGCAGGCCACTGCTGGTGTCTCTCTTGTGCGTGTGGCTTTTCGTTGGCTCTCTTTTAGATTGCAAGCCCCTTGGGGACAGGGAACCATTTTCTGACACCTTTTGCCGTCCAGACCACATTGAGAACTTGGGCTGGAAAACACCAAACTTTGGCTTAGACATGCCAGTATGTTTAGTAGTCGTCATGATACTACCCCAAAACAGTATGGAGAAAAGAAGGGGTGAAAACAACAAAATAACTAAATTTGTACTCTGTTAGCAGTATTCATCGAGATGGGACCAGGGTCCCCTGAAGGGCCATATTCTCCTGTCTAAGATGGCCATTTTCTTTCCTGAGGCTTTCGGCACTTAAGAAGGGTAGGCACCAGGTCAGGGCCAACTCTGCAGTGGCCCCCTACATAAAGAGTGCCTTCCCCATTATCATGTCTCCTGGGGATGAGGAGTGCTGATCACATGTGAGTAGGTGCTGGACCACGTGAAGTTGAGGGCAGGAGCTAGAGAAACCAGACTACAAGGGAACAGACCGGTCAAAGTCTTGCTTGAGGACAAACGTTGAAGGATTGAGTCCACGTGGGAACAAGCACAAGCGGAGGTTGGGGTCAGGTCCATATGGGCCAGTGTGGCGTGGAGTGTTGGACTGGAATTGGTGAGACCTGAGTTCAAATCTTCAATTGGCCATGTAACTCGTTGTGTGACTCTGAGCCAGTCACTTCTCTCTCTCGGCCTCGCCTACCTTGCAGGGTTGTTGTGAGGCTAAGCATGAGCACGGACACCGCTCTGGGCTCCTTGGAGGGAGAGCGGGATCTCAGTGTGATGAGAGATAAATCTGAGAGCAAGCATGAGCTGAGGTCGGGTGTCGGTGGTTCAGGACGAGAGCAATCGAGGGAGTTGGAGCGAAGAGCTTTCAGATGGATGTTGCTCCAGCAGTGGTCTTTAGCAGACTGTACTCCTTTGCAGGGAAAGTGGATCCTGGCCATGTCCTTGCTCAAGTGGTGCTGAGGACCCTAAGGAGTCCTCGCTTTGTCCTTCAGGGGCTGGCTACGAGCCACTGGCCTGGTGTGATCAGGGGTCTGGAGCACCTTCCTTATGAGGCATGGCTGCAACATCTGGGGGTTCTTCATTTAGAAAAAAGGCGATTAAGGTGGGAAATAATAGAGGTTTCTAAAATTCTGCATGGTGTGGAGAGAGAGATATTTTCCTCCCTCTCTCACAGCACTAGAACCATAATTTATCTGTGGAATTCTCTGCCACAGGATGTGGTGGTGGCCACCGGCTTGGATGGCCTTAAGCAGGGCTTAGACCAATCCATGGAGGAGAAGTCTGTCGATGGTTACTAGCCCTGATGGCTATGGGTTTCCTCCAGGTTCAAAGGCAGGATGTCTCCAGATACCAGTTGCAGGAGAGGGGGCCTTCCTCTCCTGTCTGTGGGCTTCCCAGAGGCCTCTGGTGGGCTATTTGGACATCTTGTCATTTTGGAATTGTTGATCTGATTATTGGATGTTAACCTGTTGAGAACAAGAACAGTTGAAAACTGATAATGATATTCGGCGTTTCTTCTCTCTCTCTCTCTCTCTCTCTCTCTCTCTCTCTCTCTCTCTCTCTCTCTCTCTCTCTCACACACACACACACACACACACACTTACTTATTGAAGCCTTTCCCCAAGCAAATTCTGTGCAACACGTAGTGCATTTGACTACTTTAAGTGGCAAGATTGTTTGTGCAAAATTTGGTATCTGTAGTAATCAGGAAGCGTGACTACTTTATTTTGCACAAACACACCCGCAAACAAACAAGCTCTTCAAAATCTATAACAGTTGTTTAGAATAACATAAAGCAGAAGAGGAACAACTGAAGAACAGTGTTAGCTCTTTACAAACAGTTATGGTTGCTGTGTTTATGTTTATGTTTCATGGATAGCTGAGCTTAGGGGTCGTAAGCTAATCCCTCGTTGTCAGAGATGCGCATATTTCCTTGTCAGAGGGTCTGTTAATTGGCTTCCTCACATCTTGTGGCAATGAGTTCTGTATGCTGCTTGTGCTGGCTGAAGCTGTGCTTCCTGTTTTGGTGTGTTTGCAATCTAGTTAGTCGGATTTCAGCTGGATGACTCAAGCTCTGGTGTTCTGAGGGGAAATGATTTCTCAGCCCAATCTCTCCACGCTGATCGAAAACCAAATTACATTCTCCATTCCTTGTCGTCTTTTAATCTAAAAATAAAAAGAAGACAGAATCCAGTCTTTGGCTGGCCAAGATCTTCTCATAATGTATTTGTTGGGCAATGGCTTTAAAGAACTTATTTGTCCTTTTCTGTTCTCTTTGAAGTGGCGAAAGCGAAACAGATTCATGCATTACCCATTCAGTCCGGTTGTCAGGTAGAAGGCCTGGAAGGAAGGTTCAAGAGTTGTTGCCGGTCAGAGTGGGCCATTCTGGGTTGCCAGGATTGGACAGTTGCTGCCAGTCAGAGTGGGGCATTCTGGGCTATGAGGATTGGAGAGCTGCTGCCTGTTTATGTGCCCGCGCAAATGGGCAAAACACAGTGTGTACATCTGCTTAAGCTGTGTAATCCAAGTTGTCGGTTTTGGTTTACTTTGGGGTGGAAATTGGACCTCATTTTAGACTTCAGGCTGCTTGGATTTTCTAGTCCCTGGCTAGTTGACCCTTGCCATTATTATTATTATTATTATTATTATTATTATTATTTTATTTTATTTTAACCTTGTGGGGTGCCTTACATAAAGAGTCTGTAAGTGGCTAAGGTGGCCACTTTAGGTGGCCCGCCTTGTTGGACTACAACTCCCATCACCACCCATCAGTAAGTTGTCACAGGGGGTGATGGGGGTTGTAGTCCAACCACGGCTGGTGAGCCTCAGGTTGGTCACCACTGTTCTAGACAGTCACCTATATATATTATAGAGAGAAGGGGGGAGAGGGAAAGATTTTCGCTTAATTGCTATATCCCCCTAACTAGCCACACACAATATTAGAAAGCAGGAGACCATCTTAAATTCAGAGTCCTGCTCCTTTTGAGTAAATGCAAGGCATAACCTCCGTTTAACCTGTGTGTCTTGCATTTCAGAGCCATTTTTGGTTTGGGTAAATACGGGCACGTATCGTGTGCATGTGCGTGCGCAAATAAATATAATAAACATAGAAATGTTCTTCCTCACGACTAATTAGGGGGATATAGAAAAGAGAGGATCTTCCTAATGTCTAGCCTTAATCGACTTCCTTGTCATTTCAACCCACTGCTAATGGTCTTGCCCTTGGGAGCATCAGAGAAGCAAGCGTGGATTGTTCCCTTTGCTAAGCAGGGTCCACCCTGGTTTGCATTTGAATGGGAGACTACATGTGTGAGTGCTGTAAGATATTCCCCTTAAGGGGTGGAGCCACTCTGGGAAGAGCACCTGCCTGTTTGCATGCAGACGGTCCCATGTTCCCTCCCTGGCAGCATCTCCAAGATAGAGCCGAGAGAGATTCCTGTCTGCAACCTTGGAGAAGCCACTGCCGGTCTGTGTAGACAATTCTAAGCTAGATGGACCAAGAACCTGACTCAGTATGTGGCAGCTTCCGATGTGCGGTTCTCCTCCTGGGTGACAGCCCTTCTGATATTTGAAGATGGCTCTTCTATTTCCACCCGCCCCCTTAGCTTCCCCACCCCCTATTCAAATGAAGGACTTTACATTTGTCTCGAGGAGGGGTTGGACTAGATGGCCTCGAAGAGCCCACCATGAAGGCCGCAGACCTCCTACATGGTTAATCCATCGGCAGCTGGTATTCAGAGGTACGCTGCCAAGAAGGGCAGGGTCCAGAAGAAAGGTTTGCTTCCTCTCCCTTCTCCTTCCACCCACGCTAGGATTTTGACATCCCATTAAAAACTAGAAAAATAAGTGTGTGGTGTTGCCGGGGTGGGGGTGGTGGGGGTGGGGAGCAATGGCCACAAAAGCACAGCAGGCCGCTGAACAGTACTCCCCATGCCTCTTGCCAAAGGTGATGGCATTTGGTCTTAAAATACCTTTGCAGGGGGGGCGATTTGGTCCCGGCACTCTGTCTCCTTGGCAGGGAAGACGCAAAGCAAAGTTCATGTTCGACCCGCCACTGAGAAGGCCCCCTGTTTCTCCCCCAACGTGCCCGTCACTTCTTCTGCATATTTTACACAATCCTTCACACGCGTTGATCTGAGAAACAGTGCCATAAATAAGTTTATTCTGGACTCCTGAGCAAAAAAAAGAGAGAGATGGGGGGGGGAGAGGCAGACGCACATACCGTGTTGCACAGCCTGTCCTGTGCTTTTTGCAGAAAAACAAGACCATTAAAAAGGCAAAGGGTCGATCCTTTCCCAAGTAGGACTTTTGCCCCCGAGTTATGCAGAAGGAGGTTTTCTTAAAAACGAAAACAAAAAAGCACTCCTCTTCAGTGTGGGTCTCCACCCACCACCTTTACCACCACACGTAAGTAACATCTATCCCCAGTAGCCACATCATAAACATAGAATGTCAGAGTTGGGAGGGACCCTCGAGGTCTTCTAGACCACCCCACTGCTCCGTGCAGGAAAACATAGGAAGCTGCCATATACTGAGTCAGCCCCTTGGTCCATCTAGCTCTGGATCGTCTACCCAGACTGGCAGCGGCTTCTCCAAGGTTGCTCTTAAGAGAGGGCTCTGTCTCTCGGCAAGGGCCCTCCTAGCATGGAGAAAAGCACAGAACGGTGCGGTGGGTCAGGGCTGCGTCGTGCGGTGTTTTAACAATTTTTTTAAAATAACATTTATGTATTTCTTTGGTAATTGGTTATTTTTCAGTTTTTCATGCATTTCTTGGCTTTAATTCAGCTATCCTTTTGATGTTAGCCAGTCAGGGACAGTTAGCTTAGGGCCCTGCTTGCCTTTTGCAGCCTTGTTCAATAGTATCTCCACTAGATGGTTCTGACAACTATTATTTATATTCCATTATTAGTTGTTGTTTATAATTTATGGTTCAGTTATTCTTCTAACCATTGTTTAATTGGTCATTAGTATATATTTCAGTGGTCTTATTGTAATAAATGATCTTTTTTGCTTTAGTCACGGGTGGGTTCTTTTCCCTCTGTTTTTACTCCAGATAGTTCAGCAACATCTGGAGCACCAGGAGTTGGGCAATCCCTGCTTTAGGGGATGGGGCCATAACTCAGTGGAAGAGCATCAAGGTCCCAGTCTGTAATCTTGGAGAGGCTGCTGCCAGTCAGTGTAGACAATCCTGCGCTGGATGGATCAAGGGTCTGACTTGCTAGAAGGCAGCTTCCTAGGCAGCTCAGTGGAATGTGGGTTGTTATTACTTTACCTTTACTTTATCTTTGAATCCCACTTTTCCTCCGAGGAGCTCAGAGCAGTGTACATGCTGATTTTTATCCTCACAACAATCCTGTGAGGTAGGTTAGGCTGAGAGATACATGACTGGCCCAGAGTCACCCAGTGAGTTCCATGGTTGAATGGGGATTCGAACTCGGGTCTTCCTGGTCCTAGTCCAACGCTCTAACTGCCCTTCCAAAAATGGCTCAGGGCGGTTTACACAGAGAAATAATAAATAAATAAGATGGCTCCCTGTCCTCAAAGGGCTCACAAATCTAAAAGAAACATAAGATAGACACCAGCAACAGTCACTGGAGGTCCTGTGCTGGGGGTCAGGTAAGTCGGTGAGGAGTAGAAGGTACCCCATGAGAAAAAAATCCTTACTATCCTTTGGTCCCAGTTCAGAGCAGCATTCCCTGTGCACGTGGAACTCCAAACACTTGCCCAAGCAAACAGCTGGCCAGCATGGGATTGGTGGATGCCAGGAGGCCTAGTAAATTTAGACGGGCAACTCGAGGAAGTCTACTACTGGGTTACAGTGGGTTCCCCCTTTTCTGCCATAAGAAGAAACAACTGCTCGGGGACTTGGCAGGCCCTCTGACAGCACTGGGTTGTGGGGGTGACGGACAGCCCAGCTGTTCCAACAGGCGGATCTCTTTCCTCCACCCCGGTATTAATTGCACGGGCACATTCTCGGACGCCTCCTCGAACCATCCTGTGCCTCCAGGAATTTCTAGAATGCTTTGAAATGCAGCCGACGTTACCCGCAGACTAATAGTTGGACCTGTTTTCTGTTTTGGTATTTTGGGTGGTGGTGATATAAGAGAGGTGTGGTTTCAGATATTGGTATACCGCTTTCCTGTTAGAAAGATATAACCACAGGGGTTAGAAAGCTGCCTTCTACCGAGTCAAGACATTGGTCCATCTAGCCTGTTCTGGATGGGGGTGCACTCCCCCCAAAGGGCTAGGTTCGCAGTTTTGGGGGACGCACATCAATCCAGCACTATCGCCAGAGGCTCAAGTGCCCTCTGTGGCTCAGAGAGACTTTTATCAGCTTCGGCTGATACGCCAACGGGGGCCTTACCTGGACAGAGAGAGCTTGGCCACAGGGACTCGCACTCTGGTCTCCTCTCGCTTAGATTACTGCAATGCGTTGTACGTGGGGCTGCCTTTGACAACGGCCTGGAAACTGGAGCTGGTCCAAAATAAGGCTGCAAGATTATTAACTGGGACTGGACCTTTTGATCCTATCACGGCAGTGCTTTGTCAGCTGCGCTGGCTCCCAGTCCGTTTCCGGGCCCAATTCAAAGTGCTGGTTTTAACCCCTAGAGCCCTAAATGGCTTGGGACCGGGTTACCTGAGAGAACACCTTGCCCCATATGTCCCAGCCCCTTAAGATCTTCTTTGGAGGTCTGGATGGGAGAGTGCGAAATGTTTTTTTGGGAAGGGAGTGCCCCCCCTTGAGAGCCCTCTCTGGATCTACACATCAGCCGCCAAGGGAGTAACCCCATTGAACGTGGTGGGTTTTTCCTTCCAAGGAAGCACGCATCAGAGTGCACCCTCAGAAGACCAGCCAGTACAATGGTTCTCTCTGGTTCATCATCTCCCTAAAATGGCTCCTCTCCTCTGTTGCAGGTGCAGGTTCTTCAGCCTGACGGAAACCCCTGAGGACTACACCATCATTGTGGACGAAGAAGGCTTCCTTGGTGAGCATCGCTCTTTTGACTGCCTGCTTCTCCCATCGTTGCTGGTTCAGGCTCTCTTCTGCTTGGGCCTTTTTTAAGGCCCTTTCCTTTCCGTGTTAATTCATGCAGCACCGCCCTATTTCTCCATCAACGCTGGACCGTTTGAGAACAGAGGCCTTGTCAAGTGACTTAAGTGTTCGGGCTGCAGGTTTCCTGGTGGAGTTCTGATCTCTGGCCTGGATTCCCTAGCGGACCTTCGGCAAGCTAGAATTTTAGAGTGGGAAGGGACCTTGGAGATCATCTAGACCAGGGATTCTCAATGTTGGGTCCCCAGATGTTATTGGACTTCAACTCCCATAATCCCTAGCCCTAGTGGCCTTTAGTTGGGGATTATGGGAGTTGAAGTCCAATAACATCTGGAGACCCAACGTTGAGAATCCCTGATCTAGACCAACCCTTGGCTCTGTAAAGCCTCTTCTACAGCAGGGGTTCCCAACTGACGGCACTCCAGATCTTGCTAGACTACAACTCCCATCACCCCCGTGGCAATTTATTGTGGCTAGGGACGATGGGGGTTGGGGTTCAGCAACATCGGGAGTACCACCATTTGGGAATCCCTGTGTGAAAAGCCACTGTCTGAAAGCCTCTGGAGAAGGAGATGTTGGACAGAGAATTGTCCAACAGTTTTGCAGTCAGGCGATTCCTGCTTGTACCAAGCCTAAATTGGCTTTCATTGGTCCAAGCTCAGCCCTGAGCAGCAAAAGGGAACAAGTTCACTTCTTCTGCTGTGTGATAGCCCAGAGTCTTGAAGACGGCCATCCTATCTCCCCTACACCTTCTCTTCTCCAGGTCCTTCAACTGTTCCTAGACCAGCTGCCCCCATCATAAATATATCATATTTGTATTTGTATCATGTAGTTCCAATAAAATAGTATTAGAATAACACGGTTGCGGGGCACAGGAGTTGGATATTCTGCCCCCACATAAGAATCCGGGACAGAACGATGCACTGGGTAGACTGGACAAGAAGTATATGGCTTCACATTAAATCACTGTACTGTCCACACCAGCCCAAAAGATCCCTCTCTTGCATGCTTGTGCCCACAGAACATGATTATTTGCTGCATTGGACTCCAGTCATAGGGCCGTTTCTGGAAAAGTGTGGAACCATGGTTTGTTTTAACCAAGGTTATGCAACAAACCTGGATTAACACCAAAGATGGTCACCAAACCTTAGTTTACTTTGCCATCATCATCATCAACAACAATAATGATATACTGTGTTTCAAAGTAGTTCACCTTTATATATATATATATATATATATATATATATATATATATATATATATATTTAAAGTAAACTGGCAGCGACTTCTCCAAGGTTGCAGGCAGGAGTCGTTCTCTTAGCCCTATCTTGGAGACGCTGCCAGGGAGGGAACTTGGGACCTTCTGCATGCAAGCAGGCAGGTGCTCTTCCCAGAGTGGCCCCATTATCCCCTATGGGGAATCTCTTACAGTACTCGCACATCTGGTGTCCCATTCAAATGCAAGCCAGGGTGGTCCCTGCTTAGCAAAGAGGACAATTTCTGCTTTCTACCACAAGACCAGCTCTCCTCCCCAATTAAACAGCAGCCTGTGACAGCTTGAAAACAGGGAAAGGGGCATGTACAGGAGAACCTCCATGGATGCTGAAACCACGAATACTGGATTACTGGGGCAATGGAATTGCAAGGTTTAGGTTCCTAGAGGCCTGAAGATCGGCAAGAAGGTGCAAAAAAGGGGTTGAGAGGGCAAAATAAAATGCCCTGCTGTGCCCTGCCGACATCCAGTGATCCAGCAGTGCCCCCTGAAGTCTGAAATCACCCGTTTTCGAGCATTTTTTGGCTATTTTCCCCCCAAGTAAACAAGCCACAAAAATGGCCCAGTTTCACAAAATGGAAGCCAAGAAGGACCTCTGTGTTCATTTCCAGCTGCCTCCAACCCACGGGTACATGGAGTTAATCCCCTTTTTTTGCTGGTTTTTAAAATCAGTTATGCCGACGTCGGGTGCCAATCTCCCGACCTTGGATCCATGGAAATGGAGGTTTGTTTGTTTGTTTGTTTGTTTGTTTGTTTGTTGGATTTCTATACCGCCCATCCAAAAATGGCTCAGGGCAGTTTACACAGAGAAATAATCAATAAATAATTTGGATCCCTGTCCCCAAAGGGCTCACAATCTAAAGACAGGTTCTACTGTCTATAACCACAGAAGACAAACTCTTCTTTGAATAGAGCAACTATCTTCTTGGGTGTTCCAAGAAGAGCCCCAAGCTACGGAGCATATTAAGCCGATGTCTACCTTGCCCGTGCTTTAACTGCTAGACACTGCATCCTGCAAAAGGGAGAAGGTGCGTGTGGACTCCCCCCCCCCCCCGCTTTCCCCTCTGAAGTCCTTGTACTTCTAAATGTCTGGGATAAATTGTGTGGAAAATTCTTTGAACTAATGGGCTGCGAAATATTCTTCAAAAGCTATTTTCTGCCCTCGGTTCTAATTGCTTCTTAAACTTTAATGGCCTCGGCGACCGACGAATCGCAGGCAGGCTAATGTCACAGTTCACTTGGAGCAATTTGTTTCATAAGATAATGAGTGGTGTCCACAGAAGTGTGAGGATGAGATAGCGATTATTAACTGGTTGTCTAGGAGGGAAGGAGGGAGACTGAAGGAAGAGAACATAAGAACAGCCCTGCTGGATCAGGCCCAAGAAAGCCCATCTAGTCCAGCAGCCTGATTCAAACAGTGGCCCACCAGTTGCTGCTGGAAGCCACAGGCAGGAGTTGAGGGCATGTCATCCCTCCTGCTGTTACTCCCCTGCAACTGGTACTCAGAGGCATCCTACCTTTGAGGCTGGAGGTGGTCCACAGCCCTCCGTCTAGTAGCCGTCAATAGACCTCTCCTCCATGAAGTTATCCAAACCCTTCTTAAAGCCATCCAGGTTGTTGGCTGTCACCACATCTTGTGGCAGAGAATTCCACAAGTTGATGATGCATTGAGTGAAAAAGTACTTCCGTTTGTTGGTCCTAGATTCCCCAAGAGGTTGGGAATTGGTTTGAAGAATGAACCGAAAGAGGATTCCATTTTGCTTGGGTGGTTGTTCCCTTATGTATTTATCGGTCGGAGATATAGCCCATCGTTGACTGGGAAAAGTCATTTTTGCGTACATAAGAAGAGCCCTGATGGATCTGGCCCAAAGCCCATCCAGCCTACCAGATGCCTCCGAAAAGCCCGTAGGCATGAGTTTGTCCAGGCCCTCCTTAAAGCCATCCACATCCTGCAGCAGGGGATTCTGTAGATTAATTATGCACTGCATGGGGAAAATAATTCCTTTTGTCAGTCTTACATTTCCTGGCAGGCAGTTTCATGGGATGACCCCGGGTTCCTTGGAGGGAGTGGACTGTGCCTGGAACCCATTCCCAACCCTGAACATAAGAAAATCCCCGCTGGGTCAGGCCTAGCTAGTCCAGCATCCTGTTTCCCACGCCCACCAGATGCCTCTGTCAAGGCAGGAAGGCAGTCTAAAAATGTAGTAATTAATTATTGATTGATTGATTGATTGATTAATAAATACATGCCTCTGGGGAGCCCACAAGCAGGAGATGGTCATACCCTCTCTCCTACTGTTGCTCCCCTGCAACTGGTATTGAGATGCATCCTGCCTCTGAGGCTGGAGGTGGCCAATAGCCACCAGACTAGTAGCCATGGATAGACCTGTCCTCCATGAATTAAAGCCATCCAAGCTGGTAGCTGTCGCCACATCCTGTGACAGAGAATTCCATAGGTTAATTGTGTGCTGCGTGGGAAAAGTACTTCCTTTTGTCGGTCCTAAATTCATTTCTTTACATGTATAGGGAAGTTCAAGAAATGAAACCTGTCAGGGGCTTCCCAGTCTGTGGTACTCCTGGAGTATCATCAGGTAGTATCTATTCAGAATCGCTTCCCCCCCAAAAAAATACCCCACCCTACCTTTTTTTTTTTTTTAACCAAAGCAGATGCTCTACCACTAAGCTTAAGTTCTTTCTCTTGGCTGCTTTACATCAAATCGGACATTGATCCATCTTGTTCAGTATTGTCTGCACTGACTGGCAGCAGGTCTCCCAAGTTTCAGGCAGGGGTCTTTCCCAGCCCTCTCTGGAGATGCTGACAAGGAGGGAACCGGGGACCTTCTGTACGCAAGCTTGCAAATGCTCTTCCCTTGAGCTATGGAGTAGGTAGACATGGCTTTCCTGCTGTGGTTGAACTACAGTTGTGGGGTGATGGGAGTTACATAGGAACATAGGAAGCCATATACCGAGTCAGACCATTGGTCCATCTAGCTCAGTATTATCTATACTGGCAGTGGCTTCTCCAAGGTTGCAGGCAGGAGTCTCTCTCAGCCCGATCTTGGAGATGCTGCCAGGGAGGGAACTTGGTGCCTAGATGCTCTTCCCAGAGTGGCTCCATCCCCTAAGAGGGGAATATCTTCCAGTGTTCACACTTTTAGCCTCCCTTTCGTATGCAGTCAGGGTGGATCCTGCTTAGCTTAAGAGGACAAGTCATACTTGCTACCACAAGACCTGCTCTCTGCTCTGAGTTGTAGTTCAGCTATCGCGGGAGTACCAATGTTGCCCATCCCTGCCCTAAGGAGAATCTCTTCCATCCCCCACCAAAGGGCATTGCAGCTGGGGATGATGGGAGCTGTAGTCAGCAGCATCTGGGGGTCTCTGTCATTCATTCATTCATTCATTCATTCATGTTACAGGGGATATGGCTGGATAGCCTTCCCTGGCAGGAGAATTTTGGGGTTTTAGTGTTTGAAAAGTGGCACATGTGACCATTTCAAAGCGGAACACTAATATTTCATCCATGGAATTCATTGGCACAAGGTGTGGGGATAGCCGAGGGGTATCAATCGCTTCAGAAGGGGATTAGACCAATTCGTGGAAGAGGTTAAGACGGTTGCTGGCTACTCTTTTTGAAGGCTGTGTTGAACTTCCATGTTCAGAGGTTTGCATTTGAACGGGATGCCACATGTGTGAGCACTGTAAGATCTTTCCAGGCCTGCTCAACGTAGGCCCCCCAGCTGTTTTTATGGGAGTTGTAGGCCAACGTCTGCAGGAGGGCCGAAGTTGAGCAGCCCTACGGAGGACAGGCAGAGCATGCAGAAGGCTCCAAGCTCCCTCCCTGGCAGCATCTCCAAGACAGGGCTGAGAGAGACGCTTGCCTGCAACCTTGGAGAAGCCGCTGCCAGTCTGTGTAGACAAGACTGAGCTAGATGGACCAATAGTCTGACTTTGGCATATGGCAGCTTCTGATGTTCCTTTAGTGCTCACATGTAGTCACCCATTCCAATGCAAACCAAGGCAGATGCTGCTTAGCAAAGGGGGCAATTCATGCACTCTACCTCAAGACCAGCTCTCCACACATCTGTCCCCCTCACAGGGAGGCTGCTTTGACCCCTGAGAATTTCCGGCTGTGCCCCATCTGTATACTGGAAGCTGGCTGTGGATGACACAGCCTTTAAAAATATAAATTTAAAAATCTCGCTGTTTCTGTGCCACCGATGTCATGCAACACACCACGGTGGCTGTTGATAATTATTTTGTTCCCCACCTTCACTGCCAATTACAGCACCATGACTAAGAGCGCCTTCCATAAATATTTTTTCCTTTGGAGGGTCAGTTCTATTCCTGACAAAAGTGCCAGGTTCCAAGAAAGACTCGGTGGGGAAGAGGGAGGGATAAATGTATGACCAGTGGCAGCTTTCTCACTTGGAAAAAGGACATTGTGAATAAAACTAGGCCTTCTGCTTCCCGTCCTCCGGGTCCGAGATGCTTTGTGTTGTTACTGATTCGTGTCGGCAAAAAGCTGTGTAAGGCTTTGAGTTAGACAGAGTTCTTTGTCAGGGAGGGGTTTTCATTCCATGCACCAGGGAAGCAAAGGGACACACATCAGATGCCCAAACGGCAATGTTCAGAAACCAACAGGAGGGTATTTCAATCTCTGCTGCTTACTGGGAAGTCCCTGCCATCAACCAAAGGATGCCCAAGGGAGATCCTGAGGGGGAAATTGGGTGAACTGGAATTTTCCAGCAAGTCTGAGAATTGAAACCAAGGACTTCCCAGCACAGTTTTGATTTTATTGGTTTAGGTTGCAATGAAGACTAGGATGTCTTTCTAAGGGGTTAAAACGAAAGCTCACTTTCTACAAATTTTTGTTGATTTACAAAAAGACCCAGATCCATGCCTCCAGTTAAAAGGATCAGGTAGCAGCTGATGGGAAAATTCTACTGCTTGACACTTGGAGAGACGCTGCCAGTCTGTGTAGATGGTGCCATTGAGGCCCTGGAGAGCCACTGCCAGTCAGAGCCCTGACTGGAGTGGGCCAAAGGTCTGTTTTTAGGCAGCTGTGGCTGTTTGGAAGGCTCATAGCATGCCTGCATGCAGAAGGCTCCAGGTTCAATTCCTGGCAGCATCCCCAGGGGAGGGCTGGGAAAGACTCCTGCCTGACACCTTGGAGAGACGCTGCCAGTCTGTGTAGACGGTGTTGGCTAGCTAGATAAGACCTGCTCAACTTTGCACCCCCATGGCTGTTTTTGGACTACAACTCCCATAATCCCCAGCCACAGTGGCCAATAGCCAGAAATTATGGGAGTTGTAGGCCAGCATCTGCAAGAGCGCCAAAGCAGAGCATCTCTGAGCTAGATGGACCAAGGGCTTGACTTACATTCATCAGAAGCATCCATAGTTCAAGGGCAGAGAAGATCTCAGGCTGCGTAAATGGGAAAAACCTCTGGAGAGTTGCTGCCAGTCAGAGTAGATAGTCTTGGGCTAGATGAACAGAGGGTCTGACTCAGTATGTAGCAGCTGCATACATTCATATGACAGAGAGCTTTTTTTTTTTTAACAGAAAAAGCAGGGGGAGGGGGGTATCTCAGCCTATCCTTTTAAACAGATTAAGCCTAGCTGGGATTTTTATTTTTGGCTTGGTTGGTTCTTTTTCTGGGCTACGGCAGGGAGGGACAGAGGAACGTAGTGGGTCTGTAGATACGGGAGATATATATGACTCTCTCTAGCACTCACAGACAGTCATCTTGTAAGGATTTGTCCACTTTATTGGGAATGACTTTCTGATCAAATGCTCTGCGAGGAGATAATTAGATTTCTTTTCCCTTTGGTTTTTTAAAGCTGTCCTTAGAGGGATTCTCTTTGGATGTAAAAGGCAGTGCAGCTTTAAGCAAACCAGACAAAATGCCCATAACTCTAGGGTGTGTTATATAATTGGAGTTACATAATCGAGTGGCTACTAAAAATATGCCACCTCTCCAGCCAAGCATGAATTGACAATCCTCCTCCTTCCCGCAAGAAAAGACCTCTCTTTCTCTTCTTTGAGTCACAAAGAATAAAAGCAAGACGTCTTTGCAGAATTATCCAATTTGTACCTATAAAGCTGCTTCAGGTCTTGGCGTCCGACCGGGAGGGTCGGGGTTTTAGCCCAAGGCAGGGGGTCTCAAACTTTGGGTCCCCTGATGTCATTGGAGTACAACTCCCATCGTCCCCTGCCACGGGCATCTCCAGACAGGACTGAGAGAGACTCCTGCCTGCAACCCTGGAGAAGCCGCTGCCAGTCTGTGCAGACAATACAAGAGAGCCTCAATATTCGCGGGGGTTCCATTCTCTGCTACTACCACGGATACGGAAACCACAAATACTGGGTTATTGGTGCAATGCGATTGCGGAGGTTGGGTTCCAGGAGCGGAAAATCGGCTGAAAAGTTGCCATTTCTTGACCTCATCATTTCCAGCCACCCCCGACCCATGGATACGAGACCCCCAAACCGGGATTCAACCCTCTTTTTACTCCCCCTCCCCATGTATACCGAGGTTGGGTGTCTATTACCCGACCATAGATCCGCAAAACTGTGGATCGTGAGTCTGCAATTAACGAGGTTCTCCTGCACTGAGCTAGGTTGACTCAGCAGAAGGCAGCTTCCTGTGTTCTTTGGCAACCAGGTTTCCACGGCCACCCAGGCCGTCTTATCTGCAGAGGTCCGTGGGCCGTTTCCCACATTCGCGGCAGCCGCCGAGAGGGAACAATGGAAGCTGTCATGGCTGCTGCCCAGCCTTGGTGACTCGGTGACCCTTTGTCCATGTCGGTCCTTCGCTACCTAATTCTCTGGGCACCTTATCAGATTAACAAGCTTTCTAAATGCTCGGAGCTTTTGTGTTTGGAAAGAACTTCGGTCTTGGCTGCCGTCCAGCCGACTTCTGTGGGCTTAGATTTTGGTGTAAACACATTCTTGATCGGAGGGATTGTGCGGGCCAAAGGTGAGACATCTGCCATTTCCTAATTTTAGAAGCACGGGCTGGGGGCATGCCTGCTCCATGAATGGGACTATTTTCCACAGTGGCTGTAGTCACAGGAACGTAGGCAGCTGCCATATGCTGAGTCAGACCCTTGGTCCATCTAGCTCAGGATTGTCTACCCAGACTGGCAGCAGCTTCTCCAAGGTTACAGGCCCCATATCTTCCAGTGCTCACCTGTAGTCTTCTATTCAAATGCAAACCAGGATGGACCCTGCTTAGCAAAGGAGACAATTTACGCTGGCTACCATAAGACCAGCTCTCCTCCTTCACACATTCTCTAGCAGTGTTCAGTTAGTCCATGAGGCAGATGAAGTGGTCAGTACCACCTGGAGGAGTGAATTTTGACAAGGTCCACACCCCGAGAGAGGGGAAAGAGGTGGTTGCATTGCAAGATGTTCAGCTTTCTGTGCGTTCTCGTGTTTGATTGTCCTGATCATTGGGCCTGCAAGCAGCCTGATTTGTAGTGGTCTCTTTTAGAGGTTTTGAAAACAGAAAAACGGCCCTAACGTTTTATCAGTGTTGTCAGAGGAATGGGAATGCACACTGGCAGGTGTAAGCTCCCAAGATGACTTCATCCAGAGAGTATGAGAGTCTGTTCATTAGTTCCTTACTCTCTGCAAAAATGACTGCAATTTTCCCCTAATCGTTTGGGGGCAGGGATAAAGGAGGGGTGCGAACACAGAGAAATCTGTACGTGAATGAGACCCTCATTCATTTTCCTGCTTGAAACCTTGGAGAGGCTGCTGCCAGTCAGTGTAGGCAATACTGACCTAGATGGCCCAGTGGTCTGACTCAGTAAGGCAGCTTCCGATGTTCCTAAAAGGGAGGAGAATCCTAAGGCACATTCTCTCTTCCTTTCTTTGGCCTGGAGTGTATGTCTCTCATTTCTTGTTTGCAAATGGGCTTCTCTCCACTTGGTAAAATCCCAGGTTTCCATTAATGGAAGGGAGGAGAACGCTGACAGAGTTTCCACATCTGCTGTTCTTTTTCTCCCCGTAAGGTGAAGGGAAGGGCACCGAGACCCAGAGTTCCCAGTGGAACACAAACCCACATTCCAGTTATAAATCTCGGTGCAAATGGCATTCCAGTGAGAGATCTCAAATCAAATGGATAGGAAATTGGTTGCTTAAAACGTGTGCTGACCAGGACAGCTAATTTGGTGGCCCTTGTTATCTTTGGAGCTTACTGGCTCCATTATTTGGAATATTGATTTTATTTGCATTTAGCCATTAGACCATATCAAAACAAACAGAATAAATCCAAAAAGGTTATTCAAATATACCAATAAATGGCCCACTGGCCCAAACTACCGTATTTACCTGAATGCAATACTAGGTTTTTCCCCTAAGTTCCTTGACGTTAGAAATCAGGGGCTCATCTTAAATTCAGAGTCATCTTCTATTCATCCCCTGTTAACTGAGCAAAGAGACACCTTTTAAAAGTGGCGATTCTCTTTATTGAGCAGGGGGAGAGCAAGTGGCTCTATCCGTCCCCAGCACAGCAGCCCTCCAGTGCCTGTTGCTGGTGTCTGTCTTATGTTTCTTTTTTTAGATCGTGAGCCCTTTCTGGACAGGGAGCCATTTTATTTTATTTTATTTATTTATATCTATGAAAACTGCTTTGGGAGATTTTTGTTGAAAAGCGGTATATAAATATTAGTCGTATTCAGGTAAATAAGGTAGCTCAGTGCTAGGTAGGACTGGGAGAGACTCCTGCCTGAAACCTTAGAGAACTGCTGCCAGTCTGTGCAGACAAAACCAAGCTAGATGGACCAATAGTTTGACTCAACAGACAGCAGCTACCAAGGAGATGGGACCGTAGCTCAGTGGAAGAGCATCTGCTTTGCATGCAGAAGGTTCCAAGTCCCCTCCCTGGCAGCATCTCCAAGATGGGGCTGAGAGAGACTCCTGCCTGCAACCTTTGAAAAGCTGCTGCCAGTCAGTGTAGACAGTATTGAGCTAGATGGACCAAGGGTCTGACTCAGTATAAGGCAGCTTCTTTTGTTCTTAACTAAAAAACTAATAGATTTCAAAGTCCAACAAAACAGATTAAATCTGAAAACCTACCTGTTTAATACCTGCTACTCTTCTGGTGGCTGTAGGCCACATCCAGCTTAAAAGATGCCTCTAAATACCAGTGTCAGGGAAGCAACAGCAGGAGCGAGGGCCAGGATGTGTCCAGCATGCTGGACTAGAGGGGCCTGATCCGACAGGGCTATTTTTACGTGCGTATGTTAATCAGGCTTTTAATTTATAGCTTTTAAATGTTTGTTGATGTTTTAAATTGTTTTAGTTGTGTTAATGTTTTCATTGCTGTGTGTTTTAGATGGTAAACTGCCCAGAGATTTGCATATGGGGCAGTATACAAATGTGCCAAACGAAATAAATAAAAATGATATTAATAAATAATCCAGACTAATCAAATAGAATACAGACCTTCTTAAAACTGCAAATAAAGCATCTGCCACTTACATTCGGAATTCCCCCAAGAAGCCGCAACATTTTCCGCTAGGCACTTCCCTCTGACATTAATCACTGTGGATTAAAAAAAACGGTTGTTATATATTTATCCTAACCACACAAGATAAACACTGGCAGGCATCCTCATAAAGTTCAAGATGTGTTCTAGACGTAATTCCCTTTCAGTCTTATAGACGAGAGACTGCATGGCTAAATCCTTTTGTATTTTCTACCGGTCCAACTCTGCACTCTTTCCCCCAAGACAGGAACATAGGAAGCTGCCATATACTGAGTCAGACCCTTGGATGCATCTAGTTGAAGATTTTCAACCCAGACTGGCAGCAGCTTCTCCAAGGTTTCAGGCTGAGGTCTCTCTCAGCCCTGACTTGGAGATGGCCGGGAGGGAACTTAGGACCTCATATGCTCTTCCCAGAGCGGCTCCATCCCATGGGAGATATCTTAAAGTGCTCACACATCAAGTCTCCCATTGAAATGCATACCAGGGTGGACCCTGCTTAGCAAAGGGGCCAATTCATGCTTGCTACCACAAGACCAGCACTCCTCCCATATTATAGTGATTCTCAAACGTGAGTCCCCAGACGTCGAACTACAACTCCCATAATCCCCAGTCACAATGGGGACAATGAAGGCCACTGTGGCTTGGGGCAACTCCTGAAAAGTAATGCCATGGGATCGTTACACTTGTGTAGAAGAAGAAAGCAGGGAAGAACCTGAACAACCAGGGAGTTGCCTATTTCTCTTGCCTGCCGAGGGAGCCAGCATGGTGTAGCGCAGCCCATAGCTAAAGCGCGCATAATCTCGCCTTGCACCACCCCTTCACCCTGGAGCCAGGGACCCTCACCGAATTCGAATTCTATTCGGATTTGAGCTGAACTGCGATTTTTGGTTCCTGCATACCCCTACCCAGAATCCTCGGGGACAACTGGGAAAGTCCCTGCCTCCGAATCAAAAAGCTTGGGGAGCTGCTGCCAGTCAGTGTAGACAATCCTGAGTTCAGATGGACCAAGGGTCTGACTCAGCAGATGCCAGCTTCTTCAGGAACATCTGTGGCTCAGTGGCAGTGCACCTGCTTTGCATGCAGAAGGTCCCAGGTTTGATCCCTGACACCTCACATCTGGACGGCTTTTACTCCTACCTTGGCAAAAATGCTGGGGGTGGAATTGGGTCACACATCCGAAATCCCCAGCTCCCCCACCCAGGGTGTGCTCTTCTCCTTCCTCGCCACTGGTGGGGTGAACAAGCTTCGTTATTGTCCCCTGCAAGTGTGGAATTCGGTATTGGGTCCAGACCTGAGCCTCTTGAAAACTTGAACCTTTTTGTTTTGAATCAAGTTACTAGCCCTTAGCAGTTCTGATCTGCAGGGAATGTCAAGAGGAAAAAAACAGGGTGAGTGTCATCTGAGCAGGACCTGCTTTCTCTAGCGGGTCAGGATGGGGGTGTAGCTCAGTGGTTGAGCATCTGTTTTGGGGAGGAGAGCTGGTCTTGGGGCAGCAAGCATGACTTGTCCCCTTTGTTAAGCAGAGTCTGCCCTGGTATGCATTTGAATGGGAGACTGCACGTGAGGCACTGTAAGATATTCTCCTTATGGGATGGGGCCGCTCTACATGCTTGCATGCAGAAGGTCCCAAATTCCCTCACTGGCAGCATCTCCAAGATCGGGCTGAGAAAGATTCTAGCCTGCCACCTTGGAGAAGCCACTGCCAATCTGGGTAGACAATACTGAGCTAGATGGACTGAGGGTCTAACTCAGAATATGGCCGCTGCCTATGTTCCCAAGTTTACCTTTTGGCCTTTGCATTAATGTGTCTTTCTTGCTGGAGGAGGAAAATAATGATAATCCCAAGAGCCAAAACAACATAATCTGTAAAAGCTGTAGATTGCAACTTTGGCGGGGGACAAAATTTGGATGTGGCGCATTCGTGTGGCTGTTCTCCAGAGCAAAAGTGGAACAGCCTCATCAGTGCAGAAATATGTTGATTAAAAGTGTTTTGAATGGGGAGGGGGGCCTTGGTGCCAATCTTGGATCCCCCCTGCCCCAAAGAGATGTGTGATCTCAGCCTCCCAGCAGATCATGAACCATGTCGCCTCCCTTCTCGCCTCTTAGTGAGAAGCGAGAACGAAAGCTCGCCAAAGAAGAAGTGGCAGGCTGCTGTTCTGTTGATGACAAGCAAGGTTTGCTGGTCTTGTGGGAGCAAGCATGGATTGTCCCCTTTGCTAAGCAGGGTCTGCCCTCATTTCCATTTGAATGGGAGACTACATGCGTGAGCACTGTAAGATATTCCCCTGAGGGGATGGACTGCTCTGGGAAGAGCCCCTGCTTGCTTGCTTGCATGCAGAAGGTTCCAAGTTCCCTCCCTGGCAGCATCTCCGGGTAGTGGTTGGGAGAGACTTCTGCCTGTAACCTGGGAGAAGTTGCTGCCAGTCTGGGTAGACAATCCTGAGCTACATGGACCAAGGATCTGATTCAGTAGAAGGCAGCTTCTTATGTTCCTCTGAATTGTCCCCTTTGCTAAGCAGAGTCTGCCCTGGTTTGCATTTGAATGGGAGAGTGCATATGTGCACACTGCAAGATATCCCCCTTCAGGGATGGAGCCGCTCTGGGAAGAGCATCTAGGTTCGAAGTTCCCTCCCTGGCAGCCTCTCCAAGACAGGGCTGAGAGAGCGACTCCTGCCTGCAGCCTTGGAGAAACCGCTGCCAGTCTGTGTAGGCAATACTGAACTAAATAGACCAATGGTCTGATTCAGTATATGGCAGCTTCCTATGCTCCTACATGGGAGACTCTTGTGTGGCTGTGCAGGCCCAGTCAGAGTTACCAGCAAATGACACAATTTTGCTTTGGTGATGGCAGGGTTTCTTGGACTTGGGTCTCCAGTTGTTGCCTTCCAGGGCTCCACGGAAGGGAGTTGGCCAGGATCATAGGAACCCAGGCAGCTGCCACATACTGAGTCAGACCCTCGGTCCATTTAGTTCAGTATTGTCTACCCAGACTGGCAGCGGCTTCTCCAAGGTTGCAGGCAGGAATCTCTCAGCCCTGTCTTGGAGATGCTGCCCGGGTGAGAACTTGGAACCTTCTGCATTCAAGCATGCAGATACTCTTAGCTCTTTCCAGAGCGGCCCCGTCCCCAGAGGGGAATATCTGACAGTGCTCACATGTAGTCTCCCATTCAAATGCAAACCAGGGCAGACCCTGCTTAGCAGAGGGGACCATTTATGCTTGCTACCACAAGACCAGCTCTCCTCCCATCGTTTTGTGTGTGATCTGCATGTACTCTCTGGCCAGCTCTTTTCTCTCTCTTTATTTACTGCCTCGTTGAGTCAGCGATAATGTTGTGTTTGGATTTCCTGGGACGCTTTGTACTCTTCCATTTCACAGCTCCCTGGGCAAGGAAACCATCCCATGCAGCTCTTTCAGACGAAACTCTCCGGTCTTCCTGTCCTTCCTGCTCTCCCCAACAAAAGGCGGGGGGCGCCTCTCTCTCCGGTTCCGTGCTTCTTTCATTCCAAAGTGGTACTTTTCATCCACCCGCCTATCAGACTCCGTGTCCACATTAGCCGCTTCCTGAAAGAATCGCCTTCTCTTTGTGGGGGTAACAGTTAATTGGCTTATTTATGAGATGCAAGTTGTGTTGCTAAGCAGGGTCTGCCCTGGTTTGCATTTGGATGGGAGACTACATGTGAGCACTGAAAGATATTCCTCTTCAGGGATGGAGCTGCTCTGGGAAGAGCTTCTGAGGTCCCAAGTTCCCTCCCTGGCAGCATCTCCAAGATCGGGCTAAGAGAGACTCCTGCCTGCAACCTTGGAGAAGCCGCTGCCAGTCAGGGTAGACAATCCTGCGCTAGATGGACCAAAGATCTTACTCAGTATATGGCAGCTTCCTATTTTTCTGTGAGCTCACCGTGTTCACAGTCCCATTCAAATGTAAACCAAGTTGGACCCTGCTTAGCAAAGGGGATTGTTCACACTTGCTACCACAAGACCAACTTGCTATCATTTTTGCTCGCTCAAACTTGAATTTTCTGCCAAAGGTTCTCCCAGGGAGGACATTCATATTATTATTATTATTGTTATTGTCATTATTATTGATAATTATTATTTATTAATTTATGTTGTTTACACACAGTCTACCAAATGTTATTGATTGGATTTGGTACTTTAATTATCGGGCCCTTTCCCCTGAGTCATGGTTATTAGTTGTTGTTGTCGTCGTCACGGTTCTGCTGTGCTGTTCCAGAACGCGATTATCCTTCTGCATGGTAGTTCCCGGCGGGTCCATGCCTTCTGATTCTGAGCGTTCTTCACGGGTCTCTGCTGGCTTCACCCTCACCAGCAAACTAATCCAGCTAACCTTTGTGATTTCCCCCCACCCTGCAGAGCTCCCTTCGTCGGAACACCTGAGCGTGGCGAACGCAACGTGGCTGGCCCTCAACGTGGTGTCGGGCGGAGGCAGCTTTTTCAGCTCCCAGCCCATCGGTGTGACGAAGATTGCCAAGTCAGTGATCGCTCCGCTGGCTGATCAAAACATCTCCGTATTCATGCTCTCCACCTACCAGACGGACTTCATCCTGGTAAGCAAAGGCCTCCTCCGGGGCCAACGCTGTGGGGAACTTCGTGTCCCACTGCAGAGGACCTGATCAAAGCCGGGAAAGTACCCTTTCTTGAAACCGTTAATTTTGGGTGGTGAACCTTCCAAGTGCCTTCCTCACCCTCCATGGGACTTGTGGTTTGCAATTGGAACGTAGGAAGCTGCCTTCTACTGAGTCAGACCCTTGGTCCATCTAGCTCAGTATTGCCTACCCAGACTGGCAGTGGCTTCTCCGAGGCTGCAGGCAGGAATCTCTCTCTTAGCCCTTTCTTGCAGATGCTGCCAGGGAGGGAACTTGGAACCTTCTGTATGCAAGCTTGAAGATACTCTTCCCAGAGCAGCTCCATCCCCTAAGAGGAATATCTTACAGTGCTGACATCCAAATGCATACCAGAGTGGACCCTGCTCAGCAAAGGGGGCCATCCATGCTTGCCACCACAAGACCAGTTCTCCTCCTCTTGGGGGTTTTGTACTTCTTAGCGTGGGACGGGGGCAAAGTCTAACTTGGCCCAGGGCACCAAAAAACCACAGGGCAAATTCAACACGGCTGCCATGGCCCTGGCTAGTTTCACCCTCCAACTTAACGCACACTGTGCAGAATTTTGCAATCCGGAACTCTCGTCAGCTGCTGTACCGGACCATCGGGTCCCACCAAGGAGCGGCTGGACCACTGTAAGCTAAAAGGGTGTGTGTTTCCTCCCCACACTCAGGTACGTGAGCGGGACCTGCCTTTCGTGACGCATGCGCTCGCAGCGGAGTTCACCATCCTCAGGGTTGTGAATGGGGAGACGGTAGCTGCAGACAGTCTTGGGATCACAAACGGGTTTATGAAGCCGAAACTGGGTATGAGCCCCTCATGTGCTTTGACTCCCCCTATGTAAGAACTTAGGAAGCTCCCTTCTACCGAGTCTGACCTTTAGTTCATCTAGCTTAGGGTTGTCGACCCAGACTGGCAGCGGCGTCTCCAAGTTGGCAGGCAGGAGTCTCTCTTAGCCCAATTTTGGCCATGCTGCCAGGGAAGGAACTTGGATCCTTCCGCAGCAAGCATGCAGATGCTCTTCCCAGAGCCGCCCCGTCCCCTGAGGGGAATATCCTACACTGCTCGTGTGTGTAGTCTCTCATGCAAATGCAAACCGGGGCAGACCCTGCTTCACAAAGGGGACAATTCATGCCTGCTGCCACAAGACCAGCTCTCCTCCCCAATTAAACCACAACCTCTGCTGCTTTTAAAAGAGACCTCTATGCTCAGTTAGCACTTTACACGTGATTCATTTCATTGAATAATACCATATGTGGGTAAATTTGAATCACTGTAAAATAGAATCTGAGAATGACCGCCTCCTTCACCTGGGCATGATGTTTTTGAATTATTGGTCTGGTTATTGCCGTTTTTATTTATTTGATCTGCTGTGGACAGTAACAGATAAGATCTGATGGTTATATTCAGAACGCCTTCTAAAGAACACACCCCACCCTCCCCCAAAAATACTATTTACAACTTTCCCCCCAACATATTCCAGTGTGAAAAATATGGCATTCTGTGAATTTCGGGATATGCAAAATATGCAATTGTATATGCAAAATGTTGTCTTTGCACTGGTATATGCAAAAGTTAAGATCTGTAGGCACTTGGGAAGTATGACCTTATTTCGCACCAACAACCTCTTCCTAGAGAGAGATATTAGATTTTTATTTGTATGGAGACGTATTCAGTCCTATGACGCTCCATTTGCAGTCTCAAGTGGTGCAGTGCAGACACGTTTGCTGCAGCTAGGAATGAGGCGTTCAGTCTTTCTTTCTCTTTCCTTTCCTTCTAGTTCCGAGACCCGTGATCCACCCCCTTTCCAGTCCAAGTAACATGTTCTGCGTCACCAGCCTCGATCCAGACACCCTTCCCTCTGTGACTACAGTCCTTATGGATGTCATGTTTTACTCCAATGGGTATGTTCTGACTGGAGGGGGAGAAAAGAACCGTTGCTTAAAGCTTCATGTCAAGGTTTCTGCTGGCTGTGGGGGCAAAGGGTGCAGAAGGCATTGAGTTCATCGGAGCAACCTTACACGGGGTCAGATCCTTGGTCCATCCAGCCTCTTCCACTCTGACTGGCAGCATCTCTCCATCTTTTAGGCAGGAGTCTCTCCCAGCCTTACATGGCGATGATGCCGGAGACTGGCCACCGTGGCTAATAGTTAAGGATGATGGGAGTTGTAGTTCAGCAACAGCCAAAGGGCCAAGATTGCCCACTCCTGCTCTAGATTCTGCTAGAGGCAGAGGGCAGTCACATTGCCATTCCTAGCCAATCATGTGGTAGGATAGCAAGAGATTTGTTATGTGCTACCTTTTCTTCCAAGAGTGGAGAATTCAGGGGACCTTTTTCAGGATTTTAGGAGGTCTGTTCTCTAGGGAGATTAAAGATAGGAATTAAAGTCCCTGATCTAGATAGGAACATAGGAAGCTGCCATATATACTGAGTCAGACCCTTGGTACATCTAGCTCAGTATTTTCAACCCAGACTGGCAGCGGCTTCTCCAAGATGGCAGGCAGGAGTCTCTCTCAGCCCGATCTTGGAGATGCTGCCAAGGAGGGAACTTGGAACCTTCTGCATGCAAGCAGGCAAATGCTCTTCCCAGAGTGGCCCCATCTCACTAAGGTAGAATATCTTACAGTCCTCACATGTAGTCTCCCATTCAAATGCAAACCAGAGCAGACCCTGCTTAGCAAAGGGGGCAATTCATGCTTGCCACCACAAGACCAGCTCTCTGGTCCCTCTGTTTTTAGAGCCTAACCCCTCTTTCCTCCGTCTCTCTTTCCTCCAGAGTAAAAGATTCTGTGGCAGGCAATGAAGACTCTGGATACATTCGTTTTTTCTCGTTTTCTCTCATTGAGGGCTACATTTCTTTAGTGATGGATGTGCAGACGCAGAAAAGGTGAGGCTTGAAGCTCCTTTACAAAGGCATTACGAGATCTTGCATGCGTTAAGAGACCCCTGATTATTCCGGGGTTCTTTTCACTTCCTTTGGGCTGAGATCGACCTTTTGACAGAGGTCAACCAGTCAATCAGAAGCTGCGTGAGCGAAAAGAGACGCAGAATAATTTACTCCCGTTTCAGAATATGTCACTATGTGAACAAAAGCAAGTGGTGGGATGTAAGAAAATCATCCTGGGACTTCCAGAATTACTGATTCCAGAGTTACTGATTTCCAACTCTGAAAAAAAATTAGTCCATAAGCCAGCTGCGGGGTTGGTACCACCTTGGGGGACAAATGCTCCTTGTGATTTTCGACAATGTCTACTTCCCAAGAAAAGGAAAAGAGGTGATAACTTTGCAAGGTTTTCAGCTGTCAGGGTGTTCTCATGATCTTATTGTCCTGACCACCATTTGCAATGGCATGTTCAATGCTTTTGAAAAGTTTTGAAAACACAAAAACTACCGTACAGTTTTATCAATGATGTCAGAGGAATGGAAAAGAGAATTGGCAGGCCTGTCCTCCAAAGATGACTCCATGGAGAGATGAGAGTCATTGTTCATTATTACCCTAGCCTTTTCTTCTCAGCAAAAATGACTGCAATTACTCTTGGTCCATTGAGCTCAGGATTGTCAACCCAGACTGGCAGCGGCTTCTCCAAGGTTGCAGGCAGGAGTCTCTCAGCCCTCTCTTGGAGATGCTGCCAGGGAGGGAACTTGGAACCTTCTGCATATAGGCCTGCAGATGCTCTTCCCATTCAACCTGAGACCTTCTGTATGCAAAGCAGATGCTCTTCGAATGAGCTATGACCCCATCCCTTCAGGGGAATCTCTTACAGCATTCATGTGTAGTCTCCCATTCAAATGAAAACCAGGGTGGACCCTGCTTAGCAAAGGAGCTAACAAAGACAACCACAGGGCTCTGTGGCCGCCAGGAGTCGACACCGACTCGACAGCACACTTTACCTTTTACCATTGCCAAAAATCACTGAGAGCATTTATTCCCCAAGATGGCAAAGATAGGCCCAGTTTGTGGGACTTAATCACAGATATCCCTTATTGTCTGTTGCGACAATTCTCAAACCTGTTTTAGTGATTTTTTAAAATGCATTTTTTGGCAGGTTCCCTAATAACTTGTTGTTTACAAGCGCATCGGGGGAACTCTGGAAGATGGTTCGGATCGGAGGGCAGCCCCTTGGCTTTGGTAAGTTGGATCCCAAGAGGTCAGCCGCTGGCATCCGTCGGGTTGAGTCTGAGTTGTCCCAGGTTGGCTCCGTAGCCTAAATAAGATCTCATAAGTCCAAGGCCCATCTAGTCCAGCATCCTGCTTCACATAGAGGCCCACCAGATGCCTCTGGAAGCCTACAGGCAGGAGTTGAGGGCATGCCCTCTCTCTTGCTGTTACTCCCCTGCAACTGGTACTCAGAGGCCTCCTGCCTTTGAGGCTGGAGGTGGCCTGTAGCCCTCCGACTAGTAGCCGATGATAGACCTCTCCTCCATGAAGTCATCCAAGCCCCTCTTAAAGCCATCCAGGCTGCTGGCTGTCACCACCTCTTGTGGCAGAGAATTCCACAAGTGGAGTATGCATTGGGTGAAAAAGGACTTCCTGAATTTCCTGGCAATCAATTTCCTGGCATGAACTCTGGTGCTAGTGTTATGTAACAGGGTTGTCCCCAGCCATTGGACTACAACTCCCATCGTCCCTACCCACAAGGACCTTTCTTTCACGCTAAGAAGTGTTACACAGATACCATCCAGACTGGAAAGCCCTGCTAACTGAGCAAAGAGGCAACTTTTCAAGTGGTGATTCCCTTGTATTTAGCAGGATGGGGAAGCTACTGGCCCTGTCCAGCCCCAGCACAGCATCCCTCCAGGGATTCTTGCGGGTGTCTACCCTATGTTTCATTTTAGATTGTGAGCCCTTTGGAGACGGGGCCATTGTATGTATGTACTTCGTTCTTTTGTGCCTTTTACATCCTTTATGCCTTTTACAGCTTGATCTAGTTAGTTAGTTAGTTTTAATTATTTTATTTAACACATCTCTCTACCGCCCCATACAGAAGTCTCTGGGTAGTTCACAATCTAAAAACAACCATTAAAACACTAAGACGATTAAAACAATTTAAAATACAGATAAAAACGTAAGACCCGAAGCTTTAAAACTGTAAACTGAAAGCCTGGCTAAATAGGTATGTTTTCAGGTCTTCCCTAAACATTTATTTAGTTAGTCATTCTTGGTGTAAACTGCTTTGTACACTTGTGTGTTGAAAAGCAATGTATAAATACACACACACACACACACACGTGATTTCACATGTGATATGTTTTTATTTTGTGTTTTAATGCTGTGTTGTGAGCTGCCCAGAGAACAGGATGTTATGGGGCAGCTAACAAATAAAGTATATTATTATTTTATCATTATTATTACTTCGAGCTGTAGTAAATATGGATTATTGCTGTAAAAAAAGATTGCCTGCTGCCGGCTAGAATAATCCGATTGTACCATGTGGCTGGGGACTGAGATCTTTCTCCCCCTCTTCCTAGATGAATGTGGAATTGTCGCGCAGATTTCTGAGCCTCTGGCGGCTGCCGACGTCCCTGCCTATTACATCAGTACGTTTAAGTTTGATCATGCACTGGTGAGTCCCGTCACCGGCTCTGCCTTGAGGGAAAGCCCTCGTCTGGGGGAACATAAGGGGTGGTGGTGATCAGAACATCAGAAGAGCCCAGCTGGATACACAGGAATTTAGAAAGCTGCCTCCTTTTGAGTCAGACCAGCTATCTCAGAATTGTCTGCACTGACTCGCAGCATTTCTCCAAGATCTCAGGCAGGAGTCTCTCCCAGCCCTACTTGGAGATGCTGCCAGGGATCTCTGTTTGCTATGGCTGCATCCCCAGGGCGTTCTGTTTGCTATGGCTGCATCCCCTGAAGGGAATAGCTAACAGTGCTCCAGGGAGGGCTGGTAAAGATTCCTACCTGTCACCTTGAAAAGCTGCTGCCAATCTGTGCAGACAATACTGAGCTAGATGGACCAAGGGTCTGACTCAGTAGAAAGCAGCTTACGGTGTTCCTAATATTTGAGTGGTTTTAATGGGTTTCCCCACATGAATTTTATGTTAATATTTTTAATGGCTTTATTTTCCTTCAGAGGAGGGTTGCACTCGCAGCTAGGATGGGTTGTCTCGACCTCCTGCTCCTAGACAGGGCCAATCAAGAGCTTTGGCTCACAGCAGGAGGGAGGGGCAATCCCCTGATCTCCCGTTCTTCGCCCTGTCTCGCTCCAGCAGGGCCGTTTCTTCGCTGCTCCTTCTTTTCGCTTGCTGTGGCCTTACTCTCTGCCTATATCTCGGCTGTGTACCTGTAAAGAGCAAGGGGAGAAGACAAACAGGCTGATTATTACCATTCCTCTCGCGGCTCCCTTCATACCCCTAGCGGAGATGGAGCTTCAACGCGAGGAGAGAGAGGTTTCTCCCTCTCTCTCTGAGGACTCGGTAGCACACTCTGTGTGTCAGGCTCAGTGGGCTGCGGCCTCTGCTCCCGCGCTCAATACCCGGGCCCAAGGATCGGCCAAGGCCGCTAAGAATGCCAAGAAGCTTTCAAAAGCCCCATCGGCGCCCCGTGCTTCCAGGGCCCGATCTCCTCTCCAGTCGCCCGCCCACGCAAGTCCACTCGAAGGGGGCGGGGGCGATTCCTGCAGGGGCGATTCCTCCGTTCCCGTACTGCAGCGGGGATCGGAGCCTGTGGAAGATCTTTCTGGTGAGCCTGGGGTTGCGGCACGTGGGGGATCGGGGCGTGGGGACTCCCTTTCCGCCCCTCCCGCTAAACGTTTTTGCCCGGCCACCGGGCCCAGCGTTGCCGCCGCTGCGAGTAGTGCGGCCGCTTCTGAGGAGGAGGAGGACATCCCTCCCCGCTTTGCGGCGCTCCTGTGGCGCGTGGTGGCCGAGGAGCTCCAGAGGCTGCCCTGGCCCTTCCAATCTGTTGCGGCCCAGCAGGTTCTTCCCGCCCAACCGCCCGCGGCGCCATTTTCACTCCCCGCTCAGCCGCTTCCCGCCAATTCTCCGGGGGCAGCCATTTTGTCTGCGGCCCAGGGCCCGGCTCCTATTCCCGGTCCTTCCACTCCCTCAGATGACGGTCCGCCTGCCCTATCCCCCTGTGGCCCGCCTCCTCCCCGTTTGGTCGCGCTGGTTCCCCGTCCAGCACCCCGCGACCTCCCTACTCCGTCGGAGGATTCAGGGTCAGATAGGGAGGAGGGGGAGCTCTCCGGGGATGAGGAAGACCCTTCCCCGTCTCACCAGCCTAATTATCGGCTGTTCTCACAGGCAGACTATCCTGTCCTGCTCCACAAGGTCAGGAAAACCCTTCGCTTGGGAGGAGTGACACCGTCCACCCCAGTGGACACTGAGGGGGACCCTTCTGTGCTGCCTCCCCTGAACGGTCAGGAGATTGCTGTTCTTTGTCCTCAGCTTTTCCTGGACCTCTTCCAGGCCGAATGGGACAAACCCATTGAGGGAAAAGGGCCCCCTCCTGCGGTCAGGCGCATGTACAACCCAAGCACCTCGCTTTCTGATAAACTCAGGGTGCCTTTTGTAGATACGGAGGTGGCTTCCCTTGTCACGGGAACAGTACTCCCTAAGGAAGGAGAAGACACTTTAAAAAACATAGAAGACAAGAAATGCGACGCTGCGCTGCGCAGATCGCATGAGGCAAATGCCCTCTCCATCAAAGCCTCGGTTGCCAATTCTATTTTTGCAAGGGCAGCAGTTTTGTGGGTGCAGGAACTTGTCCCCATGGTCCCTCCTGAGCTGCCCGTGCTGCACCAAGGTCTCAATAAATTAGGAAAAGCGGTCAGATTTCTGGCAGACTCTTCGTTAGATGCTGCCCAGTTGTCCGCCAGGGCGCTGGCTTCCGATATCACAGTTCGACGCCAATTGTGGCTCAAGAGCTGGAAGGTTGACCACAAGTCTCGTGCTAACCTTGCCAACTCTGCCTTCAAAGGAGGAAAGCTTTTTGGTGAAGCCTTGGAACCCGTCCTTATTCAGACCAAGGATAATAGGAAGGCCATGCCTTCCATGCCTTCCTCTCAACGTCAGGACCGCAGGAGCTACTCATCTGGATTTAAGGGCTACAGGTCTTCCTTTCGCCCCAGGCATAGCAGGCCCGATAGGTCTAACTGGAATAAGGCACAATCTTCCTTCCGAGACAATGCCTTTCGCAGGTCCCAGCAGTCTGGCCAGTCAGCTAAGCCAGGCTTCAAACAAAGCCAATCCCAATGACTCCCCTCGGGGCCCCCGCCTCCCGGTTCCTGATTCCCCCACAGTGGGGGGCAGGTTGGGGGAATTTGCGCAGGTCTGGGCTCAGACCTGTTCCGATGCCTGGATATTGCAAACAATCTCTACAGGGTACTCTCTGGAGTTTTCAGCGCAACCGCCGGACCGGTTCCTTCCCTCCCCCCGATCTCACAGGGTTTCCAAGCACCACCTGATGGAGGAAGCCATCTCTCACCTGCAGGACATTCGGGCAATCGAGCCTGTCCCCCCCGGGGAACAAGGGAAGGGAGTTTATTCCATCCTTTTCTTGGTTCCCAAGAGGAACGGGGAGTGGAGAGCCATTCTAGACTTAAAATTTGTCAACCGGTTCCTGCGGAGGAGGGGCTTCCGCATGGAGACGCTCCGTTCCATCCTAGTGGCCCTGCAGCAGGGGGACTTCCTAGCCTCGGTAGATTTAAAGGAAGCCTACCTTCATGTGCCTATCCACAACCAGGACCGGCGCTTCCTCAGGTTCGCTTATTCGGCACGCCACTTCCAGTACCGGGCTCTCCCCTTCGGTCTGTCGACTGCGCCTCGAGTGTTTACCAAGATCATGGTGGCACTCGTGGCGCACTTGAGGACCAGGGGGGTCCACCTGTACCCGTACTTGGACGACTTGTTAGTCAGGTCCCCCTCCCTCGACAGGGGCCACAAGGATGTCCAATTAACCCTCTCCGTGCTGGAGGTCCATGGGTTCATTGTCAACAAGCCCAAGAGTTCCCTGACCCCTCAGACCAGGGTTCTTCACCTGGGAGCCGTGATCGATACGGTACAGGGGACAGTCTGCTTGTCCGAGGAACGCAGGAATTCCCTGATTGCGTCCTGCCGCTCTCTAATTGCCTGCCCCAGGACCAACGTTCTGGCCCTGTCCCAGTTGCAGGGCCGCATGGTGTCCACCCTGGGCATAGTGCCATGGAGCCGGTTTCACTCGCGCCCGCTTCATTGGTTCCTTCTCAGATATCAGTCCCAGGTGATGGACCACTCCAGGCTCCCCATCACTCTTCCACCTCGGATTGTTCAATCCCTGCAGTGGTGGGTATCCCCAGCCTTATCGAGGGGGACCAACTTCCTCCCACTGGAACGAATCCAGGTGACCTCGGATGCCAGCCTTCTGGGTTGGGGCGGTCACTGTCTGCAACATGTGGCGCAAGGACTTTGGTCTGAGACCGAACGCTCCCATTCCATCAACTGGCTCGAGTTGAGGGCGATCTGCCTGTCCCTCCTGGAATTCCTTCCAGTAGTTCAGGGCCGTCATGTGTTGATACGCACGGACAACGCCACAGCCAAGGCACACGTAGCTCGGCAGGGCGGGTCAAAGTCCAAGCTGTGGATGAACGAAGCCTCCCTTCTCCTGACCTGGGCAGAACAACACCTCCTGTCGCTGGAAGCGGACCATGTCAGCGGAAAATTGAACGTGCTCGCGGATTGGCTAAGCCGCTCCCAGATAGACCCGGCGGAGTGGTCTCTGGATCCTCTGACCTTCAGGCAAATAGTACAAAGCTTCGGTCAGCCAGACATAGACGTGTTCGCAAAGCCGGAAAATGCCAAAGTGGTTCGTTTTCTCTCCAGGTACCAATCTCCGGGAGCGGAGGGAGTGGACGCTCTGACCTTCCGGTGGCCTCAGGGGCTGATCTATGCCTTCCCACCGTTCGCAATCCTCCCGCAGACAATTCAAAGGATCTGGATGCTGCAGGCGGAGGTCATTCTGGTGGCCCCTCACTGGCCACGCAGGCCCTGGTTTTCGGACCTGGTGGAGATGTCCACCCAACCGCCTCTCCAGCTGGGGTCGCACTGCCAGTTGCTCAGTCAGGGTCCAGTGTTTCATCCGGATCCGGCCTGGCTCAATCTATCCGCCTGGAGGTTGAGCGGGAGGCGCTAGTGGCCTGTGGTTACCCTCAATCTGTTCAGGCCACGATCCTGGCGTCCAGGAGGCCTTCCACGGTCAGAGTCTATCAATCGACCTGGAAGATCTTCTCAAGATGGTGCAGTGCTCAGGGTGCATCACCGAAATCCGCCTCTGTAGGCCTGGTTTTGCGCTTCCTCCAGCAAGGCCTGGACAAAGGGCTCCGCCCTAATACCCTGCGTCGTCAGCTCTTTGCCATTTCTTCTGTGATACCTCTGAAGGGCTCTTCGCTGGCTCAGCATCCTCATGTGCGAAGGTTCCTCAAGGGGGCCGCGATTATTAATCCTCCCCCAGTTCATAGGTTCCCTACCTGGGACCTTAATCTGGTCCTGAGAGCCCTTACCAAGGCTCCATTCGAACCTCTGAGGTCAATTTCTTTACGCCTTTTATCCCTTAAGGTCTTATTTCTGGTCGCTGTGACTTCTGCAAGGAGGGTTTCGGACCTTCGTTCTCTGTCTGCGCGTAAGGAATTGTGCCTCGTTTACCCGGATTATGTGCTACTCCGCACAGATCCTTCCTTCATCCCTAAAGTGAACTCTGTGTTTCACAGGGCTCAGGAGATCATGCTGCCCTCCTTCTGTCCTAACCCCTCCTCTCCCAAGGAGCGGGAGTGGCATAAGCTGGACGTGCGCAGGGCAGTGAGGATCTACCTATGGCGCACCAAGTCCTTTCGGGTTTCGGACTCCCTCTTTGTTTCCTTTCAGGAGGGTTCCTTGGGAAAACAGGTTTCCACTACTACCTTGTCGCGCTGGATTTGCCAGTGCATTAGATTGGCATACATCAGTTCAGCAACTCCAGTCCCAGAGGGGATTACTGCGCATTCCACCAGGAGCGCAGCCTCTACAGCTGCCTTCGCTACCTTGGCTCCCCTGGTTGACATTTGCCGCGCTGCCACTTGGGCCTCTATTTCCACCTTCGTGAGGCATTATAAGATCCACGATTGGACCTCGGCAGACGCGGCCTTTGGGAGAAGAGTATTGCAGCAGGTGGTTTCTCCCTGAGCCAGACCTCAAAGCTCCCACCCGGTATATCAGGGGCTTTGGTAGGTCCCATCCTAGCTGCGGATGCAACCCTCCTCTGAAGGAAAATGAAGCGTTGGCGCTTACCTGAAAGATCATTTTCTTCAGAGGTACGGGTTGCATCCGCCCCCACCCGCTTTGTTTTTTGTCTGGGCTGTTTAAAATGCTGTCCTGTTATCCACCTTCCCACCTGTTTCCTATGTATCTGTGGGGCGGTTTCGCTCTGGGGTGGCTGGTACCCCTTGCAGGGGTTGAGTTGGTCATGCCGAGTTCTTTTCAGCTGTTCTCGCTGGGTTTTTTCTGCCTGGCTATCTGTTTATTACTCCTTTTACCTCGAATTCTGACTTGGTTTCTCTGGAGCAGTGCTAGAGCTGGCTATGAACTGGAGATCAGGGGATTGCCCCTCCCTCCTGCTGTGAGCCGAAGCTCTTGATTGGCCCTGTCTAGGAGCAGGAGGTCGAGACAACCCATCCTAGCTGCGGATGCAACCCGTACCTCTGAAGAAAATGATCTTTCAGGTAAGCGCCAACGCTTCATTTATTTGTTGGTGGTGGTTGTTAAATTTCTATACCGCCTTTCATTAAAACAATCTCAAGGTGGTTTGCATTACATTGAGAATATTAACGGTTCTATTTTTGATTGTGACCCGCCCTCAGCCACTTTTGGAAGGGCAGTACAGAAACGACATTTAAAAAAAAATAATGGTAAAAAAGAACATTTCCACAGACTGTGTCCCAGGTTAATGCTCTCTGGACAGAGAAAACTGGGAAGCAGACACCCCTGAGATGCTAGAGTCCTATGTGCGAGGACAGGTGCGCGTTTCGGGGTAGTTCCACAAATTAAGCTTACAATCTAGTTTAGGGGTAAATTTTCTTCCTCCGGCACCATCGTCTTTTAGGCCAGCCTTGGCAGCAGCCAGCTCAACTCGGTAGCATCATGCTAGTCTCATTTCCAAAGCTGCCCTATTCCTTTCAGCATCGCAAGCTGGCCTAATGAATAGTTTCAACTTACTGGGTCAGGCGCGGTTATGTTTTCCCCAAACAATACCCAGAAAAATATCCATTACATTTCCCGTTCTGCCGCATTAAGTCTCTTTTGCAAACCTGACCTTTTCAGGACGAGAGCTGGTCAAGTATGAATGGTCCCGTTTGCTAAGTGGGGTCTGCCCTGGTTCGCATTTGAATGGGAGACTACTCTGGAAGACCTTCCTTTTAGGGGGATGGGGCCACTTTGGGAAGAGCACCTCCCTGCTTGCATGCAGAAGGTCCCAGACTCCCTCCCTGGCAACATCTCCAAGATAGGATTGAGAGAGACTCCTGCCTGCCACCTTGGAGAAGCCACTGCCAGTCTGTGTAGACAACGCTGAGCTAGAGGGACCAAGGGTCTGGCTCACTATATGGCAGCTTCCTATGTTCACTGGTTAAAAGAGAACAATTTGTTATGGAGCGACTAACAAAGTTGCTTATTTATTTATTATTATTTATTATTATTATCAAACGTTCTCGCAGCAGAACCAAGATTTCTTCTTCTCTTCCTTTTAACCCAGATGTTGTTAGACTACAACTCCCATCATCCCCAGCTGCAATGGCCAAAAGCCATTGTTTAAGTATTAATATTTGTATAAAGGCCACTGTGGCTGGGGATGATGGGAGTTGTAGTCAAACATCATCTAGGGTCCCAAGTTAGAGAACCTAAGCCATTCCGTTTTGCAACCCTTTCCCTATCTGGAAGCTCTCATGTGTACCGACAGCAAAGGTCAAATGGGTTATGTCCATTCCGTTTATCTTCTTGAACATTAACCGGACTGATAAGATAAGCCCGCAAACGCCTATCTTAATGCTAACACAGTGCTAACCCTCGTTCTGACTCAGGTGATAAATCGGCACCTGGGCTGTGCTGTTCCAGCCATCAGGCGGGGCTTGCGTCTGGGAAGGCTCCTCCGTATGAAAATATTCCCCCATGTATGGGAAAGCAGCAAGCCTGGGAGAAATCTCGCCTGGGGTCCCTGGTAGGTTAGGTTTCTCTGTGCAGATAAGGGGTGTTATTCCCCTATCTGCGGTGTGTACAGCCCGCCTACAAATCCCCACCTCTGTGGGAACAAGGTTGTGGTTGGTCTTATCTGCGATAACCCCCACATTCTGGCTGAAGTCCCACATGCCCCCTAAATGAGTAAAACGGCAGGTCTGTCCTGCCCAATCTTTCCGATTTCTCGGCGCACAGCTCAGAATCGAGAACCGAGGCATGTTAAAGCAGGTCGTCATATTTCAAGAGCCCCGTTGTCAAGTCCTCTCTTCCTTATACTGCCAGTGCTCAGACCTGTATTGCCCAAAACACTGCAACTGATTTAAAAGAAGCACTTAATTAAAGAAGAAAAATTCCTCTTCCGCAGAGGAGGGCATGGCTTTTAATCTTCAGAACTGTTGTTTGCAAATACACGCAGGGCTAATCAATTGATTAACATTGTATGATTAATCTTAGGAAACTGCCTTTTGTGGAGTCAGACCCTTGGTCCAGCTAGCTCAGTATTATCTACACTGACTGGCAGCAGCTTCTCCAGGGATTCAGGCAGGGGTCTTTCCCAGCCCTACCTGGAGATGCTGCCAGGGATTGAACCAGGGACCTTCTGCATAAAACACAGATGCTATATCCCTGGTCTGTGACCCCCACCCCTTAATTGCCCAAGATTTCTGTAGCAAGCATGACTTATCCCCTTAGCTAAGCAGGGTCCACCCTGGTTTGCATTTGAATCTGCGTGTGAGAGAACTGGAAGAGATCCCCCTGAGGGGGATGATGGGGCCACTCTGGGAAGAGCATCTAGGTTCCAAGTTCCCTCTCCGGCAGCATCTCCAAGATTGGGCTGAGAGAGATTCCTACCTGCAACCTTGGAGAAGCTGCTGCCAGTCTGTGAAGATAATAACTGAGCTAGATAGACCAAGGGTGTGACTCAGTATGTGGCAGCTTCGTATGTTCCTACCCAGCTAGTCTCAATGAGCTTTTAGCAGCAGCTGACATCCTGACTAAATGGTTCTACTCAGGAGTTACTCTAAAGGACTACGAAATTTCAAATGGGACTGTCTCCAGTGAAGGGAATCAGGATGTCAACCCCACCATTTAACCCTCCTGTGAAATTTTGCATTCTGATTCGTTTCTCCCCTCCCCTGCCTAGGTACCGGAAGAAAATATCAACGGTGTTATTAATGCACTCCAAGTCAGTCAAGCTGGAAAACATTAGAAACCCTTTGGAGCGGGACCTGGGCATATTTTACCGCTTTTTGTTTTGTTTTCAGTATTTTCTCGAGGGATTAAAGAAGTTTTGTTTCATTTTTTTACTCCAAAGAGAGCATGGGATAAACATCATTGTGCCATGAAGGAAAGAGAAAACCCAGAGACTGCTGATAGGCAAACTTTAAAAAAAAAAATTTTTTTTAAATTCTTTGGTGGGGTGGGAAGGCCAGCTCGTTGGGCTGACCAAAAGATACTGTGAAGGTGTTCTGAAGTCCAGCTGCAGAGCAAAATGTAGCCATGATGCTTTTGCAGGCAGGGTGTGTGAGATGCTCAACGGGGACGCTCCAAAAGGCAAGAGCCGAGATGACCGTAAGCTAGCTGCAGGGAGCCGAGTCTGCTTTGTGAGTGGAAAGAGCCATTTCTGGGAAAGGGGGTTGTGCACATATGGGGAGAGGAAAAACCATGGGATTAGGAGAGGAAGAGGAGTGACACAGTCCAGCCTGCAGGGCTTCCTCCGCCGGAGGCTGTGCAGTTCTGTGTTTGCAGGGAAAGGGCGGTACGGAGTTAAGAGCTCCCCCAGCCCGGCAAGATCCCCGAAAGGCCTGTTTTTGCTTCCGCGCAAGGTCTATTTCTGCAATCAGCTGCCCCTAGAAAACTGACCAGGAGGGCATGCAGGTAAAGATTTTTTCTCAGCGGTTGCCCTCCAGCAACTTATTCCAGGGTAGACTGCCCCTCCACATGGAGGCTTTATTCAGTCATCATGTCCAACCACTTTTGAAGTTCCTCTCTGCTGCCCCCTCAGTTTCTTTTTAAAGCCATTTTAGCTCGCCAGATGTCACATGGAGGATTACATGGAGTCATTACAGTGTGCCCCAATACTGGGAACTGAGGCAACATGACCGTCCTGCATTGATAAATCATAGCTGGCTCTCGTTTGCAGCAGCTCAGGACAGGGGTGATGGTAGACCCCGCATCAACAGGACTACATTACCTCGGGATCCCAACCTGTGGTCCTCAGAGGCTGCTGCGTTACAACTCCCATCACCCCCAGCCACATTTTACTGGGGATGATGGGAGTTGTAGTTTAGCAACATTACCTGTTTGGAGTCACAGGCGAGCATCACCTGGTGGTGACCTTTCCCTAGGAAACCCAGCCGGCCCAATCCACCGGACAAGTTTTCTAAGCTCTCCTTTGAAATGGATGGTGGCCGTGTCAGCAGCACTAGGGCGGTGTGCAAGAGACCTTCCCCGTGGATCGTGCTGCCCCCCGCCCCCATGTATAAACTCATCCTTATGAACCTGGTGCTCTTTCAACCAATTCTGATGCAACATCCAGACTTTTGAACTGTTTATTTTTGTTATTGTGCCTCCAGCAACCATTCAGGATCATAATGGGGGTGGGTCGAGACCAGGCTAGTGGGAATGGGGGGGACACACCTGTGTTCTGAATATTTGTACATGAGACCTCTATATTACTGCAACTGTGTGCCTCTAAGAGAGTCCTCTGCAGTCTCCCAATTATATCTCTGCTGCAAAGTTTTCCAGTCTCTTGCAGTGCCTCTGACTCTTTCTTTTTCTGTTAGGAGATACGTAGGAGCCTCTCCCAGCCACTAGACCCACACCCGTCTGTTCACCACCACTTCTTTCATTTTCAAATAATCTCCGCGATCGCTGCGGCCAATACAAGAACTCCTGTGGCAAGGAGTTCCACGGGTGAATTGGGCCAGTATGCCAAAACAGACTGAATGAACTGCTTTACAAGCCAGTTGTATACAGAAAGCAAGCAACGTTTTGTCCATCTTTCCCCGATGCCCTTTAAATGGGACAACTGTTCTGAAAAAATAACTGGGAAAGGGAGGCTCAGACACTCCCAGAAACACCACCTGGAGGGCTCCTAATCCACCAATGGAGGGACACGAGGATTTGCTCTGCAAATGCCCAGATGCTTTATTTGTATTTTATAACACAAAACCCACTGTTTTGTGAAGTTTTCCACTGTAAAGTCAGTGGAAAACATAAGGCACTCTGCATTCTACTGAGTGAATGCCAGATTCCCACTTGCCACCCTTCATTTTACTTTTGTTATGCACTTCCTCCAAAAAGTTCAAGAGTACATGACCTCCCACCTCCTCTTTAGTTCTCACAACCACCCTGCAAGGTAGACTAGGCGGAGAATTACTGGTCCCAGTCTAATCTTTGCAGCTGATCAGCCAGAGAGATTTAACTTTAGACGCCAATGAAAGAACAAAGCCACATTTTTTTATCTTGCTGGCTGCAGACTTGATGAGACGACGAAAGGAAGAAAAGAGTTTGGTTAATGAAAGACCATTGGGTTTGCAGCCAACAATCTGCTAGTCTGGGTGACTGTAGATTACCCCTTTAAGCTGAATGCCTTGGTCCTGGACGAAAAAGAACACTCAAGAGCCCAGTATGAGAGCTGAAAAATGAGAATGAAACCACCAGGGAAAAGGCCTGCAAACTAAAGAGGAAGATGTCGTAAAACTACTAATATTAGAAGACCCCCTCAAGTTCTGCAACTAGTTCAATTAAAATTATTTTTTATCCTCTTCCATTCTCCCCCCTCCCAGCAATCTTATTTTATCCTATGGAATTAGCTGGGGAGTTTTTTGCTCTTTACTTCTTGAATGGCCATCAACTGCGATGTCTGGGGCACGCTTTTATCCCACTGCCTCAATATGTGTGTGGCTCTATGGTCTGAACCAGGAGTAGATGGTGCTCTGTATCTCTCGGGGTGGGAGGGAGGCCACCCCACCTCCGGTATTATGAAACCAGAGATGATCAGGAACTTTGGTCACCTCCTCAGAACGAGCATGGGACAGGCATCGGGGGAGAAAAGCGAACTCTCCATTGACCATGGGTTCCATTTTCGGGTTAAATAATCCCCGTTTGAGAATCGGCGTTGCCCTGAAAAAGTGCCTCCATCTCCGTCAGCCACTGTTTGCAAAGACTAGGCATCTCACTCGCAGGGAACCATCTGCTTTGAAGGGGATTTGGCCACCGATATGCTGTGCCTCCCGCTGGCCTGTTTGCAAGGAACTCTGGGAGAAGCTGCGCCAGCACCAGATGGCTGACAAAGCCACCAAGGCCCAAAAAAGTTCTGGTTTTGTCCTCTCTGTTGGAGTGCCCAAGTGCAGCTTAAATAAAGGATTTCACCCGAGTAACCATGTGGTCGACTCCACAGGCAATGTCCACCACTTCTCCTGGTACAGTCACCTAGAGGGGAGAAAGAAACTGGGGGTAAAATGAAGGCATTCCCTTTCTTGGGGCTCTAGGATCAGTGGTGGACCATACAGAAGGTCCCAGGTTCCCTCCCTGGCAGCATCTCCAGGTTAGGTTGGGAGAGGCTCCTGCTTGAAACTTTGGAGCGCTGCTGCCAGTCAGAGCTATGTGGAGCAATGATCTGACTTGATATGCCCAGAATGTTCAAATCCCCATCCAGCCATGAGACTTACTGGGTGACTCTGGGCCAGTCACTTCTCTCTCAGCCTAACCTACTTCACAGGGTTGTTGAGAGGAGAAGCTCAAGTATGTAGTACACCGCTCTGGGCTCCTTGGAGGAAGAATGGGATATAAATGTAATAATAATAAGAAGAAGAAGAAGAAGAAGAAGAAGAAGAAGAAGAAGAAGTGAGGCACTAGTGAGACACTACCTTGGCGTAGTTGTGGGGCTTGTGCGCTCTGAGGAAGTTGAGAGCTATGCCAGAGGTCCAACCATACTGGACAGGTCTCACCAGAGGAGCCACACAAAGAGTGCCTCTCCCATCAACAATATGGTGAGACGTAACTTTAATAAATCTATACCGGATCGGTCGTCGCCCGGGTCAACAAGGAGCACACCAGGTGCTGGAGTCCCTGGACATCTGGTGGCAAGTGGGCTACAGGACTCAGGATCTTCAGTTGAGCAACCAGGGCTGAAGACAGCAAAGTTACTGGAAGAAACGTCGCTTAACCGAAAAAAGTATACGAAAAATGCCAACAAGGAAATAATGATCTGCTATTACAAGACTAGACTTGGACAAGTCTAGTCCAACTAGAAGAGATTATTTAAAAAGAATAAAAAATTTGGAAAAAAGAATATACCAAATTTGGAAAGAGAAGCATCCAGATACAGAAATAACAGAACAAAGGCTAGCAGACCAGAGAAGATTCATAATCAGAAATAAAGTATTCACAGAAGTTGAGCTGGAAGAACTGCAAAGAGCAACACAGGCTCAAGATATGGTTGAAGAATGATCACCAATTGAAGAAGTTGCTCGGGCGCAGGTGGAGGAGGTGTTGAAAATTGAGGATGCCACTGTTGCTGAACTCTTTCAAAATCAAAACCAGGCAACCTCCCCTTTCCTCAAAAACCCGAATGCTGTTTAACAGAAAAGCAACAAGAACTAAAGCAAAAAATAACTGAGCACATGAACCAAACAACCACCAGGGTTCAACTTCCAGCTCTAAAAACAGTTGCCAAAAAAACACTTGCTCAGGTATTAAAAGATGTCAATGCTGCACTTGCGGAGATAACAACCAAGAATTTGCAAGAAATAAACCAACTAATGTACAGTGCAGCAACAATAACAACACAAGAGCTCGGATATAAGATCAATGGACCTGTCAAAAAAGAAAGTAGTACATCACCTAAATGGAAGATTAGATTAGAAAATAAAATCTCCAGGCTTAGATCAGATGCTAGTAAATTGAAAGATATGAAAGACAAGAAGCTGAAGAATGAAAACACCAAACAATATCTGATCCAAAAATACCACCTAGATTCAAGGAGAATTAGAGAAGTCCTAGAAATAATAAAGCAGCAAATAACAGCAGTGTCAAAGAAGATTAGCAGATATGAAGCCAGAACTACACAACACAGGCAGAATCTCCAATTCCAGTCGAATCAGAGACGTTTCTACCAAAGCATAGAAGGAGAAACTGCAAGAAACATAGAAACACCAAATAAAGAAGAATATGCGATTCTGGGGGAAATTATGGGACAATCCAATAGATTATAATAAAAAAGCAGGCTGGATGAAAGAGATCGAAAAATGTAACCAACAAATGCAAGATCTAATAATAACACCAGAATTAATAAGTGAAAGAGCAAAGAAAATTAAAAATTGGACTGCGCCAGGCGACGATGAACTGCATGGCTTTTGGCTTAAACACCTAACAAGCCTTCATAAACAACTATCAAAACAGTTCAATCACATTTTGCAAGGAGGTGATATTGAACAATGGCTAACAACTGGGAAAACTCATCTCATTATGAAAGACCCAGCAAAAGGTGCAGTTCCAAGTAATTATAGACCGATAACCTGCCTGCCAACCATGTTCAAATTATTAACTGGAATAATAGCAGATGAAGTGATGCAACACTTATTAACTAACAAACAGCAAAACAAATCTAAGTGTTGCATGGATTGACTACAAGAAAGCCTTTGATTCATTGCCTCACACATGGATACTAAAATGTTTAGAAACAACTGGTGTCAGCAAAAACATTCAGATATTTATAAAAAAGCAATGAGCATGTGGAGTACACAGTTAACAATCAATGGCGAGACGCTTGGACAGGTTAGCATTAGAAGAGGCATTTTCCAAGGGGACTCACTATCCCCTCTGTTGTTTGTAATCGCCATGACCCCACTTTCACAAATACTAAACAAAACAGGCCTCGGATACCAAACATCTAAAACATCAAGTAAAATCAACCATCTGCTGTCCATGGATGATCTGAAGTTGTATGGAAAGTCCCAGTCAGAAATCGAATCACTGCTAAACACTGTCCGTATATTCAGTAGTGATATAGCAATGGAGTTTGGACTAGACAAGTGTGCTGCATTAATAATCAACAGAGGGAAAATAACAAAAACAGAAGGAATAGAACTGCCTAATGGAAGCAAGATCAAGAACCTAGAAGAGAAAGAACCTTACAAATACTTGGGCATTCTCCAGGCTGATAACATCGCACACACTGAAGTTAAAAGAAAAATTGGAAGTGAATACATCAGGAGAGTTAGAAAAATCCTCAAGTCCACTCAATGGTGGGAACACCATACAAGCCATAAACACCTGGGCTATACCTGTTATCAGATACACTGCAGGAATAATAGACTGGACCCAGGCTGAGCTAGAGACACTGGATCGTAAGACCAGGGAAATCATGACCATCAATCAATTGAAGAAGATGCACTTCAAATGGTCAATAATGCGAAACTATTCAACACCAATGAAAGAAAGCAGGCCTACAAGAAAGAACAAGTCAAGAACCGAGCAGAAAAATGGAAAAATAAGCACATGCATAGTCAATATCTGCACAATATAAGTGGAAAATCAGACATCACCAAGACCTGGCAATGGCTTAAGAATGGCAACCTGAAGAAAGAAACAGAGGGTTTAATACTGGCTGCACAAGAACAGGCACTAAGAACAAATGCAATAAGAGCAAAAGTTGAAAAATCAACCACAAACAGTAAGTGCCACCTTGGTAAAGAAGCAGATGAAACCGTGGCCCACCTAATCAGCTGTTGTAAAAAGATCGCACAGACTGACTACAAACAAAGGCATGACAAAGTAGCAGGGATGATACACTGGAACATCTGCAAAAAATACAAGCTACCTGTAGCCAAAAATTGGTGGGACCATAAAATTGAAAAAGTTGAAGAAAATGAAGATGTAAAAATATTATGGAACTTCTGACTACAAACAGACAAACATCTGCCACACAATACACCAGATATCACTGTAGTCGAGAAGAAAGAAAAACAAGTCAAAATAATCGACATAGCAATACCAGGGGATAGCAGAATAGAAGAAAAAGAAATAGAAAAAAATCACCAAATACAAAGATCTACAAATTGAAATTGAAAGGCTGTGGCAGAAAAAGACCAAAATAATCCCAATGGTCATTGGCGCCCTGGGTGCAGTCCCAAAAGACCTTGAAGAGCACCTCAACACCATCGGGGCCACAGAAATCACCATCAGCCAATTACAAAAAGCAGCTTTACTGGGAACAGCCTATATTCTGCGACGACATCTATAACAACAGCAACAACATTGACAATAAAATTCAGCTATCCCAGGTCCTTGGGAAGGACTCGATGTCTGGATAAAACAAACCAGTCAATAACACCTGTCTGACTGTGTAAAATAATATAATAACAACAACTGGAGATGCCAGGAATTGAACTTGGGACATTTTGCACACAGAAGCAGGTGCTCTAACCACTGAGCAGCAGGTCCTCCCCCTGCAAAAACTATCTTGGGCCTATACCAATCAACCAATCAACCAAAATGGAATGGGATTAGGAATACACACAAACACCACCCCACTCCCAGTGCACAAGCTGTCCTTGTTCTGCAGCAGTGAATCCATCCAGTGGCAGTGGACTGGACAAATGGATAATTAAGGACATTGATACACCGCTTTTCAACAAAGAAGTTCCCAACGTGGTTTACTTCGAAAAGCAATGCCTCTGGAGTGCTCAGAGACAAATCAGTAGGATGATGAAAACGGTTCCCTCTGGTTAGCCCCACCCCAAATCCAAATTCTGGTCTCACTTTGTCCCCAAACAGACTGGAGGGCTTTTGGCTTCTGTGGAAAGAAGCCACTAGTCCATGAAATCTCATCTTTTTCACTCTCTTTCTTTTTGCAGTGCGTGCTTGCTCTTATGTCATCATGAGGCAATGAGTTCTACAGGCCGGCTCAATGTCGGGTAGCCTCAGCTCCAGGGCGCAGCCCAGGCTCGGCAGGCAGCGAGTCCCAGGTACAACCCCTGGCATCTCTCGTTCAAGGCCTCTCTCTCTGCACTTGGGTCACCCCCTGCTTCCCAACAGCTTGAACACAGGCCATACACTGAGGGAAATAAGTATTTGATCCCCTGCTGATTTTGTCCGTTTGCCCTCTGACACAGAAATGACCAGGCTATAATTGGAATGGTAGGTTTATTGTAGCTGTGAGAGACAGAATAACAACAAACAAACCCTCAAAAGCCCAGTGCCCAAAAGTCAGCGATGGATTTGCATTGTAGTGAGGGAAATAAGTATTCGATCCCCTATCAACCAGCAAGATTTCAGGCTCCCAGGTGTCTTTTCACTATATGCAGGTAACGAGCTGAGATGAGGAACACCCTCTGTAAGGGAGTGCTCCTAATCCCAGCTTGTTACAGTACCTGTATAAAAGACACCTGTCCATAGAAGCAAGCAATCACTCAGCTTCCAAACTCACCACCATGCCCAAGACCAAAGAGCTGTCGAAGGATGTCAGGGACAAGGTTGTAGACCTGCACAAGGCTGGACTGGGCTACAAGACTATCGCCAAGCAGCTTGGTGAGAAGGTGACTACAGTTGGCACGATAACTCGCAAATGGAAGAAACACAAAATAACTGTCAATCTCCCTCGGTCTGGGGCTCCATGCAAGATCTCACCTCGTGGAGTTGCAATGATCAAGAGAACGGTGACAAAGCAGCCCAGAACTACACGGGGGGAACTTGTCAATGATCTCAGGGCAGCTGGAACCATAGTCACCAAGAAAACAATTGGTATCACACTACGCCGTGAAGGACTGAAATCTTGCAGTGCCCGCAAGGTCCCCCTGCTCAAGGCAGCACATGTACAGGCCCGTCTGCAGTTTGCCAATGCACATCTGAATGATCCAGAGGAGAACTGGGCGAAAGCGTTGTGGTCAGATGAGACCAAAATCGAGCTCTTTGGCATCAATTCAACTCGCCGTGTGTGGAGGAGGAGGAATAATGCTGCCTATGAGCCCAAGAACACCATCCCCACCGTCAAACATGGAGGTGGACACATTATGCTTTGGAGGTGCTTTTCTGCTAAGGGGACAGGACACCCTCACCGCATCGAAGGGACGATGGACGGGACCGTGTACCGTCAGATCTTGGGTGAGCACCTCCTTCCCTCAGCCAGGGCATTGAGAATGGGTCGTGGATGGGTATTCCAGCATGACAATGACCCAAAACACACAGCCAAGGCAACAAAGGAGTGGCTCAAGAAGAAGCACATGAAGGTCCTGGAGTGGCCCAGCCAGTCTCCAGACCTTAATCCCATAGAAAATCTGTGGAGGGAGCTGAAGGTTCGGGTTGCCAAACATCAGCCTCGAAACCTTTCTGACTTGGAGAGGATCTGCAAAGAGGAGTGGGACAACATCCCTCCTGGGTTGTGTGCAAACCTGGTGGCCAACTACAAGAAACGTCTGACCTCTGTGATTGCCAACAAGGGTTTTGCCACCAAGTACTAAGACATCTTTTGTGAAGGGATCGAATACTTATTTCCCTCACTACAATGCAAATCCATCACTGACTTTTGGGCACTGGGCTTTTGAGGGTTTGTTTGTTGTTATACTGTCTCTCACTGCTACAATAAACCTACCATTCCAATTATAGCCTGGTCATAGGGCAAACGGACAAAATCAGCAGGGGATCAAATACTTATTTCCCTCACTGTAGGTAGGGACCAAGAATGACAGTGTTCTCCTCCAGTTCCATTCAAGCTCCTTTCATCCCCTCAGCCAAGGCCTTACCCTCCACGGGAAGTACTGGTCTTCCATTCGGCCGATCCCCAGACAGCCTCTCACATTCTTGCCCCACACGAAGAGCTCTCCTCGGTCTGCAAACCCAAACGCAACACACACCCCATCAGTGACCCGGATAGACTTCATCTGCTGCTGAAATGTGAGCATCTTAAATCCAAATTCCTCTAATGGATCCAGGTTTTCCACTCCCCTTTTCAACTCTTTTTTTTATTATTTTTTAATAGAGATTTGTATAAACAGAGATGTGGCACACTCTTTGCTAAAACAGGGGGTTCTCTAAAACGGGGGGTTCTACAACTCCCATCATCCCCAGTCACAATGGCTGGAGGGATGATGGCAGGAATAGTCCAACATCATCTGTGGAAACAAGGCAGAGAACTCCTTGGCTAAAGCCTTAGGAACAGAGGAAGCTGCCATATACTGAGTCTGACCCTTGGTCCATCTAGTTCAGTATTGTCTACCCAGACCGGCAGTGGCTTCTCCAAGGAGGAGTCTCTTTCAGCCCTATCTGGAGATGCTGCCAGGAAGGGAACTTGGTACCTTCTGCACAAATGCAAGCAGGCAGGCGCTCTTCCCAGAGCGGCCCCATTATCCCCAAGGGGGAAGATCTTCCAGTGTTCTCACACATGTAGTCTCCCCTCCAAATGCAAGCCAGGGCAAACCCTGCTAAGCAAAGGGGACAATTCATGCTTGCTGCCAGAAGACCACTATGAGTAGGGGAGATGCAAGGAAATTCCAGCGGATCGTTATTTTACATTTGGGGTGGCTCTCTGCACTATCAGGAGTGAAAGAAAAGCAAGGAAGCCTGCTGGCTGCCAGAGGGTGTCGCACTGCTGCCCCCTATAGGGTGCATTTGACACTGCAGTCCTCATTTTTGGAAAAACCAATCCACCCTTGCTGAGTTGTGGAAGACAGAGAAGATACTAGGCACCTTGTTTTAAGTTTGCATAAAGGTTTGCAAGCATCTGCATGCAGAAGGTCCCAAGTTCCCTTCCTGGCAGCATCTCCAAGATCGGGCTGGGAGAGAGATTCCTGTCTGCAACCTTGGAGAAGCTGCTGCCAGTCAGTGTTGACAATACTGAGCTAGATGGAGCAATGGACAGACTCAGCACGAGGCAGCTCCCTATGTAGCCTAAGAGAAAGGACTTTAACTCAGTAGTACAGGATCTGCTTTGCAGGCAGAAGCCCCATTTATATGCAGGCAAATCCCTGGCAGCATCTCCAGGTGGGGCTACAGAAATCCTTGCTCTGAAACCTTGCAGATGCTGCTGCCAGTCAGTACAGGCAATACTCAGCTAGATATTATTCCTTTTAAGGCAGCTTCCTATGTTCCTAAAACCAGAGCTAATGGCTTGCAGATGCAACAGAAGCCGAAGTAATGACCATAGAAGTTATGCCGAGAACAACCCTGGATGAAATAGGATCCCCCCGCCCCCCCCCCCCAAAAAAAAGAAGAAGAAGAAGAAGAAAGAAAGAACAAGGCGAGGAGAAAACATTTCCCAAGTTGAGGAAACTTACTGGTGATGGCAGCGAACTGGCTGAGTCCGCAACGGATCCGAGCCATGCAGATATCTGGGCTGAAGCCCAACGAGCCAAACAGGACGGGCGGGATCATTTCGGGAGTCGCTGCTTCCGAAAGCTTTGGCCCTTTCCCGAGGATGCCGTAGCCCCACACGAAGACGTGGCCTTCCTCTGGGTTGGATGGAAGAGGAGGACATTAGGCTACATGTCAGGGATCATGGCTGAACTGCAAGAGCTGTTGGACAGTGGAACTGTCTGCCACCGTGACAGATGGAAGGCCATCTGTCAGGGATACTGAAGAAGATTTCTGCACCGAGCTGGGTGTGTGTGTGGGGGGGGGGTGGACTAGAGGATCTCTGAGGTCCCTCCAACTCTAACCTCCTGTGATTCTAAGGTTCAGTTCATCCCTTTGTGACACCAAGACTCTTTAGCCAGGGCATTTTACCCAGCGCTGAGACAGACCAGTGCATCCACCTAACCCTTTCTCCTCTGAATAATCCCATCTTTGCTAGCCTCTTCTATAGCGGGTGGGAGGGGGGGCAGATCTACACATATAGTTATGAAGGAAGCATAACTGGGACAACATAAAACTCTTGGGGAGGAGAGCGGGTCTCGAACCTGAATTGTCCCCTTGGCTAAGCAGGGTCTACCTGGGTTTGCATTTGGATGAGAGACTACAGGCGAGCACTGTAAGTGGAAAAGCATCTATGCACCTCTAGAGACTCCTGCCTGAAACCTTGGAGAGTGGCTGCCAGTCAATGTAGACAATACTGAGCTGGGTGGACCAAGGGTCTGACCCTGACCCTGCCTGAAACCTTGGAGAGTGGCTGCGAGTCAATGTAGACAATACTGAGCTGGGTGGACCAAGGGTCTGAAGGCAGCTTCCTGTGACTGAACAACTCCTTGCCTGGGAATGTTTATTATTGTTTACAGAGGAGTGTTCAAACCTATGAGTCCTCACCTGCAACGGTACAGCCAAGGCACAGCTCAGCCAAGGCACAGCTCACATAGGCATCTGCCTTCTGCCGAGTCAGACCCTTGGCCCAGCTAGCTTAGGATTGTCAGCACTGACTGGCAGCAGCACTCCGGAGGTTCAGATGGGGATCTCTCTCAGTCCTACCTAAAGATGCCAGGGATTGAACCTGGAAGTTTCTGCAGGTTCCGTTTGGCAGGGCTCTTCCACTGAGCGACAGCCCCATCCACACTGGGTTGTAGGTCGATTCTCTCCGAGTCATAGCATAGAGAGTTCATAAAAAGATCGTGGGTTTGGGGATGGAGGCAGGGGTCTCTCTTAGCCCTACCTGGAGATCCTGCCAAGAATTAAAGCTGGGACCTTCTGCATGCAAAGCAAATGCCCATCCCCTTAGGGGGAAGACCTTACAGCGCCCCCATGTAGTCACCCATCCAAATGCAAACCAAGACAAACCCTGCTTAGCAAATGGGGATAATTCGCACTCACTACTGGGGGACCAGCTCTCCACCCCCAAACCCCACAACCTCTTTATGAACCCTCTTAATACGCTAGTCCCCTTGGCACTGCAACACAAACTGTGGACAAATTGCTGCTCTCTGTCACTATCCTTATTCTGGTCACGGGACCAGGGCCCGGATTTGGGAGAAGCCGACTGATCAGGACAGGGCTCACCGTTGAGGAGAGCGTTGATGGTCCCTCCACAGCAGACCTCCTTCACCCTTCCAACCTTGAATGGAAGGTGTCGTGGAACGTTCACCTGTGTAGGACAGAGGTTTGCACGGTCACCATGTGTGGCATTTTTTTAAAAGAATCTTCCATTTAAATCGAACAAGGCAAGAACCAGAGAGCAACACCAATCAAAACTGCTCTCAGCTGAAAACTTAGGCATGCAGCCTCCACCTTACGGACACCCTCATCTCAGAGCTCTGTGTATTCCACAGTCCTGTGTTTACATCATGAAATGTCCAAAAATTCAGCACTGCAAAACTCAACATCCTGCTCATCCTGGCTTGCTTTCCTCCTTTCAGTTTAACACATGAGGAGGGAGAAACCAAAGTATAAAGACATCCAAAATCTATTGGAGCAGGACTGGGGAGACCCGAGTTCAAATCCCCATTCAGCCATGAGACTTGCTGGGTGACTCTGGGCCAGTCACTTCTCTCTCAGCCTAACCCACCTCACAGGGTTGTTGTGAGGAGAAAGCTAACCATGTATGCCACTGTGGGCTCCTGTGTGTCACTGTGGGCTCCTTATATCCACTGTGGGATATAAATGTTAAAAAACCCCAAACTAATGAATACTGGTCATATTTTGCAGGTTCCGTTACATCCCGCAATTTTGCGATCGCATCACATGCAAACAGAAACTGACATCTAGCACAGAATGCAATATCCGGACAGTTTCTTTCCCCCACTTTGTTTATTTTAATTTTTTTTAAAAAACAATCTCGACACCGCCTAGAGATTTACGTATCAGGCGGTATAAAAATATCCTCTATAATAAAAGGCTTGGGTGTCTGCCCAGAACGTCCGAGGAAGATACGGCCGCAGGCACCAGGCGGCCATGTTGGGTCCCGGTCCGGACCTCCAAGCGTTGGAAGCGGCAGCGAAGTAGCAGCAGGAAGCGGCGGCGACCGGGGCCGATGCCAGCCGTGGCGGGGCGACAGGGCCCGATGGCGGCGGCGGCTGCCGCAATGGAACAATGGGGAAGCGATGGCGGCGGCGAGTGGGGCCCATGGCGGCCGCGGCGGGGCGACGGTTGGTGGTTGTGGAGCCGGCCCGGCAGCGGACGGGCAGCCCGCAGTGGGCCCTGATACCAGGGGCAGAAGGTGGGAATGGGGGGAGCGGTGGCTGTCCGGCAGCCGGCCGCAACGATGGACAAGCGGCGGCAGCAGCCACAGCAGGCTGCGTGGCGTGGCGGGCCTGCCGCGGCCGGCATCGGACCCAGTCGCCGCCTCCTGCTGCTGCTTCGCCGCCACTTCCAAAATTAACTGTTTGCTGCCCGGGAGGAGAGCGGCGGGCCGGTAAGAAGAAAATTTAAAAATGCGGGGGGGGGGGGCAAGAGGGAGTGGGGCAGGGGGAAGGGGCAAGAGGAACTGGGACAGGAGGGTGAGAGGGAGGGGAGGGTGAGAGAGAGGGGTGGGAGGGGGAGGGAGGGCAAGAGATTGGGATGGGAGGGAGGGGAAGAGAGGCAAGAGTGTGGGGCCAGAGGAGGCGGTGGGCCCGGCCGGGTGGAGGAGAGGGGGAAAACGTAACCCAACTAGTGCCCGTTATTTTAACGGGCTTAAAAATACTAGTAAATAAATAAATATACAAGTCAGTTCTAACCCTTGAATGGCCTGCCAAGATTAGCGAGACCCTGGTTGTCAAGCTAGAGAAAAGATTCAAAAGGAACCCAACTCAAAACAGAACCCAAATTAGAAAAGTACATTATCTTCTACAATATGATATAAAAGAACTTAGGAAGCTGCCGTATACTGAGTCAAACCCTTGGTCCATCCAGTATTCATTTATTTGATGTATACCCAACTCTACCCTAAAGAGAGGGAGGCATTCATAAGTAGTCTTACTGAAAATAACGGGACCCGTTTGCTTGTCCTATTCATTTCAATGGGAGCACTCATGAGTAATTAGGGAGGAGAGCTGGTCTTGTGGGAACCAGCATGTATGGTCTCCTTCGCTAAGCAGGACCCACCCTGGTTTGCATTTGGATGGGAGACTACATGTGTGAGCACGGTAAGATATTCCCCTTAGGGAATGGGGCCACTCTGTGAAGAGTACCTGCCTGCTTGCATGCAGAAGGTTCCAAGTTCCCTCCCTGGCATCTCCGAAATAGGGATGGGAGCGACCCCTGCCTGCAGCCTTGGAGCCCAGTAGGGAATCCGTGTAAACAATACTGAGCTACATGAACCAATGTTCTGACTCCATAGAATTCAGCTTCCTCTGTTCCTATGAAAGACTCCTGCCTGAAACTTTAGAGAGCTGCTGCCAGTCAGAGCAGACAATCCTGAGCTAGCTGGACCAATGGTCTGACTCTAGAAGGCAGCTTCCTCTGTTCCTATGGATCCTTGCCCAGTGACACAGAGCAGAATTCCTCCTGCGATCTTTCTCCTGACCTGAGTCAGCTCTGTAACAGCAGCCAGCTGTAGGTATTTCGAGTTCCCCCAGCCAAAGAGGTCCCCGTCCTCAGACACGGCAAGGCAGCAGTCTCCGTACGTGGCCACCTGGGCAATGGGAACACCCGAGATGTCGCCGCCCAGTTTGGCGGGGGTGCTGGCAATGTCGTAATGGCTGAGGCCTGGTTTGGAGAAGGGGAGAGAGACGGCGGTGTACGTCAGCGGCAGCAGAAATCAGCAGGCATCCACCAAGTCAAAGGCCCCTGTAACAGGGAATCCCAGATGTTGGGGACTACAACTCCCAGCACCCCCAGCTGCAGTGGTCTTTGGCTGGGGATGCTGGGAGTTGTAGCCAGTAACGCCGGGGATTCCCCATCATCTGGGTTTCTCCATTACAGAGAGCACTGGTCAGGATTAAGTCCCAGTGAACTTAACCCATCGCCGAGAACTTACCCGTCTGGCCGTCGACTCCCCACCCACAGGAATAGACTTCTCCTTTCTCTGTTCTGAAAAGGCTGTGGTCCTGCCCACACGCAACCTATAGGCAGGAAAAAACGGGGGTGAGGGGGTGGGAGGTGCACCGAAATCAAAAAAGTGAAAGTAGAACTCAAAATTATAATTGTATGGCCTCCTGCTAAGCCAGCAATTTCCACGTTTTCTGTGAAAGGTTCCATCCAGCCAAAAGCCTAGGCAGGTTGACTCAGAAGCAAGTCCCGCTGAGTTCCATAGGTCTTACTCTGTTGAGTGGTTTTTCACACACACACACACACACACACACACACACACACACCTCTGTTAAGAAGCTTTTTAACATTTATCTGCAGCTCAAACCTGTTAAAAGGCTTTGATTTTTAACTCTCCAACTTCCATCTCTTAAATTTGCTTTTAATCCAGATCTTGTTTTAGTTAATGTCTATTTATAGTTCATCTGTTTTCAATTTTGCGAGCTGCTCTGAGCAGTAGTGCACCAGCGGGCAGGGAATATATTTTTGTGAATGGGTGAATGAGTACCCCTGTTAACTAAGCAAAGAGGCACCTTTTTCAAATGGTAATTCTCCTTATTGAGCACGGAGAGAGCAACTGGCCCTATCCGTCCCCAGCATAGCATCCCTCCAGTGGCTGTTGCTGGTACCTGCCTTATGTTTCTTTTTAAGATTTTGAGCCCTTTGGGGACAGGGAGCCATTTTACTTATTTCTATGTAAACTGCTTTGGGAACTATTGTTGAAAAGCAGTTTATAAATGTGTGTGGTGTGTGTGTGTGTGTGTGTGTGTGTGTGTGTGTGTGTGTGTGTGTGTGATTTATTTCCCAGGTAAGAGAGCTTTCCCATAATCTCCCTTGTGTGAGAGAGTTTATGAGGGTGGTCCTAGGAAGCCAGTCGGACAAGACCCAAGTTCAAATCCTGGCTAATGCAGGCAACTTTGGGCTAGCTTTCCTCGCCCCCTCACCAACCTCACAGGATTTTCGTCAGGATAACAGCATGGATGAGATCACATAAGACATCTGGATCTTCTTGGAGGTGAAACAAAAGGAAATTTTTAAAGGGGGAGGGTAAAAAGACTGGACTTACCCCCTCATAATGGGTCACTGGATTTGCAATAACAAACTACTGTATTTGCCTGAATCCAAGATGACAGTTCCCCCCCCCCCTTCTTTGAGGTTAGAAATTAGACCTGTAACTGTATTTTTTAAAGGTTATCTTAAATTCAGTCATCTTCTATTTGGGGAAATACGGTGATTTTTGCTGTAACGGACTAACGTGGCTACCCATCCGGAGGGGTGATGTACAAAACAGAAACTTTTAAAAAACAGACAGACAAATTCAACAGGATTTCTTACCTGGACGACTCGGTTTTCAAACTCTTGCAATCTGTAAATCAGCTTGCTTTCGCTGCATTCCACCAGGAAGAGATGGCGACGAGAAAAGGAAAGAGGGCAACAGAAATGAAACAAGTCAGGCTGTGGTTCCTTAAGGGAGGAGAGCTGGTCTTGTGGTGGCAAGCAAAGATTATCCCCTCTGCTAAGCAGTGTCCACCCTGGTTGCATATGGATGGGACACTTGATGTGTGAGCACTGTCAGATATTCCCCTTAGGGGATAGAGCCGCTTGGGAAGAGCAGAAGGTTCCAAGTTCCCTCCCTGGCATCTCCAGATAAAGCTGGGAGAGACTCGTGCCTGCAACCTTGGAGAAGCCGCTGCCAGTCTGGGTAGACAGTACTGAGCTAGATGGACCAAGGGTCAAGTGATCTTGTTTATTTCCAACCATCTTTCAGACAACATTCTCAGGGCTGCTTGAAATTAGGGCCATCATGAAACTAAAGAAACTTCAGGTGATTGTTATTAGTCTATTCCCTGATTCAATCTGCTTAGATTTAGAAAAGCACATTTCTTGAGAGAGAACAAATCACAGTTTTGAAATGTCACAAGATACCTTCTTCAAAGAAGCATTCTCCCTTTTTTTGCACAGAGCAAACGCCTCACCGAAGGCAGTTCTGGCCATCTGCAGCTCACGCACGTAATTAAAGAAATCATCTTTTGCCTGGCTAACCCCAGCCTCCATTTCAGTCTACCCAAATGGATTTCAATCAATTCATCCGCTTAACCAAGTGTGGCACCCACAAATTCAGGAATTTGTTCCTCCAGTGCACTTGAGGTTTGACAGTTCTTCTCTAGAAGGGCACAATTAAAGTTTTCAGCAGGCCAAATTCCCTCACCTGTAGATTTCGCCTTCGACCACCTTCCGGCCACACTGGCCATAGGAATTATTCCCCATGCTGAAGACTGAAAGAAAGTGATAGGACATATTCAACAAAACTTCATTTCAGTCACTAACCAGAAGAAATGTGTAAAAAACAACACATACTTATAAATACAGTGGTCCCTCAACTTACGAACTACTTGACATCTGAATTTTTCGACTTACGAACGAAAAAAGTGGCCGCAAGCTTACGAATTTTTCGACATCCGGACGGAAAACCGTTGGCGGTTTTAGATGCGGTTTCCTCGACTTACGAATTTTAGATGCGGTTTCCTCGATTTACGATCTCAGTGAGGATCAGGCTGCAGCCCAGGAAGCTGTGGAGCACTTTGATAATGTGGTCGTTGCCCCATGGCGAGCAATGCTCCGCAAGAGACAGAGGCAGCAGACCATGGACCGGTTTGTGGTGAAGCAGGCAAGGCAGGAGGAAGAACCTTGCTGTTCTTCCCAGTTGTCACCCTCTGCCTCCTCTTCCTAGAAATGATTTTTTTGGTTTGAAAATTAAAAAGTTCATTGCTGTTTGCAGTTTACATTTCCTGTTTTTCCTGTTCCCAAGTTGAGGTGTGTGGTGTAAAGAAATGTAACCTGAGGGTGAGGCATGTTCCTTCGAAGAGTGCCTGCCTTAGAATTGCACACAAGTGTCCTTAACATGTTCCCAAGTTGAGATGTGTGGTGTAAAGAAAGAGGCATGCTCCTTCGAAGAGTGCCTGCCTTAGAATTGCACACAAGTGTCCTTAACATGTTCCAAAGCTGAGGTGTGTACAGTAATGCTTTAAAATGTTGGCTGGGCATGTTCATTGTGCCTGCCTGTCTTTGAAAAGCACTGCAGTGACCTGCATCAGGTCCAAAAACTGTGTTGAGTAAGGTTTAGAAATGTTGGCTGAGGCTGAGGCATGTTGAGTGTGCCTGCCTGCCTTTAAAGTGCCCTGAAGTGACCTGCATCAGGTCCCCAAAAAATGATAAAGTTTATGTAAATGTTTATTGTTGAAAAGCAATGTTGCTGTGCAGTTTGCATGCCTTTAAAGTGCACTTGATAAAGAGTTTTGCACAAAAAACTGGGTGTCTGGGTCTTTTTCCTAGGCTCCGGAACGAATTAATCCGTTTCCAATGCATTCCTATGGGAAACCGCTTTTCGACTTACGAACTTTTTGACCGACGAATGTGCATTCGGAACGGATTAAGTTCGTAAGTCGAGGGACCACTGTAATACATAGCACATAATATGCACAGTAGCTGAATACATAAAATGAGTATACAAATATAAAACCCCCGGGGGGTGGGGGTTATTACAATTTATGATGACATACTTCAATAGATAATAAGACAGCGATTCAATTAGATGTCATATCCTTGTGGAGTCTTCTAGCTTTACAACAAAACTTAGCTACTGAATAAGAGATTCAGTTGTGATCTGAAAGATGATATTGGGTATAACTAGGGCTGCAGAAATCCACTAGTCTACTAGTCTGTGCCGAGTGAAAAAGGCTGCCCAACGAGTAAAAAAAGTCCCAGTTAGCAAAGTACCAACATAGCTTGACAAGTAAAATATTTTGTTGAGCTGATAAACTGAGCCAACATTTCTTCACCCCCTGGGTGAGGAAATTCATCAGAACAACCCAAGTAGTTTTCTAAAAATGGAGTTATCAACATACTACCGATCTCTATAGAAGCTACAACAGAGTAACATGCAGGCCATCGTTTCAATAGCTCCCAAATCACAAGGCGAGGCTCTGTGGGAGGTTGGCTTTGCTCCCCAAAGTCAAAGAGCCAACAGGCCGGCTGGAAGGGGAAACAGCTGTTACAGCCTGCTGACCTACCAACACCATCTCTTTGTCGATTCTAGGGATGGGCCCAGACCAGTCTGGAGGCCATTGTAAAGTCCTCCGGACCTGGGTGGTCTGGTTTCAGGTGGGGGGGTGACTTTATGAGTGGGGGGAGGGTTTACTTACCCCTCCCGCCGCTTTCCCGCTCTGGCACCGTAATTTCAGTAGTAATTGGGGCGGCAGGATACCTCTCTGCCGCCCCTTCCCCACTGTCGCTATGAAAAACTCCCAGGAGTCCTTTGCGCACACGCACGTCACAGAGACGTGAAGCGCACGCACGACGTGCACATGCGCAAAGTACACCTGGGAGTTTTTCATAGCGACAGTGGGGAAGGGGTGGCAGAGAGGTATCCTGCCGCCCCAATTACTACTGAAATTACAGCGCCAGAGCAGGAAAGCGGTGGGAGGGGTAAGTAAACCCTCCCCCCACTCTTAAAGCCACCCCCCACCTCAGTGCCGGACCGCAGTTTGGCGGTTCCGTGCACACCCCTAGTCGATTCCCCACCACCACTGGAGTGGCCACCCCAGAGTCACCCCCCATCTCTGGGCAACCCAAGACACAGAGCTGTACCTGACACAACCAACAATAAGGCAACCATACACTGCTATCAGAAGGTCCTGTCCCAGCCCTCAGTCCCACCACCGAAGGCCTCCAGCAAAGGCCTCCTTTATAAGGGCCAAATGTTCAATGCCTCCATACCTCCTTCTGTGTCTGTCAGCACCAAGGAGTGCGCTCTTCCGCAGGATACCTGCATAACCCGGGTCTGCTGCGGCTTGTCCAGTGGCAGCGGCACAGGGCTTGGCTCCAAGACATATTCGTAGCCTTTTGCTTTAAGAAGGTGGGTGGAAGAGAGACTATGAATGGGGCTGAGAGGTTTCAGCAGAAGAGAGAAAAGCTTGTTTTAGGCACACAATACAGGTGAACCTCAGTATTCGCGGGGGTTCCATTCCACACAATTGCCGCGGATAAGGAAACCATGGATACAGAGTCATTAGGACAATGGGACCGCGGGGGTTAGGTTCCTGGAGGCCCAAAAACTGTGGGAAAACGGCCAAAAAAATATGTAAAAATGGGCAAAATAAAGTGCCCTACTGTGCTCTGTAGGACTCTAGCTTCCTGGCAATGCCCCCCAGGAATCTGATTTGCTGCATTTTCCCATGATTTTTCGCAGAAAAGAAAGGGTTTTTGGTTCAAACGAGCCACAAGATGGCTCCTCTTCACAAAATGGTCGCCAGAAATTACCGCCGAGGTCATATATGGTCATCTCTAAACTGCAGATATGCAAAATCAACCCCTTTCTGGCTGGTTTTTTCCACATATGCCAAGTTCGGGTGTCAGTTACCCGACTGCCGATACATGAAACCGCAGGTGCGGGATCCGCGTACAGCGAGGTACACCCATTGTTTGTTATTAATCTATTATACATTTTGAAGAGTTTACATTTTGGAGAGTCATATTCCCCGATTACCTAGATCCCAAATTTTGCATCACCAAGCCTGCCATTGAAATCAGCTGAATGGACCACTTTTTACCCTGAAATATGCTGGGGGTGGGGGGAGTGTTAAGCAATAAATGCTGAATATAATCATCAGATTGTGGTATTTCTAACATGCAATAATCAGATTAATAACTCCAAAATGGCATCATGCCCAAAAGAAGCAGAAGATCTTTCTTAGATTCAAATTTGCCATATTATGGTAGTTATTCAATAAAGCGAACAACATTTGAAGTTGACATCCTACAAGCTTCAAAACATTCTTTTACTTCCCTTTTGCCAGGACATTAATAAAAATTTTTCACACGTATAAACAATTGTATCCAATATATTTTGATGCGTTTGTGGATTTGTTTGTGCAAAATAGAGTCATGCTTCCCGATGACCTACAGACACCAAATTTTGCAGAAACAATCCTGGCCCTCGAAGTATTCGAATGCACTATCCAAATCAAAATTCCATCTAGCCCAGCTTCCGGTTTCTAACAGAGGACAGCCAGGTGTTTCTGTGAAGCGAGTCCACAAGAACAGGAGAAAAGGCCACAGTCAAGGAAAACACCTAGACCCAGTTGAAGTGGGTGTGATTTAACACCCCATTTAGGCACACTTAGTTTCCCTTGGGTCACAACTGGAGCTGGGACACTGTGAAGTTAAAAAACAGTAGTTCTGTAAAAGGAAAAGAGGTGTGAGGAAGGAAGACCCACTCTGTAGATCTCACCAGGTACTTACCCCGATCTTTCCTGCTTGGGTGAAATCCAATCTGAGAATCTTTATTTAACCCCATTCCCCAGACTTTGGTAATATCGGTGGTTCTGGAGGACAGAAGTGTGAATCCATAGCCACAGGCAGCAGAGCTAATCTTTAAAGATAAAACAAATCAGTGTTTAGATCCAGTTTAATACTGATTTAATACCGATTCAGAAAGATGGGAGAAGGAGAGATACAAAAAAGCATCACTGGACCATCCAGAGACTGCAGCCAAACAAAAGGAAAGGCATGAAGAGCTGGTCTTGCAGAAGCAAGCATGAGTTTGGTTTGCATTTGGATGGGAGACTGCATGTGTCAGCATAGCAAAATATTCCCCTTTAGGGGATGGGTCTGTAGCTCAGTGGAAGAGCATCTGCTTTGCATGCAGAAGGTCCCAGTTTCTATCCCTGGCAGCATCTCCAGCAAAGCTGGATGAGACTTCTGCCTGAAACCTTGGAGAAGCTGCTGCCAGTCAGTGTAGACCACGGCCGCGCATCTTCAGCTCTTTCAGGTGCTCTTGGACTACAACTCCCATCATCCTCGACTACTGACCACCATGGATGGGGTGATGGGACATGGGAGGTGTAGTAAAACAATAGCTGTAGGGCTGAAGACAATGGGAGGAGAGCTGGTCTTGCAGAAGCATGCATTAATTGTCCCCTTTGCTAAGCAGGGTCCACTTTAGCTTGCATTTGGATGGGAGACTACATGTGTGAGCACTGGAAGAGATTCCCCTCAAGGGATGGGGCTGCTCTGGAAAGAGCACTTGCACGCATGCAGAAGTCCCTTCTCCAGTATCTCCAGACAGGGCTAAGAGAAACTCCTGCCTGCAATCCTGGAGAAGCTGCTGCTGGTCTGGTTTGACAACACTGAGCTAGATGGACCAAGGGTCTGACTCAGTATATGGCAGCTTCCAATGTCCCAATGGATGGTCAGGACCCTTGCCACAAAGACAGAAATACCAGCTCTGGTCAAAGCAAGATGTCCTTAACAACAGGAAGATCCCAGGAGATCCAAAGCTTTAAAGTGAGGAGTCAAGCTGTCTCCCAGTCTCCTCTCCCTCACCTTCTCCTCCACATCCAGCCGATAAGGAGTCAGCTGGATCCTCCGCCGTTTCTTCCAGCCCACATTGGGCACGACAAAGGAGGGGACCCCCAAGGCCCCTGAGTAGGAGAAGCCCCACACATAGACACAGTCTTTCCTCGGAGCTCGCTTCCCCACATATTGGAAGATGGGGGCCACCTCGTCGGCTTCTCGGAGGTCCTGGGTGCTCTTTGTCCCGGCTGCTTTGGCCAAGCCACGAGAGAGCCCCCCCAAGGAGGGGAGCTTCCTAGGAGGGTGGAGAAAGTTGCTGCAGGGCACACCTAATGAGGCTCTCGTGGGGCTGAAGGGGGGGCCCCAATGGGAACCCTGCACTCTGCTTGGGGGGCCTGAAAAAAACCCAATTTCAACCCAAAGGGCACCCCCCAGGGAGACCCCAATACCTTCCCCAGCGCCACCCAAGGCAACCCTTTCGGGGACCCAGCAGGCACCCCCCACCGAAGCCCCATAGCTTTCTTTGGGGGCCCACAAAGACTCTCCTCCCTCACGAAGACCCACCCCCAGGAACCTCCCTAGAGGCTGGGTCTCTGCAGCACAGCTCTGTGTGACACCTTCCTGGGGGGCTGGCAGCAACCCAGCCCTCCAGCCAAGGGGGCCCAAGCTTGCCCCCCAACTGCCGCTTTCCCGGCTCTGACAGACTCTCACATCAGGGACACCTGCAGCATAGGCAGCGCCATCTTGCCCACTTAGCTACTCTTCCCCCTTCTGCGCAAGCGCGGGGCGGACGCTCTCTTCGCCAGCAGGCATGACACGAGGGACAGGATGCTGGGGAGGCAGTGCAGGCACTGCGAGGGCGCTTAAGCTCTTCCTGACTCAGGGTTGCCCGCTTTAATTCCTTTTTCTCTCTTACTAGAATGTATCCCACTGGCTGGGAAAATCACTCTAGTTGCAAACACAGTAGCATAAAGTGCTTTTAAGGGTTCCGCGGGGTGCCACGACCACACTGGGCTTGCACTGCGCAGGCGCAAAGGTGACGTCCCACCAACAGCCAGGACAACGGGAGCTGGAGCTCGGCCTGCGCAGGCGCAGAGGCTACACAACGACAGCAGTCATGAAGAGGCAGGCTGTTCCTTCTCCTCCCACCTATTCAGTTCTTTCCTTCAGCCTCGCCTCCGATTCGCTGGGGGACGTGGCTGCAGGAACGGATCCCAGTGACCATGGAAATTATTTTTTAAAGGGACATGCGCAGTAACCGGAGGTGGAAAACGTCTGTTTGAGAGGTCTCTCCACGCTCCGCCCACTCTCCCCTCTGACGCTGCTGATTGGCTGACCTGCAGGTGGCTCCACCTATCAGAGCTGAAGCAAAGCAGCTCCGGGAGGAGGGAGGGAGGGTGAAGATGGCGGGGGATGATGGGAGTTGTAGTTCAGCAGCAGCTGGAGAGCTCGGATAGTCTACTCTCCTGGGTCTAGCAAGCATGACTTGCCCCTTAGCTAAGCATGGTCTGCCTTGGTTGTGTATGAATGTGCGAGCACTGCAAAATATTCCCTTCAGGGGATGGAGCCGCTCTAGGGAGAGCAAGAAGGTTCCAAGTTCCCTCCCTGGCAGCATCTCCAAGATAGGGCTGAGAGAGACTCCTGCCTGCAGCCTTGGAGAAGCCACTGCCAGTCTGTGTAGACAATCCTGAGCTAGATGGACCAAAGGTCTGACTCTGTATATGGCAGCTTCCTATGTTCCTAACTCCAGTCACAGAGGCCAAAGGCAACCTAACTGGCCACCTAGAACATGGGCAGGCTACTTGGAGCTTTCCCAGACAGCAGGTTTTCTGCAAGTTTTTACTGCACATTAGAAGCTGCCAAAAAAACCAAAAAAAAACCCACCCCCCCAAAAAACAAAACCCTGATGCAAAAAGTTGATTTTTTTCATCCTGGATATAAATCAGGCTACACTCTGACACGCAGTGAAAAACCCAAGTCGTGTGTGTGAAGTGCTCCCCGATAGCTTGCAGGCAGGCACGAAGCCAGCAGCGGCCTGTGTCCAGCACCACTCGGCAGCTCCCTCCAATACGCCCGGGCGCGTGATGTCCAGAGGAGGAGCCCAGAGCGAACTCCCGCCTCCCACGCCCGGGCCGCCAAGAGCCTGGGTGAACTCTTCGCCAGTTTCCCCCCCCCCCAAATTCAATTTTTATTAATTTTAGCAATAATATCCATAACAAACATTAGACAAAAATGAACTTCCCGCGCACCTCTCAACATCAACTATAAAATTTACAAACATCAACTATAAAACATCAACTATAAAATTTACCCTTGCTATAGTAATAATACAAAACACAAATTTAAGGCCTTTAAAAAAAAGAGTTAATCTACCCAACCTGCATTTTTTTTTTTAAATTCAAATCCTGCTGTAAGATTCATAGTAGGAAAATAATTCTTTAAGTACAACAAAAACGATTTCCAATCTTCTTTGGAACCTTCTAAATTTTGGTCTCTTATCAGTGTTGTATGTTTTGCCATCTCTGTTCACATATTATTCTGGCTGCCATAGAATCATATATGAAAAATGTTAAGTTATTTGTAGAGATTACTCCTTGTGTTATTCCCAGCAGGAAGGGTTCTGGCTTCTTAGGAAATGTCATTTTAAATATTTTCTTTAACTCATTATATATCATATCCCAATAGGCCTTAGCCTTCCCACAGGACCACCACATATGGAAAAAGATACCTTCAGAATGCCCACACTTCCAACATTTGTTTAAAACATTTTTATACATTAACGCCAGTTTTTTTGGTATCAAATACCATCTATACATCATTTTATAATAGTTTTCTTTCAAAGCATAACAAGCAGTGAATTTTAAATCATTTTTCCATAACTTTTCCCAGGCTGCCACTTCTATATTATGCCCCACATCTTGAACCCACTTTATCATAGTCGTTTTGACCACTTCCTCTCTTGTCTCCTCCAAAAGTAACAGTTTATACATTTTAGAAACTAATCTTTCATCATCTTAACATAATTCCTTCTCAAAATTCAAAATCTAATCCTCAATTCCAACCTTAAAATCTTTCTTATAAATCTCATTTAACTGATAATTTTGTATTTCAGTTAAGCTTTTTAACTTACAATCCTTTCCCTGAAAGTGTAACAAATCCCCATAAGTACCCCAATTTCTCAATGTTATCCATTCTTTTAACCATGTCAAACAAACAGCATCAAAATACAACCTTAAGTCTGGCAAGGCATGACCACCTCTTTCCTTTACATCTGTTAAGTTCTTAAAATTTATTCTTGGTCTTTTCCCCTGCCAAACAAACTTAGTTATATCCTTCTGCCATTGCTTGAAACAAGTTAAAGTGTTAATTATGGGAATAGTCTGAAGGGGACTTAATTTCTTTTAATTTTTGAATTCAAGCCATTAACATTCCCCCCCAAAAAATTCTATAACTCCGTTTATAATCCATATGAACTAATTCAAATTATGTGTTGATGGAGCAGGATGTTCAGAAGATAGGTCTTTTTTGTATTTCCGCCAAAATTCTTGCGCTTTGAGGAGCTCAGTGAATCTGTTCTTCTTGCTCTTATAAAAAAATGAGACTCCCTCTGGTAGTTCCCATCTAAAGCATATTCCATTGGCATTTAATGCATCAGTCAAGAATTTGTAATCCTTACGTTTTCTTAAGATTCTAGCTGGAATTTCTTTCAAAAATTTTATCTGGTGAGCTTCAATTGTTAGGGCTGTAGTAAAATGAGCCTGAAAAATTCACTCAGCAATTGATTTGGTGCTGAATTGCACCAAGCAATCTTTAATTAATTTATTTCTTATAGCAAAGTCCGAGTTTAGACGAAAAGCTATCTCAATCTGAGCCTCCATCTCTCCAGCTGTAATTCCCAAAAGTGATGCAAGTTCCTTTCCAAGTACTTTCTTAATGTTCTGGTTAGCTTTTTCTGGAATACCCCTAAACCTTAAAAATCTCTCTTTTTGTCTTAATTCCAACAATGCCATTTGATCTAATAATTTTTCTTTGTCATCTTTCAGTGATCCCACATTCTTCTCTAAGGTGTCAACCCTTAATTTGAATTCTTTATTATCTTGTGCTAGTTTTTTGACTGCTTCATCAATATTTGATGTTTTATCATTTATCTGCTGCATGTTTTGTTTCATCTGAGTCATCTCTAAAGTAACTTGTTGAAGAACAGTGGCATTTGATTGAAGCATTTGTTTCACCTCAGACAGCTTTTGATCCATATCTAAAGGTGTTTTGGTTTCCCCCACGCCTGGTCTTGGAAGGGAAAGTTTCCTGGCTTGTATGTGTGTCTGACTCTGGTGAGACTTCTCTTTGCCTCTCATAGTATAATGAAAGGGTTAAAAAAGAAAGAATACTTGCTCAGCAGAGTTTAGTGTCCTTGATCTCAAAAGAGAAAGTAAAAGCCTGTGCTTGTTTCCCAAATATAAACAATTCTGCAGCTCAGCTTCTGTATCTTATCACTGGCAGTTAAAGTTTTCTCACGGCTGTGTGAAACATCTATTGTTTTAATTGGTTGAAAAAATGATAGACACTCTCCACAGCAAATAGAAAGCAGCAAAACGTCTCTTCAGTAAGCTTAAAAAATAGTAATCCCCACTAATAAGATCTTTTCCAAGTATTAGGAATTTTTAATCAGCAGTTCAACTCTTGAGTTTTAATATTTAGCAAGCACGGAGACTGAATTCCCTTCTTTAATTATAATCCAAAGAAGAACTTACAGCTGTGTCTGTGGCGTTTTTCCCAAAAACGCAGGAAGAATTCCAGTAAGTTGTCTTCATCAATCACTAGAGGGGTGAGCTTCTTGAACTTCAAATCATTAATTAAATCCAAACCATAGAGATTGTCTGCCGGTTAGCTTCAATCATGAAGATTTCCCGAGTAAGAGATAAGCTTGATGGAACCCTGTCTCCGCTGCTCAACTTAAGACAAAAATTGGATTCTTCAACCCAACTTTGTATTAAGTGGCTGGCATGGGAGAAGCAGTGGGTTATCTTGAGTCGACCCTTTAATCCAGGATGACATGGGAGGGTTTTGAAGCCTCAAAACCCTCTTATTTTCTCCTGCTCGGTCTTCCCTTTTCAAAGAAGCATGCAGCTAGACTGGCAGTCCAACCGGAAGTCCTCTTCGCCAGTTATTTCAGACAGTGCCGACTGCCCGATAAAACCTTTTTCCCTTCCTCTCCCTCTCTGGAAAATGTCCTACTGAACGTCGAAGGGGGAAACGTCCTATCAGGCAGCCAATTCTGCCTGAAATGAGGAGCTGGGAGCTCGCCTCGTTCGGGCTCTCAGCAGCCCAGGCAACGTCCCCTTTGCACATGAGGGCCCCAGTCCGGGCCTGCCCTTATGATGCGGTTGCTTAAACCAAAATCTGAACAGAAGTTCCTCCAAAAGATCAGCTTGTCAAGCCTGTGCTATTGACGCTATTGGCTTGTTAACTCACTGAACTCAGCGGGACTAATTCTGAGTAAATTCTGAGACCACATTACTCCTATTCTAAAATATCCACACTGGCGGCCAATAGGTTTCGAGGCAAAATACAAAGTGCTGGTTATTATCTACAAAGCCTTGAATGGCTTGGGTCCAGGGATTTAAAAGAGCGCTTTCTTCTTCATTAACCCTGTTGCCTATTCGGATCAACGGGGGCGGGGGGGGGGAGCTGGGCCAGTTGCAGTTACCATTAGCTAATTTGGTGTTTACCTTAAACCAGGCCTCTGTTAGGAATGCCCCGGGGCTAGAGCATGCTCCCAAAATCAGAACCTCCCCATTTCTGGCTGTTTTAAAGCCACATTTGAAAGCACACCTATTTCCATCAGGCTTTTTGTTTATCATGTTTTAAAGTTCTTTTTTATCGTTATTTTTAAAGTAAAACATCATGGGATGTTTTCATTGTTGTCTTGTGTTTTTAGTCTGTAGATGGCCTAGAGATCTGTATATGGGGCAGTATATAAATGTGGATAAATAAATAGATAAATACATACATAAATAATAATAAACAAACAAAAACACATAAATACAGAAGGAAGCCAGCATGGTGTAGTGGTAAGAGTGCTGGACTAGGACCGGGGAGACCCGAGTTCAAATCCCCACTCAGCCACGATACTTGCTGGGTTACTCTGGGCCAGTCACTTCTCTCTCAGCCTAACCTACTTCACAGGGTTGTTTGGAGTCATCAGATAGACACCTAGGTTTGTGGGCGATTACGCCATCTTATCAGCTCCATGAAACTGTTGGGCGCGGTTGTTCAGAGAGCAGACATGAAGTGTCCCCAGTATGTGGATGACACCCAGTGTTGTTGCTTCTCTTTATCAGATCCAGGAGAGGTGATGGCTTCCTTGAATGAGTGTAGAAAGGCGGACGCGCTTGAGTTCAGCCCACATAAGGTGAGGGTGATGATGGGGGTGAATGGGGCGGGGCTCAGTCAAAGTCCTGGTCCGTGGTGGGACTGCACCATGGCCCAAGGCCCTGAGAAGCCGTGGTCCCTCTAATTTTTTGCATCTCCATGCAGAATGAGTTTTGTAAGGCAGTGTGTGTGTGCGCACATATGTTCAGAGTGGGGCCTTCCTGATTCAGCCTGACCAAGATCTACGATGAACTGAGTGGTCATCAAAAATCTTGTAAGCACGCACACGTGCGCACAGCTTAGAGGGAACCGTGCTGGAGAGCCTCGTAGAAAACCTATCGCAAGTACTAAACTGGGACAGGAGAAAGACACATCTTTATAACGTGGAAATTCTAATGGCGAATGAAACCTGCTGAAGGGAAGAACACTAGAATCTGTATATAGTAGTGTGACATTGCTTTAGTAGGACATTCTTGCTTTGAAATCCATTAGAGTATATTGTATGCTGAAGGGAGCTTGTGATGCCGTTAAATGTTTTAAAAAGCTGTTTGTAAGGTTTGTAAGGAGAGCTGGCGTTGTGGTAGCAAGCATGACTTGTCCCCTTAGCTAAGCAGGGTCCATCCTGGTTTGAATGTGGGTGGGAGAGTACATGTGTGAGCACTGGAAGAGATTCCCTTTAGAGGATAATGGGGCCGCTCTGGGAAGAGCACCTGCCTACTTGCATGCAGAAGGTCCCAATTTCCCTCCCTGGCAGCATCTCCAAAAGAGGGCTGAGAGACACTCCTGCCTGCAACCTGGGAGAAGCCGCTGCCAATATTGGGTAGACAATACTGAATTGAGTATTTTGAACCAAGGACCTTGAATCAAGAATCAAGGGTCTGATAAGGAGCTTCTGACCTTCCAAAGGCCACATGTGTGTTAAAGGGAAGTTGGGAACATGAGAGTGTTTGGGTGGGCTGCACTGCATAAAGCAGATAATTCCTTTACTTGTGTGTGAATCTGGAGAACTGCTGCCAGTCAGTGAAGACAATACTGTGCTCAGTTGACCAAGGGTCAGACTCGCTCGCTATAAGGCAGCTTCCTATGCCCCTGTGAGTTATCGTCCCATGTCATCTGGCGATCCAAGATTGGGTGGGAACCCTTTGTCTAGGCAGAATGGCACCTCGGTCTAGAACCAACCCAAGTGCACAATTGCAGGTGGATCTTTGTGGCTGCAACTTGCTCAGAAGGGAGTGTGAGCCTACAGCCATTTCCAGCTCATCAGAATCAAAATTAAGAACATGAATAACAACACATCATCACCAGCTCCTACCCACGCACTGGCATTACTAGTATTGCCAGCCCTTCTAGACTGGCCTGGGATTTCCAGGAATCTGCCTCCATCAAATTCCAGTGGCGGGGTGTTGTGAGAAACCAGGACTAGCTTCAGTCAAGAGCTGCCAGGGCCAACCCTTATAGGCATATAGAAAGAGATTTGAATTAAATTAGCCTTAATTGAAGTGGAGGGAGACTTCCTGCCATTATTCGGGAAGGAGGATGCTGGAGGGGTGGATATAATTTTGCAGAGGCATGTAAAGGTTGCAGATAATCCAGGGCCATTACTTTTAATAGGACATTAAGAAGCGGTTGCGTATTAACTGCAGGGCCCCCAGTGTGTAATTCCCACCCAGAGAGGCGGCGCCGGAGCCCAAGGCTGCAGCCAGGGAAGGGAAGAAGCCCTCTTCCCCCAGAGGGGCACTCTGCAGATAATCAGAGGAACTCTCGTCCTGTTATTTCTCAGTTCCCCGGCGCTTGGCACAGGGGAGCGTGGGGAGGAAAAGGAAAGGCGTTGAGAGACACAACGCAGCTCGCTCGCTGCCTTTCGCGGCTGAGCCCATCCGCGGCGCGGCGGCTTAATAAGAAGCCCCTCCCTTCCAGGAAAAGCCCGAGACGCGAGGGGAAGGAGAGAAGGCGAAGGGCCACAGGCGTGAACTAGTTTGTCCCGCTCGGCTGGCCGTGGTGGCGGAGGACTTCCAGCATCCGAGGCTATAAGAGCCGCTTCCGGTGCTGGCGCCCGGCTCTGTCGCTGCCGTGGCCGAAGGACCCACCATGAGCGACCCAGGTGGAGGAGGAGGGGGCGCGCGTTGCCATGGGGACGGCGAAAGGCGGGTTGTGGCCTGTGGGGAGCGGCTGGGCGCGGCCCTGTCGCCATGGAGACGGGCGGTTGCTAGGGGCTGGGGAGCGGGGGGATATAATGGGGGGCACTCCAATGCAGTATGTGGGGCTGAGCCCCAGCCCTCCGCCTTAGACCCCGCTCTGCCCTGGGAGCTGGGGGCAGAGAAGCGTGCCTCTGGGCATGTGCAGAGTGCATGCCCCACCACCACATAGCAGCCTTGAGGTTGTAACACGTTGAAGGATAATTCGGTGCTGGGGCTGATTTGATTTATTTCTAGCATTTATAGACCAGGGGCTCAACCCAGGTTTGTCGTCCCCAGAGGTGGTTGGACTACAGGTCCCATCATCCCCCCACCCCACCTGTGCAGAAATGCAGGAGGTTTCATTTTTTCCCACCACCACCCCGACATCCTCCACTTCTTTAACACCCCCTCTAAATACCCCATTTGCTCTTCTTCCCATTGCTCTTGTGATGATGGGAGTTGGTCAGCTGTATCTGGGGACAGTGCCACGCTTGAGACCCTCTGGCTCTAAGCAAAGCATTTTTTCTGTCGCTGGGGCTGTAGAAATGATCCTCAGGGTCTTTCTAAGAAGCGGAGAGCGGTCCTCCCCAGTCTTCCGATTTATCTTCCTAACAATCTTAACATAGGAACAGAGGAAGCTGCCATATACTGAGTCAGACCCTTGGTCTGTCTAGCTCAGCGTTGTCTTCACAGACTGGCAGCGGCTTCTCCAAGGTTGCAGGCAGGAATCTCTCTCATCAGCCCTATCCTGGAGATGCTGCCGGGGAGGGAACTTGAAACCTCAGACGCTCTTCCCAGAGTGGCTCCATCCTCTGAGGGGAATATCTTGCAGTGCTCACACATCAAGTCTCCCATTCAGATGCAACCAGGGCAGACCCTGCTTAGCTATGGGGACAAGTCATGGTTGCTACCACAAGACCAGCTCTCCTCACAATCTTACAAGGCTGCAGATTTGAACCCGGGCCCAATTCAGATTTTCTGTCCACGTCAGACACTGTTTTTGTGGGTTGCCTGCTGCAGGTCTGCTGGCCACAAAAAAAAAAAAAGGATGGCAAACTAAGGCGGCAGACTTATGATGCTGTTGGGAAATGACATACCTGCTTATTTTCTAAGCGGTCTAAATGCTGTCAAACCACTTTGTATAATATACAGGTGTTTAAACTTTACAGCGCTTGTGGGCTGGGGTTAGTTGTGTGTGCATGGGTCGAAGATATAATATGTGGGAGGTGAGCAGGGCGCTTTCCAGATTAGTCACTCAACAGCAGCAAAATGCTTCTGTTCAGGAAAATCGCATCCGAAACGTAAAAAACAGCAACTTTTTAATACCGAATATACACCGTTACAGCACTATATTGCAGCGATTAAATTTGAAACAAGGCCCTGGAAATCCGAATAGCACTCTGCTGTATGCGTAGGGACTGCGGTGTCACGAGACAGGAAGTGTGGAAGCACACTTCAGAGATTCGTTGCGACCCTGTTGCAGGTTCTAATCTGGGAAGCGCCCAGAGTTAGATTTAGGAGAAGGCGTATTTTGGTATCAACTCTTTCAAAAACACCGCCTAGAGATGTACATATCAGGCGGTATAAAAATATGATTAAATAAATAAATAAGATCAGGGGAGCGCACACAATGTTACTTTAGGGGCAAGTATTATTTAGCATTAAAGGGCCCCAGCATCCGTTTGAATGCCAAATTCTGCACTTAAAGCAACACAAGTGTCTCTGAGCACACGCAGAGGGCCCTTTTCCACCTGAGAGCAGCCACAGACAGCCTCGAGACATCTGGGGCTAACAACACAGACTTGGGAGGCTTCCCTGGATCACCGGGGCTCTTTTGCTTTGCAGGGTTGTGCCTGAAAAGATCCAGTGTGTTTGCCAAAACACTGAGAGAGGATCCCCGATACGTACTGGCCCAAAATGTGGCCACTTGTGCTGATCCTCTGGAGGTGTGCCTCCAGCGGGAGGTGGTGCAGGACACGCTCCAGGTCTTCCAGCATGCGATCCCTGCCGAGGGCAAGCCGGTCACCAACCAGAAGAGCTCAGGTAATGGGGATTTCCTCCTTTTGGGGGTCCCCAAACCAATTTCTTCATGGCTAAAAGAGATTGGTTTGGGGACCCCCAAAAGGATGCATTGCAAACACGCTTCCCGCTGGAGGGTTAGGCACAGCTCTTGACTAACATGTTTCCACTAGCCATGGCCTTGTGATCCTTTTCCAACAGAGAATTGTCGCTCTGCCTAAAGATATTTGCAGGCATGGTTTAAAACCAAAACCAAAAAAAGCTGCAGGGGAGAAAAATACTCCATGGAAGTTTTGGAAGTCTGTACTATGAGAAGAGCAGGAAGTCAGCCCTTGGGGCCTGACTCTTGAAGGTGATGCCCTGTTCAAGTGGGTAAGCGGGTTCTACAGCCCGACTCTCATTCGCAGGTTTTTAGCACGGAGAAAGCAGCAGTCTAGAATGAGAGCCTGGACTTTGGCTGAAGTTACCATTGAGGTGGCTGTTAAGCTCGCCTCGGAGAGGTCCGGGTGCAGAAAGGCTTGTGAATGGGATGGGAGATGTTGGAACATAGGAAGCTGCCATATACTGAGTCAGACCCTTGGTCTATCTAGCTCAGTATTGTCTTCGCAGACTGGCAGCGGCTTCTCCAAGGTTGCAGGCAGGGATCTCTCTCAGCCCTATCTTGGAGATGCTGCCAGGAGGGGACTTGGAACCTAGATGCTCTTCCCAGAGCGGCTCCATCCCCTGAGGGGAATTATCTTCCAGAGCTCACACATCACATCTCCCATTCATATGCAGCCAGGATGGACCCTGCTTACCTAAGGGGACAAGTCATGCTTGCTACCACCAGACCTGCTCTCCTCTCCTCTTCCTCTTTGCTTTCCCCCTTCCAGGTCAGTGGTGCCACAATATCCCAACCTCTAAACCGGCTGAGCTAAAGGACTTTCCCTAGGGCTGGTAACTTCCCTGGGCTTGTGTTCAAAGTGGAAGCCACTTGATCAGAAGGGCTTTGGAGTAGAGCGCTTGGCTTCAGGGTTGCTCTGGGGATCCTGGGTGTGATGTCAGTTTTCTGCCTCTTGCTCTCCCCCTCAGGGCGGTGCTGGATCTTCTCCTGCCTGAACGTGATCCGCCTTCCCTTCATGAAAAAGTTCAACATTGAGGAGTTTGAGTTCAGCCAGTCGTACCTCTTCTTCTGGGACAAGGTACACACACTCGGTGGGGAAGCTTCTTCCTCCTCAAGATTTTGATTTAGGCAAATCCGGCCGGCAGGCAGGGCAGGCTGGCTACTTGACTTGCCTGCAGGGGTGCAACAGAGGCTTGTGCCGAGAGCAACCAGAACCCGGGGACTCTTCAGCAATCCAGCCGCTTAATGAGGACAGGGCCATTGTGTCTGGGCATGGTGGGAGTTGTAGTCCAACAACATCTGGGGCCCCAAGATTTCTATGACTGTATTATGGGAAGTGCGGCACAGGAAGCTGCTGTCTTCTGAGTCAGAGCCTTGGCCCATCTGCCTCAGGACTGTCTACACTGACTGGCAGCAGCTCTCCAAAATTCCAGGCAGGAGTCTCTCCCAGCTCTCCCTGGCTATGCAGCCAGGGATTGAACCTGGAACTTTCTGCATGCAGAGCAGATGTTCGAACACTGAGTTGTAGCCTCATCCCCAGTCTAAGTGAGACTGGCACGAACAGGGTTACTCCTGGAAGAACAGGGTGCTGCCGGGCGTTTTTTATTTTATTTTTCGACATATATATCCTGCTCTTCCTCCATGGAGCCCAACAACCCTGTGAGGTAGGGTAGGCTGAGAGAGAAGTGACTGGCCCAGAATCACCCAGTGAGTTTCCTGGCCGGGTGGGGATTTGAACTTGGGTCTCCCCGGTCTTGAGCCTTGGGGGACGCTGGCAGGCTACGAGGTGCTGCTGTGGTCCTCCGACTTCCTCCTCCTCTGCTTCCTTCCAGGTGGAGCGCTGCTACTATTTCTTGCATGCCTTTGTGGAGACGGCTCAGAAGAAGGAGCCCGTGGAGGGGAGGCTCCTGCAGTTCCTGCTGGCCAACCCCTGCAATGATGGCGGGCAGTGGGACATGCTTGTCAACATAATTGGTGAGGGAAGCCAGGGCCGGGATGCCCGGGCGAGGAGCCGAGGGGCCTCTGGAGGCTTGAGCCCTGGTGACTGCTCAGCCGAGGCGGGAGAAGCGGGTTGGGGCGAGGGTGATAGCAGCCGGTGGGTAGCAGCAGCGGAAAGGCTGAGGAGAGATGAACCCTTGCCGGTCACTGAGCTTTGAGGGCCAACTGAGCAAGCCGGTCGGCAACACATCCCCCAGGGTTGACTTGTTAACGCCCCGGGGTCAAAAGGTGCAGGCGGGAGAAGTGACGGGTTTACTGTCCATCGACACAAATTTGACTTGATGGGCAGGAAAGGCAGATGGATGGATGCCGTGTTCCCTGGAACAGGAATTCCCAGATGCGGTTGACTACAACTCCCATCTTCCCCAGCTGCGTTGAATTTGGAATGACGGGATTTGTAGCCAGCAATGTCTGGGTATCCTTGTTATAGGGATGGATGAAGTCCTTTTTCTGCAGCACGTCCAAGCCGTTTTGTCCGCTGCTTGAAAGGAAACAAAAAATTCTCCACCAGGGTCACCAAATTCTGCTAAGGATAGCAGCTGGCTTCCGCCATGTCAGTGGAACTGTGGCAGGTGTGCAGCCCTGCATGGAACCCCCTGGAACTCATTGCCACAGGATGCTATCATGGCCAAGACCTTCAAGGGATGGGTTAATTCACAGAGGCCAGATCTGTCACTGGCTTTTAGCCACGCTAGCCAAAAGCTGAATTTGTGTCTTGCCTGGGCTTGACAGTTCCTCAGCACTCCTGCTGGACAGGCATCAGACACCCTGAGAGCAACACACATTAGCTCCTGTAATCTGCAGCCCCTCCGGGGAACCCTCTTGCCTTGGGATCCTTGTTTCCAGTCTGTTCAGTTGCAGAGTTGCACAAAGCAGATTGTGTTTCTCTCCAGTAAGGAGGCCCTTGGGGAACCGTTGCCAGCTCAGCCAAAGGCAAAGCAGCAAAGGCCGTAGAAGAAGAGGGATCTGGGCCGCCTTCAGGAGCTCTGTGGGTGTCTGGGCTGGAAAGGAGTCTTTGCTGAAAAAGTATTAGCTCCGCTTGGTGGCTGAGTGGGGATCTGAACCCAAGCTTCCCCAACACCCTAACCACTACTCCGCACTGTCTTGAAACGTCCGAAACCCAGCAAGGCTGTCTTGCAGATGAGATCCCCACAGGACCTTCAATCTGCTTGTGTCTCATTTTTAAAATGTATGGTATGAGCATGTTAAGCTGTCGGACTATTTGTCCGTCTAACCCAGTATTGTCTCGGGTCTCTCCCAGCCTTGCTCTCTGAGCCTTTTTCAACTGAGAGGTGCTGGGATTGAACTTGGAACATAGGAAGCTGCCTTCTACCAAGTCAGACTCTTGGTGCATCTAGCTCAGGATTGTCTACCCAGACTGGCAGCGGCTTCTCCAAGGTTGCAGGCAGGAGTCTCTCCCAGCCCGATCTTGGAGATGCTGCCAGGGAGGGCACTTGGAACCGTCTGCAGGCAAGCATGTAGATGCCCTTCCACTGAGCTATGATCTCATCCCTCTGAGGGGAATAACTCACAGTGCTCCCCTCCAAATGCAAACCACGGTGGGCCCTGCTTAGCCAAGGGGACTGTTCGTGCTTGCCAGCCCAAGACCAGCTCTCCTCTCCTTGCCCATGCCGATTGGGGGCTCTGCCACTGGGGTGTTGTGACTCCTCGAGATGGGACAGAAACAGGAAAGAGGCGCCGAAAAGCGGCTTGATCCTCCCTAGGAGCTCTCTGCTTTAACGTGCAGCGTTTTACTGCCTGAGCTTGCAGAAGGGCAGAGCCGTCTGACTTCTGGCTGCTGGTTCTGGGCAGTGACTCCCTTCTCCCTCACCCCCTAGAAAAATACGGGCTTGTGCCCAAGAAGCTTTTCCCAGAGTCGCACACCACAGAGGCCTCCAGGCGGATGAATGACATTCTGAACCATAAGGTAACTTGGGGCTGGGGTGAGGTGAAGTCTTGCCCACAAATCCTGATGCACCACATTGCCCGCCTGGAAGAAGGCATTTGCCGCGGGCTCCCTGCACAGCGGCCCAGCCTAGGCGGCCAGGTGCTGCCTGGGGATTTGCCGGCCTGTTGAAACCGTTGGGCTTGGCTGGCTCCTCGGGGCGCTTCACCATCCTACGGGCGAGAGTGATGGGCTCTCCTAGGATTCAGAGCCGCCCTTCTAAGCCTCCTGCCACCTAATGGCGCAGTGGGGAAGCAACCTGCCTAGAGAGGAGGTTGTTGGTCTAAATCCCCACTGGTCTGTTTCCCAGACTATGGGCAACTCCTATATCGGGCAGCAGCAATATAGAAAGATGCTGAAAGGTATCATCTCAGACTGTGCAGGAGATGGCATTTGATGGTCAACCCCTCCTGGATTCTACCAAAGACAACCACAGGGCTTTGTGGGCGCCAGAAGTCGACACCGATTCGACGGCCCAACTTTAATTTTTCTTAGCCTCTCACGCGTTATCCATTTTGCAGCGGGCGCCAGCCATTGCTGGCAATGAGCAACATGCAGGTGGAAATGCATAAGTCAGACATGCTCCGCCTAATCTGTGGAAAGCATAATGCGTCCCACACCCAAGGAGGGTGTTTGGCCGGCCCAGGACTCTTAAAATCACCCTCTCTCTCACTCTCTCTCGCTTTGGCAAACGGCTCCTCTTTGCTTTGGAAACAGATGCGCGAATATTGTGTCCGGTTGAGAAATATGGTGGAGACGGGATGCAACAAGGAAGAGATCGGCACAGCGCTGGACACCATGATCGAAGAGGTGAGCTGTCCCAACCGCCCCCCAAGGTCCCCAGCTGTGGCCGGGGAGGCTGAGAGTCCACTGCCCTCTGGGTGTCCCGATGCTGGGAAGTCTGGATCTACATGTGGTGGAAGAGGGGAGCAGGAGCAGGAGCAGTGCCGTTGCTAGTGAGAAGCGGGCAGATCAAGGGAGCAGACTGCCTGGCTTTGGGAAATAGCTCTTGCTTGGTGCATACATCGGAAGCTAGGCAGGTGCCATATACTGAGTCAGATCCTTGGTCCGTCTCACTCAGGATTGTCTACCCAGGCTGGCAACAGCTTCTCCAAGGTTGCAGGCTGGAGCCTCTCCCAGCCATATCTTGGAGATGCTGCTGCCAGGGAGGGAACTTGGGACCTAGATGCTCTTCCCAGAGTGGCTCCATTATCCCCTGAAGGGGAATATCTTCCAGTGCTCACACATCAAGACTCCCATTCAAATGCAAACCAGGATGGACTCTGCTTAGCAAAGGGGACCATCCCGGCTTGCTCCCACAAGACCAGCTCTCCCATACGTGAGCATTCCCTGTTGAAGGCGGTGGGTTGCTGCCATGCAGGAGTGCTGGCAAGTTCTTCCCCTGCCAAGGCCCTGCAAACAATGACAAGCCGTGTCCTTGCCTCGTGCACACTCTGTTCCTCGCTGACACCAGATTGTCATTGGTTTGGAGTGGAGGCTGAATCTGGGCTGACAGGCTTAGCATGCCTACCACTTGCCAGTGGCAAGAGGACACGTATGTTCCAATTTTGCACAGGCTTTGGGGCTTCTGCACAGCACTGACTAGACTCGTGAATCGGGTTCTGCTCTTCAGAGGTGCCTTCAGCCAGAAGCCACTTCGCCGTCACAGAGATCCATTGCAGGTGTATCTTTATTGGCTGTGCTTCTTCGCTTTCCTTACCGAAATGCTGTGGTCTTGGGTCATATTTCCAGCAAGCTTGTCATTGTGCTGGCCAAGAATGAGTGGCGGATTTCTATGCTAGAGTGCAGCCAAGAACAATGTAGATTCAGTGTCCTTTTTGCTTCAAAGCTCCCTTAGGGCCGTGACTATAAACTTGGATATACTGCTTTTCAACAAACGTGGTTTGCATAGACAAATAAACAATAAATAGGATGGTGCCTTGTCCACAAGGGGTTTGCGATCTAAAAAGAACCACAAAGCAAAAACCAGCAACTGCCTCTGGAGGGATGCTGTGTTGGGGCTGTGTTGGGGCTGGGTAGGGCCCGTTGCTCTCCCCCTGCTGAAAACAAGAGAAATGGCCACTTGAAAAGGCACCTCTTGGTATGTGGAGTTCTGGATATGGAGTTGGGTGCTCAGTCACTTCTGCCTCCCCAGACCCCCTCTTTGGGTTTCGGCCCAGATCCTGAGGAACCATCGTATCTCAGGTCAACTTCCACCTGGCTTGATGAACTGATTGTGGTTCAGAACCATGGAACAGGCCTCTTTGACAAAGGAGCACGTCTTTGTTCCAGCAAAAAAAAAAAAGGTGGATGTTTGTCTTGCTATTGTTATGGTGAGATATAATACAAGGAAGGGGCAACAGGAGTTCTTAAACTCCACTCGCGTATATTTCTGATTTTTAATGTACTCAAGGCAGCCTCTGGGTCTTCCTCTCCCCATTTATTGAAATCTTGAAATGATTTGATTTGAAATCTGAAATGGGAAAGACTCCTGCCTGCCTGCAACCTTGGAGAAGCCACTGCCAGTCTGTGCAGACAAGACTGAGCTAGATGGATCAAGGGTTTGACTCAGTAGGAGGCAAGCTGCCTGTGTTCCACCAAACATAAGAAACTCCCATGGAGTAATGTCCTGCGAGGACACAGAAAGGGACTTCTAGTGGCTGGCTGGGATGGTTTCTGCATCCTGAAGAGCGCTACACCTTGACGTGGTCCTAGAGCATCTGTTTGGTTCAACCCCTGGCAGCATCTCGGGGTACGGCTGAGAGAGACGCCTGCCTGAAACTGTGGAGAGCTGCTTCTAGTCAGTGTAGACGGCACTGAGCTAGATGGACCAAGGGCCGGAGTCCTTATAAGGCAGCTTGCTACGTTCCTGAGATTTGAACTGCTGACAGTCCACCATCATAGCTACTCCACAGTATCGGGCCTTTTGTATTCCCAGCTCATCCCCAGCTGCAAAATGCTTGCTTGTATTCAATAAGAATTTATATCAATTAAGTGCATTAGAGGCTTATATCTAAATTAAAATGTTCCTCTGGATGGGAAGAGGACTATGTGCATAGGGCAAGGTGTGTCGTTTTCCCCAGCAATGCGTGGGCCACTTTGGGGGAGGCAGGGTGCAGGTAACATCTCGGTGCCTTTCAGGGTGCAGATAACATCTCGGCGCCTTTCTGTCGGCAGGTGCCAGCCGCCCTTCCTGGCTTGGCTGCTCTCGCAGGAGCCAGGAGCTCCTGAAGACTGCTGCCGCCAGCGAGACCATGAAAGAGGCCCTGGTCGTCGGTCATTAAACCCCTCTCCGGCCTTTCTGTGCAGCAAGAAGCCCTTGCCACCTCCCAAAAACAGTGCGGAAATGGCAGGCAGGAGACCTCTGGGTCCTTTTGTGGACCCCGGGAGCTCCTTCGGCTTGTTGTTGTTGTCCACGGATGGAGGAAGCAGGTGGCACTTGTGACTGAAAACTTGTGATTGGGTTATAGGCAGTCCCGGTTCTCGGCTGTGTGCTAGCAGAAACCGAGGTACGGGAAGTGGGGGGTAAGCGTGTGTGAGAGAGGAGGTGGGAGGGAAAAGCCACCCTGCCCGGCTCCCATAGATCACTCCCTTCTCTTCCTACCTAGGTCTGGGATGTGCATGGAACCGGCAGGGGGAGGGGAATACCTTTAAGGGCGGGGAAGGGTGCTCTTCCCCCCCCCCACTGTGTTTCCCCTACTGGCACCCAGCTGCCTCTGCGTGGAAACTTCCAGCCAAGGGGAGCCCACTGTTCCACAGTCCTTGTGCCTTGGTGTCGTTTTTCTCGTGTGGGAATGTTTGCAAGAAAGAGCCAGCATCCCATCCCTTTGCAGAGTGGATGTTCCGGTGTCCTTCAACTCTGTCCCTCTTTCTCTCCAGGTGTTCAGAATAGTCACCATCTGCCTAGGAAGCCCGCCGGAGACCTTCTCCTGGGAATACTACGACAAGGAGAAGAACTACCACAAGATCGGGCCTGTCTCCCCGCAGGAATTCTACAAGGAACACGTCAAGCCCATCTTTGACTTGGAAAGCAAGGTTGGCTGATGCAGGGGGGGACGTGCAACTTTTCACACACTTGGAAAGCCGGCATGCCTTACCTTCATCTTCTTTCCTCTGGACTAAACCGACCCACTGGTTCCAGCCTCTCCGTGCCGAAAAGGCCTTCTGACATCTCCTCAGCCTCGGTCGCTCTCCTCTCCCTTTCTTGTTGGCTATGCGGCCCTCGTTGGGGTTATTCGGAAAGGACAGGGGCACTTGAGTCCCGCAGTCCTGCCCAGCTTGCATCAAGTGGGGCCAGGCATTTGGATAAAATGGTGACCTTTGCTCAGGGCTGTAAAAAGAAAGAGAGAAGAGCGTGTATTAAGCCAGGGGCGTAGCACCTATTGCACAAGGGGGTGCAAATGTCCCTGGACCCGGACTGGTCAGGGGGGCTAACAAGGGCCCCCACTGGTGCCCGCTGCTGTCCCACTGCAGCCCTGCCACTCATATTGCCCATAATCTTCACCGCCGGGGGGCAGGGAGCAGGCCATCCCCTGTTGGGGCTGGGGTGGGCTTCTCCCTCCCACTCCTGACGTCATGACACACGGTGCTATCCATAATCAGAGTGTGTAGGTGCACAGGCCCGAGAGAACCACGAGTGCGGGGGAGAAGCCTGTGGGAGGGTGGCCTGCTCCCTCCAGCGGTGAAGATTATGGGCATTATGAGCGGCGGGGCTGCAGTGGGGTGAATAACCCCCAAAAAAACAAATCGGGGTGGGGGGAGCTTGCAATTGGAGGGGGCGTGGGTTGGGTGGTGCGGCCCCCCCAGGGAACTTTTGGCCCTGGGCCGCTGGGCCACTTGCTTCGCGCCTGTATCAAGCATTGGGCGGGCGAGGCATGACTGAGCCTTCTGGGGATCGGGGCCCCTGAGCAGGAGGAGAGGGCTCCCCCCATTTCCTCCCATCTCCCAGAAGGCCCAGGGAAGAGAGGGGATTGGGGGCAGCCACAAAGAATGTGGTGCTTGGGTGGTGACTTGGTTAAGCTAGCTGCCCTCCCTTCCCGAGTTTCCCTCTGTCTTTCTGCAATATCCAGCAATCTGGCTTCACTTCTTGTGTCCTGGCAGGTCTGCCTGGTCAACGACCCTCGGCCACAGAACCAGTACAGCCGGCTCTACACCGTGGAGTACCTGAGCAACATGCTGGGGGGACGGAAGACGCTGTATAACAACCAGCCCATCGAGCTGCTGAAGAAGATGGCGGCGTGTTCCATCCGGGACGGAGAGGTCTGTCTGGCGGGCCCTCCTCTGCTGCAGGGGGCGTCTCCATCTCCGTCTCCTTCTCTTGCTTGGAGAGAGAGCCCTGAGACTGACTGGCCGTCTCTCGCTCTCTTTTCCGCTCTTCCTAGGCAGTGTGGTTCGGCTGTGACGTTGGGAAGCACTTCAACAGCAAGCTAGGCATCAATGACATGAACATGTAAGTGTTGGAGAGATGGAGGCTCCATTGTGCTAGGAAAGGCTGTTGTAACAAACTACCCGTATTTATCCGACTAGAAGACTATGCCCAAGTTTAAGACGACCCCCTTACAAAGTAGAGGTTGAATATGAAAACAAGTATTTATATACCGTTTCCCAACAAGAGTTACCAAAGCGATTTGCATCACTATAAATAAATAAAAGGGTTATGCCTCTGTTCATCTGAAAGGGACTCTGAATTTAAGACAACCCCCTTCGCCTGTCAGTATGAGAGCCTTTTCTGTTCAGTTATGTATTTTTGTTTTTTAATTTTCACATTTATATTCTGCCCTTCCTCCAAGGAGCCCAGAGCAGTGTACATAAAGTTTCTCCTCACAACAACCCTGTGAAGTAGGTTAGGCTGAGAGAGAAGTGGCTGGCCCAGAGTCACCCAGCAAGTCTCGTGGCTGAATGGAGATTTGAACTCGGGTCTCCCCGGTCCCAAACGATGTGCCACAGGAGGGTTTCTTGGGGTGGGGTGCTGTGCTGGGGCCGGAGAGGGCCAGTTGCTCTCCCCGTGCTAAGCAGAAGGGAGCCTCCACTCAGAAAGGGGCCCCTCTGCCCAGACAGCAAGGGTTTAACTGAACTCTAATCCTGTAGGTTGCCTTTGGGATCTGTAGTGCATTCTACGTTAACCTGACTTCCACCAGTGTGTCAGATCTTCTCCAGGCTTTTAGAGAGCCAGGATCCGCAGGTCCTGGTATCAGCCTGTATACTGAATCCCGTGCAATTGCAAAGGGCTATTCATGTATACCATCTAATATATTTTTCCTTACTACAATTTCCAAGGGAGTTGGTACCTGCAAACCGACGCGTCGCATCTTTTGCCTGGCCAGAATCGAGCAATTCTGCATTTTTGTCTTTTCTCCATTTGTAGCTTTAATCACAAGCTGGTATTTGGAGTGTCGGTCAAGAATATGAACAAGGAGGAGCGGCTGATCTTTGGGGACTCCATGATGACCCATGCCATGGTCCTTACTGCCTTCACGGAGAAGGTCAGCTTCTGGGGGGAACAGCTTGCCTGCCCCATCTGTGGCGAAGGGCTCATGCTGGGATTGCTCACAGCCAAGGGATCACCCCAAAGAGACACGTTAACACTGGTGCATCCTTTCCCAATGATGCTGGGTTAAAAGAAGCCGTATTCTTATGTTATCAGGATACCTGCCCTGCACCCTTCCTGCCAGGGGCTCAGGGCACCCCGCCCCCCAATCTTAACCTCTCAACAATTCTGTGATGACAGCTTCGTGGCAGAGGGGAGATCTGGACCCAGCAGCCCTGGCCCACACAGTCTGCCACACCAGGGACCCCCCAGCTTGGGTCTCCAGGTGACAAACCCCTGCCTTGCCCCACAGTGACCCTTGCTGGTGATCGGTTTTCCAGGCATTTAGAAGTTTGGATTTTTGGGGGGTGACCAATTTCTTGCTAGTGAACCCGTATGATGTACTAGACTATGTGGAAATTTCAGCTTTTTCAAAATGTGAGCAACGTAGGTGGGGGAAAGAGTTAAGTTTTTATTTTCTGGCTTTAAAAAACAACAACCCAGCAAGTTGGAAAAAATGCAAAGAATTAAGCTTGGCTGAGGCAGAAGGCAAGATCAAACCCCGTAATGCCTCTGTACTCTTCATAAACCCTGACCGATTTGCAACTCGCGCTAAAAGCTCCTTTGGGCAAAAGGCAGGTATTATGTGAGTGGGTTGCTGTTATTTTTAAAGACCTCTTGTGCAAGCAGCTCCTGAGTACAGCTGCAATCTTACTTTCTTTTCCCCAAAAGGTCCCTTTTAATCCTTGCCAACGTTCAGACCAAGCGAAACGTCTGGTCCCGTTTTAAGAGCTTTGCAAGTGGACCCTTCGGAGATCCCTTCCCTGGTTTGGGCCTGAGAGCAGCTTGGGCTGTGGCTGCAAAATTTTTTTTTTTTTTTAAAGCTGCATGTGAATTGCCCAGAAAAGGATTGTAGAGCAAGTGCTTTAATACCCTCGTGCACCGTGTGATCCAAAATTAGCCTTCTGGGGTTTAGACCCAATGGAATGTCTAGCAGATAGCAAGGCTGTGGGTCCACTCCATTGCACCACAGGGGCACACAGCTTTGCCCTCCTGCGGAGGACAAATCCCATCATCCCTGGCCATTGCAGCCAGGAATGCTGGGAGTTGTTGTCAACAGCATTGGGAATCCCTGTTGGGGGAGCCCTTTTTCTGCATGCACTGTCCAAAAGACAGCTACGCAGCATGTAAGGCATTGGCTGGCTATAGCTGGCTTGATCTTGGGGGTCACCTGGGGGCTGCTTGATGCCTACCCCCGTCTCCTCTCTGAGCTATCGCTTCCCCTGGAAGAAAGGCAGGCGACACATTCTACAGACCTGGCCCCCCTAAAAAAGCAGCTTCACCAAGCAACGTGGAGGCCGTGTGCATTCTGCCAGTGATACTGCCCTGCTCGGAGTGACCCGATCTCAGCCTGGGCGGGTTTGCGGGTGTGAAGGCGCGAGCGGGCCTGAGCATGTGGTGGAGCCAAAGGGGAGGGGTCTCCAGTTTCCAGGCAACCAGTTAGCCAATCCACGCGCAAAGGGGAACTAATCTGGGAAGTTGCTGGTGGCTTCTTGGCGTGTGCTCAGGATGCCTCTGCTTGCCTTTCCTAGGGGGATCAGGAAGGTTGCTTTGAAAAGTGGCGTGTGGAGAACTCCTGGGGAGAAGACCGCGGGAATAAAGGTAAAGGTGCCGCCTCTCGATTGAGCTTTGGAGAGACCCAACCTTGGCACTCAGGGGTATCCTGCCATTTTCCTCCAGAGTATACATATGAGCTTCCGGGGCCTATGGACACCACTCCATCAGAGATGGGAGGCTTGTTCTCATGACCAACAGCTGGCGGGGCGGGCAGGCTCTGGGCCCTGTGCAGGGTCTCTGTCAACGGGGGATTCCAGCCCCATTTAGACGCAACACAGAACTGTAGATTTCAGACGTCCCTAGGCTCATGTCCAAGCTGTGATCTGAATAGGACAGAAGCGGACAACCTGCCTTGTGCACCCAGCACTGCTCGAAGGTGGAGGAAAAGCTCCCACCCCACCCCACCCAGATGGTCTCAGATTTTTGGGGAGCGGCCACATAATTCCTGGGGACATCTGAAATCTCTGGTCTTGTGTGACGCCTCCACGGGGCTAGAATCTCCCATTGAGACTTGTCTTCTGGCAGGCACTTTCTTAGAAGCACATGCGTGCAGGACGGCATGAATGAGTGCAGGGCCCCCCTCTCTCCCCAGCCACCTCGAGGCCGGCCCTCTGCTATTTTTAGCCCTCTGCGAACCCATCCGTTTTATGAGCCTGCTCAAACCCAGAGTTGCTCCAGCAGTGTTTAAAAAAAAAAACCCACAGAGGAGGAGTGTGGATGGAGCACTTCAGGCTTCCAGGGTTTTAAAAATAACACAGTGAAAGCGCGCCAGATTACAGGCATTCCTCAGAGTTTACCTTCTCCAGCTTGCTCGCGGGCAACCAGGCTCGGCAGATTCCTCCGGCCGATTAGCCTCTGGCTGTTCGGGGCTTTTCATTCATGGGAGCTGGGTCAGAGGACTGACTCTCTGCCCCCAAGGCGGCCCATGCCACTGGGGGGCCCACGCTGCCCTTCAGCCTGGATGGCCCTTAGAACGGGTCCCAGTTACGTTGCTGGCTCAGACAGCAAACTCTGTCATGGCCACCCCAGAGCCTGCACCCCAACAGTCCGGTGCCCGGCAGGGGTGATGTTCCCGTCTCTGCCACAAGGGCGGCTTGTGGCAACTGCCCAAGGTGCCCAGCAGCAGAACCTGGGACCTTCTGCATTCAAAGCAGATGCTCTACTACTCCAGTCAGCAGCTACTAGTCGGAGGGCTATAGGCCACCTGCAGCCCCAGAGGCAGAATGCCTCTGAATCCCAGTTGCAGGGGATCAACAGCAGGAGAGAGGGCATGCACAGACCTCTTGCCTGTGGGTTTCTCAGAGGCAACTGGTGGGCCACAGTGTGACTAGACGGGCCTCCTTGGGCCTGATCCAGCAGGGCTGTTCTTGTGTTCAGGTCAGACCCTGGGTCCATCTAGCTCAGAATTGTCTACACAGTCTGGCAGCGGCATCTCCCGGGTTCCAGGCAGGAGTCTCTCCCCACCCTTTCAGGGATTGAGCCTGGGACCTTCTGCATAGCAAAGCCTTCCCCCAGAGCGATGGCCCCAATACCTTACGGCAGTCGCACTTTGTCCCCCATCCAAGTGTCGACCCAGCTTAGCAAATGGATGCTTGCTCTCACGAGACCAGCTCCCCTCCCCTAAAATGTAGGCCCCCCCCACACACACACACACACCAGCACCACCTGCAGTCATGAGTGGCTCCATCTATTTTAGCACTGCACCATTCCAGGGACAGAGAAAGCTTCCTTATACCGAGTCAGAGCCATTCTCAGGATTGTTGACCCTGCCCGGCAGTGGCCCTCCAGGGTTCTAGGCAGGAGTCTCTCCCAGCCTACCTGGAGATGGCACCAGAGAGTGAGCCTGGGACCTTCTGCGTGCCAAGCAGGGGTTCTCCTGCTGAACTACGGCCCCATCCCAAGGACAATATCTTCCGACACTCACAAACCAAGGCAGACCCTGCTGGGCAGAGGGGATGATTGGTTCTCGCGACCTGACTAGCTCTCCTCCCAGCATCCTCTCGGGCAACCCCCACCCCTGACACGCCCAGCCTTGTCATTGCCCCAGGCCTGGCCGTTCAGGTCCCTTGGCAGCCCAGTCTACTTCGGGGCCGGCCGGCCAGCCTCTTGCCAGGCGTGGCGCTTGTGTGCGCACTGGGAAAGCAGAGCGGCTGTCTGGCAAGCCCCTTGTTTAAGGAAGAGGTGAAGCATGAGGATGTTAGACTTGGCAGCGCATCCTGGCTGGGCGTGGAGGGATTAAAGCAACAAGCCCAACTTCAACCCTGAAGAGGGCGGATAGTGTGGCCTGAAACAACAAAGTCAAGATTAGATTGGGGGCTTGCTGGGGGCAGCGATGGTCTGGGTGATGGAAGCAGCATTGGCCCTTCTTGCCCGCCTGTCATTGTCTCCACCACTCCCAGTAGGTTCCCAACGCCCAGCCGTCTCTCTCCGGGTCTCCCGGTTCATCCCGTGTGTGGAAGGGAAGGCGCGGTCCTCGAGGGGGCTGGAATGTCTGACCTGCCATTCAGGCAGACAGCACGTTGGCCTCTGCTGGGATGGATATGCCTCTCTTTTTGGATTCAGGGCAGTCATGTTGCAGAGGAGATGTAGACGGAAAACTTGAAGGGTGCCTCTCAGATGCTCAGGAATGTCCACAGCCTTTTTCATTGTAAACTGGTTTTCTGGGAGTGCTGGGTTCCGTGTCCAGAAACACACACACCACTTTGAGGGAAGCATGGCCTAGCTCCTCGAGAGGTTCCAGTTTTTTGAGGCTGATCACCCAGTTAAGAGAAATCGTGGCCAGTGAATCAGTTGACATGTTGGGTCAATGAAACAAAGTTCGAATATGAGCAAAACGGGAGTTGGGAAGGAAAAGGCGCCCTTCCTCTGTGTTTCTTGCTTTTACCTTTTACTCTTTCTGGGCTCCGTCTTGGAAGACCTCCTTGTTGATTGGTCCCCATCCTGTGGTCCTCCAGAAGTTGCGGAACTCCAACTCCCATCATCACCTAGCCACAATGAATCAACCACCCTGAGCCATTTTTTGGAAGGGCGGTATAGAAAACGAATGAATGAATGAATGAATGATGGGAGTTGTAGTTCCACAACTTCTGGAGGACCACAGGTTGGGAATGCCTGCTTTACGCAGTCCCTCTGGCATCAGCCGGAGGTGACCGTTCCCACCATGCCGTGCTGCGCTTTGCCCGGCGGGGGGGGGCTCCTTTAAGGGAAACGGAGCCCTCTCGAGACCCTCGTCCATCTTGGAAGGTGTGCACAGGGTGCTGGGAATGGAACCTTTCCCCGCACTTCCCGCTCGAGCTCTTGAGAGAGGGCTTTGTCTCTTTTAAAGGGCCCTCCCAGCACTGAGAAAAGTCAGTGCTGTGCAGAGGACAGCACAGTGGGAAATGGCTCCCGTCGAAGGTGTTTTGCCCAAGTGGCTCCCACGTGAAAAACAGGGCAGGTCACTGAATGTATGGCTCTCGCTCACGGTTCTCTCCAGGTTACCTCCTCATGACGGACGACTGGTTCTCGGAGTACGTCTACGAAGTGGTGGTGGACAAGAAGCACGTGCCGGAGGACGTCCTGGCAGTGATGCAGCAAGACCCGATCGTCCTGCCGGCCTGGGACCCCATGGGCGCTCTGGCCAAGTGAACTGCCTGGGGGGAGTTGGAGGCCATTTCCTTCCGGCCCGCCCTGCAGCCAGTGTGGCAGGGCCTCCGGAGGCCGGGAGCTGCAGCCAACGCAGCCCCATGGCCGGGCTCACGGCTTGAGGGGTTGCCAGGATTCCAAAATGGTATGCTGTGGATCTTTCTTGGAAATTGTGCTTCTCCATTGATGGGGCTGCTCTGAAGCCTTAGGTTGACGTGTGCTTTCCAGTGTCATAGGATTCTTCTTTTTAAAACCCTTTTTACATTCTTTTACCAATGCACTCGATGTTTTTAAACCCCTTCCGAAGTGATTCTTTTGAGCAAACTTTGTGTAGAAAAGGCAGGCATGGGGTGGGTTGAACAACAGGATTTTGTGCTTTATTTCTGTCCCACAAAGACCACCCCATTGAGCAGAATTACTCTTTGGTGGTGGCTGTCAACTGCTTGAGGGGCTTCTCTGTGGAGTGAGGGGGAATCTGAGGATGTGGTCTGTTTCCTTTCCATGAGCTTCCATCTACCTGTCTTTGCCTACGATGGTGCAATCAGAATGCTCTGCCTGGAAATGTGGTACGCCAGAATTTAAAGCCCGTGCAATCTCTCCCCTCCCCCGGGGATCTCGGCAGAACAATGGCACAGCTTCTCAAGCTGAATTCAGGACCGTAGGCTCCCAAGCGAAATGGGCTTTTTTTTTTTTTTTTTTAAAGAGGAAACGACTGCATTTTATTTGAACGCCGCTCACAACTAGATGGTGCTATGAAGCGTTTAAATAAAAACACCTTGCTGAATGAACTCTTGTGTCCTGTGTTGACATGACCAGCAGGGAAGTTTGCGAGCAAGTGAGAAAGAAGGGGACTGATGGGCGAATGATCAGAAGTTCCAAGTCCGATGCCTGACGTGGTCCTAGTGGGGATCTGTCCCCCACCCCCACCAAGCATCATGTACATGATGCTGCTCCAAAACAGGGATTCTCAATGTTGGGTCCCCAGATGTTTTTGGACTTCAACTCCCATAGTCCCTAGCCCCAGTGGCCTTTGGTTGGGAGTGATGGGAGTTGAATTCCAATAACATCTGGGGACCCAACATTGAGAATCCCTGCTCTAAACAATAATCTCCAATTCAGAGGGTCTCAGCAGGACCGCTCTCTGCCTGAGACCCTGGAAAGCCCCTTCCAGTCAGAGCACTCTGTGTTCTGAGATTTCAGCCCCATCTAATGTTTAACTTTATACCTAAATATTCAAAGACAACACATGCCTCTGACCCAAGGTGAGCAAAAGAGCCATCTCGGGGCATGAGGTCGCTTGGAACGCACAGGGGCCCTTTGCTTCCTGCACCTTCCACACGTGATCTTTATTTTGCACATGCTTATTACCTAGATGATGTTGAGTTAAAGAGGCTGTAGCTGTCAAAGTGAGTTACAGCCTCAGTTTATGAAACAGACCAAATTGCGCGAGCCGAGTCCCTGCCAACACTCCGTGACCGCAGAGTCTGCCGGGTGGGGAGAAAGAGAGATTGGCAGGCGTACACTTCGGAGGATTGTGGATAATTGTGTTTAGCTTGGAGGACTCTGAGCCCATTGTCTCCTGCATTATCTCTTCCTGATTAAGTCTACACAGAAAACATTGGGTGGGGAGGATTCCGCTCGGACGGAATGCGAGTAAATGTCATCCATCTCGGCCTCGGTGTTTATTCCCCCAAACGGCTTGTACGTTTCTCTCGCGTAAGTGGAAGGTGGCCACTAGCCTTCACAGGGATTCCCAGATGTTGAGTACAGCTCCCATCATCCCCAGCCAAAGGCCATGGGGGTGATGGGAGTTGTAGTCAGCCACATCTGGGGATCACTGTGGCAGGGAAGGCTGTTGGCCCCTCATTCCTACAGGGTGGAAAAATGAAGCGCTGCACGTGGCTAGTGCTAAAACATCTCAACTCGGCTGAATCAATGAATGGATTTATTACGGCTGACAAACACAACTGATACAGACAGTCACCTTGCTCCCGGCTAATATCTGGGGGCCCCCTTGCCTATTCACTTATGGTGAGTTAAGAATTTGTCTAGGTAGTGGGCAAGGATGTTGGTGCAAACAGCATGGGAATGCTGCTTTATCCTTGCCCTGCTCTCCCCACAATGGTGCCGTTGGCATGCGTGGTCAGTTGGCATGCGTGGTCAGCTTTGCTGAGGGACTCTTCAATTGTGTAGATTAGTTTGCAAGGGAGCTTTAAGGTCAGGGACCCCGTGTTGGATCCACATGTGGCTCCAAACGATCTCCGAGAGATTGTCAGATTAAAGGCGGTGGGGTGGAGAAGGGCCTGAGAATAAACAGCCCCAGGAAACAAGGACTGTGCAAAGCAGCTAAGTTTACATCCAGCGGCCTATTGGGAGTTCTTTCCTCAGAGCCTGGTTCTGGATCTTGGCCGGTTGCTTCATTTGTTGGCAAGAATAAATGTGGGGCAGGATGCCGCTTGGATCAATTGGAGAACAGAATAAGGATTTTCGTTACCCACCCATATTTGTGCCCAACGCTTAGCTGTTCAGGAGGGTGGTTTGTTCCCATAATTCATTAATTTGTTTATCATATTTATATACCACCTGATATGTGTATCTCCAGGAAGAATTTAAAACAACAAATATAAAACTGTGAGAACAAAACACTTCCACAGAAAAGCTGAAACAATCTCATGAGTGAAAAACAGTTTAAATGAATTTCTGTTAAAAGCCTGTGAGAACAGGTGAGTCTTGAGGGTCTTCCTAAAAGCAAACAGAGAGGGAGGTGCTTTTATTTTGACAGGGAGCATGTTCCAAAACCCCGGGGGGCGGGGCGGGGTTGCAGACACAGAGAAGCAAGTACCCATTTAAGTTTCAATTTGCAAGTACCAAATTGAGTATCGGGCATAGAAGTCAGCAAGAGGAGAACCGCACATTGGCTTGCTAGGCATGGTTTCTCATCCTGATGAAAATATATAAATGGTCTTTCTGGTGCAGACAAAACTCCATCCCCCTGGTTCCCCAGGGGTCAGCAGTGTGCCCTTGGGAAGCAGGACCAGAAGACAATATGGCCTTTCCTTGCTGTTTCCTCCCAAACTTGTTTCTGGCATCCAAGTTTCAAAGAGAAGACTGGGTAAAAAGTGCCTGGTGAAATATTTGGTCTTGCAGTAAAGGTAAAGTTGTGCCGTCGAGTCGGTGTCGACTCCTGGTGCCCACAGAGCCCTGTGGCTGTCTTTGGTAAAATACAGGAGGGGCTGACCATGGCCACCTCCTGCGCAGTATAAGATGATGCCTTTCAGCATCTTCCTATATCGCTGCTGCCCGATATCAGTGTTTCCCATAGTCTGGGAAACATACCAGCGGGGATTCGAACCAGCAGTCTCTTTCTCCCTGAGCAAGTTACTTCCACACTACATTAATTGTCCCCTTCCTATGCAGAGTATGCCCTGGTTTACATTTGTATGGGTGACTAGATGTGAGTGTTTTGCTGCAAGACCCCCACCATTCCTAGGTTGAATCCCTGCTAGCATCTCCAGATAGGGCTGGGAATGACTCCTACCTGAAACTTTGGAGGGCTGCTGCCAGTCAGTGTAGACAAAACTGAGCTAGAAGGATCAATAATCTGACTTGGCATAAGGCAGCTACCTCTTATGAGACAGGACCATAGCTCTGTGCAAGAGCATCTGCTTGCATGCAGAAGGTCCCAGGCAGAATCTCCAGGGAGGGGCTGGGGGGAACTCTTGCCTGAAGCCCTGGAGAGCTGCTGCCAGTCAGAGTAGACAATCTTGAGCTACGTGGACCAAGGGTCAGACTCGGTATAAGGCTGCTTCCTCTGTTCCTTCCAAGTAGCTATTTAAAGGGCCTGCATTTCAAAAATACAGCCAGGAGGCTTTTTTAGAGGCTTGGATGTGCATGTTGGGGCTTCTTGACTTTCCTCTGTGCCTTATCACAAACTTCTTTTGAATATTCGCTCCTGTTTCAAAGAGGCCTTTCATGCACAATGAGGAAGTGTGTGTGTGTGTGTTGAGGGGGCGTGTATTAAGAAACAGTCCAACCCTCCTCCCTTGTTCTTGGGATCCTGGCCTCCGGTTAAAACAACAACAAATAATTAAACTTGGGCACGTGACCCCCTCATCTGCCCACCTCTCCACTCCTAAGCCTCTTTGACCAACTTCCAGAAATGTTTCCTAGTAAGCTGGATTTGGTGACTCTCGAGGGACCTGAGATCTCCTTGCTCTAGGAAACTCAGAGCTGTTCTAGCAACAGCCAAGCCGACCCTCCCTTTAATCCTAATCCTTCCCGACCCCACTGCTGGGAAACTGCCTCCGCTCTGCTTTGTAGAACCACAGCAATGTATTTTCTGGGCTGGATTCATGCAACCTCCAGCTAGGAAGCACTGCGGGGGGCCCCTCTCACCTGCCCCCCCCCCCAGATCTGCCGCCCTGCCCACCTATCGCCCTGTTCTGGAAGCCCAGCAGTACCACCAGGTACCTTCAGGTGGCAGCAACGCCCTGCCTCTCCTTGTGGGGGAGAAAAAGATGGTCAATGTTAGTTCAACTCTCAGGTTTTCTGCTCTTGCTGAAATCTCTGCAGACTGCCTCTGCCTTCTTCCTTCTAGCTTAAATACAGGAAACACAAGAAGCTGCTGTCCCCTGAGTCAGACCCTTGGTTAATCTCACTCAGAATTGTCTACACTGACTGGCAGCAGTCTCTCTGTGGTTTCAGGCAGGGGTCTTTCCCAGCCCGACCTGGAGATGCTGCCAGGGATTGAACCTGGGGGCTTCAGCATGCAAAGGCAGATGTTCTTCCACTAAGCTACAGCCCCATCTTTCCCAGGAAAACAATATTCATACAAACATGGCGCTATTTCCTCTTCTGCATTTTCTTCTCTCTTTCCGCTTTGCTTTGTATCATCATCCTATTAATCTTTGCAGAACACGCCATGTGTCAGCCACCTTGGCATGCTGCCCCAGTGCTGACCTGGAGGGTGGCCCTGATTCAAGGGGTGACACTGGAGCAGAGCTCTGTGCCTTGCTCTCCGCCCCAAAAACCGCCCCTGCAGTTTTGCAGAGGATGCGAGGGGGGGCTGCCTCTGGTGTGAGCAAAGGGTCTGTGCGGGCCTCTCATCAAACGGCTTATCACGAAGGGGGAGGGGATCTGGGTGTGGGGTGGGAGCAGGATATGTGTTGCTTTTTCTTTGGGGTGTTTGGGCTGAAAAGGGAGGAAGTGTTGCGCTGATTAGATGTAGCCAAGCCAACTCTGGGAGAAATGTCTGTTGGGAACTTGATAACAACGCTTAAGGCTGTGACCCCATGCAGACGTTCTTGGGAGGGAGCCCGGTTAAACAAACTTCTGAGCAAATATGCATTGGATTCGGCTGCATGTGATTATGCTCACTCCTCACCTTCTGATGACGCTGCCACCTACGGAGTCAGACCACTGGTCCATCTAGCCCAGTATTGTCTACACAGACTGGCAGCATCTTCCCAAGGTTTCAGGTGAGCTATTGCCCAGCACGCACACACACCCAAAGATGCTGCCAGGAACCTTCTGCGTGCAAGTGTGCAAAGCAGTGGCTCTGCCACTCTGAGTGGAAGGGAGTTAATGAATAAGAAAAGTAAAATTTCTGGGACACTCTTGTCCACCAAGGCTCCTGCCTTCTCTTTCCTGCCGCGGTGTGTTAGATACGTTTGAACACAAGATATTGCACAGTGACCTATGAAGCAGCTGCCTACAGGGCCCCTCAGGACCTTTCCCATCGCCTCTATCTAATCCCTTCCCTCCTTTCTCTAACTGGGTCCTCTGTCCTCCTGCAACCTTCTGCCAAACAGCTGCAGAGGCGCCCTTACCCCTGGACTTTGGGGCCGAAGTCCAAGGCCTCCACAGCCCCTGGGGTCCCCTAAATCCTCTTCAGTCTGTCCCAGGTGGTTTGGTTGCCCAGTGGAGCATAAATATGCTTAATTCCATCTTATTTGCCTTTTTGTTTGTTATTTCTCTGTGTAAACCGCTTTGGAAACATTTAGAAAAGCGGTATCCATATATTTAATTTTCATAGACGTGCCTCAGCCTCTGTGGGGATGCGTCCCGGCAACCCAGCTGATTGGCTGGGCAGTGGAGCGGAGGGACACACCTGATTGGCTGAGGCGCGTCTCAGTGGTGGAGGACAGAGGAGGAGGCAGCGGGCCCCGCGGGGCCATGGAGGCCCCAAACGCGGAGGCTGGCGGCAGCAGCAGGCCCGGCCTGACCCAGCTGTGGAGGCCAAAGACAGCGGCAGCCCTGGCCGTGGAGGACAGAGGCGGTGGCGGGCCCAACCGGACTGTGGGGGCAAGGGGCAGGAGGGAAAGACAGTGGGGGAGGGAAGCAGTGATGGTGGGGAGGAGACGCAGCTGGGCCCAGAAACAGAGACTGGGGCAGAAGATGTGTGTGTGTTTGGGTGGGGGGAGATGTAACTGCCGGCCCCAAAGAACGCACAGATGCTCTGTGCTGGTCGGCTAGTACAGTGTTTCTCAACCACCGGTCCCTGGACCGCTGCCGGTCCCCGAAGGGTTGAGTGCCGGTCCCTGACTGGGAGTCAACCCCGCCCCCCACTGAAATCAAGGCACTCACTTCCTCAATTTTGCACATGGCACGGAAGAGGAAGAGTATCACGGAGGCATGGGACCCTTCTTGTGCCTTGCCTCCACGTGCTGCTGAGATCTTCCTACAGCTATCTTATTCCCTATCTTTACAGCTTCAAACTGTATGCGATGCGGGGGCATGGAGGAAAAAGTATGGCAGTGGGCGCCACTTGAAGGGCTGCTGGTTCTTGCATGCTCATTGTTTGCAGCCAAAGGTTGGTTGATTGAAACCCAGCTGCCTGTTGTGGTCGAGGCGCCTTGAGAGGGAACGCTGTTTCCCTCTTGCATCAGTGGGGCTTGCTTGTATGTTGTTTTCATTGGCCCCATGTAGCTTTTGAATTTTTCTAATGGCCCAACATCCCCTCTCCATTGAGTAATCACAAGCACCTCCACTCCAGACATACTGGAGACAAATTTGTTCACCCAGGCTTTTAGATTCAGGGGTTCTCAACCTGGGGTACCCAGACGTCGGTGGACTTCTGTGTACCATTGTTGCCATTGTTGTTGGGGGTTATGGGAGTTTAACTGAGGGACCCAAGGTTAAGAACCCCTAATATTCCATGTTTGCAAAAGATTCCAAATTTAATTATTTTAATGCTTATATTATTTTCATTCTAAACTGCCCAGAGATGCAAGTTTTGGGCAGTATAGAAGTCTGATAGACAGACAGACAGACAGATAGATAGATAGACAGACTTGAAACCCCTTTACTAACCGCTGGTCCGGGAAACTGCGCATGAAGAATGTAGCGGTCCTTGAAACTCTGCACGAAGAATTTAGCGGTCCTTGACTCCAAAAAGTTTGAGAAACACTGGGCTAGTATATAAATATTTGTTGTTCTTGTAATTTGCAGGGGAGGAAGGGGCCTCCGAAGGCCTTTATGTCCAGGCTCCAAAATGACCTAGGTGCACCTCTGAGTGTCCGCAACAGTCTGGCACTGCCCCCCCCCCCTTTTTGCAAAGGCAGCTGCTTCCTCCTGAGTCAGGCCCTTCCTCCAGTGAGCTCAGGACCGCCTGCTCGGGCTGGCAGCGGCTCTGCAGGCTCTCCCAGCGCCAACGGGGCCCTTCTGCCTACTCGGCAGGTACTCAGACCTGCGCTCTCCTCCTGCTGCTGCTCCTGCCTGCCCCCCACCACCCGGCCGCCTCCCCCTCCCCTTCCCTCCCCTCCTGCTGCCATTTATAGCTGCAAGCAAAGGCGCTCTCCTCCGGCTCCCTCGGCGCCTTGTTCTTCGCACCCTCCAGCCCCACCCCCGCCTCTTCCTCCCTGCTGCTCTCCCCAGAGGATGAGCGTGCTCCCTCCATTCGCAGGCAAGTTGGGAGGGCAGAAAGTTTGACTTGACTTTTAAAAAAGGAGAGAGAGAGAGAAGAAAGCAGCAGAGAAAAGAAAGTGACGTAAAAGGGGCTTCACGAGCTCTTTGGCGGCAGATTATCTGGGCATCAGACCATGTGAGGCGGGTGTACAAAAAGCCTGTCCCGGATGCCCGGTGGCCCAAAGGCTCCCAAAGCCCCTGGAAGGCGGCCGCGGCGCGCGTGGGCGGACTCCTCACGGCCAGCGGGACCGGCGGAACGCTCAGGTACTGGATGTTCCATTTCGTTCTCGGCTTGGGGTTAAATGCAGATGCCTGCAAATGTTCTGTGTGATGGTGAGGAGGACGACACTGGCCAAACGGGCTTCCCTTCAAAGTTGCAGCTTCAGAAGGGACTTTGCAGGCGCGAGTGCATCTAGAACGTTTTTCCCCCGTTTCTTTTCCTTTTTTGCAAGCCCTTTCCTCCGAAGCCAACCCCAGCGTGCTCCAGGGGGCTTGCCGACTGTCCCAGGGAAGACTGCATAGAGCCTAGCAGCCTTGGCACCTAGGGGCGTGGGGGGGGGGCGAGAAGAGTAAGCCCCCCCAGCACCCCCAGGGGACCAAAGGGGGGGGGAGTGCCCTGAATGAAAACTGGGCTGCATCCCCTCCCTCTGTTCTGCTCAAGGGTGTCACTATAATTGAGCGGAAGGGTTCAAATAAGCCAGGGTTCAAGGAAGCCCCCTCTCCTGATTTTCTTCATTCTCTCCCTCACTCCAAGGGGCTGCTGGGGAGAGGGGTGCACACCGGCTCCTCTCCCCTAGCTATGCCCCTGGTTCTGCTGCATTGCTGCTTCTCGCTCCCAGAGAGCCACACTGAGGCGGAAAGGGCGAGTACATCCCCCAATATCCCTGGCCACGGTGCAAGCACGGGGACACTGAAGCCTCCAAACCAGGGGTGCTTAGACAAGCAGAGACAAGCACTCATGACTTCAGTGGAGTTTAGGCAGGAAAGGGGCACCAGCTGCAGGCATGAGGGTGATGCCTCCCCAAGAAGCATGCCCTTTCCACCCCCCCCCCCCCCCCGCAGGAGGGCTCGGAAAAAGACAGGCTCAAAGAGGTGAGAGATTCTCTCTGCTGCGAATATTCGAAATCTTCTGGATGCAAGGAGAGCTGCTGGAGAGGAGAGCTAGTCTTGTAGTAGCCAGCATGACTTGTCCCCATAGCTAAGCAGGATCTGCTCTGATTGCATCCGAATGGGAGACTTGATGTGTGAGCACTGCAAGATATTCCGCTCAGGGGATGAAGCTTCTCTGGGAAGAGCAGAAGGTTTCAAGTTCCCTCCCTGGCTTCTCCAAGAGGGCGGATAAAGATTCCTGCCTGCAACCTTGGCGAAGCCGCTGAAAGTCTGTGAAGACAATACTGAGCTAGGTGGATCAATGGTTTGACTCAGTATAAGGCAGCTTCCTATGTAAGTTCCCTCCCTGGCTTCTCCAAGAGAGGGCTGAGAGAGACTCCTGCCTGCAACCTTGGAGAAGCCGCTGCCAGTCTGTGAAGACAAGACTGAGCTAGATAGACCAAGGGTCTGACTCAGTATATGGCAGCTTCCTATGTTCCTATGTAGTTTGAATGCTACAAGGGACTAATAAGAATGAGACTCCTATAGGCTCTCGGGGTTGTATGGAAACCGAATCTCATCCAACATGCAAATATTTGTGAAAGCAATATTGTGAATAAGATCCGTAAGATACATATTGTGTTCTAAAGTTTTTTTTAAAAAAAATATCTGGACAGATTAGAAAAGCTCGAGGGAGGGAGGGGCAGAGAGAGAATGATATATGGGGGAAATTGATGGATGGATTTCCCCCCTCTTTCTTTTTATAATGCTAACAATGTATGTTGATGGGGGGGGGGAGAAAAAGACTTTTAGGGGAGGAAATATGGTTTGGGGCTTGAAGATATGTGTGAATAGGTTTGGCAGGAGGTCAAAGTAAAATGGATCAGTATCAGTAAAATTTATCAGTAATCTGGATCAGTAAAATGGGGGTGGGGCTTAAGATACTGGGCTGAGTTGATTTAAATCTGATTTGGGATGCCAGTCCTCCATAATTCTTGATGGCAGGGCTCCTTGGCATCAGTGTGTTTTGGCTTGACTCTGACCAGACTAGCTGTCCTTGAGAATCAGCTGAAAAGCTGGGATTAATTTAAGTGGATGCTATTCAGTTGTAGGAAGGACCAACCCAAAGCATCAGGATGTCCTTTGTTTGCTAAAGTCTGCTTTGCTCCAGCAAAAGTTGCAAGCTTTGCTTTTGTTGACCCTTAACTATTCAACAGACAGTTGCCAGTTTGGCAAAGGTCTCTCACCCTTTGCGGGACAGGAGGGGGTGAATCAGAGTTGATTCCCAGAGGTGCACCTAGGTAATTTGGGAGCCTGGACCTAAAAGCTTTTGGAGCCCCCCGCCCCACTGCAAGTTAAGCTTCACCCCCCTACACACACACACACACACACACACACACACACACACACACACACCGTGACACACACAGTATTTTTAACACATGGCTTCTTGAGGGCACAAAGCAGCAACTGATCTCACAAGAATGTAAGAATATCAAACGGGTCCATTTATGCAAATAGGCATGAGCAGAAACATTTCAACACACAACCGAACAGATCCTCATCCCACATCTTTCTTTCCCCCATTACCAAGCACAGCTTGGTGTCTTTTAAACTTATATATCGTAAAAACCTAGCAGCAGCCTCCTGCACCAAAGGAATGGCCCAGCCTGTGTGACTCTGTAGAATCTACAGCTGCAGAAAGTGGTGATGGCCTCTAGTTGGGTGACTTGAAAGGAGAATTCCATAATTCTACAGAGGAACCAGGCGGTCAATGGCGATGAACGACGATAGCTAAATGGGACATGGAAGCTGCCTCCTGAGTCAGACGCTTGGTCTATCTAGTCCAGGATTGTCTGCACTGACTGGCAGCGGCTTCTCTGGGGTTCCAGGCAGGAGTCTCTCCTAGCCCTCCTGGAGATCCTACTGGTGATGGAACCTGAGACCTTCTCCATGCAAAGCAGATGCCAATCAATCAATCATCTCTGTCACGGTCATAGGTAACGGTAAAGTATGCCCTCGAGTTGGTGTGGTTTTTCTTTGGTAGAATCCAGGAGGGGTTGACATTGCTTCTTCCCGCGCAGTATGAGATGATGCCTTTCAGCACCTTCCTATATCACTGCTGCCCAATATAGGTGCTTCCCATAGTCTGGGAAACACATCAGCGGGGATGCAAACCGGCAACCTCTGGCTTGCTAGGCAAGTCATTTCCCACTGAGCCATCGCAGACCAGAATAAAATACAGGGGGTGATTACACATTGCAAAGTGTAATGCATAACGATACGTTAAAGGGCCTATGGAAACATTACAAAGCATTTGAACACATAAAAGCTAACCTGCTAACTGGGCAAACCCCTGCTAACTGGGCAAAGAGGTACCTTTTAATGTGGTGATTCTCTTTATTGAGCAGGGCGAGAGTAACTGGCCCTATCCACCCCCAGCACAGCAGCCCTCCAGGGCTGTCATGTTTCTGTTTAGATTGTGAACCCTTTGGGGACAGGGATCCATCTTATTTATTTGTTATTTCTCTGTGTAAACCGCCCTGAACCATTTTTGGAAGGGTGGTATAGAAATCAAATATATACATTCATACATACATACATAATAAAAGGGCATAAAATAGCATAAAAGGCATACATTACATAAAGGTATAAAAGGCATTAAAAAGGATAAAAAGGAATAAAAGACACAAAAAGGTGTAATTACATAAAAGCCTAAGTGATAAATACAGCGAGACTATATAACTATATATAAAAAGTGCAAAGCTATAGTGCAAAAAAGTGGGAGATGCATAAATCTTCCGAATCGTGCGCTGTGTTGGATGAGCACATTGTAGCACACAGGAGGAGGAGGAGGAGGAGCAGGAGGTCAGACTAGGGCTGCTTGGACCCACCGCTGGCAACGCTGCATGCAGTAGTGGGCTGAGAGTCAGAAAAAGCAGATGCTTTCTACCACTGAACTATAGCTCCATGCCCTATGGTGTCTGTCTGTGATGGTGTCCATAAAGAGACACATAAGAGCACAGGCGTCTAACAAACAGGTTGTCCACTTAATGTAAATGACTCCTAAATGTCGGGATGGGGCTGTAGCTCAGTGGTAGAGCATTTGGAACAGAGGATGCTGCCATCTACTGAGTCAGACCCTTGGTCTATCTAGATCAGTATTGTGTGCACAGACTGGCAGCAGCTTCTCCAAGGTTGCAGCAGGCAGGAGTCTCTTTCAGCCCTATCCTGGAGATGCTGCCAGGGAGGGAACTGGGAACCTCAGATGCTCTTCCCAGAGCGGCTCCATCCCCTGAGGGGAATCTCTTCCAGTGCTCACACTTCTAGTCTCCCATTCATATGCAACCAGGGCAGACCCTGCTTAGCTAAGGGGACAAGTCATGCTGGCACCCACCAGACCAGCTCTCCTCTCCTGCTTTGCATGTAGAAGGTCCCAGGTTCCATCCCTGGCAGCATCTCCAAGTAGGACTGGGAAAGACTCTTGCCTGAAACCTTGTAGAGCTGCTGCCAATCAGTGTGGGCTGTCCTGAGCTAGATGGACGAAGGGTCTGACTCCGTAGAAGGCAGCTTGCTATGCTCCGATGTAAAGCTGGTCTCCTTGGGAGAAATGGTGACTGTTCCGACCGTCACAAGTCGATTTGGTCCTCACCAGCTCCCAAGAATGTTGCACCGCGGGATGCCAGGAGGCCATGGGCCCCATCAAGAGCCAGCCCTCCTGCTGGGCATGGCTTGAATGCAGCAAAAGGTCTTTGCCCCAAGGAGTCTGGAATGTCCGCTGAGGAGACAGGAATGCAGCCCATCGCAAGAACAGCTCCAACTCACAGAAAGCATCAGGGTGGGAAAGGGACATGGCTGTTCCGCCAGGGTTGATTCTAGAACGACTCGTCTGGGGGAGCAGAAGCGGGGCAGGGGGCCGTATTGGAGGAGCGGGGATTGGCGATGCAGTCGATACTTGCAGAGATAAGGGGATTGATACGGTTCGTTGAGCTCCCTTGTTAATTAAGCTTGCGTGACATTTTCAGACGGATTCCGGAAACTGGGCCATCTTTTTTTTTGGAGATGACCCAGCACACACGGCCAGGAAGGAAGCTCAGGTCTGGCTCCTGGGAGGCTGGGGGCGTTGCCTCCCTACCTGGCTGCATAAGCACACTCTGCACATGCTCAGAGGCATATTCCTTTACACACACACATGCACACACCCTTTCCCCTGTGGGTGTTAGGTGTAGAGGTGGTGGTGGGGTGTTGAAGCCTCATCCTTCAGCACTGGGGGAGACGTAGCAGGAAGGCACCTGCCCACACTGCAAACACGTATGTGTTCTATACAGGGGCGTAACAAGGCTGGAGTGGGCCCAGAGACAAAACTTTAAAATGGGCCCCTCGCTGATACACACACTTCACAATATATAGTGCACTCACACTCACATCCCCATTATGCCAGCTTCTCTAGAAAACTCCACTCCCTCGCTTTAACCCCGTCCCTCCACCCTCCCATGGGGAAGAACGCTCCCGGCTCAGAGTGGCTTCTGCAGACAAGGACTTTGCTGCATGCATGCCGCCTTTGCTCCGAACTTGGGGTTGGCTTTCCCACGGCACCGAAGCTCTGCGGGTGTTGGGGAGTAATGTGACTTGCCTCTGGGGGGCCCCTTGAGGCATGGGGGCCCCCAGGCAGCCGCCTCCCCTTGTCTAATGGTAGTTACGCCCCTGGTTCTATACCAATGCTATCCTGGCAGTTCTAGTGTTCAGCCCAGCCGCTGGGGAATTATTAATCCCGTGGAGGTACCCATTGATCTCTAGGGGGAACCTCTCCGATGGAGCCGCCCAGTTTTTGCAAGCAGATCTTCAGAGCTTCTTACGCCACTGGTTCCCTGGTGAAGGCTTCATGGGTTTTGAGGAGGGGGACGGAGAATGGGGTGGCTGCCCTAGAGAGGCGTGGAGGCAGGATATGTGAGGGGGCGGGGGGGGGGGGTTGTGTGGCCTGGCGTTAGAATATTGGATGACCAACATTTCCTGATAGCCTCACCTGGCCAGAGTGTAGTAATAGGGCTGCAGTGGCTGTCCAGCGGTTGCCCACTGCTTAGACCAGGAAACACAAATTCAGGATTAAGCATATTAAAGCAGGAAGTAGGAACAGAGGGAGCTGCCATATACTGAGTCAGGCCCTTGGTCCATCTCACTCAAAATTGTCTACCCAGACTGGCAGTGGCTTCTCCTAGGTGGCAGGCAGGAGTCTTTCCCAGCACTATCTTGCAGATGCCGCCAGGGAGGAAACTTGGAGCTTTCTTCATGGTGCTCTTCTTCCCAGAATGGCCCCATCCCACAAGGGGAATCTCTTTCGCATGCGATCTCCCATTCAAATGCAAACCAGGGCAGACCCTAATCAACAAAGGGGACAAATTCATGCTCACCACCACAAGACCGGCTCAAGGATCCTTATCCTTACACGTATTATGCTGCTTTTTCAACAAAGAAAAATGGGTAGCAACTTGCATAGAAAACAAGGAGGAGGTGAACAAACCCCATCTGTGGGGCTCGCGGTGTTTTTTTGGGGGTAGTTTGCAGTGCAAGTTTATCACAGGGCCACCATCCTATCTCCATCTGCGCTGAAGCTGCCTTCTACTGAGAGAGACCCTTGGTCCTTCTCCCTCAGTACTGGCTGCACGACATGTGACCGCTCTCTGCCGTTCCCCTTAGGGGAGGATGGGGCTATTTATCAGTGGCAGAGCCTCTGCTTGGCCCACAGACAGCCGCTGGTTCCCTCCCTGGCAGCATCTCCCATTAGGGCTGGGAGAGACTCCGGCCTGAAGCCTTGGAGAGCTGCTGCCAGTCAGTGTTGGGCCAAGGAGTCTGACTCTGTAGCAGGCAGCTTCAGCTCAGATTCTGAACTCAAAGGATTTAGGAGTTCCCCCGTGTGCCTAACTCAAAGGAGCTCTAAGCACACACAGAGTATTTTCTCTCCCCTCCTCACAGCCCCGCCATCTGTGCTTGCTGATCAGAGGATGCAATTTCCCAACACTTCTCCACTAGCCAAAGGAGCTTCCTTGGCTTGAGGTCCCAGCTTAAAGGGAGGAGAGCTGGTCTGGTGGTAGCAAGCAGGACTTGTCCCCTTAGCTAAGCAGGGTCCACCCTGGTTGCATCTGAATGGGAGACTTGATGTGTGAGCACTGCAAGATATTCCCCTTAGGGGATGTAGCTGTTCTGGGGAGAGCATCTAGGTCCCAAGTTCCCTCCCTGGCAGCATCTCCAAGAGAGGGCCGAGAGAGATTCCTACCTGCATCCTTGGAGAAGCCACTGCCAGTCAGAGTAGACAATACTGAGCTGGATAGACCAATGGTCTGACTCAGTATATGGCAGCTGCCTATGTTCCTATGGCTTTACAACAGGCTGGTTGTTTCTGAGTCCCAGAGCCCAGCAGCGTCTTCCTGGGCATGGGCGGGGGGGGAGCTTTGAAAAGATGTCTCCCAACCCCCTCGCAAGGGTTAAGCCCTTCTTCCAGGTTGGATGGTTTTTATTAGAGCCGGTGGCTCTTCCAGCTGTTGAGGAAGAGCCAGCCGCCCCGTGTTTGCGTAAGAGCGACCTTTGCAGCGGTTCAGAACAAAAATAGAGAGCGATGAACTCTTCTCCCCGAGGTTGTTTGCTGAAGTCGCCGGCGAGCTGTGAGTAGGCTGAGAGTCCGTGGTGGTAGTAGTCGGGGAAGAAGACCTTGCTGGGGCCAAGGGGCTGTTCCTCTCTTTTTAAAGCAGCATCCACAGGCTGGCCACGGAGAGGCAGAGGGCCCCTTCCTTCCTGCCTGCCTGCCATGGGCTGTCTACACTGTGCCTCTTGGGAAACTGGCTCTGTCCCCAGGGGAAAACATTGCACCAGTTCTTAGGATTCCCTGGAACGCAGCATTCAGAGCTGCTCTTGTAGTAAAGTCAAGGTAAAGTTGTGCCGCCGAGGCGGTGTCGACTCCTGGCGCCCACAGAACCCTGTGGTTTTCTTGGCAGAATCCAGGAGGGGTTGACCATTGCCATCTCCCGCACAGTATGAGATGATGCCTTTCTGCATCTTCCGATATCACTCCTGCCCAATAGAGGTATTTCCCAGTCTGGGAAATAGACCAGTGGGGATTCCAACCGGCAACCTCCTGCTCGCTAGTCCAGCCATTTCCCCGCTGCTCCGTTAGGTGGGTCTTGTAGTAGTGAGCAGGGATTGTTTCCTTTGCTAAGCAGGGTCTGCCTTGGTTTTCATTTGGATGGGTGACTTCTTGAGGGTCCCGTCTGCTGGGAGATGTTAGGGGATGGAGCTGCAGCTTTGCTGGAGCCTCGGCTTGCATGAAGAAGGTGCCCGGTCCACTCTCTGGCCACGTCGCCAAGTAGGGTTGGGGAAGACCCCTGCCTGAAAGAGGAGAGCTGCTACCAGTCAGAGCCGGAAGTACTAAGCCAGAGGGACCAAGGGTCTGACTCAGTAGAAGACCACTTGGGTTGTAAGCCGCCCGGAGCCATTTTTGGAAGCATGGTATATACATTAATAAAATTAATTAAATGAACTTCCTATGCAACTTGTGTAAAGCAGACTACCATTCTGAGGGAGGGGCCACATCTCAGTGGTAACTCCTCAGCTTTGTACGCAGATGATTGCAGGTACAGTCTCTGGCAGCATCTCCAGGTAGGACAAGGGGAGACTCCTGGACGAGGGGAGATAGGAGAGCCCTCTGCAAATATCTGAAGGGCTGTCACACAGAAGAAGAATGGACAGCTTCGTTCTCTCTTGCTCCTGAAGGCAGGACTAGAACCCAGGGTTTGGAATTACAAGGAAGCAGGTTCAGGCTAAACATGAGGGGAGGGGGGGAGTCTCCTGACTGTATGAGCTATGGGACAGCTATGGTCTGCCTCATGCAGTGGTGGGCTCTCTAGAGGTTTCCAAGCAGAAGCTGGATGGCCGCCCATCATGGACACTGCCGCAGTTTCTTGCACTCCGCAGGGGTTGGACTAGAAGGCCTCTAAGGTCTCTTCCAATTCTAAAGGCTAGCAGCCACCCAGTGCCCTCTCCTCCCTGGATGTGTCTCGCCCCACTTTCAAGGCCTCTTGGCTGGTGGCCATCACCGTTTCCAATCAATCCCATGCCCAGCCCAGTCCAAAGTTAGTTACGGGGCTTCATTATCAGCCTGGAATGAGTGACTTATCAAAGGAGAGCAGAGGCCCTGACACTTGCTAGTCTTATGCACAAGCTCGCCTGGCGTCGGGATATTCCGACAGCTGATGTGGGCCATTACGGAACATTCCCTTCGCCACCTCCCTGCCATCGGTGTGTCATTCTTCGCTTCTTTTTCACGTCTGATTCAGAGGTATAAAGTCCACATCCGGGTTGACTCTCGGCATCTCCACCTGGCACTGAATTGCCCCTGCCCGGCTGTGGAGTCAGGCCTGGCTCACGGTGTCGGGCTCAGCTTCCTTCCAGGTCCCCTCCAGCTGCCGGCTGAGCCCTCCAGCGGTGGCCTCCCAAGATGCCCAGCTGTGCCACTCTCCCCGGCGAAGCCGAAAGTGGCTTGCCACCTCCCCTCCAGAGGCCGTTCTCCCAGATGGTTCAGTGTCTGTCGATGATTAACCAAGGTTCACCACTGGCTGCATGCTTGCGGCTAGAGACCTCGCCTGCCCGGCCTGGGAGAAGGCAGCCAGGCTTGCGGGCATGGTTTTCCCCAGAGGCAAAGAACCAAGAGATGCCTAGAAATGTGAAGATTCTGGCAACATTTTCGGCAGGTACAGGCAACACTTCCCCCCCTTCTGCTTGAGCACTGACTCTTTGGAACTGGACTCTTTCGGGTGGGGTGAGGATGGCTAATATGACTTTCTGATTACGCCCCTATGTGTGCAGTGGGGTAGATCTGCTCCCTCCAGTGGCTGGCCAAAAGATGTCCTGTGTGAGGATCTGCAGCCTCTTGAAGCATCCCATCCCCGTCTCAGGTGGCAATCTTGGAATAAAAGACGCACGGCTAGTTTTATACACTGCTGTGAAACTGCTGGGTCTTTCAGCCTACGGTCCTTTGCATTCTGGAAATCTCCCGTTTTAATGTTAAAAAGAGCAAGCTGCTAGGCCTCATGAGTGCAGAGAAAGCTTGTGCAAAGAAAAGGCTGTGTCTTTGGTAGGATGAAAGACCATTAAACGAAACCGGGTTGAAGAAAGCAGGAACTTTCTACAGTGAAGGTTAAGCAAAAGGTCCATGTAGGTTTTTGTAAGCTACAGTAACTGGTCAGATTTAATCTCTGCCAAGGCTCACAAGCAGAGCAGGGACAGAGGCAGGAATTCCTGTTTGTCTCTGGCATCTGATAACCAGAGACGCATTCTCTGTGAATAAGGAGAGGCTATATTTTCGTCCCTTTTCCTGCTGGTGTGCTATCTGTCCTGGGCTGTGAATGGCTTGGTGGTTTGGCTGTGGGCACTCCATGGGTGGAATCATTGGGCCAGAGAACACTTGGAGGCACTTTAAAGAAAGAGCTGATCTAGTGATGCCAATATTTAATAATAAATAATAATTTCAAAACCACTGGGTGCGGCGTTGAGAATGCGAGAAGGCTGGTTACGCTGCTGACATTCCCGACTTGCCTGGTGTAATTTTTAGAATGTTTATAGCCGTGTATAGCCATGGAAAGCACCTCACAGATCTGATCTTAGTAACCCACGCGACAGCCTTGTGAGACAGACTAGACTGCAGGGGTGTGTGTGTTCGGGATTTTCAGGCTGAGACGTGGCAGCTAAGGCTGGGGCGCTGTTCTCCAACTTGGGTCCCCCGATGCTGACACACTACAACTCCCATCACCTCCTGCCAGCTATTGGACTACAGTTCCCATCATCCATTACCACAGTTGTCTTCAGCCATTGTGGCTGGGTATGATGAGAGCTGGAGTCCACCAAAAAGATCTAAAAAGGAAGTGTGGCTTTTCTCCAGAAACTAGTTTACGGACCTAAGAACAGCCCATCTGGATCAGGCCCAAGTCCAGCATCCATCCTGTTTCCCACAGTGGCCCATCAGATGCCGCTGAAAGCCTACAGGCAGGAGTTGAGGGCATGCCTTCCCTCCTGCTGCTGTTGCTCTCCTGCAACTGGGATTCAGAGGCATCCTGCCTCTGAGGCTGGAGGTGGCCCATAGCCACCAGACTAGTAGCCATTGATAGACCTCTCCTCCGTGAATGAATTTGCCTTCAAGCCGTCCAGGCTGGTGGCTGCTGCCACCTCCTGTGGCAGAGAGTTACTGATTTAACTGCTCAACCTATTATAATCCAATGGGACGAACTGATTCCTATTTCTCCCACTGGGTGAAAGCCCTTGCCACAACCTCCTTCCCGATCCAGCAGCTGCTCCTCCTCCTAACTGGTTCTTCATTTATTCTCCCTCCATGTCTTCACATTTGAAGCTGCTCTTTCCCCAAGAGCCCAGTGGGCGCAGAGTCCGGAGCCAAGCAGCTGAAGGCGGGTGATTCGCAACCAGGTCTGCGGGCAGCAAGTGGTCTGGGCAGAGGTCTCTTGCCAATGGACAGGAGCACGGTCTTCTAAGCTGCGGCATGGAGAAGGCGGCCCCTGACAATGAGACCCAGCTCCTCGCCTCCCAGAAGGAGCCCGGCGGCTGCAAGGAAGGGGACGACTGCGCAGAGAACAGACTTCTGGTTCAGAATGAGGCCAACCCAGCCGTCCCCAGCCAAGGCGACAAGGGGGCCGCGAACCAGATCTCCAATGGGTTTTCGGGCGCTCAGAGCCCAAGTGCCGGCAAAGAGGGCGGCGAAAATGTTCCCTCGGCCACCCTGGCTGCTGCCGCCACCACCACCACTACGTCCACCACATGTGGGGTGGAAGTCCGGCAGCAGCTGATGGAGGTGGGCGAGAGGGAGACCTGGAGTAAGAAAGTGGACTTCCTCCTCTCTGTGATTGGCTATGCAGTAGACCTGGGCAATGTATGGCGCTTCCCTTATATCTGTTACCAAAACGGAGGAGGTGAGTATTGTTCGGCCCGCTGAGACAGAACTTGCCTAGAGGGGATGGGGCCATCGCTCAGAGGTAGAGCCCCTGCTTGGCACGCAGGAGGTTCCCGGTTCGATCCCTGGCAGCATCTCCAGGTAGGGCTGGGAAGGGCTCCTGGCGTACTATAGGGAGCTGCCATCGACTGAGTCAGGCCCTTGGTCCCTCTCGCTCAGGATTGTCTACCCAGACTGGCAGTGGCTTCTCTGGGGTTGCAGGCAGGAGTCTCTCTCTCAGCCGTCTGGAGATGCTGCCGAGGAGAGAGCCTAGATGCTCTTCCCAGAGCAGCTCTGTCATCCCCAGAGGCAAATCTCTTCCAGCACTCACACGTCATCTCCCATTCAACGCAACCAAGGCAGACCCTGCTTAGCCAAGAGGACCAGTCATGCTGGCTCCCACCAGACCAGCTCTCCTCTCAAACCTTGGAGAGCTCCTGCCAGGTGGTGTAGACCAGGGATTCTCAACGTTGGGTCCCCAGATGTTCTTGGACTTCAGCTCCCATAATGCCCAGCCAAAGGCCACTGGGGCTGGGGATTATGAGAGCTGAAGTCCAATAACATCTGGGGGGCCAACGTGGAGAATCCCTGGTGTAGACAACCCTGAGCAAGATGGACCAAGAGTCTGACTCAGTAGAAGGCCGCTTCCTGTAGGGATGATGGGGCCATAGCTCAGGGGTGGAGCTTCTGCTTGGCAGGCAGGAGGTCCCCAGTTTTGCTGTGCAAGCCGGATCGTTCTGGCCGTAGCCCCGGACCCAAGCACCGGACCTGGGGCAAGCTGCAACTGCCCCCCGCTTCTGCAAGGGCTAGGTGGGTCAGCCACTATGTGTCATGGTGTTCCTCTCGCTGCAGGGGCGTTCCTCATCCCGTACACCATCATGGCTGTCTTTGGAGGGATCCCTCTCTTCTACATGGAGCTCGCCCTGGGACAGTATCACCGAAACGGGTGCATCTCCATATGGAGGAAGATCTGTCCCATCTTCAAAGGTAACCAGGAGAGACACCGTGGGGTGGTTCAGCGGAAGTCTTGGTCTTTGTTCCTCCTCCTCCTCCTCGAGATGTAAAGGCATGGGGGGAAAACTGGGGGGCAAGGGAGGAATGGGGGGGAAACCCCCTTTTTTCCCCTGGAAAAAAGGGGAAGAACTAGTTTTTCTTTCCATTTTTTCAACTCTCATTTTCCCCAGGTTTTTTCCAGGCTTTCACATCTCCTCCTCCTCCTCCTCCCCCCTCCTCCCCCCACTACTATTTATATACCACTTTTCAACAAAAGTACTCAAAGTGGTTTACACTGAAAAGGAATACGATTCCCTGTCCCCAAAGGGCTCACAGTCTAAAACTACACACACACACACAAATGAAAGACCCCAGTGACAGCCACTGCAGGGATGCTGTGCTGCGGCTGGAGAGGGCCAGGTGCTTTCCCTCTGCTAAAGGTAAAAGCGCCCCCACTTTAAAAGGCGCCTCTTAGTCCATTTAGCAGGGCCTCGGCGGGGCCACGCACCCTCCTGGGTGGTCCCAGGCAACACAGGTTCCTCCTCCCCTCCTCCCTCACGCCTGCATTGTCCGCCCGCCTAGGCATCGGCTACGCGATCTGCATCATCGCTTTCTACATCGCCTCGTACTACAACACCATCATGGCCTGGGCCTTGTACTACCTGGTTTCATCCTTCACGGCGGAGCTGCCCTGGACCAGCTGCAAGAACGCCTGGAACACGGGCAACTGCACCAACTACTTCTCCAACAACACGGTCGCCTGGACCGCCAACTCCACCTCCCCGGCCGAAGAATTTTATATGTAAGCGCATGAAAGCCTGTGGCCTGGTCTGGCTAGGAGTCCTCTGGGAGGTGTCCAACCCCACCCTCCAAGGTTCCCCCCGAGGCCAGGCCCCTGCTGGGCTGGCAATGAGAAGGGGCAGACCTGCTGTGGCTGACCCTCGAGGGCAGGGCTTCCCAACCTGTGGCTCTCCGGATGCTGCTGAACTACGACTCCCATCTTCCCCAGCTACAATGTGTTGTGGTGGGGGGTGGCTAATGGGAGTTCAGCAACACCTGGAGGTCACACAGGTCGGGAACCCCAAGTGTTTGTCTGGAGGGCAGGAGTGGAGACTTTTAGCATCTTCCTCGGTTGCATAGGGAGCTGCCTTATACCGAGTCAGGCCTTTGATCCATCTGGCACAGTATTGTCTGCACTGACTGGCAGCGACTCTCCAGAGTTCCTGGCAGGGTTTGTTTCCCAGCCCTATCTGGAGATGCTGCTAGGGGTTGAACCTGGGGCCTTCCGCATGCAAAGTTCTGCATGCCACAGAGCTACGGCCCCATCTCCTAAGTGAAACAGCAGAGGAACATAGGAAGCTGCCATATGCTGAGTCAGACCCTTGGTCCATCTAGCTCACTATTGTCTACCCAGATTGGCAGCAACTTCTCCAAGGTTGCAGGCAGGAGTCTCTCTCAGCCCTGTCTTGGAGATGCTTCCAGGGAGGGGACTTGGAGCCTTCTGCTCTTCCCAGAGCGGCTCCATCCCCTGAGGGGAATATCTTACAGTGCTCACACTTCTAATCTCCCTTTCATATGCAACCAGGGTAGACCCTGCTTAGCTAAGGGGACAAATCATGCTTGCTCCCACAAGACCAGCTCTCCAGCTGACAGAGTATCTTACACCTTGCCTGGTTTTCTCTCCTGTGTTGGTTGCTCCACACAATTAACTCGATGCCAGGTTGTTCCAGCACCACTCACCGGACTCTCAGGCCTTCAGCAAAGACCCTTTCCTTTTCTCTTCTTGTCTTTTTACATTTTATTGCATTTTATTATTTATTTTTACACCCTTCCTCCCCGGCCCACCAAGTGGTGTATGTGGTTTTGTTTGTCTTCACAACAACCCTGCGAGGTAGGTTAGGCTGAGAGAGAAGTGACTGGCCCAAAGTTGCCCAGTGAGTTTCATGGCTGAATGGGGGATTTGAATTCAGAGCTCTCCGATGAGTGCCTGCGCCCAGACATGAAGCTGCGACGTCCTCCTTCTTTTCTCTTTCAGCCGCCACGTTCTCCAAATACACAGAGCAAGGGGCCTGGATGACCTGGGAGGGATTAGCTGGCAGCTCACCCTCTGCTTGCTCTTCATCTTCACCATCGTGTACTTCAGCATCTGGAAAGGGGTCAAAACGTCTGGAAAGGTGACACACAAGGCCAACCATACCAGTGGGAGGAATGTGGAGGACTGTGAGTTGGGATGGGAGATCGGCATGCAGGATGGAGGCCGTCTTGATTTGTAGAAGATCAGGATAAAAAGCATGGCACTGCTAACCTCTTTCCAGGAGTGGCCAGTGTCATAGTGCAGATGGAACAACTTGCTACGGTTGTGGCACAGAAGTGTGGAGGCCAGTGGGGCGGGGAACAGGGGGAAAAAAAGGGAAGGAACAGAAAAAAACAGGGGGGGGGGACACAGAAAACGGGGGGAATGGAAAAGGGAGAGTGACAGTTCCCGTTTCCTCCCCGTGCCCCGGAAAAACTGGTTCCTCCCCCAGGTTTTTTCAAGATTTTCACATCTCTACCCCTCATGATCTAGTCTAAACGCTCCTCTCTTCTGAACTAGGCAAGGAAGGACTTTGACCCTTTGAAGGTTTCTCGGCGTCAAGGCATGGCCAATCCAGCTTCCTCGAGATGCTCTCAAGTCACCAGGGTGTGGTGGCTCTCTCCCAGCTGGCTTTCTGGCTGGGAGCCCATGTCCGGCCTGGTTCACACAACCATTCAAATCTGACCTGGGTTTCCGACATGCGCATGACTGTGTGAAGCCATGCTGAGGTGGGCATCTCAGATTCCTCTTGGGCCTGAAGCCACCTCGGCTTGGGTCCACACCATCACACTAATGCCAGTCACCCACATCAACCCTAGATTCAGATATGACTGTGAGCCCGGCCTCTGTTCATCTTGCTGGAGAAGGCAGTTGTGGGGGGTGGGGTGGACGCAGGGTTCTGGCAGGCATATGAACTCAGTCTGTGGAGCTGGTGTCCTTGGCCTGGTCTGCCTCTGGCGATCAATCTGTGACAGGCAGCTCCTTTTGAACGTGCAAGTTATCCCTTGTAGCTGAAGTGCAGGAGGAGCTGACGATGCTTGTGTGAACCTGGCCCCTTGAGAGCTAAGCACGGCATTAAAACACTCTGGCTCGAGCAAGGGGAAAGGTCCAAAGGGCTGCCCCAGGGCTTGGCCTGGAACAGAGGGGATGAGAAGCAGGGCCCCTCCCTGCCTGGAAGGGGAGTCCAAGGTTCGGCAGGTGTCCTTCCCCCCATCGCTCATCTTCAGAGCATCCCTTTCCTCATTTGCACTGGTCGCTTGCTTCAGCCAGATCCTCTGCAAACACCGTCCCAATTTGTTTCCCGAGCAGGTGGTGTGGGTGACAGCCACGTTTCCTTATGTCATACTCTTCATCCTGCTGATTCGGGGCGCAACCTTGCCAGGTGCCTGGAGGGGGGTCCTCTACTACCTGAAGCCCGACTGGCAGAAACTTCTGGCTACTGAGGTAAGGACACAGGGGAGCCTCAGGCAGGCAAGCCGGCAGGCTGTCAGAACCACTCGTGACAAAGACTGACTCCATTTATTAGCAGAATCCTAGGAACATCAGGAGCTGCCATATCCCGAGTCAGACCATCGGTCCATCTAGCTCAGCACTGTCTACCCAGACTGGTAGCGGCTTCTCCCAGGTTGCAGGCAGGAGTCTCTCCCAGCTCTATTTGGAGATGCTGCCAGGAAGGGAACTGGGAACCTTCTGTATGCAAGCAGGCAGATGCTCTTCCCATCTCCTGAGGGGAATATCTTCCAGGGCTCACAGGTAGCCTCCCATTCAAATTCAAACCAGGCTGGACCCTGCTAAGCAAAGCAGACAATTCAAGGAAGCCCAACTCAGTTTTGACCTGTGCACCCCACGGTTCCCAACTTTCCTCCAGACCTTTCCTTGGTTGCTACAGACACTCCACAGTCCTGGCTTCTCTGCCTCTTTGCAAAGCTGCACATGTGCCTGTTTTTGAAACTTTCCTCGGCTGTGGCAAAAGGCAGTTCAATTGAGCCTTAACCTGCAGGAAGTGCATAGTGTATGCCTAGTTATGAAAGGCTCCGATGCGGAGGAAAGATCTCAGCCCCTTAAGTAATAAATGCAGCTAACACTGAGATTATGAGCTCTAATATTTACCAGCCGACAGCCTCCCAGCTGATAGGAGAAAGTTCAATGGAGAGGAAATGAAGACACACCGTCCTCCGATAAAGCCACCTCTCCAATAAGGGGCCCCGTTGCCTCCCTAAAAGTAATAAGTGGTGGCGATATTGTATCTGAAGTGAGGAGGGAGCAGATCCTAATCGCCGGGCTGCTGTCTGGCCATGAAGCCTTTGTGTGTGGCTGGCTATTGATAGATGCAGGGGAAAGGGACCACCAGGGACCGTCCAGGGACTGCCAAGAGGAGCCAGCTTGTCCTCAGAGTGGCAGGAGGGCTGGGATCTGGACTGTTCCTTCTGATCAGTGGCTTTCCACCATTTCAGAACCGGGACCCCCCTTGGATCTCAACCTGCTTTATGAGACTCGCTCTTCTTCTGTTTTCCAGCCACATAACATTAATCCTTCCCGTTCTCTCCCTTTCCCCTGCAATTTATGGCCTTCTTTTTCCAATGCGGGAGTCTCTCCCAGCCCAACCTGGAGATGCTCCCAGGGACTGCATCTGGGACCTTCCGCATGCCAAGCAGAGGCTCTGCCACAGAGGGACGGCCCCCTTTTCACCAGCTACCCTCTGTTTTTCAGGTGTGGGTAGATGCCGCTGCTCAGATCTTTTTCTCTCTCGGCCCAGGATTCGGGGTCCTCCTGGCCTTTGCCAGCTACAACAAGTTCCATAACAACTGCTACCAGTAAGTTCCGTCCCGAAGGGATACAGCCGGGGGAGTCAAGCCCACTGGCCACGATGCAAAGCTCCACCGGAGCTCTGAGGCAGGCACGGATCTCCACGGAGACAGGGGCTATTCGGTGCTCCATACATCAAATGACTGTGTGGTTTCACACTTCCGCTTCCCTTCATAGGGAGAAATGCAGGGGTGCTTTTGTGGAGCCACTTTCCTTTGGGAGGGCAGATTTGCTCTGAAGGTGTCTAGCAGTCTATAGGGCTGTTCTCACGGCCGTTAACTTGGTAGGACAAGTATCTTAATGAGCTTCAGGAGCTGTGGGTGTTCCCAGTTTGCAGTGATGTGCGAGTTAAAAAACAAGGGATTCATTTATTCATTCATTCAATCAATCAATCAATCTACATCCTGCTCTCTCTCTCTCTCTCTCTCTCTCTCTCTCTCTCTCACTCTCACACACACACACACACACACACACACACACACACACACCACTCTTCTTCCACGGAGCCCAGAGAGGTGTACATGGTTATGTTTATTCTCACAACAACCCTGTGGGGTCAGTTAGGCTCAGAGGCACTCTTACCCCTGGACTTCTGGGCCCAGGTCCAGGGCCTTCACACCTCCTGGGGGGGCCCCCCAATCCTTTTTAGAGAAAGAGGAAAGAGTGGGGAAAGAAACATGTGGGATGGGAATATGTTGAGTTGGGTGTGGAAATGTTTCTGCTCACGCCTATTTGCATAAATAGACCTGTTTTATATTCTTACGTGCTTGTGAGTTCAGTTGCTGTTTCTGCCCACAAGAACCCATGTGTTAACAATACTGTGTGTGTTACGGGGTGTGTGTGTAGGGGATGATGCTTAACTTGCACTGGGTGGGAGGGTGCTCCAAAGGTTTTTAGGTCCAGGCTCCAAAATTACCTAGGTGCGCCTCTGGTTAGGCGAAGAGAGAAGCAACTGGCCCAGTGTCATTTCATGGCGGAACGGGGATTTGAACCTGGGTCTGCCCAGTCCGAGCCCAACACCCTAACCACTAGGAGCCAGGAAGTGTGCTCATCTGCGAAGCCTCAGCTAGGCAGGGTGGTTTCCACTCCTGCCTTGTCTTGTAGCCAAGGTCAGAATCTGACTGAGGCCTGCTCAGCCTGCCCACCTGGGGCTTCTCAGATGACTGTGAGCCCCAACTGCTTCTTCAGGAGAGTGCACAGCTCCCAAAGCCGGCCAGGATACTTGTCCTACCCGGGGAATGGTGGTGAGAGCAGCCCTTGCGGTGTTCACGCCTTGAGCAGACTTGGAAGGAGCTCAGCAGCTCACTTGGGTGAGCTCACTTTGCGGCACTGTCGGTCTAGGCCACCCAGGCCTAAGCCACTGTGGCCCCCACCATGGCCCCCACCAGTTACATCCGGCTTCTCCTGCAACTCACGGACAAATGCCCACAGAGCTGGAGAGCCAGGGAGCTTTCCGATTCTCGCATCCCGGCTCAAAAGGGCCGCTGGGTTTCCGTTTCAGGGACGCCCTGGTCACCAGCGCCGTGAACTGCATGACGAGTTTCGTGTCCGGGTTCGTCATCTTCACTGTGCTCGGCTACATGGCGGAGATGAGGAACGAAGAGGTTTCCGAGGTCGCCAAAGACACGGGTAACTCCCTTCTCCTTGTGTTTTTGGTCACGTCCTGTGGAAGGTGGCTCTGTGGCCCTGTAGCAGATCTCTGGCACCCAAAGAGGCTCTCCTGTTTTAGACAAATGCATGGAGGATAGGTCTATCAATGGCTTCTTGTCTCGATGGCTATAGGCTACCTCCAGGCTCAGAGGCAGGAGGCCTTTGAATGCCAGTTACAGGGAAGCTACGCCAAGGAAAAGGCCAGCCTTCATCTCCTGGTTGTGGGCTTCCCAGAGCCCTCTGGCGGGCCACCGTGGGAAACAGGGTACTGTGGACTAGATGGGCCTTGGGCCTCACCCAGCAGGGCTGCTGTAGAAGCATTTCAAAAACAAAAGAATGCTGAACGCCACCGTGTCTTGATATACAGACAGGTCAGTAGGGAAAGGGTTAGGTGTAGCGAGTCATCAGATTCCTATGAAGGCGTCTCCCTTGGCCCTACCTGGGGATGCCAGGGAGGGAACTTGGAGCCTTCTGCAGATGCTCTTCCGAGAGCGGCTCCATCCCTGGAGGGGGATATCTTGCATGCCGTCTCCCATCCAAATTCAAACCAGGGTGGGCTCTGCTTAGCAAAGGGCTTGCTGCCACAAGGCCAGATCTCCTGCCAAAAGACTGCCGTCCACAAATAACAAAGAGTGTGACTGACGTTCGTAAGCCAAATAGCCAGGGAGATGCTGGTGGTGTCAGAAAGGGGAGTGATGGGCCGAAATGGAGGGGGCCTGTTCTGTTCTCACCCACATTCTCGTTGACTGGCAGGGCCCAGCCTCCTCTTCATCACCTATGCAGAGGCCATTGCCAACATGCCCGCCTCCACCTTCTTTGCCATCATATTCTTCCTGATGTTGATCACGCTGGGACTGGACAGCACGGTGAGCAATGGGCCTTCGGTGGAAGCACCTGGCGGTGGAGTGGGGTTGCTCCTTGGCTCTCAGGGGCGGCCCATCCACTAGGCAGACCTAGGCAGTTGTCGAGGGCACCAATTCTTGGCGGGGTGGTGGTGGTGGGGTGTGTGTGTCTCAGCAGTGCCGGAATACAGCACTGCCCATTATCCCTTCTCTCCCTCTTGTATTGCACCCTTGAAGTACTGCACAGTGGGGTCAGCATGTAGGATTCCCTGCTCCCCAAAAGGGCCAGCACATTCTGCACCTGGCCTGGCCTTCCAGGGTTTTTAAACTGTCAAGGTTGGGCCTGTTTTCCCAGGGTTTAAAAAATGACTTTAAATGTTTTTTAAGAATGGTTTCATGTTTTTATAATTTTTGATGTTAACAGTTGATTGGTTTTAGTTTTATTCTAATGCAAACCGCCCTGAGCCATTTTTGGAAGGGCGGTATAGAAATAAAATAAAATGAAATAAATATACACTGTCTCCTTTGCCGACTGCCCCTCAGGCCCCCAATAAACAGCTGGCCTCATGAGTCCCTCTCCCTCTCTCGAAGATGGATTGCCTGCCGCAGGGTCCATTCCCAAAAGGGAATGGCCTCAGACTGGATTTCCACATCCACAGCAGCCTCTCGTCACCTCTGAAGTGTCTTGCCCCCATAACAGACTGCGGACTCTCTCCCACTGGGTCCTCCAGCCATCACGTGCTGGTCACTGACTGTTCATCTTCAGGTCACTCGACCTCAGCGGCCTGGGCGGCTCGGTAAAGCCGGGACTCTGCACTTTTTGGCTTGGGGGCAGAGTCCGATTTTGCCAGGGTGCCAAAAAGCCTCAGACCATGCCTGCTTACTCTTGTGGGGAGGCAGGACACCTTGGGTTGCAGCCCTGGTGGTCCACGCCAAGGAGCTGCCTTCCCCTTACTGACTCCTTGATGCTCTTTGCCAGTTTGCAGGTCTGGAAGGGGTGATCACTGCCGTGCTGGACGAATTCCCCCATGTGTGGGGCAAGCGCCGGGAGCTGTTTGTCCTGGGCTTCATTGTGATCTGCTTCATGGGCGCTCTGTCAACCCTGACCTTTGTAAGTAGCTCACTGTCCAAGGAGCAACCGAGCACGCAGGCAACCCAGTCGTCTGCGGGGTGTGCGGGGTGTTGTTGGAGACCCAGGCGCCGGGATTCCTTGCAGTGCTCTCGGATAAGATCCAAGCTTTGTGATGTGACACACTATTCTGGATTTGCTAGATGCCCTTTCCACTGGCATGTGCAAGACTGCTAATACGCGGGGTGGGGGGCCCCAGGACAATCCTCTCTAATAAAACACTTGGTGTCCGTCCGTGGACGGACACCAAGCGTGCGTTCGTGCCTCCCTGTTCTGGGCATGCGCGCAGCGCGTGCCCAGAACAGGGCAAGGGAGACACGATCGCCGGCACCCGGCAGCCATCTTGGGCGGCCAGAAGCGGCTGCCCCGAAGAAGCCGGAGAAGCGGCGGCGGGGGAAACTGACCGAGGCGGCGGCGGAGCGGAGGCCATGTAACTTAAAAACAAAATTGCTCCCGTGGCCGCCGCCGCCGACCCTCCCTCCCAGCTGCCGAGTCCCCCTTACCCTGGCCCACTTCCGTCGGCCGAAGAAAGCCCTCAATTTAAGAGGCAGAGAGGAGCTCGCAAGAAGAGCTCCTCTCTGTACAAAGCCTCTTCCCGAACTGCCGCTTTGGGTGCAAAGGACGCAAGCGCCCAAAGCAGCAGTTCGGGAAGAGGCTTTGCACAGAGAGGAGCTCTGCTTGCGAGCTCCTCTCTGCCTCTTAAATTGAGAGCTTTCTTCGGCCGACGGAAGTGGGCCAGGGTAAGGGGGACTCGGCAGCTGGGAGGGAGGGTCGGCGGCGTCGGCCACGGGAGCAATTTTTTTTTAAAGTTACATGGCCTCCGCTCCACCCCCGGTCCCGGCCTCCGTCTCTCCGGCCTGGCGGGGGCAAGTGCCTGGGCCGATTTGGCCCTTAAACGTAGGGCGGGGGGAGGGGGAATGGCGGCAGGGGGCCAGGAGCGCCGTTACTAGTGCCCGTCATTCAACGGGCCGAAATTCACTTGTTCAATATATAACCCTAGCAAATGTAGACGTCACTAGCAAGTGTTCCTTGTTACAAGGATTTCCAGATGTTCTGGACTACAGCTCCCACAGTCCCCCAGCTGCAATGGCCTTGGGCTGAGGATTCTGGGAATTGTAGTCAACAACATCTGGGAATCCCTGTTCCAGGGGACAATGGTCACTAGGCTTGTCCACGTGATCAGAAATCGCATGATCAGGAACAGCAGTTGGCTCTCAAGCCACAATTCCGCAGTTGGGCATGCTCTGGTCTTCTGACGATGTGTGACTGACCTCAAAAGAAAAAAGTAGCAGGCAGGGGAAGTGATCCTGTGTTAGGCTCCCGCTAGGCAGGGCTCCGTCCTACCCAGCGGCTACTCCCAGCTGTTTAATGAGGTAGGAGTGGGGAAATATCGACCCAGTGAGAGACTCGCAGATGATCTGGAAAGCATTCCAAATTTAATATATCGCCACAAACCAAGTCTGGGAAAAGAGGGAGGAGGTCAGCCCAAGCCACACTGGTATATGCACTGGACTGGCAGTGACATGACCATTTCAGATCAAAGTAATCTTGGGGCATAAACCTTACAGTTAGATCACGTGTGCCTCTTCCAAACGGGGAATCTGGTGTCTCAGGTGGTAAACATAGAACAATGCCGACAGATTGGATCAGATGCCAAGAGGAGAGCTAGTCTAGTCCCCTCTGCTAAGCAGGGTCTGCCCTAGTTTGCAGCTGGATGGGAGACTAGATGTGAACACTGTAAGATATTCCCCTCAGAGGGTGGGGCAGCTCTGGGAAGAGCGCCTGCCCGCAGAAGGTGCCACGTTCCCTCACTGGCATCTCTATAGGGCTGGGAGAGATTCCTGCCAGCAACCTTGGAGAAGCCGCTGCCAGTCTGTGTAGACAATCCTGAATGAGATGGACCACTAGACAGTCTAACTCGGCATAAGGCAGCTTCCTAGGTCCCTATGCCAGGCTAGACTAGAAACAGTCTATCTCTGGCATGAAGACATTGCCAGCCAAGCAGAGAATGGAGTTCCATCCTGTCATTATGCCTCGCCTTTCTAAGCAATTCCTCTCCGAATTGGAAAGCTTCCTATCAACTGAGTCCCGGTTCCTGGTGGAAGCACTACTCCCTTTCCTTTGGGCGTGTCCTGTTCCCAAGGGAAAAGAACAGGAACCGGATTCGGGCTCCAGCGGAGAATGCACCTTCAAGCCATTCCCACCAGGGAGGAAACGGAAGGGCACTGGTCCCGCTGGATGAGCTCATCCCGGCCCACGGAGAAATGCCAGCACTTTCCAGACACACTCTTTTCTGCGTGACGGTCACAATTGCATGATGCAAAGGAAGGGAAACCAGTGGGAGAAGAGGGCCTTGACCACGGCTGCAGATTAGTTGGGCTGTGCTGGTGATGGAGAGAGCGCCAGGAGGAAGGGAGGGCTGGTCTTGTGGTAGCCAGCAGGCCTTGTCCCCTTAGCTAAGCAGGGTCTGCCCTGGTTGTGTTTGAATGAGAGGCTACATCGAATATATTTAATGTATTTCCCTTAAGGGATGGAGCCTCTCTGGGAAGAGCATCTAGGTTCCAAGTCCCCTCCCTAGCGGCATCTCCAAGATAAAGCTGAGAGAGATTCCTGCCTGCAACCTCGGAGAAGCTGCTGCCAGTCTGTGAAGACAATGATGAGCTAGATAGACCAATGGTCTGACTCAGTATAGGGCAGCTTCCTATGTTCCTAAGGGCCCGTTCTCTGTTTCTAAGCAGACCTGTCATTCCCACGGTCTCTTTTCCCAGGGCGGTGCATACGTGGTGAAACTGTTCGAAGACTACGCCACAGGTCCGGCGGTCCTGGCAGTGGTGTTTCTGGAATCCATTTCTGTGGCTTGGTTTTACGGTGAGGTTAACGACAAACTAAGATGTCTCCGGTCAGGTCAGTGGCAGCTTCCACACACATAAGGCAGCTTCCACACCAGGGAACGTAAGGCAAGGCTTCAAAGAGAAGACGCACACCTCTCGCTCCTCTGCTCTTCCACAGGGAGCTGATGGGGCACCCAGAGAGGACCAAACTCCTGCACCTGGCCCCTTACGCCTGTGGCTCTTCTCCTCCCACTTTCTCCTGCACTCGCCCCTCTCACCGACTTGTGGTGGCTGCCACCACCCCAGTCCCCAAATTTCACTGAAATCTGCATGGCGAGCGAAGTGTTTTTAGTTGCATAGCATTCATCCTCTGGGAGAGTTACAAAGGGCTCTGCAGAAGCTTGCATAGCCCTGCAGAAACTTAAGCCTGCACGTTCCAGAAGGATTGCTCACACAGTCCAGAGTCTCGCCCCCTTTGCTTTCAGCCTGATAAAACCAAGGCGTGCCTAACTGGGGCCCTGCCTCGTCCCTTCTCACAGGTGTCAATCAGTTTTGCAGTGATGTGAAAGAGATGCTCGGATTCAGTCCCGGCTGGTACTGGAGAGTCTGCTGGGTTGCCATCAGCCCGATTTTCCTTCTGGTGAGTCAGCTTCTACAGCCCCAGCATATGAAGGAGGATTTGCCCACCAGCAACGCCTTTATCTTCTGATCAATCGTTCTGAGGATCGGTTGCCGAGTGATGTTGGGAGGAGGGTCCTGTCCACTCCAGATAAACCCCGATGAGGCGGTTCTCAAACTTGGCTCTTCAAATAACGTTAGACTGCAGCTCCCGTTATCCACAAAACAGCCAGCCACTGTGGCTGGGAATGATGGGAGTTGTAGTCCAGCAACATGCGGGGACCCACATTTGAGAACCTCGGCTTGGAGGCAAGTAAGCAACTGCACTCGTGGCTCCATCCAGAGAACACAGACGACATGGGGCTGCAATTCATGGAGGCGGCTACAGGCAGATCGGTGCAGAAGTGATGTCTGTTGTTCTGCTTGGTCTTGTGAGGAGTTTTGCTCCTTTGAAAACCCTCCTCTTCTTTGCTTGTATGACATGTCTAGACGGGAGCACTTTTTATAGATGTCCTCGCTTCCCCACAAAACAGACTAGGCCTGCACAGAGATGCTGCTTCGCTGTGTCAAAGTTGAATAATCGACACATGACTGCTGGCCCCGGGGCAGGGAGATGGCCACTCCCCCAGCTCACCTCTGTGCTGAGTGGGCCCGTTCAGAGCAGTGGGGAGGGCTGCCAAAGGGATGCGGAGTCATGAGGAGACTTGGAGTCTTGGAACGCAGCGGGAGCAACTGGGGAATGTCATCCTCCTTGGGGCTTTCCCCGCAGGGCTCCGTAGGGAAACGGTTGGGAATGCCTTGCTGTGGCCTGAAGAAGTATTGTCTACACAGACTGGCAGCGGCTTCTCCCAGGTTGCAGGCAGGATCCTCTCTCAGCCCTGTCTTGAAGGTGCTGCCAGGGAGAGGCGGTTATCTTACAGGGCTCACACTTCGTCTCCCATTCAAATGCAACCAGGGTGGACCCCAGGAATGATCCAGCTTGACTTCCGGTGAATCAGCAGCTTTTATTTTGAGCTCTGTTTTTATTTTTTTAGGGTGGACCCTGCTTGGCTAAGGGGACAAGTCATGCTTACTCCCACAAGACTAACTCTCTTCTAGACGGGCCTCTCTGAAGCCATCGCCTGACACCCAGACTAAGTGGCCCAACAGTACTACTCAGGAGTTACTCTAGAGCAGGGAACCTGCGGACCCTCCAGATGGTCTTGAACTACAACTCCCATCACCCCCCAGCCACAATTTACGCTGGCCGAGCATGATGGGAGGTGTAGTTCGACAACATCTGGAGGGTCCACCGGTTGGGAACCCCAGCTCCAGAGGACGGCTTCATTCCAAATAGGACTCCCGTCAAGTAATTTAGTCACTGTCCCTACGGCCCTGTGTGCTGTTTCTAGCACAGCTAAACACAAGCTTAATTCCCAATTCCCAAATTAGCTCAGGCTGCTTTTTGTACTGCAGATCCAACGCTCAGCATGGGGCAAGGAAGCTGGAGTGGAAGCTTGATTGATGGCAAATGCCACCTAGATTTAAGGCCCGCCCAGCGAGTCAAAAACAAGCCTGCTGCGATGATTAATGTGTGTTTAACAAACTTCTAGTTTATCACCTGTGTGTGTGTGTGTGTGTGTTATAAATAGATGTGTAACCACATCAGGTTATAGTCTCTTTCTTACACACACACACACACACACACTCTCTCTCTTACTTTTATGAGATGGAGGCGAAGTAAATGGCTTGCCTGAGAGCATGGAAGTGGGCTCCAGCAGGGACCCTGCTGCCAGTGCTCCAGTTGTCTGCTGATGCACAATTGGAATGGGAACATAGGAAGCTGCCATATACTGAGTTAGACCATTGCTCCATCTAGCTCAGGATGATCTGCACAGACTGGCAGCGGCAGAAGGGAGGGAGGGAGAAGTAACAACAGGAGCAGGAGCAGCAGCAGCAGCAGCGCAACCTTTGAAAGAGGGGAAGCCACAGCACAGGAGGGCTGAATCTGGGTAGGGCCTGCTTGTCCTGCCCAGCTGTGGCATCGCGCCCCATCAAGCTCCCCATCTCTAACCTTATTTTTAAACTGACACACCGCTGATGAACAGAAGCGTACCCGGCTCCTGAATCCAGGTAGCTCCTACTGTAATGTCCACTACTGTTGAGGGCATAACTTAACTGCTTTTGGGGGCGATGGGTAAAGCTGTGCTTTCTTTTAGGGAAGTTTGTGCGCTCAAACCACCTTTAAGTGGTGCAGCAGGGAAATGCCTGAGTAACAAGCCAGAGGTTGCTGGTTCAAATCCCTGCTGGTATGTTTCCCAGACTATGGGAAACACCTACAGCAGGCAGCAGTGGTATAGGAAAGTGCAGGAAGGCCTCAGCTCATACTGCGTGGGAGGAGGCCATGGTCAACCCCTCCTGGATTCTACCAAAGACAACCACAGGGCTCTGTGGGCGCCAGGAGTCGAAATCGACTCGACAGCACACTTTACTTTAGTGTGCACACTTTACTTTACTTTACCAGTGGGAGAAGAGGGCCTTGACCACGGCTGCAGATTAGTCGGGCTGTGCTGGTGATGGAGAGAGCTCCAGGAGGAAAGGAGGGCTGGTCTTGTGGTAGCCAGCAGGACTTGTCCCCTTAGCTAAGCAGGGTCCACCCTGGTTGTGTTTGAATGGGAGGCTACATCTAATATATTTCCCTTAAGGGATGGAGCCGCTCTGGGAAGAGCATCTAGGTTCCAAGTTTCAGGCTGGGGGGGCTGCCTCCCTTTCTGCTGTCCATCACAGAGCCTAATCTATGCTACTCCAACGCCCAAGACTAAATACGTCCTATCGGAAAACATCCTACCATTTCAACCAGACTCAGCTCACAGGGACACGGTCATCGTTCAAGAGGGATTTTCTTAAGATGTCCCTCTGTGACCGCTGAATTTACTATAATGATATTGGGAAACTGCTCCACTTTTTCCCTGGTTGGACAAGGATTTATATTGCATCTCTCTAATCTGGTTCAGACAGAGCGACAACTGAAAATACAGCTAAATATCTTGCTGCTGCTATTAAAATAAGATCAGTAGTGGTTAATAAATAGTGTCTTAATGTTTTAACATTAGAGTTAAAACTCCATCTCTAGAGTTAGCTTTATCTTTGGATGCCAATTTTATTTTGGAGTTTTATTGTTCTCCGAAATGCTGGAGGATTTTCTCTTTTCCTATGTTTAGATTTGAGAGACTCATGTTGCAAACGTTTCTCTATATTAGGAACGCCATCTAGTGAAGAAAAAGAAATGTAGGGCCAACAATAGGAAATACTGTTTTCACACAAAGCATAATCAACTTGTGGAATTCTCTGCCACAAGATGTGGTGACAGCCAACAACCTGGATGACTTTAAGGGGGGTTTGGATAACTTCATGGAGGAGAGGTCAATCAACGGCTACTAGTCGGAGGGCTACAGGCCACCTCCAGCCTCAGAGGCAGGATGCCTCTGAGTACCAGTTGCAGGGGAGTAATGGCAAGAAAGAGGGCATGCCCTCAACTCTGGCCTGTGGCTTCCAGCGGCATCTGGTGGGCCACTGTGTGAAACAGGACGCTGTACTAGATGGGCTTCCTTGGGCCTGATCCAGCAGGGCTATTCTTACATTCTAGTGTCTGAACTTTTAACTGGAAACTTAATTTAGGATGTTGATTTTTGTGTAGCTTTCCTGTATTTGGGTTGTGGAAAGGTCTGTGGGTCAAGTGAACACACCATCCGACTGGACTAAATAGATTGGCTTTCTCTAGTTCATTATTTGCAGCTTCATGTCCAGCCCGCCAGACCTCCGACTCTTCGACTACAACTACCCGTACTGGACCATGGTGGTGGGCTACTGCATCGGCACCTCGTCCTTCATCTGCGTCCCTGCCTACATGGTGTACCGGCTGGCAACCACTCCAGGAACATTGAAAGAGGTACTATGGCACATGGGTGGTCTTCGCGGAAGAAAGCCCCCTTGGGTGGCAGCCAAAAGGATCTTGAGAGGGATGTGCCCTGCTTTTCTGGGCATCTCCAGATGCCATCTGCTAGGCTCTTGCCTAGTCTGATGGGATGTCCTGACGTCTTTGAACAGCTGCTGCACTGTCAACACCAGCAGCTGAGCTGTTCAGTCAGGTGTGGGCGGACCCCTGAATTTGTCCTAGAAACGCCGAGGTGATGCTGGATGGATGAGCACTGAAAAGGCAATCTGGGAAGGAGAGCTGGTCTTGTGGTAGCCAGCAGGACTTGTCCCCTTAGCTAAGCAGGGTCCACCCTGCTTGCATATGAATAGGAGACAATGTGAGAGCACTGGAAGAGATTCCCCTCAGGGGATGGAGCCACGCTGGGAAGAGCATTTAGGTTCCAAGTTCCCTCCCTGGCAGCATCTCCAAGATAGGGCTGAAAGAGACTCCTGCCTGCAACCTTGGAGAAGCCGCTGCCAGTCTGTGAAGACAATACTGAGCTAGATAGACCAAAGGTCTGACTCAGTATATGGCAGCTTCCTGTGATCCACCCCAAAGTGGCCTCATTCCATATGGATGGGGGATGAGTGACTGCATGTGAGCGCTGCCTGCTGTAAGATATTCTTCTTAGGGCAAGAATGGGAATAAATGCAGCTGGGGCTGATGGGAGTTGTAGTTTAGCAACAGCAGGAGAGCCCTGCCTTCGGGGACAGGGCCATAGCTCACCGATAGACCATCTGCTTTGCATGCAGAAAGGTGCCAGATTCCCTCTCTGCTAGCATATCCAGGTAGGGTTGGGAAAGACCCCTGCCTGAAACCTTGGGAGAGCTGCTGCCAGTCTGTGTGGACAGTGCTGAGCTAGGTGGACCAACGGTCTGACTCAGTAGAAGACAGCTACACATCTCCCTGTTGGGTAGCTCAGTGGCAGAGCCGCTGCTTTGCACACAGAAGGTCCCAGGTTTATTCCCCGGCCGCATCTCCAGGCAGAGACTCCTGCCTCGGACCTTGGAGAGCTGCTGCTGCCAGCCAGTGTGGAAAACGTTGAGCTGGGTGGACTCCGGTCTGGTCATGTGCCGAACTACTCGCAAGCTTCCGCCTGTGACCCTTTGGGTTTGCCTTCCACCCTGCGCAGCATCGTCGGAGCCGCTTGCCTTCACCTTCCTTCAGAGCACATCTCTGCAGGGTATTTGCTGGTCAAGATCAGCCTCCAGCTCTATCCCGCTTGAGACGACTTTCAGATAGGTTGCACTTTCAGATGGGGTCTGGCCAGAGTCCAGGCCTCTTGTGCAGCTTGGCGGGTGGCCTTCTGGTCTTCTTTGCCTCCCCCTGCCCAAATCACCAGGAGCTAAGGGGCCCTGCAAGCCCTTCTTGGGGTGCACCTTCTCTGGGCATCTGAACTGACATGCCAAGACCTGGACCGCATCGTTCGCTGGGGAGGAGGAGGACTGGCGCGGATTGGCTTTGGGTTTCCTTCCCACTCCGTGCTCTCTTCCTCACATGTGTCCTTTGTCTCCTCCACAGCGTATTCTGAAAAGCATCACTCCGGAAATGGCCACAGAAATCCCCTTTGGGGACATCCATATGAATGCCGTCTAAAGAGCCACCGTCCTTTTGGCGAAGGTGGGAGAGGCAGGCATCGCAAGAAGCCCCTCCTCTCCCATCGCCCTCTGCTCTTTTCCAAAGCACTGAATCGCCGCCAGGGGAGTTTTGTGCCGGGGCAGAAGCATTGACCAAGGCTGGACCCTCCTAGCATTCCCACACCAGCCGGGCTGGCTTCTTCAGCCCCGGCTCGTTTGCGTCTGCGGTCCTGCACTGGTTCATTTGGAAACGTGAAGGCGCACAAGTGTGAGCAAGCGGCGGCCTCTCCATATGTGGGCAGGGGGCCATCAGAATGCATGCCTGGCTATTCCAGCCTCTGTCTGGCAACTGTCACCAGTTGGGATTATATTTAGCCCCATCCCTCTGTGCCACACACACCTGTTATCTCTCAGTGTGACCCCCTGTAATGGACCCGCCCATGTTTGCTTCTAAGGAACGCAGAGTTTTCAACCAAGTTGGAAAAACAACACACACACACACACACCTGGCCGAGCTAGCCATAGCTACCCCATGAATACAGAGTTTGGCAGCCCCGAATAACACCCACGAGCCCAAATGAGGGCCGTGAGCAAAAGGTCCAGTGCAAGAGCCAACCTGTCATGATGCAGAAACTCTTGCTGCACTGGAATGCTTGCGATGGGGCAGCGGGTGGGACAGGACTGCAGGTTTGGCTGTGAAGAACAGCACCATCCTTGTATCTAGAAAGTTAGGTTTCGGGGAAGAAGGGCAGACAGATGACTAAATCATCAGGCCCTGTGTCCCGCCCCCCACCGCTTGCAGTCAGAAGTAATTGTTCATCAGTACAAGCCTCCAAGAGCAGGGCAACCCTATACAGGTGGGGCCCAGACAAACAGTGGCTCTGGTGAAGCCATCAAGTGGCGATACATGCTGGCTGCCAGCTCACACACACACCCCTGCCCATCACAAGGAATTTCTGCAGAGCTGCCCCCTTGTTCTGCATCGTCAAACACCCCACCTCAGCTATTCACCAGGCCCACACGCAAGCTATCTGCAGACAGCAGTAAAGCCATAGTCACGTTCTCTTCCTACCTACTTTCTTTTGCATTCCATTTATAAAAATTCTCTCTCTCAAATATATATATACACGGCATCACACATCGGCCACATCCACACAGTGCTTCTTTCAGGTGAAAGGCACTTTCAGGAGTTTCAGATATTGGTTGTGTTCCCCCATCATCCACAGGCCAGAGTGCCACAGAGCCACACCCTTAGGGGTCATTCTTGGGGCATCTTCCACAGGTGTTTTTTCACAAGCTGGTTCTGGAGCAGCTTTATGCTACGGAATTAACAGAAAGCCGAGACAGGCTCACTGCGGAGGTAAAAGAATCCCTGTGACCTCTCCTGCCAGGTCACTGGAGAGGCAACAGTGGAAGGCAGCAGCACGGCCGAAATGGTCCACTGGAGGACCATTTAAGTGGTCAGATCCTACCCCTTTTGGGAAGCTGGCCCAGCAGTGGTGGTGAAGAGGCATCTCTGTCGGGTGAGGTGTGGTCAGTGGATCATCTGGGCTCAAAGGAGCTGCTGCTCGCGGCTAGAGTGCATTTGCAGAGCAAAGCCAGAGACCAGGCACGCGTGCTCTCAAAAGTCTGATGAGCACTGCTCACAAATGTACAACTGGATGGAGTGTGTGTGTGTTTGTTTTACTCATGTTGCAAAATGACAGTCATCCTGACAGGGCGACACCAAGCCTACCAAAAACATAAGCCCTATTATGTTCCAAACTCCTACAAGTCTACACAGATACAGGACAACACTTCCGGTCTGTATCCTGCATCTGAGGGGCCTGTACCTCACTTTTAAAATGAACACAGGTAGCCATTCACACAAAAGCACATATGAGTGTGCAGCCACCTGGACACTTGTTCCACATAATGTCTGGATAGGGCTATATACCACGCTGAGATTAGCCTGCGTCGAGATCCCTTCAACCAGCGCTGTTCTGAGCACCCTGATCCATGGAGCTGTGAGTGGGTGGAAGACGACAGTATTAAATTAACCCATGGCAAATTAGCGTAACTGGCCAAGGATTTGTTCTGTGCAGGCCACATGAAAAACAGTGCAGCCTGTACAGGAGGGTATTCTGAGGACTTACAGAGGCAACTGCGACAATTCCTGGGACTGTGTTTACCTTTAGGTTGGAGAAACGAAACTGGAGTTTATTTCACAAAACGGAAGTATTCTTCTCAAAACATGTATATACTGCGCCTGTATTAATTTATGCTGCTGCTTCAGTTATCAGTGTCCCAAAGCTGGGTTGTAAGTCATCATCAGTATGTGTCTTGCAATGCAAACTGTTATTGTAATAAATTTAAGAATAAAATGGCAGTTGTAACCCCGCCGCCCTCCACTTTCCACAATGGTTTGTCATCCACAGAATTTAGCAAAAGAGCTAAGAACCGCTGCTCCACTTGCTCACACCAGATGCTCCCCTATCTTTCCCGTCGGCACTTCTGGACTCTTGGGCAGATACGAAAGTCAGTCCGAGGAGGAGAAGCTGCCTCCCGATTGCCTCCATAGGTCACATCAAGACGGCAAAGTCAACTGGCACACAATGACTCCATGTCCCCTTTGCTAAGCAAGGTCCACCCTGGTCTGTATTTCAATGGGAGACTACACATGTGAGCACTGTAAGGTATTACATCCTTTAGGGGATGGGGCCCACTCTGGGAAGAGCACCTGCCTGTTAGAGCACCAGAAGGTCCCAAGTTCCCTCCCTGGCAGCATCTCCAGATAGGGCTGAGAGAGAGAGAGAGAGAGATTCCTGCCTGCAACCTTGGAGAAGCCGCTGCTAGTCTGTGTAGACACTACTGAGCTAGATGGACCAATGGTCTGACTTGGTAGAAGGCAGCCTCTCCTCACCAAAACCCTTAGGAGGAGAACTGGTTCTGTGATAAAGGTAAAGTGTGCCATCGAGTTGGTGTCGACTCTTGGCACCCACAGAGCCCTGTGGTTGTCTTTCATGGAATTCAGAAGGGGTTGACCATTGCCTCCTCCACCACAGTATGAGATGATGCCTTTCAGCATCTTCCTATATCACTGCTGCCCAATATAGTACCAGCAGGGATTGTCCCCTTTGTTAAGCAGGGTCCACCCTGGTTTACATTCAAATGGGAGACTACATGTGTGAGCACTGTTATAAGAAGTTCCCCTTAGGGGATGGGGCTGCTCTAAGAAGAGCACCTGCATGCTTGCCTGCAGAAGGTCCCCTCCCTGGCAGCATCTCCATATAGGGCTGAGAGGGACTCCTGTCTGCCACCTTGGAGAAGCCGCTGCCAGTCTGTGTAAATAATCGTGAGCTAGATGGACCAAGGGTCTGTCTCGGTAGAAAGCAGCTTTCTCTCATCAGCATGGTCTGACTCCCAGCTTTTTCCGCTGAAGCACCACAGCCCCAATCACAGCAATCAAGGATATGCGCACATTTTAAAAGCAGCACAAGAATCACTGACCCTTGTAGGGGGAACAGAACAAATAATAGCACCCAGGCCCACCTCACACTTTATTTGATTGACACTGCTATAGAAGTCTCCTTTAATAGCTAGTTCATTTCTGCATTGCTGGTTTGTGTTTCTGAAGGTCCTTTAAAGTGAGCAAGGGTGGGGTTACTCTTACCATTACTGAGAGGTTATCTAATATTGGACCTTTTAAACTAATATTTGGACAGCTGGACAACCGCATCTTGATTCTCTGGTAAGGGCAATCCCAGAATGCCGGTGTTTGCTTATCTATGCAATGAGGGTGGGAGGGATGGGTGCAAAATGGCCATGGTTAAAGATGTTGGCGCTCACAAGAACCAGTTTTATTTGAGCAGGACCACTACATTTCCAAGGCAATCTGCTGCCTCCTTGAAGTTTACGGGAGAAACACATCTCGTGAAAAGAGAAGAGGGAGAACAAACTCCGTGGCGTTCAAGACTCGTTAGAAGTAAATCCTCGAAGGGTTTGGGCAGCCTTTGCCCAAAACTAAACTAAACAGGATGTCAGCTCTGTTTTATTGTTAGTAACACCGCCCTTGTCACTCCTTAAAAACTACAGCCCCAGTCATCCCAACCCTTTAATGCCATCCACAAGGGAGAAAGAAAGAGATCACAAAGCACATCTCTATTTCGGGAGCTGGCAAAGACATCACAACTGTCTCCAAGACAACAACAAGAAACAAACTACCTTCCCAATGGCTTCCCAGGACACAGGGCGAAAACACGAGATGCACTCACACGAACAGCTTTATGGAATCAAACTTAATTCTGGAAGATAAATACCAGCAGGCTTAAAATGGGACAAAGTAATATCAGATTCAAAGCTGAAAAGTCAACAAACTGCAAGGCCGAATGTGATACCTGAGCATTTATCCCACAAATCAAATTATTAACTAGCACACAGTGCAGGACAGCGACAATGATCATCTAAGATTTCCTTTTTGGAGGCCCGTTTTGGTGTGGTGTAGCCACTGATGCCAGAGAAGGTTACTGGGAGATGAGGTGGGAAGGAAGGAAGTAACACTGCCTCCAAGGTTTCTGTTGAAAATATATTATGAAAACATTCCCTCTGCCAGATTTCTCACTTGTCAAGCTAGAGGTTAGAGTGGCTTTTATGGCAGCTTTATAAACCCTTGGCTTCTCTAGCGCACAGGGCCTGATCCAGAGATCTCTTCACGCAACAGAAATGACTGGTGCTATTGGCTGTCTTCACACACACGTTGATGGGCAGAAATAGACCAACTGAGCTAAGACACAAGAGAGAGCCCAGTGGGACCTAAGACGCAACCCTTTCATTTTATTTCCAAGTTTTCATACAGCAGAAATAATAAGGCTCGGAACAAGAAGTCCCAGCAATTCAGTCCACTGCAGAACGAAACGGTGTTGTAAAGATCACAACATCGTGTGTATTGGTTTCTACTACTTGAGGCCAGATGGGTATTCTCCATCACGTACGAACTTCACCCTTGTCCTCCAACAGACACTCCACGGGGTTGCAGATCGAGAGGTAACTTCTGTGAAAGTGATGACATACAGGCGGGGGGCTCAAGGGGGCCCCACTGAATTCCAGCACCACAGAATGCAAACAGGGGTTGAGGTATGGAAGGGCAGGGCGGACAGACTCGGAACAACCCCATGTGTAGAGACTGGACATCTTGAGCCCCTTCTGCACAGAAAGGCATTCCCTTGGCAAGCTCCAGAGCTCCACAGAGGCAAGGAACGACTTTAGCGCGCCATTGCCTCTTGCCTTCATATCCCCAGCAGGGAGTGCCTCCTCTCCGGAGACTTTCCCCCTGCAACGCAAGCTAGTCCTCCTCTTTTTCGATGTAAGGTTTTGTGCTCACGCGGGCCAGCTGCCGAGCCAAGTAGCGGTCCCTCGCTGACGTGACCATCTCCTGGTTGCTGCGCTTGGCAAATTTGCTCCGGCTCTCCAGAGGCGCCCCTGGCTGCTCCGTTTCACCCCCGGCAGCCTTGCGCTTCAGCTCGGACGGCTGCTCGGAGTGAGACAGGCTGGCTTCCGAATCCCCTCTCTCACCTTCCTGGGCCTTGGCTTGCCTCGCCCCTTTCTCCTTGTCTCCACGATCCCGATCTCTGTATCGGTCGTGGCTGTTTCTTGGCCTTTCCTTCCCTGACTGCTCCCTCTCAGGGGACTTCTCTCTCTCTCTCTCCCTTCTCAGGTCCCTGTCGTGGTCATCTCTCGCCTTCCTGTCTTTCCTCCTCTGTTTGCTATCATGCTCTTCTCGCCTCTTAGGATGATCCTCGGATCTAGCACACTCCTCCCTTTCAAGGTCCGTGTGTCTCCTCTCACGGTCCCTTTCCTTTCGCTGCCCACTTCTTTCCTTTTTGCCTCCTCCATCCTCCTCTCTCCCCGGATGACCCGCAGGCACCTTGGAGTGGCAACTTCTCTCCTCGCTGGATGACCTCGAGTCCCTTTGGCTCTTGCCAGGCCTGGAACCCTCCCCACTGCTGTCCACGGTGCCTTGCCTCGTCTCCTTTTTATCGCCAGCTCTTCTCTCCATGTGCCCTCTGGCACTGCTATCATTGCTGCTATCCACTTCCAAGTCACTGTCTGCATCTGGGTTATCTTCTCCCTTTACGGGGACATGGGGTCTTGCTCTCTCCTCTGGGCTTTGGCTGGTCTGCCTGGATTCCTGGGAATCCCCACTGGGTTTTTCTTCCTTTATCCTAGTTTTTATTTTTTAAAGGGGGAAAACAGACACAAAATAAAATTCACCTCCTGAAGTCCTGGATATCCTGAACCACGTACCAATGTACATAATCTTTTAATATTAGCTAGGAAGTTAAATACTAGGCTTGCAGTATTTATTCCACACTTCTGATTTTGCTAACCAGGAGAGCTGAAGGGAACCCACAATTTCAACATCTCTCTTTGAATACTAGTGCTGAGGGCCACAACAGGTGTGGGTATCCCTGCCTGGGAGCTTTCAGAAGCATCTGGCTGGTTGCTGTTGGAAATGTAATCCTGGACTAGATGGACCTTAGGCTTAACCCAGCAGGATTCTTCTTATGAGGCTCTTCTGCAGTTGCTACAACCATGAAGTTAGACTGGTCTCTCCTGGTAAATGACCCTTTTGGGCGATGGTCCCACAACTGTGGAATTTCCTTCTGTCAGTAGTGATGCATCAGATGGGGCTGAATGTACACTGCCATAGAAGCCTCAAGGACATAAATGCATGCAAGCTAGAAACGTCATGCTATTATGTTAGTCCTTTAGCAGTCATATGTTCGTGCTTTGTGGTGTAGCCACATGTAGTCTAGAGCCTTTAGTCTATGTAGTTGTCTAGAGCCTTTAGTCTATATAGTTGTCTAGAGCCTTTAGTCTATATAGTTGTCTAGAGCCTTTAGTCTACATGCTGTAGGATTACCCAGAAGTGGGAAGGGGGGTTTCCTCTTTCTCAGCTGATCCAGAGTAAGCAGCTCTGCCCTTTATTCTTAGTTCAGATTCCTGGAGAACGCTATAAAGCACACTGTTGCTTTTTACTGAAGAATTACATTGCAGTATTTCCTCCCTCACGATTCTTCCCAAAAGCCCAAATCAGCTTGCAAACTAAGATTTGGCTTTAGCTAGGAATAAACAGAGTGAGCCTGACATATGAAAGCTAGCATCACTGCCATTTCCCTGGTTTACCTAGCCATCCGTTTTTTACTTCAATAATACATTACTTCTGTGAATGAGCACACCCATCTTTGCTGGGAGAGACACTGTGCTATGTCATGCCAGATTGTAAAGCTAGCTTTCCTCTCGGTGAAGTTTGAACACATTTATTCATTTTAAAAGTGTATTCATTGTTTTTCTAACCAAAAGGAACCCAAGGTGACAGACGGATTAAAAAACAAACCTTCAAAGCCAGCTAAAACAAAGAAAACACCAAAAGAACAGGAAAAATAGATACACACAGCGGCAGCAGGGCAGCAGCAGATTTAACATTGTCTGAGAAAACATAAAGGAGATGGCCTGCTAGGCCTCTGGTAAAAGTCCCAGTCTGCAGTGCCACCACAGAGAAAGATATGCTATTGTAGGCCCCTTTATAGTCTCACTGCGGAGGATTTTGCAAGACAGAGGAGCTTGGGGTTGATGGCCAGCCGCCACTCCAAATGGCTCCCGAGTAAACATGCCGGTGCCTTCTAGAAGTGTTTTTAAAAAACAATTACACACACATCTTTTTAAAGAGGCTTTTAAATGGTTCATCGGCTGCTTATATCTGGTAGGTTCTTTAGTCTTTATATTTCTTAGCTTTTAGTTTTTTATTAATAACTTTTAATTTGAAACTTTTCTTTAAAGTGTAACTTTCAATGTGGTGTTAGCCTGATCTTTGAACTTGTTTGACTTTATTAGTCTTTTATTTTACATGGTATCGGTTTCATTAATGTTGTGAACTACCCCGAGCAGTCGTGTACTAGAGGGGCAGGGTATAAATATTTTGAAGGGAGGGAGAAAAGGAAGGGAGAAAGGGAAGAGGGAAGGGAAGAGAAGGGAAGAAAGGAAGGGAGGCAGGCAGGCACTCAGTACAGGGCACAGTATTCCGGATGGGATATAACTAGTGTTGAATCAAGAGGAACAATGACTTCTAGTGACTTGGAAATGGTGGTTCTGCCAATGCAGCTACAATCGTATAAGCCTTTCTTGCAGCTGCATCACGGAGTTGGCTGATGTTTTAACTTGTGACCAACTGAAATCCTGAGATCCTTTTCACACTTACTACTGCCAACCATCAACAGCCAACTGCAACTGCAGTTGATAACTGTGATTATTATTCCACTTTAATCATTGTTGCGACCTCAGTTTGATATATTTGCTCCATGTTGCGGTTTTAAAACAAAGACAGACCCGGCTTATGTGGCTTACTCGATAAAGTTTAGTCGGCTGAAAATCCTAGCTGATTTTCTTGATCCTTTAAGAAATATGGATTGATTTCCCCAATCTTTAAAAAGAATGCAGAAAGCTCTGATTCATACAGGAAATCCCCCAGGTCCCATACATTATTCAGTCATCTCCGCCACTGGAAAGAGGAAGTTGTGAGCAAGGCATGAATTTGTCAGAGATCTGATGTTTAGTAAATCTTGTCTCCCAACAGATATCAGGGCAGTTGACATCCGCCATCTTCTATAGAATTAATTCCTGCAGAGGGGATGCGTGGGGAATGTGGCAAGCTCCACCCCCAGTGCAGCCACAACCAATGGCAGGCCCAGAGGGGGCGACACGTGCAAGGGCGGGAGGGAGGAGCGCGCGCCAGGAGGCGGTTGGGACAGCGGGCAAGAGGACGACGGGTGGCAGGAGGACGGGCGGCGGGTAAAGCCCCGCCGCTCTGAGGAGGACGGCGAGGTGGTGGTGGGATGGCCTGGCCCTGGCCCCCCAGGGTGAAACGGCAGCAGTGGCATGGGGGAGGGGGCGGCTGGGCCCAACTACAGGCGCCCGGGCCCACTAGTTACTACTAATTCTTGCTTCAATTAAACACCTGTAACTTGTCGTCATTTAGCTAACCTGGGCTATATTTTGGCACTATCGGCTCCACTGAGATCCAGACCTTGCTGGAATGATGGGACAAGGGAAGGAGCTTGTCTTACCTAGCCTCCCGAAGGCTGCATTTAGGCACTTCCTCTTCCCCCACAGCCTGGTTTAGCAGATGCCGGTAGAAACCACTGAGATCCTTCTGCTTGGTGACATCCAGGCACGCTGAATGAACAAAAAGAAAACTTTGGAGATGGAGGATCTAGGTGGAGGTGGCCAAGTGGGAGCCTTCCCCGCACCACCCCCGAAGGAACCAATTCCCACTGAATTACATGGGCATACTTCCAGATAAGTGGGTATAGGATTGTTGCCTTTGCCCTCCGCACCACCCAAAAAAGACCTAAGGGATGCCCACGTCTGGGTACAAATCCCTAAGGGTTGCCTCAAGCGAATTACCCTCCCCGCCTCTCCCAGAGGCGTTTCAAACAAGCTGCAAATGCATGGCAACTTCTCTTGAGCCCCTGGAACATGGCAGTAAGCAAATGGGGGCCAATGGGTCACATCTCGCCATCCCTTTGTATCAAAGGAGGAGACACGGCACAAAGGACTGCAGCCACTTTCACCAGAGTCTGCCTCCGAATCATACCTCATCATTTCTGCCTCCGAATCATTTCTCATCATTTCTCCGAATCATGCCTCATCATGCAAGTCCGCAGCCCCCACAAGAGCAAACTTTGCTCACCCTCGAGCACGGCCTCCTGCCGCTCCCTCTCTTCCTCCTCGGCCAGTTCCTGCAGCTTCTTTTTGTAGGCAGATGTCACAAAGGCTTCTTTGTCGTCAAACACGCACCCTTCCATCTCGCGCTCCTTCTGTATCTTCTTCTCCATTCTCTTCTCCTGCTCCTTCTTTCTTAGCTCGGCTGCCTTGAGGATATGTTGGATGTATTTGGGCTGCAATAAAGGGAAGTGAAGGGAATCAAGACGGCTGGCGACCTCCATTTCTCTTCTGGATTGGTCTGTGTGACAAAACGGGGGCTACTCCATGCTTTTCTGGGACCTGCCCTCAGTAGAGAGATTGCTCTGATCTCAAATCTAGGAGCGTCATAGCCAGTGGTCCCTCTAATTTTTTTCATCTCTGTGCAGAATGAATTTTGTTCTGGGCGGTAGTATCAAGGCAGTGTGTGTGCAGAATGGGGCCTTCCTGATTCAACCAGAACAGGATCTAAAATGAACTGAGTGGACATCCAAAAACTTCTGAGCGTGCACACGCCTTAGAGGGAACAGTGGTCACAGCCTGGTTCACACAAGCTAGGTTGAGTGTAGGTTACCAACATCAGCGCGATGGTGTGAACCCAAGCCCTGGTGGTTGATGGCCTGAGATGAATCTGAGATTCCTGCCTTGGGGTGAGGCCACACCATCATGTGGATGTCGGTAACCTTAGATTCGAAAAAATTGTGTGAACCAGGCTATTTACTCTAGTACCGTGGGACAAACTTCGTAGTCGGCTGTGGCCATTTTTGAGCATTGTGTCCTATGTCTTTATGATGTTTTTAACGGCTGTGAGCTGCTTTGTGTGTGCAAGGTGGCATGTGCACACAGACGCACAAAATAACTTTCTTCCAGTGGGGAGAACCAGTGTGATTTAGAGTTGGGCTTGGATCCAAGAGACCTGAGCTCAGGTTCCTGCCACGTGGGCTCGCTCTCTATGGTCTCTCGTTAGCTCCCTGTCTGTGAGACGGGAAGAGGAACCCACCCCACGGGTTGTTATGTAGTGAAGGCCATGTAACTTGTAAAAGCAAAAGTATAGTGCGATGATGATTAATAGTAACAGTTCCCCCCTAATTTTCCATCACAGGCTGACCTGAGATTCACACTGGATAAGGCCTCTCTCCCTGCTCCACCCCCAGCTCTAGGACTTCACAGCTCTGTCAGCCCTAGGCAGACATCAAACTCATGGCCAGGTACGGACCTTTTTCTCTCCTTTCTCCATCAGAGCGCTGGCCTGGCTTTCGGCTTTCTTCTGCTGTATGTCATCATAAATATTATCGTATTCATACACGGTAGAATCTTCCGCCAGAGCCCTCTGGATCTCCAGCTTGGTCTTTAAAAAGAGAGTGCGAGAGGAGGAAAGAAAGGTTGCAGCAGTTTCATTAGTCTCTAGTTTCATTAGTCTCTTCCAGGAAACTAGTTCAACTACGTGTTATCTATAACCATCTCAGTTGACAGAAGCTACAAACAAGAACGTTTTATGGAGGACATTTAGGGAGCTTGCAAGGCCTTTCAAGTCATTAAACAAGAGCTGACAGCCCACCGCCTGGTTCCAGGGACTTGAACTGCACCTCCACAGCACTACTGAGGAGACTTGCCCCAGCCCCTGGTGCTGTGCTGCTTTTCTCCAACTGGAAAGGCAGCATCTTAGCATGTTGGCTGCACTCAGAGTGCTCTCTTTCACTCCTGGCCAAGATGTGGAGGAACAGCGGGGACAGGAAGATGCCAGCCAGAGAGTTAACACTGTTCAGGAGCTGGTAGGACAGCTCTCCTTCCATCCGCCATTAGCAAAATGCTGGTCACAAGTGCTGAGAAGGACAGCACTGCCCTCCCCAGCTCCTGGCTCGCAAACTATCACTCTCCCCTCGCCAAGGTTTCTCCTCACACACCAATGGAAATGGGGAGCCCACTCAAGACACTCGCCAATTGCACTTTGACTCCATGGCCAAGGAAAACACGTGCCGCTTGGATCCCAAAGTGTGCCGCTTGGATCCCAAAGTGTCCGTTTCTTTCCATACACCCACTAGGTCTGCGGCATCCCCAGGATGATCTTATGACCCTGTCCTGAAGCTGTGCCTCAGTGGCCCAGGGTTTATTCCCCTGTCCATAGGAGACAATGGCATGTGCATGGTTACCTCTCTCATTCTTTTGTCATAATTGGCCAACCATTTCCTGCCTTTGTGACCCAACAGCCAATATTCATTTCAGTGCAGTTTTCCTTTATCTCACATCTATCTTCCTTCCATGTTGAGTCACCCATTATGGCACAAAGCTAAATAAAAGGGCTGTCCTCACAATCATTACAAGGGCAAGAGGCTTCAGGAGCAGCACAGGCTCCTGTTTTGTGGTTGTCTGTGAGTTTAAAACAAAGTCAGAGGCGGAGAGCTTGCTTGTGTGGTAAAGTCCAGCTGGGAAGGACAAGCATGTCTTGCCCAGATCCCATCCCCTGCTTCAGACCGAGGTGGGAAGAGAAGCCTTCCTACCCAGCTGAAAGCTTGTCTTGCTACCCAGACGAGCAAGCTCCCTGCCTCTGACCTTAGCTTTACCTACCACAAGAACAAACATCAGGAGGGCCGGAGAAGCCTCCCACCCTAATGATAATTGTGAGAACAGCCCTACTGAAGAGGTTTTTCCACTCTGACAAATGCTTATTTTCCTCTAGTGTTACCCTTCCATTCCAAAGCTCAAGTTGTGTAACCATGTTCATTCAGTAAGGGACTCCACATCACAGAAAGAATTTGCCTCTCCTGATGTTTTTTAGAGTGTGGATGCTAAATTAGCCTCCACGTTTTATGGCTTGTTGTAAACTATGAACAAATCTATGGCAACCTGCTATACAGATGGCAGCAGTTGTGTTTTTGGGTAACTCCTTGAATACAGCCAAAGGAAACTCAAGCAAAACAGACAAATCAAAGCAGGACCATGTATTACGTAAATAAAGTCATGGAAACAAACAACAAAAAACGGGCTTTGATATACGTTATGTCATTTTTACTAAGGGAAATGAGTGATTTCCAAGTCTAGAGCCAAGGAGACCCAACTGAGGTGTGAAATTATGAGTATGAATCATGTGAAATAATCCATTAGTTTATTTACTTAACAAGCCTGTCTAGTTACTCACCACCCTGATAGCCTATTAAAGGCTATAAAATGCCTCGATGGCTGCTATAAAACCCACCTCGTCCCTCCAAAAACTTTAACCCTTCGTGCAGGGCTGCACCACTCCGGCCCTGCTGCAGATGCCGAATTACAACTCCCATTACCCCGACTACTGGCTGCTGTGGCTGGGGATGCAATCTAGAAACAGCTGGAAAGCCCCAGCTGTGCAGCCTCACCTCAATGCTCCCAAAGACAAAGCCTAATAAATTGGCTGATGGCTCTTTTTGACAGAAATATGACTGCTTAGACTAGGGAGGGTTGCTGGGAAGGGCATCTTGGGTATCCTCACTCAGCCTCGTGCTTGTCCCATGCAGAAAGTGTGGCAGGGAGACTCTGAGAAAGGCACTGACCCCAACTCCTTTGCCGAAGATATACTCCATACATCATGAACATTTGCCTTAAGAAGATCCTAGCTTAATGCAGGTGGCCAGAGGGCACTCTCTCAATTCTTGGTAGTGCCCCATCGTAACTTGTACTGTAAGGTCCTTGGGGTGGGGGCTGTCTCTCTCCCCTCCTGCTCCCGCTTCTTCTTTCTGCTTATCATTTATTTATTTAAAATATTTCTATACCACCCAAAACTTGCATCTCTGGGCAGGTTACAATTAAAATCATTTAACACATCAAATCAATTAACAATTAAAATCATTTAAAACATTTAAAACCCAGTATTAATTTTTTTAAAACTATAAATCTAATTAAAAGCCTGGGTGAATAAATGTGTCTTTGGGGCCTTTTAAAAAGTTGCCAGAGATGGGGAGGCTCTGATTTCAACAGGGAGCGCATTCCAAAGTCCAGGGGTAGCAACGGAGAAGGCCCGTCCCCAAGTAGCCATCAAATGAGTTGGCGGCAACCACAGACAAACCTCTCCAACTTATCTTAACAGGCTGTGGGGCTCACGGCATTTATTACAATGTACGACTGTCATATACCTGGGCTACTTAACTTTAGCCCTCCTGCAGATGCTGGCCTACAACTCCCATAATCCCTGTCTATTTACCACTGTGGCTGGGGATTATGGGAGTTGTAGTCCCCCTTTTGTAGTCCCCCCTTTGCTGGGGGGCCCAAAGTCGAGCATGCCTGTCATATACAGAGATGGCACCTGAAAGAGATTATGATACAGAATACATCAAGCATAGGTTTCTAGCAACATGGGCTACAAGAAATATGCCTAGTGTAAGCTTTATACAACATGGATTACAGGAAAGGGGTACAGAATGCAGGGGAATAGAATGGAAAAGGTACTAGGACAGATTAAAAGGCAAGGGAGGTGTGAGGGGATAACATAAGGGGCGTTAAGAACCTAGGTATAAGTTAACATGAGTAGAGCCATCTCGGCTGAAAAAGAAAAACACAGAGGCAGAAGGAAGCAAGAACAGAAGACAACAGCAACTGCCTGCTTACATGTAGAAGGTTCCAAGTTCCCTCCCTGGCAGCATCTCCAAGATCGGTCTGAGAGACACTCCTGCCTGCAACCCTGGAGAAGCCGCTGCCAGTCTGGGTAGACAATACTGAGCTACATGGTACATTACATGGCAGCTGCCTATGTAGAATGCACGTTTAGCCTATATGGGATGCTGCTGTGCTGGGTGGAAGAGAGTAACTGGAGTCAAGCATGACCAGAAGCAGGGAAACACCGAGGACTGTAGTTGACTGACGCTAGGCAGTGGCCACAAGGTACCGTCCAGAAGGAAGTACCCGTGCTGAAGAAACCACATGCCCTGAGGGAGGAGAGCAGGAAGACAAGTTGTGCCGCTGGACAAATCAGAAATTACGGGTAAGGGGCCTTGGGTACACTTGGGCTGTCACAAGTGGAGAAAAGGGTGAGAACCAGATGTGGAGCAGGGTCCCTGTGGCAAGAAAGGGAGTCAAGGGCCAGTTGGCAGCTACCTTCTGGCCCTAACTTTGGGTTGCGATTTCGGTCACCCACCAGGGTTCTAGGCTTGGTCAACCTAGTTGGCCATTGTGGTGAGCCCTTACTCTCTGGTCCCATTGTCCTTTGGGATTGGTGAGTTGCTAACAAAACTATGAACTTAAGGTATGTTTTATTCTCTGGGCAGTGGAACTCAAGTGGGGAAGGATCCAACCACAGGTCTGGCCAAGCTGAGCTGTAGGCCTGGTTATTATTTCAAAGTGGGCGTATTAAAAACTCCTACACACCACATCAGTAATAGCAGCTCAAATGAATATACTGATGGAGCAATTCCAAGGATGGGGCTGTGTGTGCCAATTTCAAAAACAGACACACATATATCGACAGCTCACTAATGTACCTGTTTCATCGCTTGCTTTTTCAGGGCTTCTCGTTGCAGGCTCTCACTCACAGAAGACTGTTAAAACATAATATTAACACACTTAAATTACATAGAAAAATAAATTTGCTTTTGTGTAGCCTGGACATGTCAAAATGAAACATGGATTCATTTTGAGAACACTTTCACCATGCAGTAATCAAGGAGTTGGACCATTTTTTTCAAATGAACTTGGAGAGGAGAGCTAAAATGGCCACGTGCCTTCGGCAGTTAAATCGGGTGGAAAAGCGGAAGGTTGCTGCGCGCGAACTGCCTTCAACTGCAGTCTATCGCTCAGTGGCGTGCTGCCAGGGGATCGTATATGCTTTTTCTTTTTGACAATGCCCTTTTCCTTTAGGTGTTTAGTTTTCTTTTTCGATTTCTTGGGCGGCGGGGCGGGCAGATTAGAAGCCTCCTGGCTCACAGTAGCCTCCTCTCCTTTACCAATGGCCATTAGGCCCAAGCTCGCTGTCCCTGCCACCAAGGGAACAATCGCGGCTTCTGTGAAGGGGCCCTCCGGAAGGGAACCCTTCAACATATCCCCCATATAATCAGGCTCCATATTGCGAATAAGAGAGACCTCAACAGAGGAAATCTCAAATTATTAAAATAAAAAAGGAGAAAGGCTGTGAAATTTTTCCTCACAGCAATACTCAAGCTCTGTCTGTGGAAAGAGACAGGACTGGAACTGGGGATGAGTGACAGCTGTCTGGATACATATGATCGACCTGAATTTTGATTGGTCCTGTCTCGGAGCATGCAGAGCTTGATAACCCGTCATGTTAAGATGCCCTCCCCATACCAAGGAAAAACAGGTTCATCTGAATTTTTTTAAACTCTCTGGTCAAACATGAACTGTTAAAAACTGGTTAGGTAACTGGTTTGGATACTTTAAACTGATCTGAATAAATTTCATGCAGAATAATATCAAGCAATCGCTTGCAACATATAAAATATCATCATATAAAGTAACTACTGAACATAAGAGAACCTTATCCTCTTTAAAACTATTTTGGAATTAAGGGTTTTGTTTGTTTGCTTTTACAAACAAATCAAAACACAACATGATTTTTACAACACCCAGGAAAATTAAACATTAATGCTAAAATGCCAAGTTGAGCCGATTACTGAACCATTTGCAACTACCTCTTTGTGTTCAGGTGTTTACTTCCAGCTCAGGATCAAGGCAACCAAGAGATTTTAGGTTCCCGTTAAGTTCAAGTTTCGGTTCAGATTCAGTTAACCCCTAATTGAGCAACGAGGCATCTTTTTAAAGTGGTGATCCTCTTTATTGAACAGGGGGAGAGCAACTGGCCCTATCCATCCCCAACACAGCATCCCTCCAGTGACTGTTGCCGGTGCCAACCTTATGTTTCTTTTTAGATTGTGAGCCATTTGGGTACAGGGGGCCATCTTATTTCTATGTAAACCGCTTAGAGAACTTTGGTTGAAGGGTGGTATATATCCACTGTCAGCAGTCGTAAGGAGACAAACAGGGTGCACTGAGATAAATCAGCAGCACGCCATGATACACACCATTAGCCCTATTCAGACATTAAGTTGTACAAGTGTACAGGTCTGTACACAGGTGCATGTGTTTTGTGTGAATGACTGTACCTGTGCTCATTTTAACTGTCAACCTGGATATGGGGGGGAGTGTACTTCTGTACCTGTGTTCAACATAATGTCTGAAGAGGGTTATTATGGACTGCGATGGAAGTAGCCCTGCTCACCAAGAAAAGATTCCTTATTTCCAGCAAAGGGAAATACAGCTCTCTCCCTCACGTTCTCACCCTTACCTATCTGTAGACGGTCAGCAAAACCCCTGTGCTGTTGAATAGAGGGAATTACAGAGAACATTGCTCAACATATTTATAGAGCATTAGCGATCAAATATTATCCTTCCCCCCACTACTACTTCTTCAAGTGACGGGGCAACATGAAAAATGTATTAAAAAAAAAAAAACATTTTGGCAGCTATCGTAATTTTCCAGCCCTGCTTCATGACTCATGCTGGACACTCCAGGCTTTCACAGGAGGGAGAGAGCCTGTGTCACTAGTACTTCATAATACTTTAAAATAAAATAAAAACCTAAATGGAAAGCCAGCAGTAGGTAGTATTTTGCACTGATGCCCAAACGAGCTGGAGAAAGCCGGCTCACCAGACCGCGGCTTCAAATGGGTTGCTGACAGATGGGCCTCTGGCTCTCGGTTTACACTTTCAAAAGACCAGCCACGTGCAGGTCGCCTTGCTGTTGCCATTGTAATAGCACAGAACGGTCAACAACCACCCGCCGAGTGCTGCTCCATAGGTTTGAATTGCACTTTGGCAGGTCGCCTTCCAGGCTCTTGAAGCTCCGAGCAAACATCTGAAGACCCAAACCAATTTGTGGTGGCGATGCATACAGGACTCTCTCACTTGAAGTTCTGCAGGGGGAGGCGGGAGAGAATCTGATGGGGGGGCAGCTTTTTAGTTTAGAAAGAAGGGCAGCTACAGGGAGACGGGGTAAGAGGTTTCGGACGTTATGCATGGTGTGGAGAGAGTGGAGTGAGAAGCTTTTCTCCCTCTCGCACAACACTAGAACTGGGGCATGAGACCGATGACCAGGAAATTAAGGGCCAGCAAAGAGAAGTCATTTTCCACAGTGCACAAAGCAGGGTTTCCCAACAGGGGGTACTTGGAGGGCTTCCAGGGGGTACTCAGAGCCCTCCTGCCTCCCCACGCTGCAGCCGTACTATTTGTGCCCCATATGCAGCTCCATCTCCGAAGGGGAAGATCTGACAGTGCTTACGTGTAGTCTCCCACTCAGATGCAAACCAGGGCAGACCCTGCTTGGTAAAGAGGACAATTTGTATTGCTGCCACATGACCAAGAAGAGAAAAGTGCTCTATCCTCTCCACCCCCATGCGTTTCCCCCAGACTCGCCTGTAAGCAGTTAGCGTGCTGTTGTCTGGAGATTATACAAACAATACAGGTCATATAGAGGCTTTAATTTTGGTACATACAGTTCTAAGAGGTCCACCTGCTGCTTGTTTGGCCAGGGTGCCAGGATGTTTAAGGAAAACAGCGCCAGCACAATCACCTCTTCCAGGGCTTTATGGGTAACAATTTCCTGTTGGGCTGTGGGGATTGATAGATGGGAACTTCCTGTTCTTTTGTATTATTGCTACTTATCAACAGGTCGTTTATTAAAGAACCGTACCAAGTCAGCAATCTGGCGCAGGATTTCTGTTTGCCCGCAACCGTGGTATTCTTTAGGGGCATCAAGCTTGCAGTTCTAATATTTTCTGGAAAGGAAAGCTCTCTTAACATGGCATTGAACTGCCAGGAAATTTGTTGGTCCCTGAAGGGAAAAGAATTGATACTTGACAAGAACAGAAGAGTCTGCTCTTCAGAATCCTACAAAATCTTTCCAAATGTCCCTTTATCCCTGCATTTTTATCTTCCGTCTTTGATTTCAAGCTCTCTTTCATGTCCCTGATGCACCCGGTACAGCTTTCTACTGGCCTGGCAAGCTTCTTTACTCTTCTTGATACAGAGTTATCTTTTTTTCTTCTCTTTCTTTTTTAAATGGCAACTGAGATGTGAAGAATAAAATTACTGACCAGCATGTATGGCACTCTCTGAACTTCTTTGCTAGAGACATCTAGTTCTAATATTTTGCATTTTGCAAAGATAGATAGATAGATAGATAGATAGATAGATAGATAGATGTACACACACACACACACACACACACACACACTTTAGTGAATTAACTTGGTCTAATGTTAATGTTAATGTCAATTCTTCAAGCTTTCAAGAACCACAAATTCTTCCTTCCTACAGAAAGAGTGTATGAGTCTCCTGTGAAACTCGAGAGTTTTCATTCTTGTCTATTCGTCTAAGTCCATCCAATAAAGCAGACTATTTTACTTCCTTTGGGATTAATACAGCAATTGCTGTCAATTCTTTTATAAATCTAACTAACAGACAGACAAGCAATCAATCATCTTTATTCGGTCCATTGACAAGCAAGGACAGACAAGCAAGCAAACAAACTCAACCTGCATTAACACTGAAACAGTCTATCTAGAGCAGTGATCCTCACTGTTTCTCAAGTGGAGGCCACCCTGGCAAAGAACCTTCCATGTGAGAGTCACCTGCTACTGTGCTGACATCCACACAGTACAGACATCCCCAGCCAACCACGAGGGTTCTGTTCCTGGAAACCCTTGCGGTTGGCCAATTTGCAGTAGACGAGCCATTGGTTTCAATGACAAATGGGGGGTTAGGGGAATCGCAGTTGCAAAGCAACCAAAACCAAGATTAAAATGTTAAAGAATTGCCCCATCCCCTGGAAATGACCCCCTGAAATGACCCTCCCGAGGCCGCAAAATCACCCCTGGATCCCGAAAAATCGCCCCTGGACCCTGAAAAACACCCCCTGACCCCCAGAAATCACCATCTGACCCCATAAATTACCCCCTGAAATTACGCCTCCAAAACCTCCTTTTAAAAATTGCCAAACCGTGGATACTCAGGTCACAGGTGGCGAGGGCGGTCACAATTTCCCAGTGGCAGATACTCAAATCCGCGATTGGGAAAACCATGATAGGCGAGGGACTGTATTGCTCTTTTCCCAGTGCTGGGGGGATCCTTTGATGGAGACAGAGTCCTCGAGTGGGGGTGGGGAGTGCTGAGAAGGACTACAATCCCCAGCCCTTGGTGCACGCCTTCCACAATGGCGCAGGGCTCAAGAAGACTCCGTTGCCCTTCAACAAGCCCGACCGGTACTGCCCAATGGGAATGGTCAATTCCACATGGTGCCAGGGTATTCAGCTTTGGTCCAAGCTGCACACAGGCCCAAGGAACGATTAGTCACAGAGCTGGACTTAAGGTGGATGGGTGAACACCATTGGTCTCAGGCTTTACAATGAAGAGCACTGATCTAGAGAGAGAAAAGGCGACTTTCTCCAGGCATTCGTACCCCTCTACTAGCTTCACTGCAGAATGCAAGCTTTATAAGAGAACGACCACTTCTCAGTCCAACCAGACTGCAAGGGAAATCTTAATGAAATATGCAGAGTGACCCTTTTTTTTTTTTTTAAGGAACAAAAGTTTTCTATCGAATGTAAGATCACCACGGCCAAGTCAGGTGTGCACGTTCGCCAACACGGACTTTATTAGAGTTCAGTTATAAATACACCACCTTCAGACATGCAAGACATAGTTGGTGCTGATAAGGGAGCAGCCAGGAAATGAAACCCCTCCCAAACGTAGCTCCTTATCTTGAATGGGCCTAAAATTATTACTAAACTAATAAAGTAATTTTGTTTTTTAAAAATGATCTTTTTTTTTTAGGGCGATAAAAGCAGTTGTGAGTGTTATTACTAGTTTGTGAGCTATGAAACCTGGGAAGTTCTGTTACATCCCCCTATGCTATGTTGGCTTTCTCCTTATGTTTCATTTTAGAACAGAAACCCTTCGGCGCAGGGAACCATCTTCTCTTTCGTTCTGCTATATAAACGGGATAATTTTTTTTTTTTGCTGACAAGCAGCACTGTCTATAAATATATGTAATATATAAATAAAAAGCAGTTTAAAAAGCAGCAGCAGCAGCGCAGCAGGAAGTGTATTTTTTCCTTTAAAAAAAATTAGTATATTTAGACTACGTAAATTCCCAATCATTGCTGAATCATAAGAACAGCCCTGCTGGACCAGGCCCAAGGCCTATCTAGTCCAGCATCCTGTTTCACACCAGATGCTTTGGGAAGCCCCACATCCAGGAGATGAGGGCATGCCCCCTCTCTTGCTGTTGCTCCCCTGCAACTGGTATTCAGAGGCTTCTTGCCTCTGGGGCTGGAGGTGGCCTATAGCCATGGATTTGTCCAAGCCCCTTTTAAAGCCATCCAAGCTAGTGGCCATCACCACATCCCTTGGCACAGAATTCTATAGATGAATTATGCGCGGTGTGAAAAAGGACTTCCTTTAGCTGGTCCTGAATTTCCTGGCCTTTAGTTTCATGGGATGGCCCCTGGTTCTAGTGTGGTGAGAGAGGGAGAAAAATGTCTCTCTGTCCACTCTCTCTACTCCATGCATAATTTTATACACCTCTATCATGTCTGCCCTTCGTCGCCTCTTTACCAAACTAAAAATCATGAAATGATCAGGCCAGAATAATAGAAATTTGGGGGTGGGGGCACCAAAGGACACACTGCGGTACTTATGTATTCTTCTTTTTATCTTCACACATTAAAGGGCTAGAAATTATTGTAAAAAGAAACCTGAAAGCCAAGCAAGATGACCTGGGCTATTCTGTCCTATGGAGCTCAATAGAAGCTGCTGAAAAGCAAATCCACCCCTTATGTCTAAGTCTTGCCCTGGGTGAACTGAACCCAGGAATTGGCTTTTTACCTATGATGCATTAGTCATCAACTAAAAGTTTCCATTATATTTTACTCAGATCAATAATATATCTGATGATTACCAACAATACTGAAAGCAACTATACTGCAACTTCATTTATGACAAAATCAAGCCAATCTATAATGTGTGATTTTCCCCAACAACTGGCACTCTGTAGGTTTTAAGAATAATAGGTCCTAAAATAAAGGATCAACAGCATGCAGCACCCTCTACTGGTACAGCACGTGTTATTCTACAAATGACTGGCAGCGGCGGGGGGGGGGGGCAAACGGGGGACGCGCAGAGTATAAAGTAAGCCAGGCAAATTCTTAGCCATCATCCCAGGAGGTACTAGGACAGACTCCATTGCACAATTTATGAGTTTTCGTCACGTCACCCAGCTGCAATATTTCACTGGGAAAAGGTTTACTCTGGCAAGCTAGCTCTATAATCTGACTTGTCCAACCCACTGGAGAGCCTTCACCTTAGCTTGTTATAATGTATTTCCATCAGCTTGGTTGGAGGGGAGATATAAAAAGACACCCAAGTGTTTCTGTGGATCAGACAAAGTTGGAGGAGGAGGTCTGTCATCATGGAGGATGACAGCTACTAGTTGGAGGGCTAAAGGCCACCTCCAGCCTCAAAGGCAGGATGCCTCTGAGTACCAGTTGCAGGGGAGTAATGGCAAGAAAGAGGGCACGCCCTCAACTCCTGCCTGTGGCTTCCAGCGGCATCTGGTGGGCCACTGTGTGAAACAGGATGCTGGACTAGATGGGCTTCCTTGGGCCTGATCCAGCAGGGCTGTTCTTATTGACCATAGTTCAGGCAGCACCTGCTTTGCAGGCAGAAGGTCTCAGTTTCAATCCCTGGAAGCATCTCCAGGCAGGGCCAGGAAAGATTCCTGCCTGAAACCTTGGAGGGTCACTGCCAATCCAATAGACAATATTGAGCTAGATGAACCAAGCGGCTGACTCAGTATAAGGCAGCTTCCTATGTTGCTAGTGATTTAGAATTATTCTAACTGTAGCCTACACAAGCTTCTGCTATAATAAATGTGCTAGTCTTTAAGGTGCCACAAGACTCCTTTTTCGTTTTTTTAAGCATTTAAATGGGACTATTGACCTTTATGTACTGGAGTTTGACATGCTTCTGGATGAAAGATAATGTTCTCCATTTCTGTGCAATATTGTATATATTCAGCAATAATATCAAGACTGAAAACAAACTGGAAAATGAAAAACATTTTGTGTATATTTATTGTTAATATCAGATACTTGTATAATTATTTATAACCTCATATAACCATTGTTACTGTTTCCCATCCAGCTTCAGGCTCCAAACCTAAACATCCCAAACTCAGGAGGAATTACTTCTGCATAAACACACTCAGGATTCTGGTGTTAGCAGTGCACAGTAAGTGAGCCTAGGATGGTAGCCTATGCATGTTTACTCAGAAGTGAGTTCCACTGAGTTTAATGAGGCTTACTGAGTTTAATGAGGCTTACTAATGAGGCTTACTAAGTGTGCATAGCCTGACTTGATAGTTTGGTGGAATTGGGCTGTTACATGTGAGGTTCTACCCTTGCTTTATAAGTTACAAGAAGCAGAACGTACCAGAATTAGTGTGTGTTGATTATTCAGTAGATCTGTCAAAATGGGAGTGTTTCAAAGACCACTAAAGAGCTTGAGTATCCACAGGAAACAAGCTTTTTAAAAGGGAAGGTTGACAGCAGACTTACCCTGGAAGCACTACAGTATAAGATTCAGGAAGGTCTATCAATGGCTACTCAGTCTATCAAAGCCAACTAGTCTAGGTGGCTATAGGCCACCTCCAGGCCCAAGGGCAAGATGCCTCTCAATACTAGTTGCAGGGGAGCAATAGCACAAGAGAGGGCAAGCTCTTACCTCTTGCCTGTGGGCTCCCCAGAGGCATCTGGTGGGCCACTGTGTGAAACAGGATGTTGGACTAGATAGGCCTTGGGCCTGATCCAGCAGGGCTGTTATTATGTTCTTAAGGTAATGTAATGCCAGCTAGGGATGTGCATGAATGGCTTAGGCACAGTGTTCCCTCTCACAGGGATTCCCAGATGTGGTTAACTACAACTCCCATAATGCCCAGCCACAATGGCTTTTGCTTGGGGATTGTGGGAGTTGTAGTCCACAACGTCTGGAAATCTCTATTAGAGGGAACACTGCTTGGACAGCCACCGACCTGGCGGGGAGTGGCTGTGCACAGCTGTGGTGCTGTTCCCTATAGCCTCCACATAGCATCAGCCGGCGCTGTGGGGAACAGCTCCACAGCTGCATGTGGCCTTTTGGAGAATGGGCAGCACTGCCAGAAAAGCAGCAGATAATTTATTTTATTTTATTTATTTGATTTCTATACCACCCTTCCAAAAATGGCTCAGGGCAGTTTACATTGATGCAAAACTAAAATCAATCAACTATTAAAATAAAAAAATGTAAAAACAATATAAAACCACTATTAAAACAATTAAAACGGTTTTTAAAACCCTGGAAGGCCAAGCCAAACAGATAGGTTTTAGGGGCTCTCCTGAAGGCCAATAATGAATTCAGATTACGGATTTCTGCCGGGAGCGCATTCCACAGCCCAAGAGCAGCTAGAGAAGGCCTGCCTCTGAGTCGCCACCAGACACACTAGTGATAGCTGGAGATGGACCTCTCCAGATGACCTTAACGTGTGGTGGGGAAAGTGCAGAAGAAGGCACTCTCTAAGATAACTCAGACCTAAGCCGTGCAAGGCTTTAAAGGTAATAATCTTTTATTTTGTATTTTGCCTGGAAATGTATCAGCAGCCAATGCAACTGTTCCAAAACAGGCATAATATGGTCTCTTCAGGTTGCCCCAGAGACCAATCTGGCTGCCGTATTTTGAACTAACTGAAGTTTCCGAATTACGTACGTACTACATGCCCCACATAGAGTGCATTGCAGTAGTCAAGCCTGGAGGTTACCAGCTGATGCACCACTGTCTTGAGGTCGTCCTCTTCAAGGAATGGATGTAGCTGTCGAATCAGCTGAAGCTGATAGAAAGCACTCCTGGACATAGCCTCCACCTGAGATACCAGGGTGAGGACTGGGTCCAGGAGTACTCCCAAGCTGCATACCTGCTCCTTCTGAGGGAGTGCAACCACATCCAGCACAGGAAGGTCTAACTCATTTCTCAGATTCTGAGTCCCTACAGTGAGCACCTCCAACTTGCTTGGATTCAGTTTCAATTTGTTACCCCTCATCCAGCCCATTACTGCCTGTAGGCAGGGATTTAGGGAATGAATGTCATTTCCTGATGATGAAGATGTTAAGGAGCTGCTTACCTGCTTATTAAGGGAACCACTCTCTGCACTGCTGAACTGGTTTGAATGCCGGCACCCAAGCTGGTTCAGTGCTTCCCAGAGGCACCACCAAACCGGCGGGTGCACATCCCTAATAGCAGCCCAGCCCAATACACAGAATCAAAAAGACATGTTATGAACAAAACCCACGAAGAAACTGACCTCTTCATCAGAGTCATCCATAAACACCGAATGCTTGACAAAGGTTTTTTGTTGTGCTTTCTTGGGAAATATAAGTCCATATCTGCAGAAAGAAAATGAAAATTGACTTTGTGTTCTAAAGACTTCGTAAAGGTCTTCCAACTTATTTAAACATGAAACGTGAGGAAGAATAAAAGAGAGCTTTGCCAACAGCTTTGGGAACAAGGGGACCTGGACGAGAGGCAGGAAATCAAAAGACATCGTACAGAACAAACTGCAGGATTGTCCAAAGAGTTGCTTAGTTATGTTTCAGAATATTTAACTATATACTATTTTCCAGCAATAAAGGTCATCACTTAAGTGGTTTACCTATGAAAAAACATGAAAAGGTGTCTCCTTGTCCCAAGGGCCTCACAGTCTGAAAAGAAACACAAGGAAACACAATAGAGCCAGTGTGGTGTAGTGGTTAGAGTGCTGGACTAGGACCGGGGAGACCCGAGTTCAAATCCCCATTCAGCCATAAAACTAGCTGGGTGACTCTGGGCCAGTCACTTCTCTCTCAGTCTAACCTACTTCAGAGGGTGGTTGTGAAAGAGAGACTCAAGTATGTAGTACACCGCTCTGGGCACCTTAGAGGAAGAGCGGGATATAAATGTAATAATAATAATAATAAAATAATAATAAGGAAGACATAGCAACAGCCGCTGGGAGAGATGCTCTGACGGACCGAATAAGGACCATTGCTCTCCCTGGTTAAATACAAAAGAACTGCTTCAAAGAGGTGCCTCTTTATCCATTTAGCAGAGGTTACAGCAAACAGATATGCTCAATCATGCCAGCAAGCTCATTTCGGTCTGGTCACTCTCCAACCAACCGGTACATTAACTCATGCTGCCATTCAATTAAGGACATCTTAGCCCACCACTTAGGAGACCTAGCTCATGCCCTCTTGTTTTTCTTAGAAGCCAGGTCAAAACATATGCTGTCCAGGCATTAGCCCCAAACTTCAGGTGACTCCTGAGTGCAAGCATGAAGTGGTTAAGGGCATGATACTGTGAATCTTTATTTTATATTGTGAATTTATCTATTTTATTAATGCTTTAAGCTGCCCTGTGCAGTAGTGCACTGGAAGGGTGTGGTATAAATATTTATTATTATTAAGAAGAAGAAAAAGAAGAAGAAGAAGGCAGAGAACCTTCCAGGGATAGCTTCAGATAGCTTACTTATGTTTTATTAATACTGTAAGCCACCCCAAGCGGTAGTGAACTGAAGGGGCGGAGTATAAACATTATTATCATTATTATTTTTTTATTATAGCTTGTGAGGCATCTGGGGACAGGGAGCCATCTTATTTATTTTTAGCTATGTAGACCGCTTTTGAAACTTTTGTGGGGCAAGTATATAAATATTTGTCATATTAATATTCTTAATAACAACAACAATTGGGGGAAACCCTCCAGGGATATCTTCTGCCAAAAGCCCTGTGCATTTATTTATTTACCTCCATCCTCTTCATATACCGCCTGACACACGCCCCTCTAGGCAACGCACCCACACAGTGTTCCCTCTCACAGGGTTTCCCAGCGGTTGCTGACTACAACTCCCAGAATCCCCAGCTGCAACGGCCACTGACTGGGGGATTCTGGGAGTCATAGTCCATAACTTCTGGGAATCCCTGTGAGGAGATATACTGGTTCAGACCTAGCTGTTCCAGGTGCTCTTCCACGGCCTACCCATACCCTGCATTTGAGAGGGATGGGCGGACTGGGCCCAGGCCCACTTGGGCAACAACAGACAGAGGCGCCCGTGCAGCGCTATTGCTGGGCGGGGGGCGCTGCCTAAGCAGGGACTTGGCTTCTGCCTGAGGCGCTGACAGGGAAGTAAGAAGCCTGCCTAGCGGCGGCGGCAGCAAACCCCTGACCTGGGTGCAGCACTGCGCACGCAGCTGCGCGTTACGTCTGAACAGGGCTTGGGCAACGCGGGGCTCGCCAGGAGCGGCTGGAGGAGACGGCAGAGGCTCTGCCTGCAAGCCCCGCTCCGCGTCCCCCGCCTTGGGGTCCGCAGCAACAGCAGCGACGCCACCCCTTCCCCAGCGGAAAGGCCTACGGCGGTGGCGGCAGCTGCTGCTTTGGCCTCAGCCCCCGACCCGTTACCCCGCCACGCCCCCTTCCCCCTCGGCCCCCCATGGAGGGCTGGCGGCTCCCCTCAGCGCACTCACTGCTTGCTCGGAGCCGCCATCTTCGTTGCGTGCATCGTGACGAAGAGGAGGGGCGGGGCGCGCTGCGTAGTCCTGGCTGCTTCCGCTCCGGCTGCTGAAAACTACGACTCCCGTAATGCCCAGCCGCGAGGTGCCCGCCTGGGCATGCTGGGAGTTGTGGTTCTTTCGCGAGCCCAGCAGGCGGTCTGTCCTCGGGAGCGTCCCTTCTCCAGAGAGAGAGCTGTGCATTATAGCTCCGACCAGGGCAGGTGGGCGAGCCGGCCCCCTTGGCTCGCCAGCTGCGGACGGGACTGCAACTCCCGCCGCCCCCAGCTGCCACTGATGGCTGCCGGGGAAGATCGGAGTTGTGATTCAGTCACCCGCTGGAGAACCCAGGCGGCTCCTGGTGCCCGCGTGACCCTGTTTTCCCATTCAGGTGCATGGGGGGGGGGGATAGGGACATGTGGGCAGGTATGGGTCGCCTGCCCCTGTGTTGTAGCCTGAAGATCCCTGGTGCTAACTGGGTAGAGAGGCACCTTTTTATTGAGCAGGAGAGCAACTGGCCATATCCAGCCCCAGCACAGCATCCCTCCGGGGGCTGTTGCTGGGGTCTGTCTTTTTTCTTTTTTAGATTGTGGGGGAGCCCTTTTTAGAGGTTTATTTTTTAGATTGTGAGCCTTTTTGGGGGCAGGGGGCGTTTTATTTATTTCTAGGTAAATCAAACTTTTGTTGAAAAGTGGTATATAAATATCCGTCGTCGTCTTCAGTCAAAGCACCCACAAGAGCCGACCCTTTTCCAGAGGCAGCTCTTTCTCCCTTCGTGTTTTCAGTCAGCATAAGCTTTTACTCAGTGGCTCGATTCAATCCACCTCCATTCTAGAAGAGGCAACCACACCTCCTCACCTCAAGGGCTGGGGGGGGGGGCATCTACCTGCCTGCCCTCCCCCCACTGGAGCCACCAATGTGGGTTGCAAAGCACTCCCTTTGCAAAGAAGTGGCACACTTAACATGCTCAAGGTCACTTTGCCCTTCGGCCCTAAGAACATAAGAACAGCCCTGCTGGATCAGGCCCAAGGCCCATCTAGTCCAGCATCCTGTTTCGCACAGTGGCCCACCAGATGCCAATTGGGAGCCTACAGTCAGGAGTTGAGGGCATGCCCTCTCACCTGCCATTACTCCCCTGCAACTGGTACTCAGAGGCACTCTGCCCTTGAGGCAGGAGGTGGCCTACAGCCCTCCGACTAGTAGCCATTGATAGACCTCTGCTCCATGAACTCATCCAAACCCCTCTTCAAGCCATCCAGGTTGTTGGCTGTCACCACATCCTGTGGCAGAGAGTTCCACAAGTGGATCACGCGTTGTGTGAAAAAGTACTTCCGTTTGTTGGTCCTAGACCTTCTGGCAATCAATTTCATGGAGTGACCCCTGGTTCTAGTGTTGTGTGAGAAGGAAAAGAATCTCTCTCTCTCCACTTTCTCCACACCATGCATGATTTTATAGACCTCTATCATGTCTCCCCGCAGTCGTCTTTTTTTCTAAACTAAAAAGCCCCAGGTGTTGTAGTCTTGCCTCATAGGAAAGGTGCTCTAGTCCCCTGATCATCTTGGTTGCCCTTTTCTGTACCGTCTCCAGCTCAACAATGTCCTTTTTAAGATGTGGTGACCAGAACTGTACGCAGTACTCCAAGTGTGGTTGCACCATAGTTTTGTATAAGGGCATTAAAATGTTAGCCGTTTTATTTTCAATCCCCTTCCTAATGATCCCTAGCATGGAATTTGCCTTTTTCACAGCTGCCGCACATTGAGTCGACACTTTCAACGAGCTGTCAACCACAACCCCAAGATCCCTCTCCTGGTCCGTCACCGACAGCTCGGATCCCATCAGCATATACTTGAAGTTGGGGTTTTTCGTCCCAATGTGCATCACTTTACACTTGCTAACATTGAACTGCATTTGCCATTTTGTCGCCCACTCCCCCAGGTTGGAGAGATCCTTTTGGAGCTGCTCACAATCCGTTTGAGATTTCACTACCCGGAAGAGTTTGGTATCATCTGAAAATTGGGCCATGTCGCTGCTTACCCCTGCTTCTAGATCATTTATGAATACATTAAAAAGCACCGGTCCCAGTACAGATCCCTGGGGGACCCCACTTCTTACTTCCCTCCATTGTGAAAACTCTCTATTTATACCCACCCTCTGTTTCCTGTCTTTCAACCAGTTAGCAATCCACACATGTACTTGTCCCTTTATCCCATGACAGCTAAGTTTCCTCAGGAGCCTTTGATGAGGAACTTTGTCAAAAGCTTTTTGGAAGTCCAGGTAGACTATGTCAACTGGATCACCTTGATCCACACACTTGTTGACACTCTCAAAGAAGTCCAAAAGGTTGGTGAGGCAAGATTTACCTTTGCGGAAGCCATGCTGGCTCACTCCGAGCAGGGCCTGTTCTTCTAGGTGCTTTACAATTTTATCCTTGAGGATGCATTCCATCAATTTGCCTAGAACGGATGTTAGGCTAACTGGCCTGTAATTTCCCGGATCTCCCCTGGATCCCTTTTTGAAAATCGGTGTTACATTTGCCACTCTCCAGTCCTCTGGTACAGAGCCCGATTTCAGGGATAAGTTAAATATTTTAGCAAGAAGGTCGGCAATTTCACATTTGAGTTCTTTGAGGACTCTTGGATTGATGCCATCCGGCCCTGGTGATTTGTTAGCTTTCAGTTTTTCCAGACAGTTTAGAACATCATCTAAGGCACACTTTTTTTCTCCAGCAAGAAAATAAGGTGTGCTGTCAAGTCAATTTCAACTCCTGGCGCCAGCAGAGCCCTGTGGTTCCGCAAATCCTCCAGTCGAGGCAAAACAGTTGCCTGCTGGTTTGGGCACTGCCCCACAAAAGGGTCAGGATTGCGCTGTGGGGCTTGATCCAAATGTCCATTCACACAATGGCTGGCTGCTGCAAGCTTCAGCCTTCACGTGATGGACACACACATATCAACCAGCCCTAGAATTCCGACAGAACAGGATTGTCGGGTAGAGTTGCCATGCCCCCCGAAATTCTGGGTTTCACCCGGATTTTAAGCATCTCACCCAGATTGCTTAACCTAACCATATTTGCCCAGATTTCAACTTTCTTTCTTTCTTTTTTTAAGCTAAGCTCCAGCCCTTGTAGAAGCAGAGTTCTGGAGCAAAACGTGCAGCCACTCTTCTGTTCAAAAATTATTTTCAAGCTATTTACATAATATGCAAATTAGGCACCTGGATTCAGAAAGCCAGAATAGGGCAACCCTATCTGCCTGGGTGATGACAGCACCTCCAACCTCATTTTTAAGTGGCAGACGATTAGATCTCGGGAGCATACGCAGCTCCTAACCTAGGGTGGGAGGCTTCTCCTAGCCTTCTCTTGACCATGTGAACTCCTCTAGTGAGTGCACAAACAAGCAAGGATTTTTTGAACTCATTTGGATTTGTTTGGAGGTGCACTGATTATTATTATTATTATTATTATTATTATTATTATTATTATTATTATTATTTATTCGATTTCTATACCACCCTTCCAAAAATGGCTCAGGGAGGTTTACACAGAGAAATAATAAATAAATAAATAGGATGGATGACAATTTCTGAACCACCAACCCATATAATCCCTCGCCAAACACTAGGGTTCCGTGATGGCATAACCTCGCAGTTGGCAAGGCATTAAAGTCTATGAGAAACAGGGGGCTAGGGGAACTGCGACCGTAAAAAGACCTAAAGATAAAGGGAAAAATACCCCCCCCAAATGCTAAATAATCACCAAATAAATCCTATAATATCACCAAGAGTCACCAAAGAGGATGAGATAGGACTTCTGGAAAAAATTTTAACCCCCCCAAATCACTCGAAGACATTTTAAATTGGCAAGGGACAGCAAGGTCACCAAGAGGAATGACCAGATTGAACCTCTGAACCCCCCCCCCAAATTGCTGGAACTCCCCCCCAAAAAATCACTTTAAAAACCTCGCCGACTGTAGATACTCGGGTCATGATTGGAAAGACCTATCACAATTTCCTATTCGCAAATACTCAAAACTGCGGTTGGTAAAACCATGGTTGGCAAGGGATGACTGTACGTTTCAGTACCTTTTTAAGATGCCCCGTATACAAGCGTCTCATTCTCTGTCTTTCATTAGGAAAAAATATATACCCTTGCCGAAGTGCTCGCAAGAAAACTGTGGGTTAATGAGGACCTGTCAGTTTCAGTGTCTTTCTAAAGACACTGTTCCCGGGAATATCGCTGCAAAGTACTCGAAATGTCTCCCTCTTTCTCCCCCTCCAGATCTTCACTTGTCACTGCCGAAGCAGCCATCAGATCATCAGGGAGATCGCAAATTGTAATAACACCGTAATCCATTCATCAGAGAAAGTTAAAAGCAACCTGGGCTCGCAAAAATGACAAAATATTTGGTAGATAGGCCATTGTTTTTTGTCAGCTCAAGAACGGGGAAAAGTTTTAATTTCCCCAAATTTTATTAAAAAGAGATGCTGCTCAGAGATAAATTATTGCAGAGATGGAATCTTGCACCAAGACACTGAAGCTAGTTGTCATCTCAAGGGCTGCCCAATAGGAATGTCCTTTGTTGCCTTCCAATGGGCATGTGGGTGCTCTTCCTCTTGGGGGGGGCTGAAATGCTGAGTCCTCCATCATGTCAAGCTGCTAATGACTTCTCCAAAGCCACTTCAGGAGGAGAAGCTTTGTCAAAGAGGTCGCTTAATTCTGAAGTGCTTCTCCGAGCTGTTCTTTTGCATCACGTTTGAACCGTATACGCTCCGTCCAGGCACAAGTCTCTTCGAATCCCCTCCTTTCTCTTGATAGATTCAGATGGAAATCGGGAACAATCCAAATATTCCTGGCCCGGTCCACACAGCCATTCAAATCTGATTTTGATGTGGGTTACCATCATTAGTGTGATCGCCTGTGAACCCACGCCAAGGTGGTTTATGGCCCAAGATGAACTGGAGATTCCCACCTTGGCTTGGGTTCACACAATCGTACTAATCACATCAAAACCAGATTTGAATGGCTGTGTGGACCAGGCTTCTGTATTCCTCCTTTTGCATCAAAACATCTCCCTTGAGCATTTTAGAAGACACCTCCCAGCTTGAACAAGAAGTGTCATTTCAACTAAAAAAAAACTTTAAAAAAACCCACACGCACATGTACACAAACAGCAGCTATGAATAACGAAAGAATAAATAAAACGTAACTCGCTTTGCTGTAGATATTGACCACCATTAAGTAAGAGAGAAGCTTCGTTTCGTGTTTGCTAAAATATCCGAGGACCGGACCAGTGGAGGCAAGCTGGACTGCAGAAGGGAAGAGGACAAGGCTTTCATACCCTGGCTATGCTGAAGTTTCTTAGCAAGCTCTATTAAGGCTAGACAGGTGAGCGTCCAGTTGTAAAGATATTCCATGGGAGCCGAGCCAAATTTCCACACATCTCTTCTCTGTGCACCTAAAACATTTTTTTAAAAGCACAACATGCTAATTACCTGACTCAGCTCCCATCCATCTATCTCATTTGGCCCAATACAGCAAAGACGGCAGGTATGTTGTCTCCCCATTCAAATCCCCACAAAAGGGAATCAAAGATGCGTGCCTAGTTCTACTTCAGAGGATAACCAGGATGTGCACTCCTTGAACACCTGTGGAGGAGCTTTCCTGGTTTCCCCTTTTGATTTTTCATAGGAAGAGAGGAGGCTGCTTTATACTGAGTCAGACCCTTGGTCCCTCTAGCTCAGTGTTGCCAACACTGATTGGCAGCAGCTCTTCGAGATTTCAGGCAGGAGTCGTTCCCCGCCCTGATTGGAGAAGCTGTCAAGGAGTAAACCTGGGACCTTCTGCATGCAAAGCAGATGCTCTCCCACTGAGCCAGAGTCTCATCCCTTAAGGGGAACATTTTAAAGCACTTGCATGTAGTCACCCATCCAAATGCAAACCAAGGCTTAGCAAAATGACCAACCATGCTCAGTACCGCAAGGCCAGCTCTCCTCCCCAAATCTTCTCAGCTGCTGTGGGAAGACATCCCGTGTGGGTTATCATCCCGAGCTCGCTCCAGAGAGGCAGGACTATGTAAATAAGCTACCAAGCCCATAAAAGTCTCGGGAGGATAGCCCTTCTCAGTTTAGTTAGTCCTGCTAGTGCTCCAGAGTAGACAGAGAACAAGCCTTTTCACAATTATTATTATTATTATTATTTCTTGTTTACACAGTCAGACAGGTGTTATTGACTGGTTTGTTTTATCCAGACATCGAGTCCTTCCCAAGGACCTGGGATGGCTGAATCTTATTGTCAATGTTGTTGCTGTTGTTATAGATATCATCGCAGAATATAGATATCGTTATAGATATCGTCGCAGAATATAGGCTGTTCCCAGTAAAGCTGCTTTTTGTAATTGGCTGATGGTGATTTCTGTGGCCCCTATGGTGTTGAGGTGCTCTTCAAGGTCTTTTGGAACTGCACCCAGGGCGCCAGTGACCACTGGGATTATTATTATTATTATTATTATTATTATTATTATTATTATTATCATTATCATTATCATTATCATTATTGGAAAGAAAGAGAGAGATTTACCTCGGAGGCATCTGTACAGAACTTCTGGTTGAGTCTGCACATACGCAGCAGTTGGGTCAAAGTAGCAAATGTTTTCAATCAGGTCTCCATCAAGTTTCTGCAGGGCAGAAAAGGAAGGAAGGAAGGACAATGAGAAAATTAGAGGCTTTTTGTATGGGATAACTTCGGCAGAATGAGGATGATACACCAAAAACCAGAGGAGAAATGGCCATGTCTAAAGGGCTAAAAGATTCAATGCAGTTTCTTAATCTTCTGAGTTCATTCAACAGCTGGGTAGGGCAGAGCCCTCCTTCCCATCCGGAGCCTCACACACGATCACGTCTCTCATCTCCAGCCTTGTTTGTCATTCACACACCACCACAAAACAGGAGGGCATACACACCTCCCGGAAGTGGGTAGGAGTGGAGGTATGTCCTACCCCAGGCATCCCCAAACTGCGGCCCTCCAGATGTTGCTGAACTACAACTCCCAGCATCCCTAGACACAATTTTTTGTGGCTGGGTATGCTGGAAGTTGTAGTTCAGCAACATCTGGAGTGCCGGAGTTTGGGGATGCCTGTCCTACCCCATTTCTGATTGTGCGAATGAGCCTGAGCGAGTTGGACCAAAGGTCTGACTCAGCTAGGGTTGCCATATTCTGGATCTCCAAATCCAGGTACCTAATTTGCAGATTATGTAAATTGGCTTGAAAATCGTTTTTGAGCAGAATAGTGGCTGCACATTTTGCTCTATAACTCTACTGGGCTGGAATTTTGTTTTTAGTTTTTAGTTTTTAAATGAAAACTGAAATCCAGGCGAATCTGGGTGGGCTAAGCCATCTAGGTGAGATGTTAAAATCCGGGTGAAAGAAACATTGGTAGACTTACTGTGAAGGGTTCTTTTTCTGGGTATGGGGAGGGCATCCTAACGTGATGGGTTATCAAGCCCTGCGTGCTCCGAGACAGGACCAATCAAAATTCAGGTCGATCATATGTATCCAGACAGCTGTCACTCATCCCCAGTTCCAGGACTGTTGAGCACAGAAAATACAGAGAAGGAGAGAAAAAATAGTCCACAAGGGATGTGGTTGTACAGTAAACAGTGACAGCAAAGAACTAAGCAACCCTGGGAGTCGCCCCACCTCCCTGCATATCCATTGTAAACATTTGCGGGTGGGCCGGATGCCCTCCCCATACCCAGAAAAAGAACCCTTCACGGTAAGTCTACCAATGTTTCTTTTTCCTTGGTATGGGGAGGGCATCCTAACGTGACGGGATGTACCAAAGCAATCCCAAGGGCGGGAGCGAATGATTAGACAACCTGTTGCAATACCGTCCTTCCTATTGCTGCTTGAGCAGCGTGAAAAGACGGAATCTTGTAATGCCTAATGAAGGGAGACACTGATGCCCAAGTTGCCGCCTTGCAAATTTCTTCCAAGGGGGCACGAGCTGAAAAGGCCGCAGAAGTGCTGGCACTGCGAGTGGAATGGGCAGAAATGTCACAAGGAACAGGTAGGTGAAGAGACTCATAAGCCAACGATATGGCAGCTCTGATCCATCAACCCATGGAAACCTTGTACACCTTGGTCCCTAGGGAAGATGGCTGAAAGGAAACAAAAAGGGAATCCGTCTTTCTAAAGATTTTGGATCTTTTAATATACAATCTAAGTGCCCTTCGCACATACAGAGTATGCCAAGCACGCTCCTTAGGGTGAGCAGGACTAGGACAGAAGGAGGGCAATACTAAATATTGGCTCCTATGAAAGATGGAATTAACCTTGGGTAAGAAGGTGGGATCCAACTTCAAAAACAACACACTCCTTTTGAAAAATGCATAGCTCATCGCGCACAGAGAGGGCAGCTAGTTCAGAAACCCTTCGTGCCGAGGTGATGGCCACAAAGAACAATACTTTAAAGGACAAAATTCTCAAGGGAGCTGAATGAAGAGGCTCGAACGAAGCCTTAGTAAGAGCATTTAAAACTAAATTCAAATCCCAGGAGGTAAACCTATGTACAGGAGGCAGAGCCAAGTTGCTCGCTCCCCTTAGAAAACGTCTAATATGAGGTGCAAGGAAGATGAACCAGGCACCGCTAAATCCAGGACTGAGGACAAGGCTGAAGTTTGCCTCCCCAATGTGCTGGGATGCAGACCTTTCTCAAGACCTGCTTGAAGGAACCCCAGGCCCTCTGCAACCCCCGCCAAGGATGGAACAGTCCTGCTTCCACCCCCAGGAACAAAAGGCTGACCAGGTAACCTGATAAATGCGCAAAGTGGACGGCCTTCTTGACGCTATGATAGTGTCTTGCACCTGGCGGGAATATCCCTTGGAATCTAGGGTAATGCGCTCAACCTCCATGCGTGAAGGCATAGCCAGACCAGATCTGGATGACCTAGAGGTCCTTGTGACAGTAGATCTCTCCTTAGGGGGGAGAGGCCACGGTGGTTGGATTGAGAGACTCAGGAGGTCGGAAAACCAGGGTCTTCGCAGCCAATAAGGAGCTATCAAAACGACTTCTGCTTCTTCTAATAGGAACTTTCTTAGGAAGGAACTCAGGATTGGAGTTGGGGGAAAGGCATAAAGTAATCCCCACGGCCAGGGAGACGTGAGAGCATCCACTTCTTCCGCGTGAGGAGTTAGATATCTTGCGAAAAACCTTGGTAGTTTGGCATTTTCCTGTGACGCAAAGAGGTCCAGCTGTGGACGACCCCACCTGTGGACAATTTCCTTGAAGACTTCTGGATGCAGAGCCCACTCTGCTGGATCCACCGTGTGGCGGCTCAGCCAATCCGCTTGTAGATTCTCCGTGCCGCTCAGATGTTCCGCCGTCACGGAGTGTAGGTGAATTTCTGCCCATGCAAATAGTAAGTCGGGTTCCCGCATGAGGGGCCTTGATCTTGTGCCACCCTGGTGATTTACGTGAGCTTTTGCGGTCACATTGTCTGTCCTTATCAGAACATGTCTCCCTATCAACAGATCACGGAACTGCAGAAGAGCTAATCGAATTGCCTCCAACTCTAGCCAGTTGATATTCTCCAAATCCTTCTGAACCCACAACCCCTGCGCATGATGTGCCAGGCAGTGGGCCCCCCAACCAGAGAGGCTGGCGTCCGTCATCACCACGATCCTCTGGGGAGTTTCCAGAAGTATTCCCTTTCCTATTGCCGGCGACAGTCACCAAAGGAGAGAATTCCTGACCTTCCATGGTAAGCGAAGTTTTATCTGGTTGTTTGCCATAATGGCTTCCTAATAAGGAAGCAAGAACCATTGAAGTGGTCTCGAATGCCACCTGGCCCAGGGCGTGCATTCTAGGCAGGCGATCACTGAGCCCATGAGTTGAGCCAGAGACATGAGGAAACCCCGTTTCCTGGACAGCCATGGCCTGATGTTTGAGGCAATCTTCTCTTGTCGGTCCGTTGGGAGAGAAAATGTGCCCGATCTCGTGTCGAAAACGACTCCCAGATGCTGGAGTACACAAGATGGGTTTAGGTGGCTCTGGTACAGTTGATGACAAACCCGTGATCCTCTAGTATCTCCCGCAAGCTTATGTAAGCTATCACCGCCACCATGAGTTTGGTGAATACCCGAGGAGATGAGGACAACCCGAAGGGTAGAGCCCTGTACTGGAATTGTCTCTGATCGTAAGCAAACCTCAGGTATTGGCGAGAGGCAGGATGAATCGGTACATGCAAGTACGCCTCTGAAAGGTCTATCGAGGACAAGTAATTGCCCGGGTGTACGGCTGCCTTTATTGTCCTTAAAGACTCCATTCGAAACGTGCATTTTCGCACAAACTGATTCAATCTTTTCAAATCCAGAATCGCGTGCCAGGAGTCGTCCTTTTTTGGCACCAAAAAGAGAAGAGAAAATGAATCGTTGGCACTCACCTGAATGGTCATTTTCCTCAGAAGTATGGATGGCATCCGAAAGGCATGATGGGTTGCTACGACCTCCTGCTCCGAGACAGGGCCAATCAGAGAGCTTTTCCTCCTGTAGCAGGAGGGAGGGGCAATCCCCTCAGGCTTCAGTCAATTGCTAGCTCTCTGATGCTCCGGCTAGAGAAAACAGTATCAAAGGAAAAACCAAACAGGATGGAACAACAAGTAACTTGAGAACTTTAGAAGAAAAAGAGCTGAGAAATCTCTTTGTGGAAAAACCCCACCCATGGGAATGAGACAGACAACGCAAAGGAATAGAGCCTCCCCACACCTATATAGGTAACAGAGAGGTGGATAAGATGGAAAGCAAACAGAAGCAGACACGAATGGTCGGGCGGGTCAGATGCCATCCATACTTCTGAGGAGAATGACCATTCAAGTGAGTGCCAACGATTCATTCTCCCTCAGAAGAGGATGGCATCCGAAAGGCATGATGGGACATACCATAGCTGCTAGAGACAGAGGGTGGGAACCGTGAGTATGGGGCTAGGTTGGAACCACCCGTTGGAGAACCCGTCTGCTGAAGGAGGCATCGGCAGAGGCCCAGTCATGGATCTTATAAAATTTTGTGAAAGTGGAAAGGGAAGTCCACGTGGCCGCTCTGCAGATGTCAGCCAGAGGGGCCATGGTCGCCAGGGCTGCAGAGGATGCGGAACTGCGTGTGGAATGGGCGGTAATGCCATCCGGCTCCGCCACCTTGGCTGATGCGTAAGCCAAGCAGATACACTGGCAGATCCAGCGCGCCAGCGTGGAGGATGACACCTTTTTTCCCAGGGAACAGTCCCTGAAGGAGACAAACAGGGATTCGGAGACCCGAAAAACCTTGGTACGGCGCAGGTAAATTCTGAGCGCTCTCCTGACGTCGAGCATATGCCATTCCTTCTCTTTAGGGGTCGAAGGTTTGGGGCAAAAGGAAGGTAAGACCAGTTCCTGGGACCTATGGAAAATGGAATTGACCTTGGGAAGGTAGGTGGGGTCAGTGCGCAGCACCACATAATCGGAGTATACTAAGCATAGCTCTTTTCTGGCCGATAGTGCCCCTAGATCCAACACCCGCCGGGCGGAGGTGATGGCTACCAGGAAAATAACCTTGAGGGTGAGCAGCCGCAAGGGAACGGAGCGCAAAGGCTCAAAGGGGGGCTTGACCAATGCCCGGAGGACCAGACTGAGGTCCCAAGTGGGAAAACGATGGATGGGGGGGGGCCTGAGAACCGCCGCCCCCTTGAGGAACCTCTTGAAATGAGGGTGTGCCGATAAGGGAGGCGCTCCCGGCACCTGGAGGGTACTGGAGATGGAGAACATCTGCCGCTTGAGAGTGGCAGGCATAAGCCCTTTGTCCAGGCTGGCCTGGAGGAACCCCAGAACTTGGCCGACTGAGGCTGACCTGGAGCTGGACCCCACAGAAGCACACCAAGCAGAAAACGCCCGCCAGGTGGACTGGTACACCCTTAGAGTAGAAGGGCGTTTGGAGGCAAGAATAGTCTCCTGGATGGCCGGAGAATACCCGCAGGCCACTAGCGTGCCCCGCTCAATCTCCATGCGTGGAGGTTCAGCCACCGAGGATCTGGATGGAACAATGGCCCCTGGCGTAACAGCTGTGGATGACAACCCAGGGGCATCGGGGGAACCAGCGACAGGGAGACCAAGTCTGAAAACCAAGGGATGCGAGGCCACCGCGGGGCTACTAAGACTACTTCCGCCCGATGTTGTCGGACCAGCTGACTGTTTGTGGGAGTATGGCTGGCGGCGGAAACGCGTAAAGCATGCCGGTTGGCCACGGAGTCAGTAGAGCATCCGTTCCCTCGGCCCCTGGCGCTGGATATCTGGAAAAGAACCTGGGCGCCTTGGTGTTTCCTGGTGTGGCGAACAGATCCACCAGGGGAGTCCCGAACGTCTCCGTGACGGAGCGGAACACCTGGTCGTCCAGGACCCACTCTGCCTGGTCCAGTTGAGTTCGGCTGAGCCAGTCCGCCACCGTGTTGGATGCTCCGCTGACGTGTGCTGCCTCTAAGGACTTTAGGTTCTTTTCTGCCCAGTGCAGAAGCCGCAAGGCTTCGTGCATCAGCGGCCATGCCCGCGTTCCCCCCTGCCTGTTGACATGAGCTTTGGCCGTTTCGTTGTCGGTTCTCACTAGCACGTGGGAACCGCGAACCAGGGGGAGAAAATGGAGCAAGGCGTACCGAATGGCCTGGAGTTCCAGCCAGTTTATAGACTGTATCCGATCGGACGGAGACCACAGGCCCTGTGTCACCTGGCCTAGACAATGCCCTCCCCACCCCTGGAGGCTGGCGTCTGTTGTTACCAGAATGCGGTGCACCGGCAGGAAGGATACACCCTTGGCCAGGGCCGGCGACAGCCACCAGTCCATTGATTTCCTGACCCAAGGGGTTAGATGAACCCTCAGCCGGGACTGAGAGGACACTAGATCCTGAAGTGGTAGGAGCAACCATTGGAGCGGGCGTGGATGGAGGCGGGCCCAGGGGACTATGCCTATTGTCGAGACCATCATCCCCTGCAGCTGACTTAGGGATAGCACATCCAGCTGGCTGCGTGAGTGGACTTTCTGACACAACGCAGACAACCTTTGTCGTCTCTCCAGGGAAAGGCATGCCGTGCCCTTTACGGAGTCTATGACAGCCCCGAGGTGCAGGATTTGGTTTCGGGGGGAAAGGGAACTTTTCTGACGGTTCACGAGGAACCCGTGTGTCTGAAGGACCACTAAGGTCTCTTCCACGTCCCTCAATGCCTTCTGGTAAGATGGGGATCTGATCAACAGATCGTCGAGATAGGGATATAAGTGAACCCCCTTGACCCTCAAGTGCGCCACGAGTGCCACCATGATCTTGGTGAACACGCGTGGTGCAGTTGAGAGGCTGAAGGGGAGGGCCCGGTATTGGAAGTGTGCTCCTGCATACGTAAACCGGAGAAACCTCCTGTCCTGAGGGTGAATGGGGACGTGGAGGTAAGCCTCCTTTAGGTCCACTGAGGACAGGAAGTCGCCCCCTTGGAGCGCTAGCAGGATGGAGCAAAGGGTTTCCATCCGGAAACGCCTCGTGCGAAGGAACCGGTTCACGTACTTCAGGTCAAGTATGGCTCTCCACTCTCCATTCCTTTTTGGCACCAGAAAAAGAATGGAGTAAACGCCACACCCAACCTCCTGTGGAGGAACCGGTTCTATCGCCTTGATGTCTGACAGATGGCGTATAGCGGAGAGCATCAGCGCGTGCTTGCTCTGCTTGCTGGAGCGCGGGGACACCAGAAAGCAGTCGAGGGGCTGGCAGAGGAAATCCAGGCTGTAGCCCTGGGCCACAGTCTGTAACACCCAGGCATCCGAGCAAGTCATTGCCCAGGTCTGGGCGAAAAACTGAAGTCTGCCTCCCACCTGAGAGTCCTGGCAATCATCATTGTGCCGCAGGGCGCTTGAATCCAGGTCTCTGATTCTGAGCGGGCTGACGCGGCCTTGCAATGTCCCGAAAGGAACCTTGTGACTTTCTCCAGGAGGAGAACTTGTCCTGTCTGTCCTGGCAGGGGCGAAAGGAAGACCGGAAACCCCTGTAGAAGGAAGGAGCGGAAGAGAAATGTTTACGTTCCTGGCGCTGCCCCGATGAGGGCATCGCCTTTTTCTTGTCCTTGCCCCCGACCAACACAGGGTCCAGAATCTCCCCAAACAATTTGCCCCCCTTAAACACTGACGTGGCCAGATTAGACTTGGATTTCTGATCAACCCGCCAATGTTTAAGCCACAAGTGGCGCTTAACCGTCACATCTGAAGCCATTGCTCTAGCTGAGAGCTGTGCGGCATCTAGAGAACTATCAGCCATGAAGGCCGAGGCCTTATACAGCTTATTGAGGCCCTGCCTTAGGGCCAACAGCTCAGGGGGCACCAGTGGCAGGAGTTCCTTAATCCACAGCACTGAGGCCCGTGCAAAGATGGAATTTGCCATGGACGCCCTCATAGACAAAGCGGAAGCCTCGTGGGACCTGTGCAGGGCAGCGAAACACTTCTTATCGTTGTGATTGCGCAAAACTTCGTCCCCATCCCTTGGCAATACAGCGCCAGTAACTAGAGCTGCTACTTCAGCATCCACCGGGGGAACTTGAAGTTTATCCATCACTACCTTAGTGGTTGTGTAAAAGCGCTTAACCCCTGGGGGGAGGCCCTTACATTCAGTGGGATGATCCCATTCTGAGTGTATCAAGTCCAAAAAGAGTTGGGGGCATGGCACCACCACCTCGGGGGCCTGCAGAGATGGAAGAACATCCTGCGACGGATACACCACACACCCCAATTTCAAGGTTTTGCGGGCCTTATGCAAGAGCACCGGAAAATCAGGAGTGGAGAACAGGCGGTATGGGGCATGCGAAGTGGGAGCAGGCTCCTCTTCATTACCAGACAGCTCGCCCTCCTCTCTATCTGAATCCGAGCCCTCTGACGGAACCCCCCCTTCTGAGGGAGGAATCGAGGGTTGATGGCCCCGTGACACCAGTTGGGGAGCCTGGGGCAAAGCGCCACGCGGAGGGCATGGGCTCAAAGTCGGGGGGCCCAAGTCATAGGGGGCAGCTGCCATGTGGGGAGGACCTGGCAAAACGATCCCCTGAGGGCTCAAAATGGTGGGCGCGGCAGACGTTCCACTTTCCCGCCTATTCAAGATGGCGGCCGTAGCGGGCTGCACGGGAAGCTGTCCCGCCAGGGCGGGAAGCAGCCTTCCGAACTCCTCCGAGACAACCCTCCATAGTAGAGCAGCGAAACTGGGAGGTATGTCCTCCTCGGGCGCTTCTGCGCCAAGAGACCGCAGCCGAGGAACGCGGCCGCTTTGTGGGTGGTTCCGCGCCCGAGGGGCAGGGAGTCTCCACAACCGAGGGCCCCGTAACCGAAGGACAGGGTGGAGGGGTGGTGGCAGAAAGGACTTGCGTGTCAGAGGCGCACGGTCCCTTCCGAGCGGCGTGGGAAGCTTAGGAACGCTGCCCTTGGTCGCTCGTGGCGTCGCTGGCCGTTTGCCCTTCACCGCCTTCTTTATCTTCTTTCTTTTCTGTGGATGAGAGACGGGCGCGGGAGCTGTAGCTGCAGCCCACTCATCCCTGCAGACTGCCGTGGCCACGGAGTCCTCTGAGAGGGAGGGAGAAACCCCCCTCTCAGGCTGCGCGAGATCGGACGCCATTGCCGTCCTGGATCCCCAGCCGCTGCGGGAGAGAGCCGCGAGTGGGTAGCGCCAGTGAGAAAAGCCTCCTGACTGGGACAGCCAAGGAGGAGATACCAAGCCTAGGAAACGTGAAACCCTCTGACTGGTTCAGCTCAGTAGGTTGAATAAGGTTTAGTAGAAGCTTAGTAAATAGCCCTCCTGATCGAAAGGCACCCAGGAGGGGAGAGAAAGAGTAGAAAGGACTAGCCAGAGCACTAAATACGACCCTGCCGGAGCGAGACAGGGTGAAGCCTGAAGCCTGAGGGGATTGTCCCTCCCTCCTGCTACAGGAGGAAAAGCTCTCTGATTGGCCCTGTCTCAGAGCAGGAGGTCGTAGCAACCCATCATGCCTTTCAGATGCCATCCTCTTCTGAGGGAGAAGACACCTGCACATAATTCCGTCAACGGAACCAGTTCTATCGCTTGGATGTCTAATAAGTGTTGGATGCTTTGGTCCATCAACAGTCTCTTGGACCTCACCTTGGAGACAGTTGTTAAGAAAAGAAAATTGGGAGGAGTTGCCACAAGGTCTATAACATAGCTGTGCTTTACTGTTCTCAACACCCATTGATCCGTGATGCTGTGCACCCAGGCTTCTGCGAATTCCAGAAGCCTGCCCCCCACCGATATCGCGTCATTGCTTACAGTTTTGTGCGTTGACATAACCTCCAGCACGTGCTCTTCCCGATCCTCTGCCTGTTATTCCAGGGGTGACACCAGTTAGCCCTGAAGGAAGATCCACGATAATCTCTTCCTTGGTAGCTGTCTCTAAACCCTGTATTGGCAGGTCTATTTAAAGTTCTGAAGGAACGAAAGGAATTCTGGAAGGTTTTATTTCCCCTGAAATTCCTCCTTGAATCACCACGCCCAACCAGCATGGTTTTCTTTTGTCCTTTGTGTCCACTAAAATAGGATCCAAGGATTCACCAAATAACTTCCCCAGAAAGGGAGTAGACGCCAAGGTGACCTTGGACTTGGCATCTGCCCTCCAATTTTTCAACCACAAACCTCTGCGGATTGCCACACCTGCTGCCATGGCCCGAGAGGCGTGCTGTATGCAGTCCAAACCAGAGTCCGCCATAAGGGCAGACGCTCTGGCCAACTTATTCAAACCCTGGCGGAGATTTAAATTCCCTTGTGGTACCAGCTTAACAAGCTCCTTAGTCCACAAAATGGAGACTCTAGCGAAAATAGAATTAGTGACAGCTACTTATGACAGTTGCAGATGCCTCATGAGCCTTACGTAGCAGATGATCCGCTTTCTCTTCCTCTGGTGTCTTAAGAAGGTCATCTCCCTCCTTGTTCACCAGAGCCCCAGTGACCAGCTGGGCCACAGGTCCATCCACCACAGGAACTGTCAAAAGAGCCATTATATCAGGAGGTAAGGCATACAATTTTTTGGGAAGGATATGGTAGGTTTAGTGGCCCCCGGCACACCCCACTGCAAACATAACATCTTTTAAAAATGGTGGAAAAGGTACAGTGGCTGCTGAAATAGAGGTTGATGGAAAACCTTCCTGATCCAAGCCAGCAGCTGAAGGTGTGCCAGTCTCCTGAGACACATCCTTGATGGCCCTTTTGGCTTGAAAGGGAGTAGCAGCCAAGGTGACCTTGGATTTGGCATCTACCCGTCAATTTTTATTTTTAATTAATTAATTATTTATTTTTAACCATAACCCTCTGCGCAGTGCCACCCCGGCTGCCATGGCACGAGAGGCGTGCTGTATGCAGTCCAGACCTGAGTCTGCCATAAGGGCAGAAGCTCTGGCCAATTTATTTAAACCCTGGCGGGGTTTAAGATTTTCTGGAGGTATCAGCTTAATAAGCTCTTTAGTCCACAGAATGGAGGCTCTATTGTAGCTGCTTTTTTGGGCGGCGGGGCGGGCAAAACAGGAGCCTCCTGGCTCACAGTTGCTCCTTCTCCATTAACATTAGCCGAAAAGGTCAAGCTCGCTGTCCAACTGAGGGAACAATCGCGGCTTCTGTGAAGGGGCCCTCTGGAAGGGAACCCTTCAACATATCCCCCATATAATCAGGCTCCATATTGCGAATAAGAGAGACCTCAACAGAGGAAATCTCAAATTATTAAAATAAAAAAGGAGAAAGGCTGTGAAATTTTTCCTCACAGCAATACTCAAGCTCTGTCTGTGGAACGAGACAGGACTGGAACTGGGGATGAGTGACAGCTGTCTGGATACATATGATCGACCTGAATTTTGATTGGTCCTGTCTCGGAGCATGCAGAGCTTGATAACCCGTCACGTTAGGATGCCCTCCCCATACCAAGGAAAAACCTGGAATTTCAGAGGGCATGGTAACTCAACACAAGGCTGCTTCCTACGTTCCTCTTGGATTGGTGTTTACAAGTGGGACAGAGAAGGCTCTTTCAAAACACACAACCTATCCGTGGGGATCATCATATCATACTTCACATTACACATTGGCACACCTGGGTCTTCCTTCCTATCCACCTCTGCAGCTTGAACCAGAGAGATGCTTCCCTGCTCCCCACCCCTTCCTCCCACCCCACTGGCCTTTCAGTTATCCTTGCCCACTATTCCCTGGCTAGATCCTCCCTTCAGGATATTAAACCTTTCTTTGCCTGCATACGTGCTTTTTTTTTCTTTTTTTTTAAGTTTCTGACCTGAATGCAGTAATTCCAGTTTTCAATCTCCTCCGTACCAGCCCACTGCGGGTACAAGATCAGCAGCACGGCCTTCAGGATGCTATGCACCAGGATCGGGGGGTGTTGGAAGCACCGGATTTCGCCAAAGGAGAACCAGGGGTCGAGGCTGCAGATACAGTTCTGCAGGTCCTGCAGCATGAACCGGTAGAAGAGGACCCCTCCACGCCGCCAGTCCCCGACATACTCCGCCTCTGGAATCACAAGCCAAGATTGCGGGGAGCTGCTCAGGTGGAAACGTGCCGGGTGAAGCCGAGGTGCACCTAGGTAATGTCGGAGCCTGGACCTCAGGGCCTTTGGAGCCCTACACCCCCATCCCGCAAGTTAAGCATCATCCCCCTACACACACAGACACACACATCAGAACACGTGCAGTGGGGCAGAGCCACCACTGGGTGAACAGGTTGAAATAAACCGGGCCGCCACCAATCAGGGGTCGCGAGCATCTAACATCAGACGCAGGGTACGTTATTTTGGTCCAAATGGCATCGCACGGCAAGGTTTGGAACCAAAACTGGCCCACGCTGTGTTTGCAGCACAGCCGGAGTGACTCTCCCTGCCTTGAAGGCAGGGAGAGCCACTCCTGGTCTCTCCGCCAATGCAGCGGGGCCGATCAATCTTAGGAACAACATAGGAAGCTGCCATATACTGAGTCAGACCATTGGTCTATCTAGCTCAGTATTGTCTTCACAGACTGGCAGCGGCCTCTTCAGGGTTGCAGGCAGGATTCTCTCTCAGCCCTATCTTGGAGAAACCAGGGAGGGAACTTGAAACCTAGATGCTCTTCCCAGAGCGGCTTCATCCCCTGAGGACAATATCTTGCAGTGCTCACACATTAAGTCTCCCATTCAAAATGCAGCCAGGGCAGACCCTGCTTAGCTATGGGTACAAGTCAGGCTGGCTACCACCAGGCCAGCTCTCCTCTCCTCCATCTTCCTCTCAAACGGGGCCGCGTGGGCTGACCTCCCTTCCAAATGGGGCCACGTGGCCCCGTTTGGGAAGGAGACCATGCCCCAACGTCTGACATCAGACTCGGGGGCATGGATAGCCAGCTCCCCGCGTCTGACATCAGATGTGGGGGGTGGGGCCAGGGGGCCGCAGTGGCAGCCACACACGGGCCGCCGCCAGCCTCCCTACGCCCTTCTTGAAATGAAGAAACATTTCAACACACCACTTAAGACTTTCCCCACTCCCCACTCTGTCTCTCAAGCACCCAGCGTAGGTCACAGTCACAATTGGCCACCCGGCACAGTGAGGCACCATGACCACACCACCAAGAAGAGACTAAAGAGAATTTGGGGGCCCCCAGGGGGTGTGGGGTAAGAGTGCTTCTGCTCCCAGGGGGTGTGGAGGCCCTGAACTTCGGCCCCAATGTCCAGGGGTAAGAGCGCCTCTAAGTGAAGCCTTGGAGGCTACTGCGACTCCAGACACAGCCACACACACAGCTTTTCTTGGGAGATGCTGAGGAAAAGAGAAGCCCCAGAGAAGCCCCAGAAACCCCCCCTTGAGAACTGACCCTGGAATGGAGAATAGGCAGGAGTGAGGTTGGGTCATCTGGCTGCTCTGAGGCACCTGAGCATCTGTACCCGATGCAGTATTGCAGTTCATCTTATTTTAAACTAACTTTATGTACCTGGCGTTGCTCGGGTTTATGGTGCGGGTTTCGCTTGGTTATTGCATCCATAGGTTTTGTGGATATACCTGTTGTATATCCACCTGTCTGTCTGTGCCACTTGAATCTAGGTTTAAGGCAGGTGACCAACATTAGTGTGATTGTGTGAACCCACACCAAGATGCTTGATGGCGATGAATCTGAGATACCTGCCTTGGTTGGCACAATCACATTAATGCTGGTGACCCACATTAAACCTAGGCTTGAACGACTGTGTGGACAATCCTGCTGTCTGAAAACTATGTTGCAAAGCTTAGGATCTGGGATCAGTCCCAGAACCAGGTTTGGATTCGGTAGTCAAAGAGGTTTCGAGCACGTGCAGAGTGCGTTTTTCTTCACCGTGGTCTGTCTCTATACATCTGAGGCTAGCAGGCAACGTTGCCAGTTCTCAGGGGACAGATTTCCCTAGTAGTCTCTCCACCTCTCTTTCTGAAATTAACTTGCAGCAGATCTTGCTACTAGTGGCCCCACCACCCACTTGGTGGCCATCCCTAAGGCTGCCTTCTTTTAATCTCCTTGGGGAAGCAGCACCCATCTGTACCTGTTTGACTTCAGGTACTAAAAATAAATGGCCCTCTAAGAGGCCCAATACCCAGGACGTAGTAGGGGTCCAGGTCTCCCGAATCCTCTTTCAGGATCTCGCAAGTGGCGGCCTGAACCATCTTCAGCATCTTCTGCAGGTCCTTGTGCTCACAAGATGGCAGCTTCTGGCGGTCTCCAAGGCTGAGGTCAAACACCGCGATGGCCTGGCCCGCGACATCCCTCAGAGGAATGGCGATGTGGTGCTCTTCATACACCCAGGCAGCCACCACCTCGGCACAGTCGATGCACTTGAACAAGTAATCTCTAAGAGAAAGCAGAGGGGCACAGAGGGCCAGAGATGATCAGAGGAGAGCTGGGCTTGGGGTAGCAAGCGTGACTTATCCCCTTAGCTAAGCAGGGTCCACCCTGGTTGCATTTGAATGGGAGACTAGAAGTGTGAGCACTGAAAGAGATTCCCCTTAAGGGATAATGGAGCTGCTCTGGGAAGAGCAGAATGTTCCAAGTCCCCTCCCTGGCAGCATCTCCAAGATAGGGCTGAGAGACATTCCTACCTGCAAACTTGGGGAAGCCGCTGCCAGTCTGTGAAGACAATACTGAGCTAGATAGACCAATGGTCTGATTCAATATATGGCAGCTTTCTATGTGAGTATAGTAAGATATTCCCCTCCGGGGATGGAGCTGCTCTGGGAAGAGCATCTAGGTTCCAAGTTCCCTGCCTGGCAGCATCTCCAAGACAGGGCTGAGAGAGACTCCTGCCTGCAACCTTGGAGAAGCCGCTGCCAGTCTGGGTAGACAATCTTGAGCTAGATGGACCAAGGGTCTGACTCTGTATATGGCAGCTTCCTGTGTTGTTCCTCCGGTTTGGCTTGCTTCCGCATCGTTGGCTAGAGGAAGCTGCTTCGAACAGATAAGCCCGTGGAGGTTTGGGAGGGAAGGAAATTAAGATGTGATAAAGAATGGAGCAGCAACACCAAGTCCTTCAGGGAGCGAGTGTGTCCAGTCCACCACTGAATGGTGCCTTCAATCCACCATTTGGTTCCTGCAAAGGGACTCGGAGTCAACTCCACACTGACTAAGCAGAACAACATCTGGAAATAAATTCCATCCAATGAACCGCTTTGGAACAGCAGCTATGATCCAGCAAGGGCAGCCTACTCACGAGAGCAGAACTTCCTCGTAGCTCGTCATGAAAGGGGATAAAGTCCCTATCAAACAGCCACTTGACTCTCCAGGGTTACAGGCAGGCGGCCTTTCCTGGCCCTGCCTGGAGATGCTGCCGGGGCCCCTCCAAATGCCAAGGAGCCTCTCTGCCACGGAGCAACAGCCCCAACCTCAAAGCAGTGGTCTGCTTTGCACAGGAAGCTGCTTCCTACCGAGTCTGACCACTGGTACATCTTTCTTAGTCCTGCCTACACTGACTGCCAGCAGCTCTCCAGGGTTTGAGACAAGTCTTGCTACCGGAGCAAAGAGGCACCTTTTTACAGTGGCGGTTCTTTTTTATTTCTCAGCCTGAGCCATTTTTGGAAGGGCAGTATAGAAACCAACTAAATAAAGGAATCAAATAAAATCAATCAATTTAGCAGGGGAAGAGCACCCGGCCTGATCCACCTCCAGCACAGCATCCCTCCAGTCACTGTTGCTGGAGTCTATCTTCGGTTTCTTTTTTTAGATTGTGAGCCCTTTGGAGTCAGGGAGCCATTTTTTAAAATGTATGTATATTTATGTAAACTGCTTTGGGAACTTTTGTTGAAAGCAGGGGCGGAGCCATCCTTGAGCAGACGGGTTCAAAGAACCTGGGCCACTGCTCCTCAGGGGCCACGCCTGGCAACCCAGACACACACAACGTGTCTGACATTAGACGCTTTGGGTGTGATTTAGCTCCCAAACAGGGCTGCATAACCCCGTTTGGGAGGTAAATCGGCCTGAGCGACTCTCCATAGCGAAATTTTCCCTGGATCTGATGTCAGACCCAGGGGGCGGGGTTAGGGGTGGTGGCAAAACCTGGGCCACCACTGGCCCCACTCCACTCTGGTTGAAAGACAAAGACAAAGGAAAGATTGTGTTGACTCCTGGCGCCCACAGAGCCCTGTGGTTGTCTTTGGTAGAATACAGGAGGCGTTTCCCATTGCCTCCTCCCACACAGTATAAGATGATGCCTTTCAGCACCTTCCTATATTGCTGCTGTCCGATATCAGCGGCTTATTGCAGTATATAAATATTTGTCGTCATCGTCACTACCTGGAGATGCTGCCAGGGGTGACGCTGGCGCCTCCTGCATTCACCACTGAGCCATGTCCCCCTGCCCTGTGCCACCAAGCCCACCTGAAGATGTTCTCTTTCCTGCTGAACACCGGACCAGGAGGCACGTGAACGTCCACCTGCCCTTTCAGATCGGACGTCATGACCGTGCGCAAGGTGTAATCATGCATCTTGAAAAGAGAAAGGGGGAGAGGGCTGTAGGCACAGTCTGCAAGGAGAACAGCTCAGCCAGAGACACATCCGGGGCTGGAGGGAGAAGCATACGTTTCTTTGAGAGGGAACAAAACAAAGTTAGGCAGGCTGATGGTGCCACTGGTGGCTTAAGGTAGGATCCACAACCTGATTATTCTTACTCCAGAGCAGGGGGGGTCTGACTGGGGCCCTCCTGCAGAGGTTAGCCTACAGCTCCCATCATCCCTGGCTACTGGCCACTGTGGCTAAGGCCAGGGTTCCATCTAATGATGTTGTCTACAACTCCCAGAATCCCCAGCTGCAATGGCTTTAACTTGGGGATTCTAGGATTTGTAGTCCACAACATCTGGGAATCCCTGTTAGAGGGAACACTGGCTGAGGCTGATGGGAGCTGGAGTCCAACTACAGATGGAGGACCACAGCTGGATCCTCCAGAGATGTCCCAAAGTGGGATGCAAATTATACCCGTTAAGGGTTCCCCCCCCCCAAGCTCAGGTTAATTACAAGTTATAGTAAAGTGCTGCTGAGTCATGTCATGCGATTACATTTAGAGGAGATTTCAGCTTTCACCCAGAATCATTTCCCCCAAGTGTTGTTCAGAACTAGAATGAAATTGATTTCATGTTGAACCTATGAGGAATATAGGTGCACCACACTGGCATGGGGAACAGAAGTGAAAACTAGCAGTCCGCCTAGTGGAAACAAACATTCTCTTTCAATCTTGCCCCAAACACTGTGGATTAAAAGGAGGCCTGGAAAACTTAAGGAGAGGAGAGCCGGTCTTGTGGGAGCAAGCGTGACTTGTCCCCTTAGCTAAGTAGGGTCTGCCCTGGTTGCATATGAATGGGAGACGAGAAGTGTGAGCACTGGAAGATATTCCCCTCAGGGGATGAAGCCACTCTGGGAAGAGCAGAAGGTTTCAAGTTCCCTCCCTGGCAGCATCTCCAAGATAGGGCAGAGAGAGACTCATGCCTGCAACCTTGGAGAAGCCGCTGCCAGTCTGTGAAGACAATACTCAGCTAGATAGACCAAGGGTCTGACTCAGTATATGGCAGCTCCCTATTTTCCTGGTTGCATATGAATGGGAGGCTAAATGTGTTAAGACTGTAAGATATTCTCCTTAAGGGATGGAGCTGCTCTGGGAATAGCAGAAGGTTTCAAGTTCCCTCCCTGGCTTCTCCAAGATAGGGCTGAGAGAGATTCCTGCCTGCAACCTTAGAGAAGCTGCTTCCTGTCTGTTTGGGGATGACAGAGGCTAAACAATCAGAACATAGGAAGCTAACAATAAATAAATACAATAAATCCTGCACTAGATGGACCGATGGTCCGACTCGGTATACCATTGGTCCATCTAGCTCAGGATTTGTTTTATTTAATGTATTTAATTAATTTTATATTTAGCTCAGGATTGTCTACCCAGACTGGCAGCGGCTCCTCCAAGGTTACAGGCCGGAGTCTCTCCCAGCCCTAGTTGGGTGATGCTGCCAGGGAGGGAACTTGGAACCTTCTGCATGCCAGCAGCACACACATGTCCTTCCCAGAGCGGCCCCAGGAATATCTTACGGTGCACTGCTCACACATGCGGTCTACCATCCAAATCCAAACCAGGGTGGACCCAGCTTAGCAGAGGGGTCAATTCATGCTTGCTGCGAGACCAGCTCTCCTGGTCTTGTGGTAGGCAGCCTGACTTGTTCCCTCAGCTAAGCGGGTTGCATGTGAATGGGAGACTTGATGTGTGAGCACTGGAAGAGATTCCCCACAGGGGATGGAGCCGCTCTGGGAAGATCATCTAGGTTCCAAGTTCCCTCCCTGGCAGCATCTCCAAGAGAGGGCTGAGAGAGACTCTTGCCTGCAACCTTGGAGAAGCTGCTGCCAGTCTGGGAAGACGATACTGAGCTAGATAGACCTATGGTATGACTCAGAATATGGCAGCTTCCTATGTTCCTGAACTCTTTAACAGACTGACAATGTGATCAGAAGAAAGTCCTACAGCAACGTATATATATGCAGGACAGGACTACAAGCGCTCTTGGTTTCATTGAGCTGAACGTTCACTGGAATTGGGGCATGACAGTAAAGTCCCTCCTACAAAAGTCAAGGGTACGATTCCTGAACGCAATATGCTATACTCTTGTAGGCCAAACGTTGGCTGCTATAGCTTTACCAGTTGTGCAGCTGAGGGGATTTCAGAAGGTGCAGCTTATCGTGCTGCAGTGGATGGAAAGGTGCAGCTACTAAAAGGTGCAGGTACTTTAACTGCCAGATGGTCAGTATTTTATCTGGGTTAAAGGAGGACCCTGGGGTGAGAGAAGCAGGGCCTTGCTTCCACAGAAGCCCTTGAAGCAGAGCCTGCCTTCCAAAGAGGTAAGTAATGCACCAACACCATCTGCTGACAGGTCGAGTGCACAACATGGAGCATGCGCCTCCCCTTTGCATTTCGTTGAAGATGCTTCTCACTGATTGGTTTTTTCTTTGACCTCAATTGGGGGGTCTCAAGAGAGGCGTGCTGCAGCGCTGCTGAAGAAGCCTGAATGGGAACCGACCATAGATTGCAATGCAGAGAGGAGCAAGGACAGGCACAACGGAGTTCTCTTGCCAGAGTACATGTTCTCATATGCGGAGGTACAGTGTTTTAAAGGAAAGGAAGCCAGTGAACTCAGGAACTGAATGACATGAAGGTCAAAGGAAAGCTTCCTCAGCCACCGATTCATTGGGTGGCCCTGGGCACTGTTTCTCTGCCTCTGTTCCCTGGTCTGGTGGTGGCAAGCATGACTTGTCCCCTTAGCTAAGCAGGGTCCACCCTGGTTGCATTTGAAGGGGAGACTTGATGCGTGAGCACTGGAAGAGATTCCCCTGGGGTGATAATGGAGCCACTCTGGGAAGAGCAGAAGGTTCCAAGTTCCCTCCCTGGCAGCATCTCCAAGATAGGGCTGAGAGAGAGACTCCTGCCTGCAGCCTTGGAGAAGCCACTGCCAGTCTGTGAAGACAATACTGTGCTAGATAGACCGATGGTCTGACTCAGTATATGGCAGCTTCCTAAGTTCTTATGTTCCCCCCACCTGCAAACGGAGCATTGGTTTCACTTACCGTGAAGGCTTCTTCTGGTTGCTGGGGCCAGGGACATCTCATGGGTTATCCTCTCTCAAGAGCTCCAGGCAGGACAGAAAGTAAATAGTTAAAAAACTAAGCCACACCCACTAGAGCCTGAGGGGGATAACCCCACCCAGTTCTTTCGGGCCGAAACATAAGAGAACAAAGGCAATACAAAACAGTAGAAAACAGCAGGTCAGAATAAACAGGTTTAAACATTCCAGAATAACAGAGTGTAGCAACCAACTGTAGAAACTAAATGTCAGTCTCCACCATTTCAACAAAAGTAGACCAGAGCGCAAAACCACAACTGGGCGGGCCGAGATGTCCCTGGCCCCAGCAACCAGAAGAAGCCTTCACGGTAAGTGAAACCAATGCTCCGTTCTCGGTTGCTGAGGCCAGGGACATCTCATGGGACATACCACAGCTGTCCAACTCGGGTGGGAGCACTCTGGTCTACTAGCGAGGAAGAACTTGTTGCAAGATCCATCTGCCAAGGGCTGCCCGGGCAGACGTGAAATCCTCAATCTTGTAAAGTTTGGTGAAAGTGGAAGGCGATGCCCAGGTGGCCGCCTTGCAGATCTCTTCAACCGGTGCATTAGTGTAAAACACCACTGACGCTGCTGCTGCTCTAGTAGAATGTGCAAAGAGATGCGTTGGTGGCCTCAACTTCTGAACCTCGTAGGCCATCGATATACACGCTATAATCCATGTTGCAATCGTGGTCGAGGAATCTGGGACCCCCATGGAATGCAAACAGAGCGTCCGACAATCTGAATGAGGCTGAGCGTCTAATATAGACCTTAAGACACCGCTTAACGTCCAACTTGTGCCATTTCCACTCCATAGGATGGACGGATTTGGGGCAGAATGAAGGTAGGAACCCATCTTGCGATGGGTGGAAGGGGGACACCACCTTTGGCCTCATGAAGGGGTCTGGAATGAGCCTGACGGCCTCTTTCTGAAATATACAATGTGACTTGTTTTACAGACAGCACCTGCAGCGCCGAGATGAGCCTTGCTGAAGTGATGGCCACCAAAAAGGCCAATTTAAACTATAAGATCGTGATCAGAATAGCTGCCAAAGGCTCCAAGGAGTGAGCTTGCAATTGCCTTGAGGACAGTATGTAGTTCCCAAGAGGGTAACGTATACACTGTTGGAGGTGACATCAGCGAGGCACCTCAAAGAAACTACGCTGGTGAGGATGTGACTGAGACATTTTGTCTTTTTCTGCTGAGAGCAACTCCACCAACGGCAACGCCTGCCGTTGCAGGGTATTCGGACATAGTCCCTTCTTGAACCCTTCTTGTAAGAAGAGCAGGAGATGATATAACTTAGCCGTGCCCTTCGGAACGGAGTTGCGAGACATCCAGCGAAGGAGTGCTCCCAATGTATATTGATAAATTCTCTCTGTCGATGGACTTTAAGACGCCAGCATAGTGCTGAGAACTCCCTCCAAGTAGCCATGTTGGCTCAGGACTCGGCACTCAGTTTCCAAACGATGAGCCGAAACCAACATGGATCCGGGTGTAAAACTGGACCCTGATGGAGCAGGTCCGGGGTCTGAGGCAACTCCCAAGGTGGCTCCACCGCCAGATGGAGGAGCTCTGGAAACCAGGGTCTCCTGGGCCAGAATGGTGCCACTAAGAGTACTCTTGCTCGAAGACACATCCATTGCAGGACTCTGGCCAACAGAGGTGTCAGAGGATACCTATAAAGGAGAGCGTCTGGCCATGGACTGGATAGGGCATCCACTGCCATCGCCTCCCTGCATGGACATCTAGGCATAAACACTGGGGATTGTGCATTCTTCGGAGTCATGAAGAGGTCTACCTCGGGCATGCCCATCTTCACTGTTATCTGGGTGAAAACTGATGGATTTAGAGCCCATTCCCCCCAGTTGGATGTCAGCCCAGCTTAACCAGTCTGAAACCAGGTTCAGCTCTCCCTTGACATGGTGTGCCATCAGGGAAGGAAGGTTGCTCTCTGCCCAAGACAGCAGAAGGACAGCCTCCTGGTGAGATGACCTGGACCCCCATTGCTTGTTTACATATGCCTTTGCAATTGTATTGTCGGTCTTTACAAATACGTTGGTGCCTTGGATGATCTCCTGGAATGCTAGTAGCGCTAGGCAAATTGCACGGAGTTCCCTCCAATTTATGTTGTGAGAACGCTCCTCCGTGTTCCATAGCCGCTGCGCCGACTGGTTGAGGCAGTGGGCTCCCCAGCCCCTGTCAACTTGGGTCTGTTGTTATGATGAACATCTGTGGGTCCAAGAAGGTCTTTTCCCAATTCAGGTTGTTGGAGTTGATCCACCAGCGGAGAGAGTGACGCAGGTCTGGTGGCAACTTCATAAGCAGTCTACACTTCCTTACGATTGCCTTCTGGTGGGGTAGGAGAAACCACTGGAGGTCGTGCAGATGAAGTCAAGCCCACGGAACTGAGTCTGGTGCGGCCACCATCAAGCTCGGCAGTCTTGACAAGGAAGCCAGAGGAACTCTTGGATTTGCTAGGACCAGGTGAACCTCTGTCTGGATAGTCTGTAACCTGTCCGGTGGAAGCAAGAGGCGGTCCACTAAGGTAACTATGATTACCCACAAATGGCGCAGCCTGTGGCATGGCGTCAATTGACTCTTTTCTCCATTTATGATGAAACCATGGTTCGAGTGTTGCGATAGTTAAGGACCAAGTCCCGTTCTGCCTCTGGGAGAGATCTCGCTTGCAGCAACAATTGACTATATATGCAAACAGACGAATCCCTTTCTGACAGAGTTGCGCCACCAGTGGTGCCAACAACTTTGTGGAGACATGAGGGGCTGCTGTATTGAAAATGGCTCCCAGCATATCTAAACCGAAGGTACTGCCTGCTTTCCGGGTGTATAGGAAGATGCAGGTAGGCCTCCCTTAAATCTATGGATGCGAGCACATCCAGATGAAAGAGTGCCTCTGAAACTGCTCTTAGAGTTTCCATCTGGAAATGAGTTCTGCGGACCCATCTGTTCAAAAAAATTTAAGTCTAAAACAGCTCTCCTTGAGCCGTCGTCCCTTTTTGGGATGGTAAATAGGATAGAGGTGTTTTGTTTTGCTGTTTTGGTTTGTTTGTTTTGTTTTAACTCCCTCTCCCTCCTGTGCCAGAGGCACTGGCTCCACTGCCCTGATGTCCAGGAGGAGTTGGATCGCCTAGACTATCGGCAAATGCTTTGAGAATGCTTTTGACCTTAGAGTGGGGATAAAGCAGCAGGGGGAGAGGAGTGAAACTCTATCCTGTAGCTGTGATGGATCAGCTGCAGAACCCAATTGTCTGAGGTTGAATCTTCCCAGGCTGGGGCGAGGTGAGACAAATGCCCTCCAAGCCTGAAATGCTTCAAGTCATTGTAGTGGCTTTTGCTGCTTTGACTGAGCAGCTTGCTGTTTGTAGGTACCAAACCCTCTAAAGGGTGCTCTCTGAGGATTCCAAGATCCCCTCTGGAATTTTGTATCTCTGTCCTGGCCCCTGAAGGGCTGGAAGCTATGAAAGGACCGATTGTATTGGAAGGGCCTTTTAAAAGGCTGTTTATCAGTCTTTTTATTGGTTGAAGGCATCGTCTTTCACTTATCAGATGATTCTACAAGAATGACTTGTAGGGCAGACTCACCAAAAAGCTTCTTGCTGTCGTAAGAGACGGTAGCGAAGTTTAGCCTAGAGATAGAACCAACCTGTCCAATTTTGAGCCACAAGTGGCGTCTGCCAACAAATGATGAAACCGCCTCTTGCGCTGAGAATCTAATCGTATCAAGAGTGGCATCGGCTATAAGGGCCTGCGCCTTCTGGATCTTGAATAGTTGCTGTCACATCTTAACTGGGTCCCCTGAAGGATCACTCAGAAGATTGACCACCAATAATAAGGAGTCACGGGCTGCCCTGGATGCTGCCGCTGTTGCACAGACCACCAGGGACATGTTCTCATGACACGATTAAATGACAGCTAGACCTTCTGGTCAGCTATGTCTTTTAGAGAAAACTCACCCTCTCGAGATACCAAGGAATCTGACACCAATTGCGAAATTGGGGCATCCGCATTTGGTGTCCTCAACATATCTGTAGTGGTTTGCTGAAAAGAATAAAGTTGTTAGCCATGCACACAGCCTTGCAGCTGGAAGCTGGTGTCAACCATTCCTGTTTGACTACATCCACAAACAACTCTGGCATGGGCATCAGCCTGTCCTTGGGGTGTGCTCTAGGAAAGACCAAGTCCCCTTTGGCACAAGAGTCAAAACTCTGCCCAGCCTCAGTCCCATTGTTTTAATAATTCTGGGGATCAGTGGGCTGAAGTCCTCTGCCACAAAGGCGCTGTGACACTGAGACATCACCAGTGTTCTCCCCTCCAGACCATTGGGTCCGGATCAAAACCTCCTCCTGCATTAATTGGGTCTTCAGGGTCAGAAGGCGGATTAGGCCTCTCTGAGTTTGCAATGACTGTGTGTGTGTGTGTGTGTGTGTGTGTGTGTGTGTGTGTGTGTGGTTTTCTTTCTTTTCTTTTCTTTTCAGGTAATAGCAAGTAATAAAGATCAGGGACAGAAAAATGGATTTGGAGAACGGAATACTGTAGTTAGGAAGTCAATAACAGCAGAAAATAGAGAGAGCTAGAAAAACGCTGCCTTGGAGCTTGCTGAGGACAGAAAGAACTGGGTGGGGTTATCCCCCTCAGGCTCTAGTGGGTGTGGCTTAGTTTTTTAACTATTTACTTTCTGTCCTGCCTGGAGCTCTTGAGAGAGGATAACCCATGAGATGTCCCTGGCCTCAGCAACCGAGAAAGGAAGTGTCCCTGCTATAAGTCCGGTGCCAAGCATCTGTTAAAGGCAGTGTATAAAAAGACATGGGAAGAAGGGCAGGCAGGGACCATTTGAGAGGTGCCTTGTTTCTCCCCCTCGCTCACAGTCACTAGCACCCTTCTCCTCGCCCAAGTTTCCCATTGTGTGAATGAGCCTAGTGTTTATAGGATGCTGTTTCTAAATGCTTTGTATGCATCCATCCCCTTGGTCAGGGTCAGAAGCGCCGATCTTACCCTGTCTTCACCAGGCTCCATAAAGTAGGCCCTGATGGCACGGAGACTCGGGACCCGAGTGGACACCCATCCTATAGCTGTGAGGATCACCTGCATGATCGTCTCCTGGGTCCGGATGTGGTGGTAGGCTATGCTGAACGTGTTGGAAACCCCCTGGGGAAGAAGAGACCTCTCCGTTGATTGGGAAAGGAAGCAGCGTAGAACAGGGTTTCCTAACCTTGGGCCCCCAGGTGTTGATGAACTCCTAGCATCTCCAGCCATATTTGATGGACTACAACTCCTATCATCCCCAGCCATAATGGACATGACTGGAGGTGATGGGAGTTGCGGTCCATCAACATCTGGGAGCTCAAGGTTATGAAACCCTGGTGTAGAATACTGTTGCTGGAAAGTGATGGACAGAACCACCATTGTAATGGAAAATGAAAAGGAGCTTTTAATGGGAAGGATTCCATCATCAAGCAAGGAGCGGGTTGCTCATATGATCAAGGGGGGTTGGAGGGTCCTCTTTGCCCAAAGAAAATGGCCACCCCTGAAATGAAAGGCCTTGCTGCTCCTCACCTGATAGAAACGGATTTCGTGAGGCACAAAGATGGTTTTCTTGCTGTGGTCGCGGAGGGTGTCCAGGCCCAGGATGCCAAAGACTCTTCTTCGGATGTCCTCAAGCGGGACCACCAGGAAAGAGCCCCTTTTCTCTGCCTCAGGGTTCCAGAAGTGGACGTTGCCATGAAGCTGGACTCTGGGGATGTGGATCGGCTTGTTGTCTAGCACAGCTGCGAAGCTAAAGTGCCGGAAGGAGACGGCCACATCACAGATGCAGTGGGGAGCTGCATACTGCTTGAGAGGCACAAGGCTGGAGGGTGCTCTGGGACAAAAAGAGAAGAGGGGCCCCTCAGACCCCCCCCCACCTAGGGTTGCCATGCCCCACAGAATTCCGGGCATCACCCGGATTTTATTTCCTTCCTTCCTTCCTTCCTTCCTTATTTGATTTCTATACCGCCCCTCTAAAAATGGCTCAGGGCGGTTTACAACAAATAAAAACAATTAAAATCAATGAACAGTTAAAATAAAAAATGAAAGCAATTAAACAGTTAAAATCATTGAAACATGGAAAAAACCATTAACCTGAAAATCATTTGAAACCAAAATCAACTATTTAAACCATAAATCTAATTAAAAGCCTGATTTACAGATTTTTAGATTTAAAATCTCAATCTAATTAAGATTTTCACCATCTCGCCCGGATTGCTCAGCCCACCCGGATTCGCCTGGATTTCAGTTATGGAGCAAAACGTGCAGTCACTCTTCTGTTCAACCGCTGGACTTGGATTAAGAGAGGAAGAGCACAGGGGGGTTCACTTTCACAAGGACAGTAACCCCCTGAGGAATGTTGCCTGGTTTGTTATCATCAGGGGATCTCTAACGGGCAGTTGAGAAGATAGCTTGCTTTTGATGTAAAGCACTGCCTGCCTACCAGGCCGTGTATTGTAATATTTAAGGACTTTCTTGGCTTTACGTTCAATGCATGCCTACTTAGAAATAAGCACCATTGCTGTCAATCAGCTCTTCTCTCAAATAAGTGTGCACAGAACTTCAGATTAAAAACCACAATTATTTGGTTCAAATTAAAACTGAAAAATTACAAAAAGCTAAAGAAGCTAAAGAACCTACCAGATATAACAAAACAAAAATGGAGCATTAAAAAGCCTCCTTAAAAAGCCTCCTTTAAAAGGTGCATTTTGAGATGTTTTTTAAAAACACTGAGGGAGGGAGCATGGCAAAGCTCTTCAAGGAAAATGTTCCAAAGCCGAGGGGCCACAACTGAATAGGCCCTGTCTCTAGTCCCCGCCAACCAGATCTCTGTTAGTGGCGTCATATCACCTTTCAAGCTCTATATGACGTGGGCCTCAGATATCCTGCTCCAAAAGAAGCCAAAGGAATCTACCTGCCCGACAAGGTATTTTCACTGCTTTGGGTGTGTGGGACAGGGCCTCCTTGGTGACTGGCCCCAGATAGTGGAATGTGCCCCGTCCCAGGATGAGCCACTCAGTCCCTTCACTCCTGGCCTTCTGCAGCTGCCTGGGGATGCATTGGGACAGAAGAGAGGATGGTCTTCTGTCTGCCCTCCCCCACGCCCCTGACCCAGGCCTGGTTTTAACCATTTTTTCCTTTTGTCATATTGGTGAATTGCTCTCACAGTTTTTGCCGTGGATGTTATCAACTGTATCCTGTGTATTTTATTGTGTTTTAATTCTGATGTACATCACCTTAAGGCTTGGGTGCGAAACTTGGTGTATACATTTAACTGGAAAGAAATACGTGCTCTGGAAGCCGAGACGGCTTCTCATAAATGGAAACCGACATCTTCCCATCCGCCCAGCCACAAAGTCTTAACGTCCACAAAACTAGGAATGCTTGCTGCTGTGTGATCCATCGCAGCGTGATCGCCACACATCTTGGACATGTCATCTTTCCCTTACTTGGAGCTGCTTTGTTCCCAAATCTCATGCTCCCTTAGGCAAGGGGCGGGGGGTGGGGTGGGAAACAGCTCAGAGAGAGCTCCATTACCTGACTCCTTTCATATCCATGTACAGGATCTGGTTCAGGACATGGGGGGCATCGTACTCCGTGCAGGCCACATAGCGAAGGAGAATGTCTCCCCATTCCAGGAAGAGGAGGTTGAATTCCAAAAGGGCAATGTAGGCACAAATCCGCTTCCCGTCTCCGTGGGCATCTGCGTCCTTGCGGCCAAAGACATATGCGTTAGTCAGGGCAGCCCCTTGGCTTTCCCTCCGGTACTGGGATCACATCCTGCCCCCCTTACGTGCCTGTGGACAAACCCGTGGGCATGGAAATCCCGCTGTTTTTTGTGGGATTGAGATACATGCAGGGGGTGGCATGGGGTATACGTGCCCCCTCAAAAGTATGTGCCCCCCAAGGTTTCTTCCCCCCGCTGCAGTCCCCCCCAAAGCAAGTTCTCTGTGACTCCTGATATAACCTGCCCCCTTGACTTTTGTGACCCCCACCCCCGACTTTGAGGCTGGCCACGGGCTGATGCCAGCACTTACGGCAATCAGTCAGGGCATGCCCCTCAATGGGCTCCAAGTCACACGGCTTCCCTACTAAGGAGAACCCCTGGAGTGACCCTGAACAGCAGCTCAGCAGCTGGTCCGCCTCTGCAGCAGGAGGGGCTGTCAGGCTAAGCTTGCCTGTGCAGGGCGTGTTCCAGATTAGCTGCTCCCAACTGCAGCAAAATGCTTCCATTCAGGCAAGTCACTTTCAAAATGTAAACAGCAGGGGGATCAGTCTCGTGGAAACTAACAACCCAAAAAAACAGCAACTATTTTACGCTGGATATACAACAACTACAACAAATATTTATATACTGCTTTTCAACAAATGTTTCCAGAGCGGTTTACATAGAGAAATAAATAGATAGATAAGATGGATCCTTGACTCCAAAGGGCTCACAATCTAAAAAGATACATAAGATAGACACCAGCAACAGTCACCGGAGGGATGCTGTGCTGGGGCTGGATAGGGCCAGTTGCTCTCCCACTGCTAAATAAAGGGAATCACCACTTCAAAAAAGTGCCTCTTTGCCCAGTTAGCAGGGGTCATAGGTCATATTCAACGTCCTAGCACTATATCGCAGCGATTGAATTTGAAACAAGGCATTGGAAATCTGAACTGGCAGCCTGCTGGCAGCATAGGGATCACGGTGTCACAACCCAGGCAGCGTGGAAGCACACAGCTTGAAAAGGGGCTTAGACAAAGTCATGGAGGGCAGGTCTATCCGTGGCTACTAGTCTGGTGGCTGAGGGCCACCTGCAGCCTCAGAGGCATGATGCCTCTCAATGTCAGTTACAGGGGAGCAACAGCAGCAGGAGAGGGGGCATGCAGAGACCTCTTGCCTGCGGGCTCCCCAGAGGCATCTGGTGGGCCACACTAGATGGGCCTCCTTGGGCCTGATCCAGCAGGGCTCTTCTTAGGTTCCCTTTCCCACACGGAAAAGCCCGTAGCCCTGGAGCCTTGCCCGAAAGGGCAGGAGCATGTACCCGGCAAAGGGTTCTGAAGACAGCCTGGTAAACGGGCTCCAGGCACCCCCCACTGGTCCTGGCAGCCTGCTGGATCCTGTGCAGCTACTTCCGCCGGGCCGGGCCGGGCCGAGCCGCGCAGCCGCTCCGTGTGGGTCTGCTCCACTGTCATCATGAGGAACTCCACCACGTTGTCCAGGACTTCGTCTTCGTTGCCCGTGAGCTCTGAGACCACCAGCTCGATGTAGGCTTGGAATTCTCTTAGGGTCAGTTTGACCACTCCGCTGGGGTGCCACAGGGGGATGGGCAGCTGAAGCTTGGCTACAGGTCAAAACCAACAGGGTGGGGGGGGGAAGGGGTCAAGACGGCCATAAACGAGGCCGCATGTCCTCAAGGTGGGGGCCAGGGTCCCCTTGAACAGAGACTCTCAGCTGTTGTGGACTACAACTCCCAGCATCCCCAGCTGCCATGGCTTTGGCTGGGGGATTCTGGGAGTTCTAGTCCACAACAGCTGGGAATCCCTGTTCGAGGGGACACTGCTGGTCACGCTGGACAGACCAGCGGTCTGAGTTGGTACTGTATAAGACCGCCTCATAAGGTCATCTGCTGTGAACATCCTGCTCACACAAGCCACTTCTGCACACCTGGGGGCTCCTCACCAGCTTTTCCAAACATGCTCTGGCCAAAGTTGTCAAGCACTTAGGAACATAGGAACATAAGAAGCTGCCATATACTGAGTCAGACCATTGGTCTATCTAGCTCAGTATTGTTTTCACAGACTGGCAGCGGCTTCTCCAAGGTTGCAGGCAGGAATCTCTCTCAGCCCTGTCTTGGAGATGCTGCCAGGGAGGAAACTTGGAACCGTCTGCTCTTCCCAGAGCGGCTCCATCCCCTTAAGGGGAATCTCTTACAGTACTCATATGTGGTCTCCCTTTCAAATGCAAACCAGGACAGACCCTGCTTAGTTAAGGGGACAAGTCATGCTTGCTACAAGACTAGTTCTCCTCTCAAGAACTTCAGCAATAATAGGAAGGATGGGGAGGAGACACTAAATAGAAGGTGTGGAATCCCACCCCAGACCCCTTTCCCACCTACTTTCTTCTGTCCGGAACATCTCCCAGTTCTGGTTTTGAATCATACACAAGAATAATTTGTGGGAGCCCCAGGAATGCAGGCAGCAGTGTTCCCTGTAACAGGGATTGTTGACTACAACTCCCAGCATTCCCAACTGCAATGGCCTTTGGCTGGGGGTTATGGGAGCTATAGTCAACCGCATCTGGGAATTACTGCTAGAGGGAACACTGGCTGGCAGGTGTCCTCCGTACATCAAGGGAGCTGATGATCAGTGCCGAATTTAGGCATGGGTGAGACCTATTGCTCGCGGCGGTGGCGGTGGCGGCTGCTTGTGATCAATACATATAATGGGGTTAAAAGACAAGATAATGGGGAACATGCTGTAAGAAAACAAAGCCTCTGAGCAAGATTCAGGTCTCCTGGGACATGCAAGGTCTTGATTGCTGGGGAGGGTGTGTGTGTGAAGGGCTGGATTAGGGCGCTCCTCCCATCACTGGGCCTTCTGGAGCTGAGGGCAGCCAAGGTCACCTGTCAAGCTCTCAACCGCAACATTGCAGAGTGGCAACTCTCTCTCCAAGTCAGGCTTGCCAGACTCGGACCCGTCATCCCATGTAAAGAAGTCCATGAGCTTGGGCCTTTGGGGGGGGGTGCTGGCTGGGACTGCCATACAGACCGGGCCTCATAAGCACTGAGAAATGGGGGCGGGGGGATCTCCAGGGTGCGGAGAGAAGGGGTGGGGGTGGGTCAGACGAGGCTGCTGAGCCTCCAAAATTTAAAAAGGGGTCTGCGTTCACCGGCCAGGGATGAGCCAGCTTTGGGAGCTCAGATGTGGTTGGACAATACGTCCCATCACCCCCTGCCTTTGCCCATTGTGGCTGGGGGTGATGGGAGCTGTAGTCCAGCAACATCTAGGAGCCAAAGTTGGAGAGCCCAAGGGTTAGAGGCCATTCATTCATTCATTCTCTATGTAAACCACTGCAGTATATAAATATCTGTTCTTCTTCTCCTCCTGCCCCTTGGGAAGCTCTCTGAGCTGACTGCAAAGTCAAGGAAGAGCTTCCCTCTCTCTCACCTTTATTCAAGGCTTCTTCCTCCATCCCCTTCTTAAAGGTACTCAGGATGGCATCCACCTCCTCCATGTCAAGGAACCCGGAGCATTCGTTATCCCACTTCTCAAAGAGCGCCGCCAAGAGGAGCTGCTGGCGGACCAGGAAAGAATTGTGGTGGACCTGAAGGAGAAAGGAGGAGGGCAGATCACTGGTTGTGGGAGAGCTGTGCGGAACGGGGGCTCAGAACTGGCCACGGAAAGAAGAGGCGCCCAAAACTTGGCTGTGCCAAGGCGTAAAACTCAGATAGGAAGCTGCTGTCTACTTAGTCAGACCCTTGGTCCATCTAGCTCAATATTGTCCACACAGACTGGTAGCGGCTTCTCCAAGGTTGCAGGCAGGAGTCTTTCTCAGCCCTGTCTTGGAGATGCTGCCAGGGATCAACAGGGATCAACACACTTGGAACCTTCTGCACGCAAGCAGGCAGATGTTCTTCCCATTCCCTGAGAGGAACATCTTACAGTGCTCACACATGTGATCTCCCACCCTGATTAGCAGAGGGGACAATTCATGCTTTCTACCTGATTAGCAGAGGGGACAATTCATGCTTTCTACCACAGGAGGAGGAGAAAGGAGGAGCAGGAAGAAAAGCAGCAGGAGAAGGAGAAATGAGGAGCAGGTGGAGGAGGAGAAGAAAGGAGGAGGAGAAAAGAGGAGGAGGAGCAGGAGGAGAAAGGAGGTGGAGGAAGAGGAGGAGAAAAGAAGAGCAGGAGGAAGAGGAGAAAAGAGGAGGAGGAGGAGGAGAAAGGAGGAGGAGGAGAAAAGAGGAGCAGGAGGAGAAGAAAGGAGGAGGAGGAGGAGGAAAGAGGAGCAGGAGGAGAGGAGGAGGAGGAGAAAGGAGGAGGAGGAAGAGGAGGAGGAGAAAAGAGGAGCAGGAGGAGAAGAAAGGAGGAGGAGGAGAAAAGAGGAGCAGGAGGAGAAGAGAGGAGGAGGAGGAGAAAAGAGGAGCAGGAAGAGAAGAAAGGAGGAGGAGGAGGAGAAAGCAGGAGGAGAAAGGAGGAGGAGAAAAGAGGAGCAGGAGGAGAAGATGAGGAGGGGAGGAGTAGGAGAAAGGAGGAGGAGGAGGAGGAGAAAAGAGCAGGAGGAAGAAGAGAAAAGAGGAGCAGGAGGAGAAGAAAGCAGGAGGAGGAGGAGAAAAGAGGAGCAGGGGGAGAGGAGGAGGAGAAGGAGGGTAATTTTGAAACATGCATTATTCTTAAAATGTCAATCCATTTGTTTCTTCTTGTCCCCATTGACCTCTCCCCACACACACTCTGGCTCAGCTCCATCCCCCAGCTGTCTAGGGGCCACAGGCCAGGATTTTTTAAAGTCACATTTCGCAGCTGCCCTGCACTAGCCCCTGGCCCTGTCTTGGGAGGTCACACCAGCAAAAGGCCTGGGTATTTACTGTCTCCAGCTGGCTGATCTTCTCCTCCTCCGTCTGCATGTAATTCTCCTTCACAAACATCACCAGCTTCTCTAGGCTTGGCATAGAAACATCGTTGCCAACAAACGTCTCCATGAGCTGCACGAATTGCGGCAGGTTAAGAGAGCTCTTGTCGAAGGCACTGGTACGGGAAGGCGGGCCCCGGGCCTGGATTTCTATCATGTTCATGTGCAGGTCTAGCGGAGGGAAAAGCGCAGTCAGAAAGGTGCCACAGAGTGCAAAGATGTTAGCTGCTGAGGGGAGGATCCAGGAGCACGGGAAGTGGGGGGAATAAAAGCCCGACCCACTTTAAAGAGGGAGAGGAAGAGCTAGGGGCAAGTGGGGCAGAAATACCACCACCACCAACAACAACAACCTTGGCATGGCCATGGTTTCCTACTACACTGACGCTCAGGCCTTGACTCTGACATGCAGAGGTGCACTTAGGTAATTTTGGAGCCTGGACCTAAAGGCCTTTGGAGTTGCCCCCGCCCCCGCAAGTTAAGCATCATCCACACACACCCCATTAGTTTCAGGGGGAGGACAGCGGCAGCCCATGTTCCCCGCCCCCTGCATCTGAAGTCAGATGCAGAGGGCTGACTAGCCATGCCCCCCATGTCTGATGTCAGATGCAGGGGGCGTGGTCTCCCTCCCAAACAGGGCCACAGAGTCCTGTTTGGAAGAGAGATTGGCCCAGGCTGCATTGGGCAGCGCAGGCTGGAGTGACTCTCTCTACCTTCAAAGCAGTGCAGGCCAATTTTGGTCCCAAACAGGGCCGCGCAGCCCCATTTGGGAGCAAAATAATGCCCCTGTGTCTGGGGCCGCGATGCGTGGCCCCTGGGGGCAGTGGCCCGGGTTCTTTGAACCCGTTTGCCCAATGGTGGCTCCACCCCTGTGCACCGTGACACATGCAGTATTTTTAACACGTGAGCTTTTGAGGGTACAAACAGTAACTGAACTCACAAGAATGCAAGGATAAAAAAACAGGTCTATGTATTAGCAGAAACGTTTCAACACACAACTGAACACTTCCCCATTCGCCCCTCTGTCTCTAAAGCAGCCAGCGCAGGTCACAATCACACTTGGCCGCCCAGCATAGTGAGGCACCATGACCACATCACCTAGAACAGATTAAAGAGGATTTGGGGGCCCCCAGGGGGTGTGGCGGCCCTGGACCTGGGCCCCAAAGTCCAGGGATAAGAACACTTCCGCTGAAGTGTTCACTAGCAAAAACTCTCTGTAATATTTCCCTATGTGTCTGCTGAGGACCCCTGTATGCATCCACAGCTAGGAAGATTCGTACTTGCTGACCCGGAATGTCAAGAGCAGGCCACCACAGGCAAATCAACTTCACAAGGGAAGCCCTTTTGGCCCGAGGAGTGAATTGTGGGAACATCCCCCAAGCCTGTTGGCTGATGATGCTCGGAGAAAAAGCCGCACCTGGGAACCGGGAGTTTTCGTGGTTCCAGTCCTCCCGGACCTCCTTGCCGTAGTCGCTGTACTCAAGGGTCAGGTCAGCCGTCGGGAGGTCACCTGTTGGGACGACAAAAGGAGACGGCTAAGCAGGTGAAGCTTCCGCGGCTGGAAAGCGACAGACACTAAAGTGTGTGGATGGCTGGAATCACCTGACCAGGGCTTCCCGTAGATCAGCTGAGGTGGCCTTTTGCAGATCTCACTGGCTTTCTGTGCAGGCGGTGACAGGAGGCCTGAAAAGAGGAACCATCCGTCAAGAGGAATAGGACAGGTGTGCGCCAGATCTAGGGGCTGTTCTCCGTGCAGTGCACGAAGCTCAACATGTCAGTTTAGGAACATAGGAAGCTGCCATATACTGTCAGACCAGTGGTCCATATAGCTCAGGACTGTCTACACAGACTGGCAGTGGCTTCTCCTAGGTTACAGGCAGGAGTCTGTCTCTCAGCTCTGTCGTGGAGATGCTGCCAGGGAGGGAACTTGGAGCCTAGATGCTCTTCCCAGAGTGGCTCCATCCCCTGAGGAGAAGCTCTTCTAGTGCTCACACATCATGTCTCCCTTTCATATGCAACCAGGGCAGACCCTGCTTAGCTAAGGGGACAAGTCCTGCTTGCTACCACCAGGCCAGTTTTCCACCAGTTCGCTGGGCACCTGGAGCCACCTCCAGACACGTGTGAATGAAAAGATCACGGGAGTGGTCCTGTGGGAGCCGGGTGCAGGGTAGGGTCTAGAACGGCTTTTCATCTGCCCTCAGGAAACTGCTGGGGAGAGGATCTGAAGAGGGCCTGCCTGCCCTACCAGCTCCGGCCTCATACAGGACCACTCTCTTCTCCTCCTACCTCGTTTTCTGTGGCTCAGGTATGTGCACGGCTCTCTTGTCTCCTCCCCTGGCTGAAGGTGGTGTCGACAAGTCGACCGTCTGGCTGCCTCTGGCAGTTCTAACCACGGGGGTGGGGGCAACCGAGCATCAAGGCGTACCCTCCTGCTGGCTTCCTTGGATCTATGAGCTGCTGTGGTAATGCACAGAAGAGGAAGCTGGGCGAAGGGCCTCCTGACTGTAAGAGCTGTTGGCCATGCAGCCTGCCTCATGCAGTGGGGGGCTCTCCTTCCCAGAGGCTGGAGGGCCATCCATCAGAGATGCTGCAGCAAACTGATGCACTGAGGCCCCTTCCAGCTCAAACATGTTACGATCCCCTGCTAGCTGAGCAAAGAGGCACCTTTAAAAAGTGGGGGTTCTCTTGTATGTAGCAAGGGGAGAGCAGCTGGCCCTATCCAGCCCCAGCACAGCGTACCTACAGTGGCTGCTTCTGGTGTCTATCTTATGTTTCTTTTATTGTGAGCCATTCTGGGACAGGGCAAGCATTTTATTTCTTTATTCATATCTCTGTAAACCACCTTGGGAACTTGGGTTGAAAAGTGGTACAGTCGTCCCCCACCAGCTGCGGATTTCCCAATCGTGGATTTGGGTATCCACGACTGGGAAATTGTGGCCGGTCTCACCAACTGCGACCTGAGTATCCGCGGTTTGGTGAGATTTTTTGGAAATTTGGGGTTTGGGGGGGATTTGGGGGATCAGGTCATTTCTGGGGGTTTGGGTGATTTGGGGGATCAGGCGTGATTCTGGGGGATCAGGGGGCATTTTTTTCTATTTTTAACTTTTTTTCCAGTCTTTTAAATCTATTATCTATTACATTTATAAACCACCCCATCCAAAGGCTCTGAGCGGTGTGTAACAAATGTAAAAAAGACATAAAAACACACACCATTCAGGACACAGTGCTAAAAAGAATATAAAACCATTCAAAAACAATCAAGTTTTTGAGACCGCGATTCCCCTAAGCCCCTGTTTCCCAGTGGTTATAACGCCATCTCAACCGTGAAATTGCCAACTGCAAGGTTTTCCAGGAATGGAACCCCCACAGTGGGCGAGGGACGACTGTATATAAATATTTGTCATATTCATATCGGTATTTGATCCTATGAGACCTACACCCATGAGAAGGGGGTGCCCAGCAGCCTGTGCCTGGACCATATGGAATCTGGCAGCAGGGCGGCACGCGGGAGGGAGCCTGTCGTTTCGGGCATCTCCACTGGCCACCCTTCACGTGTGCTGAACAGAATGGTCTGGTTGAACAAAACCACCCATTGACACACCACACCTGGGGTTAGGCATGCATGAACAGAGGCTGGGAACGGGCAAAAAGACAACCCTGAACCTGGCTGAAAATCGGTGTTGTACTGTGCAGGTGTGGAGGTTTTTTCAGTGAAGCAACTGCTTCGCCCTGCTGCCTTCTACCGAGTCAGACCCTTGGTCCATCGAGCTCAGTGTTGTCTACCCAGACTGGCAGCGGCTTCTCCGAGGCTGCAGGCAGGAGTCTCTCTCCGCCCTGTCTTGGAGATGCTGCCCAGGAAGGGAACTTGGAACCTTCTGCACACAAGCACACAGATGCTCTTCAAAGAGCAGCCCCATCCCCTGAGGGGAATCTCTTCCTGTGCTCACGGATGTAGTCTCCCATTCAAATGCAAACCCGGGCAGACCCTGCTTAGCAAAGGAGACCATTCATGCTTGCTACCACAAGACCAGCTCCCAGCTACGAGGGGAAAGGTGTTAGATGTGGGAACGAGCTCCCAGCAACTTGGACTGATTCGCAACAGCAACACAGACTGATTCGCACCAGCAACTTGGAGCGATTCGCACTGTGCATGAAAGCAGGAGGCATGGGTAGCCAGTCAGGCCTGAGCTCTGGAGTGGGGTGTCTCTGCCTGCAGCAGAGGTATTTCAAAGGGGGCGGGGATTCTAGGAGAGGACGGCTGGAAGGAAGCCAAGAGGGCCTGGTCAGGGGGAAGGTGTGGCAAAGCTGGCTCTCATTCACAAAGGAATGGGCCATGCCCGTAGAAACTAGCGGGCACTGCTTTTGCCTGCCGCTGCCTCTAAATAGTTTTAGGTTGTCATGTTTAGATGGAAGCTGCCTGGACCTTAGAAATGATGGTGGTTGCAGAGACCTGGCTCATGAGGCAGGCTTCAGGTGCGTAGACCGGCTGGAGAGGCCCAGCAGAATTCTGAGGTGTGCAAGGTGGCCATTCAACCACATGGCCCGCTGGTTCCTTCCAGCTCAGTGAAAAGGTACATTGGTACTCACCGTGAAGGTGTCTTCTGGCTGGTGTAGAAGAGGTCACCCAAGCTTGGGATTACATCCCCCCCACATGCTCCAAAAGGCAGGAAGTAGTCATACTTGAAGATCCTTAACCCAGTGCATGTGGGCGGATCTCCTCAGTGCTTAAAACAGCTCAAGCTACGGAATGAAAACCACAGAACACAACAGAGGATATACCACAATATACAAACAATAATGCAGAGAAAGACAGAAAAACTGTCCCCCTACAACCAGATCATCAGCTCCAGCCTAACACAACCCGGGCGGGCCTTGGGTGACCTCTTCTACACCAGCCAGAAGACACCTTCATGGTGAGTACCAATGTACCTTTCTCGGCTGGTGTAGGAGGTCACCCAAGCTTGGGACATACCACAGCACCAACCACGGGAGGGAAAATACCCAAGCTGGAGCTACTGACCCGGAAGGACCTGTTGCAGGACCCTCTGACCAAATGCTGCTCTGGCAGCTTCATGTTCATCCAACTTGTAATGCCTTGAAAATGTAAAAGGCGACGACCAAGTAGCCGCCTTGCAAATCTCTTCATGGGACACCGGTGAAGATAACACAGCGGAAGTGGCTGCTGATGTAGTTGAGTGCGCCGTAATCTGACCAGGCAACGAAAGTTTCTGGGCTTCATACAACATCGTAATGCATGAATGAACCCATCGAGCAATAATGGCTGAAGAGACCTTGCATCCCATCTTAGAAGCCTTAAAGGCCACAAAAAGAGCATCTGACTTACGAAAAGCCTGCGTCCGGTTGCACTCCTTCTCTGCAGGGTGACGAGCATCCGGACAAAAAGAAGGTAATTAAATGACCGCCTCACGATTAAACTGAGACTTTACCTTAGGGATAAACAAAGGAACCGGGATAAGTCTCACAGAGTCCTTAGAGAAAATACACAAATTACTCTTAACTGACAGAGCCTGCGATTCAGAAACCGTCCTGGCTGATGTTACAGCTACTAAAAAGGCCACCTTCCAGGACAGCATCTGCAATGATACAGATCAAAGTGGTTCAAATGGCGGAAACTGCAGACCCCACAACACAATATGCAAATCCCATGACGGAAAACGATGGCAGACCAGAGGAGACAACAAAGCTGCCCCCCTCAAGAACTTGCGTAGAAGAGGGTGCCACGCCTGAACAAACGCTGATGAGGAAACAACATCTGGATCAAGCACACCGCCTGGTGTTTAAGCGTGTTGGGTTTCAGAAGCGCAAGGCCATCCTGAAGAAAACCTAGTAATCCCTTCGACCTGCACTTGTCCAGCTGCAGGGAGAGCTTTGCTGTCCAGCGCAGAAAACTACGCCAAGTCGATTGGTAACTCTTGTTGGCTGAACACTTTCTAGATGCAAGGATGGTAAATCGGACCTTGACACAGCAGAACTGGATGGTCTGGCAAACTGAGTGGATGACCTACGGTCAAGTCGACGATCTCGGAAAACCAAGGCCCTCTGGGTCAAAAAGACGCTATCAATATCAGGGATGCCCGGGAACCCCGCAGCTTCCTGAGGCAACGGGAGAGCAGCGGCACTGGAGGAAATGCATTCAGCAGACACGGAGGCCATGGCACCGATAGCGTATCCGTTTCTTCTGCCCCCAACATCGGGAAATGTGAGTAAAACCTCTGAATCATGGCATTCTGAGGATATGCAAACAAGTCTATCTGGGGACACCCCAGCCGCTCTGTCAGCCACCTAAATACTTGAGGGTGCAGGCCCCATTCTGCCGGCTGGATCTCCTGCCGTTTTAGCCAATCTGCCCGAACATTGGAAATTCCGTTTACATGATGGTCCAGAATGGATATTAAGTTGTTCTGTACACATTAAGATATTCCTTCCCATCACCAAGGGCGTGAAGGCTCTTAGGGCCAGAAAGACAGCCCGCAGCTCGAGCCAGTTTATGCTATGGAGCAACTCTTCCACCGACCAAAGCCCCTGGGCAGAACTGTTCCAACAGTGATCCCCCCAGCCCGATAGACTGGTGTCCGTCGTGACCATCACTCTCTCGGGTTCTATGAACAGCTTGCTCTTGTCTAGGTTCCCCGGGCCGTCCAACGAATCGACTCGCGAAGAGACACCTAGAGAGGAATGTTCTTGTCACGTTTGAGGGCAATCCTGTGCTGGTAAGGGAGGAAAGCCCACTGTAACTGGCGTAGATGAAAACCTCGCCCAAGGCACCGAGTCCATAGCCGCCACCATGAGACCCAACAAACCTGCTAGATTGAGAAGGCTGGCCCAGAGTCTCAAAGCAATCACACGAGCCAGTGACAATAAGACCTCCATCCGATCCTGTGGCAGAAGCAGTTTGCCTACTGAGCTGTCCATTACCATGCCCAAATGACGAAGGCTCTGTGTGGGCATCAGGTGACTCTTGCCCACATTTATCAGAAACCCATGCGCACGTAACACAGACATTGTTCTGGACAGAGCCGACTGAACTGCCCCTTCTTGAGCAAGTTGTCGAGGTAACAATACAGGTGGACCCCCTCAGTGCATAAGGTGGCCACTAGCAGACTAGAACCTTCATAAAAACTCGGGTGGCTGATGAGAGACCAAAAGGAAGGTCTCTGAACTGATAATGCCTCCCCATGTAGCAGAAGTGGAGTATATGTCGACTGTGTGGATGAATGGGGATGTGTAAACAGGCCTCTTGGAGATCTATTGAAGCCATGTAGTCCCCCATCTGCAATGCCTCTGAGATGGTACAAAGGGTTTCCATCCTGAACCTCCTTTTTAGCACAAAACGGTTGACTGGGCGTAGGTTGAGAACTGCCCTGGCTGATCCGTCCTTTTTTGGCACCGTAAAAATCACAGAATAAATGCCCTAGCCTCTCTGAAGAGGTGGGACCTCCTCTATGGCCCCTATAGCCACCAGATACTGAATGGCCATGGACAACCCCTTGCGCTTTTCCGGTTTTCTGGATCTAGGGGTAAGGAGGAATCTGTTTCCTGGGGGGCTGGCCAGCTCCACTTCGTACCCGTGTAGGCTAATGGAAAGAACCCACCTGTCGATGGATTCTTTCCTAACGGGCCAAATGGCAGACCCCCACTTTGTCTGAGTGGGAGTCAGGACTGCTGCTTGGGGCCCCGCTGCTGGTTTCCGAAAGACTGATGGTTCTGCTGAGTGAACCCTTGCCTGCCTTGGCCTCTGGATCTGTTCCATTGCGATCGAAAAGGCCTAAAAGGCTCCCTCTGACAAACTGAGGTCTAAACGCCCTGAAGGTTTGCGTCGGTCTACGATTAAAACTCTTGTCCTCCTTCCTAGGGGCTGATGGCAGTTTCAATGAGGACCTCTTTCAGGGCCTCATCCCCAATTAGCTTCCCCCCCCCAGCATAGGGAACAGCAGCTAAATTAGCCCTAGACGTATTATCAACTTCCAAAATTTTAGCCATATGTTGCTTCTTGCCAGGGCACCTGCACTGACCGCACATGCTGAGAACTGAACACTGTCCAGAGTAGCATCTGCTGAAAAGGCAGCCGCCCTCTGCAGACGAAGTAGCTTACGCCGCATCTTAGATTGATCAGCGGGAGGGTCATTGGGTAACTCGCCGATCCACAAGACCGATGCTCTAGACACCAAGGACGCAGTGGTGTCAGCTCTGATGGCCACTGCTCAAGCCTCGTGGGCCCTGCGCAGTGCAGATTCTGCTTTTCTGTTTCCTGGCTCCTTAATAGAGGAGTCCCCATCCTTGGGTACCCTATGCTACTAAGTAGGGCCCCGAAGGGAGCATCCCTAAGTGGCACCTTCAGCAAGTCCAGAGTCTCCTCCTCAAAGTTGTACAATTTGCAAGCCAATGCCAACATACGCTTTGGGAGTCGCAACAGCCGCCCATTCCTCCTTGATGGTATTAGTAAAGCCCTCATGTATCACTGATTTAATCTGTGGTACCTTAGCCTTAGGCAGCACCAAGGAGCCCTTGGACACAGGAGAGATCTGTTCCTCTGTAACTGGCTACAGATCAAGCGCAGCAATAGGCTGGTTAATTAGTGGCTGAAAATCCACCATAAGAGAGAGCCTCTGACTGTGTAGGTTTGCTGCAGAGTCCTCAATAATCTCCCCCTCTTCCGAGGAGGAGGGCCCCTTGTCTGGGTTGCCCAGCAATGTCTCCAACCCCCTGACCCTGGGTCACAATAAATCTGGGGAGTCCTCTCCTGACTCGTCTGAAGACCTCCCCCTACCCCTGGGCACAGAGTCCTGGTGTATAGCCACCCTGGGCTGCTTAGCGGGCACCGTCTCCTCCCCCCCTGAGCAAGTCCCGATCTTACCGGGGGGAGCTGTTCACGGCCTTCTGGGTGCTCCGACGCCCCATCCACGGGCTCAGCACCGCCTGCCTCATCATCCTGCACTTCTTCCCCGTCTGATTCCGACAGGCTCTGGGGCGGCCACTCCTGCTGACGTTCCTTTCGGCTCGGCCCCAATACTCGCTGAGGCAGTCCTCCTCCTGCACGCCCAACTGCTAGGGAAAGGAGTTGGGGGGGGGGCGAGGCCAAACATCACAGGCTTACCTTGCTCGCGCTGCCGGGCGAAAGCTCTCTCACCAACGGGGCCTCCTTGTAGGGAAGCCTCCGATTCTGGTGCCGCCACTTGTGTCCTGCTACGGTGGATTGCTGGTGGCATGGATTGCGCCCAGTCTCCTTACCGGTATCTGGCCACCAACGGGGCCTCCTTGTCAGGAAGCCTCCGATTCTGGTGCCGCCACCTGCGTCCTGCTTCGGTGGATTGCTGGTGGCATGAATTGCGCCCAGTCTCCTCACCGGTATCTGGCCACCAACGGGGCCTCCTTGTCAGGAAGCCTCCGATTCTGGTGCCGCCACCTGCATCCTGCTTCGGTGGATTGCTGGTGGCATGAATTGCGCCCAGTCTCCTCACCGGTATCTGGCCACCAACGGGGCCTCCTTGTCAGGAAGCCTCCGATTCTGGTGCCGCCACCTGCGTCCTGCTTCGGTGGATTGCTGGTGGCATGGATTGCGCCCAGTCTCCTTACCGGTATCTGGCCACCAATGGGGCCTCCTTGTCAGGAAGCCTCCGATTCTGGTGCCGCCACCTGCGTCCTGCTTCGGTGGATTGCTGGTGGCATGGATTGCGCCCAGTCTCCTCACCGGTATCTGGCCACCAACGGGGCCTCCTTGTCAGGAAGCCTCCGATTCTGGTGCCGCCACCTGCGTCCTGCTTCGGTGGATTGCTGGTGGCATGGATTGCGCCCAGTCTCCTCACCGGTATCTGGCGACAGAGAGGACTGCTGTGGCCTACAGGCGCCAGCAAGGTCATCTGATACATTTGCCATTTTCCTTACAGGATTTGCGCAGTCCCAAGTTTTTGGCGGGAACAGGCGCTGATGGGCGGATCTCTCCCTAATGGCCAGGAGTCCGAAGGTCTTTTTAGCGGACATTGGCCAAAAGGTCGGCAAGAGGTGAGGAGAGGTAACGAATAACAGAAAGGACAGTAGAAGAACAGATATGATTATTATTATTTTTTAATTTAAAATTATTTTTTTCTTTTTTCTTTTAGTAACGAGAGAGAACTAATAGTAGTAGAATACCAGGTGAAGAATAGATTGGAAATAGTCAAAAACAATAGGAATATAAGCAGAAGAAAAGAAGAGGCCTAGTTAACAAGGCCAGAGCCAGCGAGCTGTAATGCGAGCCTTCTGGAGCAAAGGCAGGAAGTAGAACTGAGGAGATCCGCCCACATGCACTGGGTTAAGGATCTTCAAGTATGACTACTTCCTGCCTTTTGGAGCATGTGGGGGGGATGTAATCCCAAGCTTGGGTGACCTCCTACACCAGCCGAGAATGACATGGCATTTGAGCGGATGCACTGATATTGGAATCACTCCACCCCTGGCAGAGGGCACAAGTTCAACTCAAAACAAGTCTGGCCAGTTGAGCACAGCACACCTGGAGATGCCTATAAAACAGATCCCAGGGCAAACTTTTAGGGCTGTCTCTCTTTCTCTCTTTCACACACACACTAAGCAGTGGCTCCGAGCAGTACTTAATCTTGGTTGGTAGCCACTTTTAAGCGACCCCAGGAAAACAGTGGAGAGGAGAGGAGAGCTGGTCCTGTGGTAGCCAGCATGACTTGTCCCCTTAGCTAAGCAGGGTCTGCCCTGGTAGCATATGAATGGGAGACTAGAAGTGTGAGCTCTGTAAGATATTCCCCTCAGGGGATGGAGCCGCTCTGGGAAGAGCATCTGAGATTCCAAGTTCCCTCCCTGGCAGCATCTCCAGGCTGAGATGGCAACTCCAGCCTGCAACTTTGGAGAAGCCGCTTCTAGTCTGGGTATACAATACTGAGCTAGATGGACCAAGGGTCTGACTCACTTGGCAGCTGCCTGTGTTCCTAATCTAAGACTGAGGCACATCCAAACATTCCTTGCAACCACACTGACGGTACCAGGGGGCGGGGGGAGGGGTGCAGTCCTTGGACTGGGGGCCACATCGAATTTGGACTGAAGCAGCTCAGCAGTGCTGAGGGCCTCCCATTCTCCATGCCTGGCTTGGACGGCAAAGGCATCGTTCGAATCGACCCTCATTGAGCCTCATCGTTCGAATCGACCCTCATCGTTCCTCCTCTCAGGCCTGGTTCCCATAAGCACTTGCATCTAGGTGTAATGAGAGTATGTTCCTATCCACCCCCAGCACAGGACCTCCAGTGACTGTTGCTGGTGTCTATCTGATGTTTCTTTTTAGATTGTGAATCCTTTGGGGACCGGGAGCCATCTTATTTATTTATTATTTCACTGTGTAAACCGCTCTGAGCCATTTTTGGAAGGGCGGTAGAGAAATCAAACCAATACATAAATAAATAATGGGCATTACTGACATGAGCCATGGCTGCATGAACCCATGCCAAGGTGGCGTATTTATTTATTCATTCATCGTACTGATTTATCATACGTCTGGCCCGAGATAGCTCTGAAAATCCTGCCTTTGCGTAGGATCACACAACCACATGAATGTCGGTGACCCACATTCATCCTAGATTCAGGCGGTTGTGTGAAGCAGGCCTACGTGTGGTCTTGCACCTCTGCATTGGACAACGTCCCTGGTCTCCCGTACTTGCTTGTGCTGTTGCGTGGTGAGCCTCTGTGCTCGGACGCGGCTGCTCTGGCCTGCCCGCCTCGGCTTCCTCCTGGACCGCCGGTTCTTCTGCCTCCGTCTTCTGCTCAGGGGCGGCAGCCTCCTCTCCCAGGCCAGACGCTGGCTCAGCTAGACTTTCCTTTGCAGCCACCTGCTGCTCAGGACTCAGCTCCTTTTCCTCCAGGATGTCCCCGACAATCGCTGCAAGTTGGGAGGGGGAGTCTATTTCGGGGCTTTCTGGCGCCGCTGTCCCGTCCGCCGCCAGATCGGAGCCTGAGGGTTGAGCCTGGGGAATGGCTACCTCCGTGGCGGACAGAACCATTTCTTCTGCAGAAGGGGCCCCAGCCTCCACAGCTGGCCCTTGCTCCACTGGAAGCCCAGGCTGACTGGGTTTCAGGGACGCCGCAGACGTCCCCATCCGATCTCTCGAGGCGGTGGCAGCTGAAACACTTCCACTCGTGGCTTCCTCTTGGCTGGCGGCTGGCAGCTGGGGTGGGATGCTGCTCATGCCGGGAGTCGCCTGCCATGTATCGGACAGAATTTCTTTCAGGATCACATTGAGGACTAAGGCCTCCTCCGAGAGCCCGAGCACAGACGATGCGTGGATGCTGCGTCTCTCGGAAGTCTCCTCGTCTTCCATGTCTCCCCAAAACTCAGCAAGATTGATCTCTTCCAGTTCAGCGACAGGCCCTTGTGGAAGACAGAGCGATGGCCTGAAACTGAAGCAGGGGATGCGAATGCCAGCACATCCCATGCCTGCACTTTTCTGTGCCACTTTTCCACCAGGGTCAGAGGTGCACCTAGGTAATTTTGGAGCCTGGACATAAAGGCTTTTGGAGCCCTCCCCCACCCACCCACCCCCGCAAATTAAGCATCATCATGCTCAGCCGGGCGACCACACCATCCAGGACAGAGTAGGGTTGCCATATTCTGGCTTTCAAAATCCAGGTGCCTAATCTGCATATTATGTAATAATGATAATTTTGGAGCAGAAGAGTGACTGTACGTTCTGCTCCATAACTCTGCTTCGACAAGGGCTGGAGCTTAGCTTTTTTTAAAAAATGAAAGCTGAAAACCAGGCAAATTTGGGTGGGCTAAGCATTCTGGGGGAGATGTTTAACATCCCGGTGAAACCCAGAATTTCGGGGGGCATGACAACTCTAGGACAGACTAAAGAGGATGGGGGGGCAGGGGCTGAGGGTAAGAGCCCCTCTGATCAGGGTGCCTCAGGTGGTCTGCAATTTATTAAAACCACCGCTTCAAAAGACCATTTAAAGTTAATAAAGAAGACCACGACAACCAACAGGAAGAGAAAGGCCAAACCCAAACAGACAAATGCCCGTCTGTCCCTGTGTTTGTAATTGCCTTCCGTTGTTTCAGTTGGTTCTAAGGGCCGTAACTGTTTATAATGGCTACTTTTTCCTTGTGTTGTGAACCACGTGAGGTTGTATAGGCTAGTTCACATGATCATTATTCGGGTGGGACAAGCTGTACATGCCCCTGATTTCTGGATGTGTACTTGTCAAAAGCAAATGGAGGAGCCAGGGCAAGGGACGGTGTGCGAGGCTTCCGCTGGGTCTGAGGGCTCCGTCCTCTCAGCTGAACCCAGCGGTTGAATGAGGGAGCAGGGAAATCCCTCCGACTCGGCGGGAGCCTCACACATCTCCACTTCCCCCAGCTCCTACCTTACTTTTGACATAAGAACAGCCCTGCTGGATCAGGCCCAAGGAGGCCCATCTAGTCCAGTATCCTGTTCCACACACTGGCCCACCAGATGCCACTGGAAGCCCACAGGCAGGAGTTGAGGGCATGCCCTCTCTCCTGCTGCTGTTGCTCCCCTGCAACTGGTACTTAAGAGGCATCTTGTCTCTGAGGCTGGAGGTGGCCTATAGCCTGCAGACTTACATTTCCTTGGATTGCAGAATCCCTTCTGGATGAGCTCTGAACAACTGTCGTAGAAGGTCTCCAGCAACATTAAGATCCTCTGTCTGTCCAAGAGCCCGATCTAAGAAACAGGAGCAGAGTGAAGCCTTGAAAGCCCTCCACTTGCCATCATATTCTGAGCAGTTGATGTCCTATAGAACATCAGCTGCTAAACCCGCTCTCCCCGCAGACCTGGAAGAAGCTCTTTTCACCGATCGTGAGAAGAGCTTCTTTATGTTGTTCTTTAGGGTTAGGTCTTTCCTATCCACAGTGTACTTCACCAATAAATGCTTAGTATTTAGTTAATGCCGATGATCTGCAAGCTCTAGTAATGAAAGTCAAGGAGCACAGTGAAAAAATGGGACCAGGAGGAAACCAGGACAGCAAGCGGAGGGGAAACACATGGTTAAAGGCAAGGAAGGTGACCCTGAAGGAAGGCAGCTTTTCAACTTGGGAGTGGGTTAATATCCATGTCATTCTTTCACGTTCCCTGTTCTGCCGTCTCTTTCCCATTAGTGGGCCACGGTGGTCTACCCAGCGCACAAAACCCCCTGGATCCATTCTTGGCAGCAACCGACTCGATGCTTCTGAATAATTGATTCCCTTCCTAGCCTCGCAGCAAGGCCGCCCCTTGCCTGAGAGCAAAATACCCCTAGGAAGGAGTGAATTCTACCTCACTTTTGCCTGTGCTGCTGAAGAGAAACAAAGACTGGAGGCAGTCGGGGAAGAGCTGGGCAGGGCCCCAGACGGCTGGGCAAGAGCAACAAGCTGGGACGGAGGTGCCTGGGGAAGGGGCTTGCGGGGCCGGGGGCTGCAGACGAGTGGCAGGCCCTGCGCCCGTCCGCAGTGACCCCACTGGGCACTCCGCCTAGGGTGGCCTTATTCCGGCTTTCCAAATCCAAAATTGCATGTTATGTAAATTGGCTTGAAAATCATTTTTGCGCAGAATCATCACTGCACAATTTGCTCCATAACTCCACTTCTACAAGGGCTAGAGCTTAGCTTTCTTTCTTTCTTTTTTTAATGCAAGCTGAAATCCGGGCGAATCTGAGTGGGCTAAGCAATCTGGGGGAGAAGCGTAAAATCTGGGTGAAACCCGGAATTCCGGGGGGCATGGCAACCCTAACTCCATCAAGGGCCTTTCCCAGTTATGGCTTTGTCTAGTAAAGACACCCGGGGTGCGGTGGGGTGGGACGGGGCTCATCCACTAGACACTTGAGTTCACATCTCTGTCCTTAGGGCAGTTCTTCCCTTGGGGAGATAGATAGTACTTTTCCTCAGCATTTGAAACAGTGGAGTCAAAATGTGATTCCAGATCCTCACTCTTTCCCAGCAGCTCACAACAGCACGTCTCGGACCATATTGCTTAGTACTTTGCTTACACTGCTTCATGTCAGAACACACACACACACACCGGCGGTCCTGATGACACTCTCCCATCCTCTGATGAAGGACAGTCATCTGCAGTGAAGGGGCACTCCCTTGCCCCACTGCAGGTTTGCCCCACTGGAGCATCCTCCAAAGGGCCTGCCCTCATCCAGGCCCTCCCAGACAATCCCAGCGAGGAGGATCCCCCCCAAACCAAGCCAGGCTCAGTAGCCCAGTTACTCATGCATGCCCCTATGTATGCACAAACCCCTGAACATCTGAAGATGAAGATGATTCCTGACATCTGAAGATGAGGCACCCCTTCAAGGACCCTCCAGGAGCCAGGTCTGGGGCCTGCCACTAACCGCTCCGAGGCCCACCAGAAGCAGGCCAGTGAAGTCAGGCTGGGCTAGCAAGCTAGCAATATGGGCGAGCCATTTGGGACGGGGGGGGACTGCCAGGATGGCAAGCCTGACAGGGATGGATCTGATCAGCGCACTCGCTGTAATCTGTTCAGAGCCTTGGGGAGAGGCCAGGGAATCAACGGTAATCAAGCGAGGTGGGCTGCAGAGCTGAAGTGATGGGCTGCCACTAAGGCAGCGTAAATTAAGAAAGGGAAACAACAAGCTTGCAGAGCCCTGCCAAGCAGAGAGTGGAGCCATCGATCATTCTGTGACCACAGAGGTCTTTCGTGGATTTGTGCTGCCTTTTCTGCTTCCTCTGGTGGGCTGGAGACAGCAGGAGCTGATTACCGCACCGGGCAGGAAACCAGGTCAGCACCGGAGGAACGGCATGAGATTCACACTGCCTCTTTGGATGCAGCACACGGCCGCTCGCCAGCTCCTGATGCCATTAACAGCCCGCTAGGATTGTGGGGGCCTCTTGACAGGGCTGGGCGCTTTCCAGATTGCGAGCCTCACACTGCAAAAAGCGGTGTCAACTGCAACCTTTTGTGGCGCCGAATTCAAACCACATTAGAGATCCGTTGTAAGTGGGCAAGCCTTCTCCTACGGGCAAATACAGCTTCTTCTTCTTTTCTTTTTTTGCAATGCCGATGTGAGGGCTTTGACGCAGCAACACAATCCGAAAGAAGGCGTGGGAAATATGATCACCTTCCTTACAACGCAGGGGCTGCGATGTCAAAACACAGGCAATATGGAAGGACACTTAAGGGACCCGTTGCAACACTGCGATAGCGGGCAATCTGGAACGGATTGTGGAGAAACGGCACAGTCCCCCAAAGCCAGGATCAAATGGGTAGGAGTCAGATCTCGGAAAATGCTGAGAAGATATGTCACGTTTCTTGGGAGCCCGGATCTGGCTCTCAGAAGCCCTTGTGACCAGGGTGATTTCCAGATTACCCACTACAACCATGTCACTACCAAAATACAAGGAGAAGATCCGAACGGAGGCATCAGAAATGTGAACTTGCTGGCAGTGCAGGGACTACAATGTCAAAACGCAGGCAGTATGGAAGCGCACTTAACGGACAGTAGTGACCCTGTTGTAGTGTATAATCTGGAAAGCACCCAGGTGAGTCAGTGCCTTTGCCTTACTGAGGGCATGGGCTTCCAAGCCTTGAAGATGCTTTGCTAATTTGCGGGCTGCACTGAGAACGCCTAAAGGACCTGGGTGCCTTCAAGATTAGCTGCTCAACAGCAGCAAAATACTTCCATTCAGGCAAATTGCATTAAAAACGTAAACAGCAGGGGGAGCAGTCTCTCACGGAAACTAACAACCTGAAAAAGCAGCAATTTTTTTCCGCCAGCAACATGATGTCATAGCACTATATCGCAGGGATTACATTTGAAAGAAGGCATCGGAAATGTAAACAGCACCCTGCTGTCAGTGGAGGGACTGCGGTGTCAAAACACAGGAAGTGTGGAAGCGCCCTGGTGTTTGATCTAGTCCTCTTGACCAGAAATGGCTACTACTGAGTATTGCTCATTGTTGCCATTGGGAAGGCTATATAAAAAGAAGGATGCTGGATTATCCATGCCTACCTGGAGATGCTGCCAGGGAGAGAATTCCGCACATTCTGAATGCCAAGCAGATGCTCTGCCACTGAGCAATGGCCCCGTCCCCTCAGGGGAATAGCTCACCTGTCGTCACTCATCCAAATGCAAACCAAGGGGGGCCCTGCTTAGCAAAGGGGTCAACTCACGCACTGGCTCTCTTCCCCAGACAAGTTCTGAATTCTGGTGCAGAACTAAGATTCCTGAGACTAATGGAAAAGAGCTCTCATGTTTCTAGGCATGCAGGCTGTAGAGTGAAGCCTGAAGACACAGTGAAACGGGGCTGACTACTTAACTTGCTTGATTTCTGTTTGGAACGTTAGCCAGGAGAGTGGTCTTGGCATTGAACTGGTCACAGAGGCAAGGAACGGGTTTGCTGCCAAGTCCCCAGAGCCCTGGTTGTCTTGGATCCTAAGAGGCAGGAATATTGGGAGGGGATGACCGGGCAGAATCCTTGCAGGGATTGCGGAGGGCATCTGTCAGGCTACCTTTCCGTGGTCGCAGTCCAGGAAGAGCTGGACAAACATCTGCCTCCAAATGTCATGCCTGATCAGGTCCCGCGTGTCGTTGGTGCACTGCAGGAAGTGCTTCAGCAGCTCCTGGAACCTGTCGCTGGTGAAGGTTTTGGTGTAAGAAAGAACATACTGGGGAGGGGAGGAGAGAGGGAGAGAGAGAAACATGTCATTCGCCTCTGCCATTTCACCTCCCTTTTCAGCACCCTTAATCTTGTGTGGATCCTTGCCCTCTCCAGAGGGACTCAGTCTGAAATCCTAGCAACTTGCTGCTGCCAGTCAGAGCCAGTGTCCAGGGCTTGGCATCACTGGGCACCAGCCCAGGCAGAAGGGCCTTCTGCTGCCGCTCCTTGAGAGCACCCCTTCGTGCTATGTGGGGGGGGCATTCTCTTGGGGCACACCCAGGAAAGAGCAGGGCCCATGGAGGACAATCTGCCTCAGGGAACCTGGAGCCGGATGTGGTGATGGCACGGATCTAGAACCCTGCTGCTTATTAAGTTCCCTGAGGGAGGTGCGGCTGCAGTCACCAGTGGCTCATTTGGTGGCGACCCAAACCAAGCCTTCTCTAGGGTTGCCCCAGGGCTCTGGAATAAAATCAATCAATCAATCCCTTTATTACGATCACAGACCAGCACCATTTACGAACAGAAGCCCAACACACACACAAAACCTACATACCCTACAGGTTCGGTGATCCTGTAGTTAAGCACATAGTTAAAGATCAATGAAGAATGATTCTTAATGAACTCCTGGCGGATTTTACTGGCTATGAAGCAGAACCTAGCCACATTATAAGATCTCAGGTAATTTTGGTCAGTTAAAAGATCATCACGATAAAAAGAATATGTACAACCTGAATGGCAGCTAATAAAAGGGGTTATATGTCAACGCCTTATATCTCAGTAAAATTGACAGTAAAGGAACACATGAGCCGTTGTTTCAATATCTCCCAATTTGCAGAGACAAGTGTGTTCTTTGTAGGGGATTTTTTGATATCACCCTTCCACAACTGCTGATTGCAAGGCGTTGCATCGTGCCTGTGTTGGAGCTCTGTGATATTTTGGCACGGTTATCTGGTTTAGGTATCAGGCCAGGTTGAAACTCAGAACTTGGTTGCCCAAATGGACACCCACAGGAATGAATGAAACCCAACTCTCCCCATCTCGGGTCGCTTTTAAATGACTGTTTTTGAAAACCACGGAGCAAATTCGGAAGAGCAGCAGCAAGCACCGGGAATCATCTCCGTGCCGCTGCGGGGTGAACATGGGGCCACTTTCAAGCCCTCCTCCTCAGAATCACATGTAGCACAGAGCCGTGGCTGCATTCCTGGCTGCCAAGGGCAGCTCTGGTCTCCAGATGCCAGCCATCTACCTGCCCCAGGAGGTGGATTCGGTGCCTGCGCTACCTTTCCATTTACTCCTCTCAGTGCTGTTCCCCACACGAGGCAGCCTCTGGTACAGCTGGCAGCCATTCACAAAACCTGCAAAATGGTGGTGATGGGAACCCTTCCGGGTCCCGTTTTAAAACCAAACAATTCAGCAAAACTGGCTTTGGGAATCGGCATCTCCGAAATTCTCCCGCCATGGGAATGCGATCAAACAGAGATGTATATGAAGCCCCGGTCTCAGAGACACTTTTAACACACTTTGGATTTATCACCTTGGTGAGTTTTTATGAGTCAAGAGAAAGGCCATTCGAAAAGGCAGCCTGTGCAGTGTAAATAATAAAAGCTGCCAGAAGGAACCATGATCCCAGGGTTGGGACTGAGTGATTACAGCTGGTTTATTTCGTCTGCCAGGATGGACAGAGGGAAACCCACAAGGCCATGGCCCATGTCAAATGCAGAGGGAGGGTTCACGGCTGCTTCCAAACCCCTGGTTTCCATGCCCCACTATGGTGTGGTGCAGGGGTTCGCAAGCTTGTGTCCCTAGATATTGTCAAGACTAGAAGTCCCATAATCTTCCATCACAATGGCCTTTGGCCCTTGTACACCAACAACATCTGGGTTTGCAAGTTTGAGGACCACTTTTGCCCAGGCATATTTCCTAGGAACATCGGAAGCTGCTGTATACAGAGTCTGGCCTTGGTTCATCTGACTCAGTATTGCCTGCACTGACTGGCAGTGTCTCTCCAAGGTTTGAGTCAGGAGTCTTTCCCAGCCCTACCTGGAGATGCTGCCAGGGACTGAACCTGGGACCTTCTACATGCAAAGTAGATGCTCTGCCACTGAACGATGGCCCCGTCCTCTAAAGCAGGCCTGCTCAACTTAGGCCCCTCCCCAGCTGTTTTTGGACAACAGCTCCCACAACCCCCAGGCACAGCAGCCAATAGCCAGGGATTATGGGAGTTGTAGGCCAACATCTGCAGGAGGGCAGAAGTTGAGCAGGCCCACTCTAAAAGGAATATCTTATAGCAGGGGTTCTCTCAACGTTGGGTCCCCAGATGTGATTGGACTTCAACTCCCATGATTCCCAGCCCCAGTGGCCTTTGGTTGGGGATTATGGGGATTGAAGTCCAACAACATCTGGGGAGCCAACGTTGAGAATCCCTGTCTTATAGCACTCACACGTTGTCACCCATTCAAATGCAAACCAGGGTGGGCCCTGCTTAGCAAAGCAAAGAATTCATGCTTGCGGCCACAAGGCCCTCTCCAAGGTCTGTGGGTCTGCTACCCACAATCCAGCACAGCCTTGTTTGAATGAATAAGAGCCTGTTAATACTGAGTCACACCATTGCTCCATCTAGAGCAGGAAGTTCGGACGGGCAGCAGCAAGTCGCTAGGATTTCAGACTGGCTCCCCATCAGGCAGAGAGACGCCTTCTCCAGCCCTGCTCCTTGAGGGTTTTTTTTAAAAACAGGAGATGTCCAGAATCACACCTGAGCATGTGCCCTAATACTGGACCCTTTCCGTTTGAGACCTTTCAGACAGAAACGCTTCCGTGTGCTGCACTCCTAAACCCTCTCACTGGCTTAAACATTGGTAGAAATGGATCCAGAGTGGTCATGAGCAGCAGCAATTGTCTCCTGAAGCTTTTCTTTTTAGAGATTCTCCAGGAGCTGATTCTCCTGGATAATTGGATGCAGTCACTCGGAGGTCAAACTTTAAAACACCTCCTGGCAGACTGGGGACTGACAAATTACAGACCTCCCTCCGCCCAAGAAAACACTGCTCTAGATGGAGCAATGGTGTGACTCAGTATTAACAGGCCCTTATTCATTCAAACGAAGGATCCGGGATAGGTCTCACAGAGTCCTTGGAGAAAATACACAAATTACTCTTAACTGACAGAGCCTGCGATTCAGAAACCCTCCTAGCTGATGTTACAGCTACTAAAAAGGCCACCTTCCAGGACAAAATCTGCAATGACACAGATCAAAGTGGTTCAAATGGCGGAAACTGCAGACCCCGCAACACAATATGCAAATCACATGATGGAAAACGATGGCAGACCGGTGGAGACAACAAAGCTGCCCCCCTCAAGAACTTGCGTAGAAGAAGGTGCCGTGCCTGAACGAACACTGATGAGGAAACAACATCTGGATCAAGCACGCGGCCTGGCGTTTAAGCGTGTTGGGTTTCAGACCAAGCGCAAGGCCATCCTGAAGAAAACCTAGTAATTCCCTCGACCTGCACTTGCCCAGCTGCAGGGAGCGCTTTGCTGTCCAACGCAGAAAACTACGCCAAGTCGATTGGTAAATCTTGTTGGCTGAACACTTTCTAGACGCAAGGATGGTAAATCAGACCTTGACACAGCAGATCTGGATGGTTTGGCAATCTGAGTGGATGACCTACGGTCAAGTCGACGATCTCGGAAAACCAAGGCCCTCTGGGCCAAAAAGGCGCTATCAATATCAGGGATGCCCGTGACCCCCGCAGCTTCCTGAGGCAATGGAAGAGCAGCAGCACTGGAGGAAATGCATACAGCAGACATGGAGGCCATGGCACCGATAGCGCATCCGACTCTTCTGCCCCCAACGTCGGAAAACGTGAGTAAAACCTCTGAATCTTGGCATTCTGAGGATATGCGAACAAGTCTATCTGGGGACACCCCAGCCGCTCTGTCAACCTCCTAAATACTTGAGGGTGCAGGCCCCATTTTGCCGGCTGGATCTCCTGCCGTCTTAGCCAATCTGCCTGAACGTTGGAAATTCCGTTTACATGATGGCCCAGAATGGATATTAAGTTGTTCTCCGCCCAATCCAACAACTCCACAGACTGAAGGAAAAGAGATCTTGACTTTGTCCCCCCTTGCCTGTTTATGTGTGCCTTGGCTGAGATGTTGTCTGTACACACTAAGCTGTTCCTACCCTTCACCAGGGGCGTGAAGGCTTTTAGGGCCAAAAAGACAGCCCGCAGCTCGAGCCAGTTTATGCTATGGAGCGACTCCTCCACCGACCAAAGCCCCTGGGCAGAACTGTTCCAACAGTGAGCCCCCCAGCCCAATAGGCTGGCGTCCGTCGTGACCATCACTCCCTCGGGTTCTATGAACAGCTTGCCCTTGTCTAGGTTCCCCGGGCCGTCCAACGAATCGACTCGCGAAGAGACACATAGAGAGGAATGTTCTTGTCACGCTGGAGAGCAATCCTGTGCTGGTAAGGGAGGAAAGCCAACTGTAACTGGCATAGATGAAACCTCACCCAAGGCACTGAGTCCATAGCCGCCACCATGAGAACCAACAACCTTGCTAGATTGAGAAGGCTGGCCCACGGTCTCGAAGCAATCACACGAGTCAGTGATGATAAGACCTCCATCCGATCCTGTGGCAGAAACAGTTTGCCTACTGAGGGGTCCATTACCATGCCCAGATGACGAAGGCTCTGTGTGGGCATCAGGTGACTCTTGCCCACATTTATCAGAAACCCACGGGCACATAACACAGACATTGTTCTGGACAGAGCCGACCAAACTGCCCCTTCTTGAGCAAGTTGTCGAGGTAACAATACAGGTAGACCCCCTCAGTGCATAAAGTGGCCACTAGCAGACTAGAACCTTTGTAAAAACTTGGGGGGGCTGATGAGAGACCGAAAGGAAGGGCTCTGTACTGATAATGCCTCCCCATGTAGCAGAAGCGGAGTATATGTCGACTGCGTGGATGAATGGGGATGTGTAAATAGGCCTCCTGGAGATCTATTGAAGCCATGTAGTCCCCCATCTGCAATGCCTCTGAGATGGTACAAAGGGTTTCCATCCTGAACCTCCTTTTTAGCACAAAGCGGTTGACTGGGCGTAGGTTGAGAACTGCCCTGGCCAATCCGTCCTTTTTTGGCACCGTAAAAATCACAGAATAGATGCCCTAGCCTCTCTGAAGAGGTGGGACCTCCTCTATGGCCCCTATAGCCACCAGATACTGAATGGCCATGGACAACCCCTTGCGCTTTTCCGGTTTCCCGGATCTAGGGGTAAGGAGGAATCTGTTTCCTGGGGGGCTGGCCAGCTCCACCTTGTACCCGTGTAGGATAATGGAAAGAACCCACCTGTCGTTGATGGATTCTTTCTAAATGGGCCAAATGGCGGGCCCCCACTTTGCCTGAGTGGGAGTCAGGACTGCTGCTTGGAGCCCTGCTGCTGGTTTCCGAAAGACTGACGGTTCTGCAGATTGAACCCTTGCCTGCCTTGGCCTCTGGATTTGTTCCACTGCGATTGAAAAGGCCTAAAAGGCTCCCTCTGACAAAACTGAGGTCTAAACGCCCTGAAGGTTTGCGTCGGTCTACAATTAAAACTCTTGTCCTCTTTCCTAGGGGCTGATGGCAGAGTCCTGCGCTTATCCTTAGTTTCAATGAGGACCTCTTTCAGGGCCTCATCCCCAATTAGCTTCCCCCCAGCATAGGGAACAGCAGCTAATTTAGCCCTAGATGTATTATCAACTTTCCAATATTTCAGCCATATGTTGCGTCTTGCCAGGACACCTGCACTGACCGCACGTGCCGAGAACTGAACACTGTCCAGATTAGCATCCGCTGAAAAGGCGGCTGCCCTCTGCAGACGAAGTAGCTTATCCTTAATTTCAATGAGGACCTCTTTCAGGGCCTCATCCCCAATTAGCTTCCCCCCCCAGCATAGGGAACAGCAGCTAAATTAGCCCTAGACATATTAACAACTTCCAAAATTTTAGCCATATGTTGCGTCTTGCCAAGACACCTGCACTGACCGCACGTGCCGAGAACTGAACACTGTCCAAAGTAGCATCCGCTGAAAAGGCAGCCGCCCTCTGCAGACGAAGTAGCTTACGCCACATCTTAGATTGATCAGTGGGAGGGTCATTGGGTAACTCGCCGATCCACAAGACCGATGCTCTAGACACCAAGGACGCAGTGGTGTCAGCTCTTATGGCCATTGCTGAAGCCTCGTGGGCCCTGCGCACTGCAGATTCTGCTTTTCTGTCTCCTGGTTCCTTAAAAGAGGAGCCCCCATCCTTGGGTACCCTATGCTACTAAGTAGGGCCCCGAAGTGAGCATCCCTAAGTGGCATCTTCAGCAAGTCCAGAGTCTCCTCCTCAAAGTTGTACAATTTGCAAGCCAATGCCAACATACGCTTTGGGAGTCGTGATAGCTGCCCATTCCTCCTTGATGGTATTAGTAAAGCCCTCAGATATCACTGATTTAATCTGCGGTACCTTAGCCTTAGGCAGCACCAAGGAGCCCTTGGACACAGGAGAGACCTGTTCCTCTGTAACTGGCTTCAGATCAAGCGCAGCAATAGCCTGGTTAATTAGTGGCTGAAAATCCTCCATAAGAGAGAGCCTCTGACTGTGTAGGTTTGCTGCAGAGTCCTCAATAATCTCCCCCTCTTCCGAGGAGAAGGGCCCCTTGTCTGGGTTGCCCAGCAATGTCTCCGACCCCCTGACCCTGGGTCGCAATAAATCTGGGGAGTCCTCTCCTGACTCGTCTGAAGACCTCCCCCTACCCAAGGGCACAGAGTCCTGGCGTATAGCCACCCTGGGCTGCTTAGCGGGCACCGTCTCCTCCTGAGAATCTGAGGGCGACACATGGATCACAGCCTGCCTTGCAATGCCTTGCAGGCTTCCGCGCTTTAAGCGCTGCTGCCAGTGAGACCTGAACGGCCTCCTGAATCCAGCCCTTTACACTGGCAGCATCGGGGGGGAACCCCCACATTCCCTGTAGGAGTAGGCCCTGAGAGAGGGGCCACATAGGGGGCATCTGCACCCACCTCCTCACCCCCCTGAGCAAGTCCCGATCTCACCAGGGGGAGCTGTTCATGGCCTTCTGGGTGCTCTGACGCCCCATCCACGGGCTCAGCACCACCTGCCTCATCATCCCGCACGTCCTCCCCATCTGATTCCGACGGGCTCTGGGGCGGCCACTCCTGCTGACGTTCCTTTCGTCGCGGCCCCAATACTCACTGAGGCAGTCCTCCTCCTGCACGCCCAACTGCTAGGGAAAGGAGTTGGGGGGGGGCGAGGCCAAATATCACAGGCTTACCTTGCTCGCGCTGCCGGGCAAAAGCTCTCTCACCAACGGGGCCTCCTTGTAGGGAAGCCTCCGATTCTGGTGCCGCCACCTGTGTCCTGCTACGGTGGATTGCTGGTGGCATGAATTGTGCCCAGTCTCCTCACCGGTATCTGGCCACCAACGGGGCCTCCTTGTCAGGAAGCCTCCGATTCTGGTGCCACCACTTGTGTCCTGCTATGGTGGATTGCTGGTGGCATGAATTGCGCCCAGTCTCCTCACCGGTATCTGGCCACCAACGGGGCCTCCTTGTCAGGAAGCCTCCGATTCTGGTGCCACCACTTGTGTCCTGCTATGGTGGATTGCTGGTGGCATGAATTGCGCCCAGTCTTCTCACCGGTATCTGGCCACCAACGGGGCCTCCTTGTCGGGAGGCCTCCGATTCTGGTGCCGCCACCTGTGTCCTGCTACGGTGGATTGCTGGTGGCATGAATTGCACCCAGTCTCCTCACCGGTATCTGGCCACCAACGGGGCCTCCTTGTCAGGAAGCCTCCGATTCTGGTGCCACCACTTGTGTCCTGCTATGGTGGATTGCTGGTGGCATGAATTGCGCCCAGTCTCCTCACCGGTATCTGGCCACCAACGGGGCCTCCTTGTCAGGAAGCCTCCGATTCTGGTGCCACCACTTGTGTCCTGCTATGGTGGATTGCTGGTGGCATGAATTGCGCCCAGTCTTCTCACCGGTATCTGGCCACCAACGGGGCCTCCTTGTCAGGAAGCCTCCGATTCTGGTGCCGCCACCTGCGTCCTGCTACGGTGGATTGCTGGTGGCATGAATTGCGCCCAGTCTCCTCACCGGTATCTGGCGACAGAGAGGACCGCTGTGGCCTACTGGCACCAGCAAGGTCATCTGATACATCTGCCATTTTCCTTACAGGATTTGCGCAGTCCCGAGTTTTTGGCAGGAACAGGCGCTGACGGGTGGATCTCTCCCTAATAGCCAGGAGTCCGAAGGTCTTTTTAGCGGACATTGGCCAAAAGGTCGGCAAGAGGTGAGGAGAGGTAACGAATAACAGAACGGACAGTAGAAGAACAGATATGAAATTTAAAAAAAAAATTTAGTAACTAGAGAAAACTAGTTACTAAACAGGTGAAGAATAGATTGGAAATAGTCAAAAACAATAGGAATATAAGCAGAAGAAAAGAAGAGGCCTAGTAAACAAGGCCAGAGCCAGCGAGCTGTAATGCGAGCCTTCTGGAGCAAAGGCAGGAAGTAGAACTGAGGAGATCCGCCCACATGCACTGGGTTAAGGATCTTCAAGTATGACTACTTCCTGCCTTTTGGAGCATGTGGGGGGGATGTAATCCCAAGCTTGGGTGACCTCCTACACCAGCCGAGAACAGCCCTGTTTTATCCTGCTTTGCTTCTGCCACAGAACCAGCGGCGATCCCAGACAGACAGCCCTCCCTGCTTCAGCGCCCGGTCTGTGCCCTCATCCCATGCCCCACCCTTCACATCTGCAGCCATACCCTTCAACCAGCACTATTAAAGCACCTGGTCACAATTCGGTCCTCCTAACCCAGCCATCTAGGGGCCTGCAGAACTCCTGCGGGATATCCCCGGTACCTTGCATCAATTGGGTAATAGAATCTCAGCTGCTATAGGAACCGTGCTAATTGTGTGATAATGATGGAGCCAATGGAAGAACGTGTCTCCTGGGGGCCACTGATGGAAAATCTGAATCCTTCAGTGACCTGAAACTCTCACTCATTAGAATTGGTTTCTCAAGGATCCCCCAGGAATTCTGCCTGGATGAAAACAGGCTTTTCCTTTGGAATCAGCGCTCCAGCCTGACAACTGTTCCAAAGAAGAAAAAAGGGGGATTTCAAGGTGCGACGGAGACTGGGGGTGGATGGGACATGATAAGAGTGCAGAGAAGCCTATTTTCCCCAGGCTCACACCCAGGATGGTAGAGCATCCTCTTGGGGAGGAGCTAGATGCAAGAAACGTAGGAACACAGAGAGCTGCCTTATACCAAGTCAGACCATTGGTCCATCTAGCTCAGTATTGTCTACACAGAAAAGCCATCTATACCTAAACAACAACAACAATTGTGCTCCCTCTCTATTCTGCTGGATGAAGAGTTCTGTTAAACTTGAAATCTTACTCCTCAGCTGGTGCAAGAGCTAAAATCAGTTCACCTACTATAATATAATGATATTATATCTTATAATATATCTTCCCTCATTATCCATTATAGCTTCCCTCATTATCCAGGAGAGGGGAGCTGGTCTTGTGGGAACAAGCATGATTTGTCCCCGTAGCTAAGCAGGGGTTATGCCCTGGTTGCATATGAATGGGAGACGTGATGTGTGAGCACTGTAAGATATTCCCCTGAGGGGATGGAGCTGCTCTGGGAAGAGCATCTAGGTTCCAGATTCCCTCCCTAGCAGCATCTCCAAGAGAGAGCTGGGAGAGATTCCTGCCTGCAACCTTGGAGAAGCCTCTGCCAGTCTGTGTAGACAATCCTGAGCTAGATGGACCAAGGGTCTGACTCACTATGTGGCAGCTTCCTATGCTCCTATGTCACCAACAAGCCGCATAGTACCTCACCTCTTGGAACTGCTCTTCGTTTAGTTTCACTTCCAAGGTTCCTACGGCTTCCAGAGGCCTGGCGTAGATTTCTGCGGAAACAAAGGAGATTTGAGAGGCAGTCCAGAAACATTGTGGGGAAACAGGCTGAATTCTGCCTTTCTAGCAAGGCGTGCGCCTCCTTTTCTATGGCAGGGGCTCTCAACCCTGCCTCCCCACCCTCACTGATGTTGCTGCAGCCACACCACAACTCCTGTCATGCTCTCTGCTGCAGGTACTGCTTGTCAGGCAAGAAACTTCGTGCGGGTGCCAATGAGAAGGAGAATCCGGGTTAGTATTGTGGCAGGAGAAGATCTCAAGGCCCCTTCTCCACACTCTGGTTGTGATCCATGTGGGCAATCCAGCTTCTTCTCATTGTACTATAGCACACACATGAGAGTGCTACGTTTGCACTTCCCTGTAATATGATGTTTTTGACCGATGCTCTGGTCTCAGCTTGAGGCACACTTGCCAAAAAGGTGCGGCTATCCCTGGCCCAAGTGAGGCATGCCTTTCTTGGCTCGATAAAAAGCTGCCTTCTACCAAGTCAGACCTTGGTCCATCGGGCTCAGCCTTGTCTACACTGACTGGCAGCGGCTCCTTCAGGAGGGAGTCCTTCCCAGCCTTACCTGGAGATGCTGCAAGGGAGCAAAACTGGAACCCTCTGCATGCAAAGAGGATGCTCTGCCATTGAGCTATGGCCCCATCGTGGTGCAGTGGTTAGAGTGCTGGACTAGGACCAGGGAGACCTGAGTTCAAATCCCCATTCAGCCCTGATACTCATCCAGACTCTGGGCAGTTGCTTCTCTCTCAGCCTAACCTACTTCACAGGGTTGTTGTGAGGAGAAACTTAACTATGTAGAGCAGAATATAAATGTAAAATTTTAAAAACGAACAAAAATCCAAGGCCAGCTCCCCTCCCTGGATCACTCAACTTGTCTGATAAGCAACTTGCTCTGCAGCCAGCTGCAGTCTTGGAAACATTTCGCTGTTTTCTCCAAACTGGAGAGCCACTTGGCAAACTTCCTGAAAACCAGAACCCTTTCCAAGCACCTCTCTCGCAGTTGTTAGTATTATTATTATTTTTTTATTATTTACATTTTCTATCCCGGTCTTCCTCCAAGGAGCCCAGAGCGGTGTACTACATACTTGAGTTTCTCTTTCACAACAACCCTGTGAAGTAGGTCAGGCTGAGAGAGAAGTGACTGGCCCAGAGTCACATCCAGCTAGTCTCATGGCTGAATGGAAATTTGAACTCGGGTCTCCCCGGTCCTAGTCCAGCACTCTAACCACTACCCCATGGTGTCACAGGAGAAGGACTAGTCGGTTGACAAGCACACGGGCTGGCATTCAGCTGTTCTCGCTTCTACTAGGGGTCAGCAAGAAGACGACGGCGAGAAGACTCTGCAGACTCCATTCATGGCTTGCTCCCCCTGACATTCAATGGGCAGTAAATTACCTTTATGAAACCATAAAGCACGGCTTAATGCCTGCTTAGTGCTTTGGGCTCTGCTAAATGGACGCCTTGAGGAAGCAAGTCCAGACTTCGCGCTTCAAGAATGAGCATTCTTGGGGTGGGTGACGACAGATGAGTGTCAGGCAAGATCACTTGCAGATCAATGTGAACACAGTCCTGCTGACCAAACTAGAAAAGGCCTCATTTTCTCCTTGCCGTGGGTCTTCCACGAAATAAAACACACGGCTTGTCTCTCTGAGTGCACTAGGACTGCTTCAGGAGGGCAACCAGTCTTGCAGCAAACAGCATGAAGAGCCCCTTTGCAAAGCAGGGTCCACCTTGGTTTGAATCTGGATGGGAGACCACAATACCAGCTCTCATGCAGGTTCCAGGTTCAGTCCCTGGTGGCATCTCCAGGTAGGGCTGTGAGAGACTCCTACCCAGAATGTGGGAGAACCGCTCATGAGAAGGAGAGGAAAGGAGAGCTGGTCTTGTGGTAGCAAGCATGACTTGTCCCCTTTGCTAAGCAGGGTCTGCCCTGGTTGCAGCGATTAAATTCGAAACAAGGCACTGGAAATCTGAACAGCACCCTGCTGTCAGCGTAGGAACTGCGTTCACAACACAGGAAGTGTGGAAGTACACTTCGGAGATACATCTGGAAAGTGCCCTGGAGATCCCAGGCTAGGAACCCCTGGTCTAAGTGCTTGCGAGGGGCTAGATCAGGCCTGCTCATCTTAGGCCCCCCAGTTGTTTTTGGACTACATCTCTCATCATCCCAACCACAGCCAGGGATTATGGGAGTTGTTGGCCAACATCTGCAGGAGGGCCGAAGTTGAGCAACCTTTGGCTAGATTAATGGGCCTGTCTTTGGCCACGAGATCCATACTTCGGGCACGCTAGGAAAACCCTCCAGACGGCAGGCCATGGATCCAAAGTAAGGTGTACACAGCTTCTTACCTGTCGCATCAGCTGGTGCTGCAGTGACAACCTCCAGGAAGGACCTCAGCGCACTTTGGACCTGCAAGGCAAAGCTGCCATTTCAAGGGCTGGTCCGACAAGTCCCCTTTTAGCTGTGCTTCTGCTGAAGCTCCAGCTTCTGCCAACTGGCTAGGAAGAACAGGCCTCCTGGGCCACCTCTGGGGGGAACTATCTTGGCACGGGGGCTCCCAGCCTTAGATCTTGCCGGACATGAAAGCTAGCGAAGGCTTTCCTTATTTTAAGGCAAGTCTGTCATGGTTATGAACTGTGATTCCAAACTCTGTGTGTTGGAGCTCTGCGATTCCAACTCTGATAACAGGTTATGGGCCCAGATCGCTGAGCTAAAAGGGAGGCGGTCCTGCCCTGCCCTTCTTCTACACCTCAGCAGCTCACTCCAAGATGGGCTGCAGCGGAGCTCGGGGGGGGGGGGGGGCTTCTGGGCCAGCAGGCTTCACGGGTTTGGAACTCCCCCTTCCTCAGCAGAAGAGGCTTTGGCCGAACTTTCCCTTCTGCCCCCTGGCTGCTTACTCTCTTTGGGTTGCGGCTTGGTCACAGCCAGGGGCCGGCACTTGAGTCTCTGCTACAGGGGAGAGGCTGGTGAAAGAGCCCTGGGCTGGGTCTTGGTTCGCACAGGAGGGAGGTGGCGGGCACACTCAGCAGCCTCCCCCAGCACAGTCTCACACTCCTTTTGGCTTCCGGTTAAAAGGCAGGCATGTTGCTTGAAAACAAGACAACAACGAGCACGCTGCTTACCAGAGCAAGGGGGATCTCTCCGCTGGCATTCAGGGTCCACTCGTTGAACTGCACGCCCAGCGCCTCCTTGCGCATGTCGGTCACTTGGCTCTTGATATTTTTCACCTCCTCCCTTTGCTGGCGCTTTTCTTTCACCAAGGTCTTCATCTGGGCTAGCCTGTAGGGTGCAGGCATTCCTCATGTGCTGGACCTGTAGGGTCTAGCACTCCTCACTTTTCTTACACACCTTCAGTAACACACACACACACACACACACACACACACACACTACAATAAGGGGCCCACTGCCCTCTTAACACCACAAAAGATGGCTGGCCACTGTTGGGAACAGGGTGTTGGATTAGATCAGGGCTGCTCACCTTCAGCCCTCCTGCAGATGCTGGCCTACAACTCCCATGATCCCTGGCTATTGGCATCTGTGGCTGGGGATTATGGGAAATGTAGTCCAAAAACAGCTGGGGAGGTGCTAAAGTGAGCAGGCCTGGATTAGGTGGGCCCTTCTAGGTTCAGCAGGGATGTTCCTAAAAGACTTTTTTGGAGAGTGTGAGAAGGGACAGCTATATACCTAGAGAGGTGCCCACCCTCTAGGGTAGGGCTGCACAACTCTGGCCCTCCAGATGTTTCTGGACTACAACTCTCATCATCCCCAAGCCACAGTGACCAATAGTCAGAGGTGATGGGCATTGTAGTCCAACATCTGCAGGAGGGCCTCAGTTGTGCAGCCCAAACCTAGCCCTCCAGCTGCTGTTGAACTACAACTCCTATCATCCCCGGCCACAATTGTTCAGCAATGTCTGGAGGGCCACAGGTTGGGAACCGCTTGCTCTCGGCCGCAGGCCTGACCAACGTCGGGTCCCCCAGCTGTTTTTCTCCTATAATCCGCAACAACAGTGGCCAATAGTCAGGGACAGTGTTCCCTGTAACAGGGATTCCCAGATGTTGTGGACTACAACTCCCAGCAATCTCAGCTGCAATGGCCTTTGGCTGAGGATTCTGGGACTTGTAGTCCACAACATCTGGGAATCCCTGTTGCAGGGAACACTAGTGTCCTTCCTTCTGATCACATTCAGCCACTGGGTCCAGCTGCTGGGTAGGAGGGAGCCCAAGACATCGAAATGTGTCAACTTGGTTTTAATGGGATCTAATTTGAACTGAGTTTGATTCACATGGTTTGATCTAGTCTATTGCTGTGAACCACTGGAGGGGCAGGATATGGCTATTGTAAAGGAAAAAGAAAGAAAGGGTCATGGCAAGACACGTTCGCCCTATCCACCTCTGGTATCCAGACCTACGGAGGAAGGGTTTCTGCCGCCTGCCCAGACTCACTTGTGCATTGTCGTCTCTGGCACCTGAGCTTTCAGCTCATCTGTGACGGCCTTCATCCCTCTCATATAGGGATTTGGCATTGCAGAAAGGGCGTAGGCAGGATTGTTCCTCATCAGGTACTCTCCCAGGAAATTCAGGGGGTCATATCTGAGGGGTTCAAACTCCGCTGCTTCCAGGGCCTTCTTCCGCTCCGCCACCTTGAGCAGTTTCTCCACGCCAGGGATGAGCGTCGGGAGGAGCTTATCCAGCAAATACGTCCGGGTTTCCAGAGTCACGGACTCATCGTTGAACCATTCCCTGCACAGCTGGTCATGGGGCTCTTTCTTCTCCACCTTTTTCTCATGCACCTTGTCCTGGTGGAGCTTCTGCACCCTTGCCTCCTGCAAATGCAGAGCCCTCTGCTGCACACTCTCGTAGAAGGTGGCCGTCCACTGAGCGTTGATCCTGGCAGACAAGGGTCGGACGAAAGCTTTGGGATTTCTCTTTCCTGGCTGGGCTGGCAGATCTAGCAAGCTGCTCCTCTCAGAGCTTTCTGACAGCTGATCCAGCAGGCTGTTCCGTGGCTCCAGCAGGCTGTTCCGCGGCTCCAGCAGGCTGCTCTGCTGAGAAGAGCCTTCATCGCTCTTTTCGGACTCGGAAGCCATGGTCCCCTGTGCACAGAAAGAGAGATGCTTGTAGTGTGATTCTGAGGGATGGGCACTTTCCAGATTAACCCCTACCACCGCGTCACTACACTATCTGCAAAGTGTGCTTCCGTACTTCCTGTGTTGTGACACCGCAGTCCCTGTGCTGACAGCAAAGTGCCGTCCACATTTCTGATACCTTCTTTCGGATTGTATTGCCACGTTACAGTCTTATAACGTCGCATGTGCGGTGAAGATCAATAGCTGTATTTCCTCTCTCCTGTCCGACCTCCTACCTCTGGCTGCTGCTGTCTTCCAGAATCTTGGCTCCCTCCTTTCCTTCCCCTTCGGCTCCTCTTTCCTCTGGTTCTTCCGCCTGTCCTGCCTTTCAGCAGGATTTGATCAGCTCAGCCGATAGCTGTCAGAAGTGATATTTATTTATTAACCACATTTCTATACCACCCAAAACTTGCGTTTTTGGGTGGTTTGCAATAAAAAACACAATTAAAACAAAATTTAAATATTAAAATATTTAAAAAAAACTTAAAACAAGGTTAAAAATATTAAAACAGTGAGTCTAATTAAAAGCCTGGGTGAATAGGCTTTTCACCCAGGTACATCATCACAGAATTCTTTGGCTTGTTGAAGTATGGTTTGCAAGGATGCCCGTTATATACATGCAGATTATTACCTATCTCCATGTTGCCTGCCGAAATTGAGCAGGTTAAAAATGCCGCCTGTAGGTTTTTCACACAGGGCTCTATGCCTCGGGGTATCTGAAGAGTGAATCAGCTTCGATTAGTTTAATTCGAGGGGTTAGATGGACCATTCACATAGCCATCAGCACCTCCATTAACACCTTCAGAGTTTTTTTCAAAAGCTGCTGGTGGAAATGAATCGTTGGCACTCACCTGAATGGTCATTCTCCTCAGAAGTATGGATGGCATCCGAAAGGCATGATGGGTTGACACGACCTCCTGCTCCGAGACAGGGCCAATCAGAGAGCTTTTTCTCCTGTAGCAGGAGGGAGGGGCAATCCCCTCAGGCTTCAGTCAATTGCTAGCTCTCCGATGCTCCGGCTAGAGAAAACAGTATCAGAGAGGAACCAAGCAGAATAGAACAACAAGTAAAGTAGAACTTTAGAAGAAAACGAGCTGTGAACTGTATTTGCGGAAAAACCCCACCCATGGGAGGAGACGTACAACGCGGAAGAATAGAGCCTCCCCACACCTATATAGGGAACAGAGAGGTGGATAAGTTGGAAAACAACAGAAGCAGAAAACTAACGGTTGGACGGGTCGGATGCCATCCATACTTCTGAGGAGAATGACCATTCAGGTGAGTGCCAACAATTCATTCTCCCTCAGAAGAGGATGGCATCCGAAAGGCATGATGGGACATACCATAGCTGCTAGGAACACAGGGTGGGAACCGTGAGCATGGTACTATGTTGGGAACACCCGTTGGAGAACCTGTCTGCCGAAAGAAGCGTCGGCAGAGGCCCAGTCATGAATCTTATAGAATTTCACGAAGGTGGAAAGGGAGGCCCACATGGCCGCTCTGCAGATGTCAGCCAGAGGGGCCATGGTAGTCAGGGCCGCGGAGGATGCGGCACTACGTGTGGAATGGGCGGTAATGCCCTCCGGCTCCGCCACTTTAGCTGATGCGTAAGCTAGGCGGATGCACTGGCAAATCCAGCGCGCCAACGTGGAGGACGACACCTTTTTTCCCAGAGAACAGTCCCTGAAGGAGACAAACAGGGATTCGGAGACCCGAAAGGCCTTGGTCCGGCGCAAGTAAATTCTGAGCGCTCTCCTGACGTCGAGCGTATGCCATTCCTTTTCCTTAGGGGTCGAAGGTTTAGGGCAAAAGGAAGGTAAGACCAGTTCCTGGGACCTATGAAAAACTGAATTGACCTTGGGAAGGTAAGTGGGGTCGGTGCGCAGCACCACATAATCAGAGTAAACCAAACACAGCTCCTTCCTGGCCGATAGGGCCCCTAGGTCCGACACCCGCCGGGCCGAGGTGATGGCCACCAGGAAAATAACCTTGAGGGTGAGTAGCCGCAAGGAAATGGAGCGCAAAGGCTCAAAGCGGGGCTTGACCAGTGCCCGGAGAACCAGATTGAGGTCACAGGTGGGGAAACGATGGATAGGGGGAGGCCTGAGAGCCGCCGCCCCCTTGAGGAACCTTTTAATATGAGGATGTGCCGATAAGGGAGGCGCTCCCGGCACCTGTAGTGTACTAGAGATGGAGAACATCTGCCGCTTGAGAGTGGCCGGCATAAGCCCTTTGTCCAGCCCGGCCTGAAGGAACCCCAGGACTTGGCCGACTGAGGCGGACAGGGGGCTGGACCCCACCGAAGCACACCAAACAGAAAATGCCCGCCAGGTGGACTGGTACACCCTAAGGGTGGACGGGCGTTTGGAGGCGAGAATGGTTTCCTGGACAGCAGGAGAGTAGCCACAGGCCACTAGCGTGCCCCGCTCAATCTCCAAGCATGGAGGTTCAGCCATTGAGGATCTGGGTGGAACAGCGGCCCCTGGCGCAAAAGATGTGGATGGCAACCCAGGGGCATCGGGGGGGCCAGCGACAGGGAGACCAGATCCGAAAACCAGGGCCGACGTGGCCACCGTGGGGCTACTAAGATAACCTCCGCCCGATGTTGTCGGACCAGCCTGACCGTTTGTGGAAGTATGGCCGGGGGCGGAAACGCATAAAGCAGGCCCGTCGGCCATGAAGACACTAGGGCATCCGTTCCCTCGGCCCCTGGCGCCAGGTATCTGGTAAAGAACCTGGGCACCTTGGTGTTTCCTGGTGTGGCGAACAGATCCACTTGGGGGGTCCCGAACTTCTCCGTGAGGGAGCGGAACATCCGATCGTCCAGGACCCACTCTGCCTGATCCAGCTGTGTCCGGCTCAGCCAGTCTGCCACCGTGTTGGACACGCCGCTGACATGCACTGCCTCCAAAGATGTTAGATTCTTTTCTGCCCAGTGCAGAAGCAGCGAGGCCTCGTGCATCAGCGGCCATGCCCGCGTTCCCCCCTGCCTGTTGACATGAGCCTTGGCCGTTTCGCTGTCGGTCCTCACTAGAACGTGGGACCCGCGAATCAATGGGAGAAACTGAAGTAGAGCATATCGAATCGCCCTGAGTTCCAGCCAGTTTATGGACTGGACCCGTTCGGACGGAGACCACAGGCCTTGTGCCACTTGATCTTGGCAATGCCCCCCCCACCCCTGGAGGCTGGCGTCTGTGGTGACCAGAACGCGGTGCACCGGCAAGAAGGAGACACCCTTGGCCAGAGCCGGCGACAGCCACCAGTCCAGTGATTTCCTGACCTGAGGGGCCAGACGAACCCTCCGCCGGGACTGGGCGGCCACCAGGTCCTGAAGTGGCAGGAGCAGCCATTGAAGCGGGCGTGAGTGAAGGCGAGCCCAGGGAACTATGCCTATGGTCAAGACCATCATCCCCTGTAGCTGACTCAGGGATAGCACATCTAGCTGGCTGCGAGAGCGGACTTTCTGACACAGCGCAGCCAACCTTTGTCGTCTCTCCAGGGACAGGCATGCCGTGCCCTTTACGGAGTCTATGTTGGCCCCGAGGTGCAGGATTTGGTTTCGGGGAGAAAGGGAGCTTTTCTGACGGTTCACGAGGAACCCGTGTGTCTGGAGGACTGCTAAGGTCTCTTCCACGTCCCTCAATGCCTTCTGGTAAGATGGGGATCTGATCAACAGATCGTCGAGATAGGGATATAAGTGAACCCCCTTGACCCTCAAGTGCGCCACGAGTGCCACCATGATTTTGGTGAACACGCGTGGCGCAGTCGAGAGGCCGAAGGGAAGGGCCCGGTATTGGAAGTGTGCTCCTGCATACGTAAACCGGAGAAACCTCCTGTCCTGAGGGAAAATGGGGACGTGGAGGTAAGCCTCCTTTAGGTCCACTGAGGACAGGAAGTCGCCTCCTTGGAGCGCTAGGAGGATGGAGCGAAGGGTTTCCATCCGGAAACGCCTCGTGCGAAGGAACTGGTTCACGTACTTCAGGTCGAGTATGGCTCTCCACTCTCCATTCCTTTTTGGCAACAGAAAAAGAATGGAGTAAACGCCACACCCAACCTCCTGTGGAGGAACCAGTTCTATCGCCTTGATATCTGACAGATGGCGTATAGCGGAGAGCATCTGTGCGTGCTTGCTCTGCTTGTTGGAGCGCGGGGACACCAGAAAGCGGTCGAGGGGCTGGCAAAGGAAGTCCAGGCTGTAGCCCTGGGCCACAGTCTTTATCACCCAGGCATCCGAGCAAGTCATTGCCCAGGTCTGGGCGAAAAACTGAAGTCTGCCTCCCACCTGAGAGTCCTGGCAATCGTCATTGTGCCGCAGGGCGCTTGAATCCAGGTCTCTGATTCTGAGCGGGCTGACGCGGCTTTGCAGTGTCCCGAAAGGAACCTTGTGACTTTCTCCAGGAGGAGAACTTGTCCTGTCTGTCCTGGCGGGGGCGAAAAGAAGACCGGAAACCCCTGTAGGAGGAAGGAGCGGAAGAGAAATGTTTACGTTCCTGGCGCTGCCCCGATGAGGGCATTGCCTTTTTCTTGTCCCTGCCCTCGACCAACACAGGGTCCAGGATCTCCCCAAACAGTTTCCCCCCCTTAAACGCTGATGTGGCCAGATTAGATCTGGATTTCTGATCAACCCGCCAATGTTTAAGCCACAAGTGGCGCCTAACCGTCACATCTGAAGCCATTGCTCTAGCTGAGAGCTGTGCGGCATCTAGAGAACTGTCCGCCATGAAGGCCGAGGCCTTATACAGCTTATTCAGGCCCTGCCTTAGGGCCAACAGCTCAGGGGGCACCAGTGGCAGGAGTTCCTTGATCCACAGCACTGAGGCCCGTGCAAAGATGGAATTTGCCATGGACGCCCTCATAGACAAAGCGGAAGCCTCGTGAGACCTGCGCAGCGCAGCGTCACACTTCTTATCATCGTGATTGCGCAAAACTTCGTCCCCATCCCTTGGCAATACAGCGCCAGTAACTAGAGCTGCTACTTCAGCATCCACCAGGGGAACATGAAGTTTATCCATCACGACCTTAGTGGTCGTGTAAAGACGCTTAACCCCTGGGGGGGGCCCCTTACATTCAGTGGGATGATCCCATTCTGAGTGAATCAAGTCCAAAAAGAGCTGGGGACAAGGCACCACCACCTCAGGAGCCTGCAGAGACGGTAGAACAGCAGGGTCCCCCTCGGGGGCATCCTGCGGCGGAGACACCACACCCCCCAATTTCAAGGTTTTGCAGGCCTTATGCAAGAGCACTGGAAAATCGGAGGTAGAGAACAGGCGGTATGGAGCATGCGGGGTGGGAGCAGGCTCCTCTTCATTACCAGACAGTTCGCCCTCCTCCCTATCGGAGTCCGAGCCCTCCGACGGAACCCCCCCCCCGAGGGAGGAATCAAAGGTTGATGGCCCTGGGGCACCGGTTGGGGGGCCTGGGATAAAACGCCACGCGGTGGGCAAGGGCTCAAAGTCGGGGGACCCAACTCATAAGAGGCAGCTGCCACATGGGAAGGACCGGACAGATCGATCCTCTGGGTGTCCAAAATGGCGGGCGCGGCAGCCGTTCTGCTTTCCCACCCATTCAAAATGGCGGCCGCAGCGGGCTGCGCGGGAAGCTGCCCGGCCAGAGCGGGAATCAGCCTCCCAAACTCTTCTGAAACCACCCTCCTCAGCAAAGCGGCGAAACTTGGAGGAATGTCCTCCTCGGGCGTTTCCGCGGCAGCAGAGACGGCCGTGGTGGAACGCGACCGCTTAGCGGGAGGTTCTGTGCCCAAGGGGCAGGAAGGCCCCACAAATGATGGCCCCGCGACGGGAGGGCAGGATGGAGGGGTGGTAGCGGACAAGACTTGCATGTCAGAAGCGCACTGTCCCTCCTCCGAGCCGAGCAACGTGGGTAGCTTAGGATCGCTGCCCTTGGCCACTCGAGGCGTCGCTGGCCGATTGCCCTTCACCGCCTTCTTGATCTTTTTTCTCTTCTGTGGGTGAGAGACAGGCGCGGGAGCTGTAGCCGCCGCCCACTCATCCCGGCAGACTGCCGTGGCCACGGAGTCCTCTGAGAGGGAGGGTGAAACCCCCGCCTCAGGCTGCATGAGATCGGACGCCATTGCCGTTCCGGATCTCCAACCGCTGCGGGAGAAGAGCCGCGAGCGGGTAGCGCCAATAAGAAAAAAACCTCCTGACTGGGACAGCCCAGGAGGAGATACCAAGCCCAGGAAACGTGAATCCCTCTGACTGGTTCAGCTCAGTAGGTTGAACAAAGTTTAGTAAAGGCTTAGTAAATAGCCCTCCTGATCGAAAGGCACCCAGGAGGGGAGAGAAAGAGTAGAAAGGACTAGCCAGAGCACTAAATACGACCCTGCCGGAGCGAGACAGGGCGAAGCCTGAAGCCTGAGGGGATTGCCCCTCCCTCCTGCTACAGGAGGAAAAGCTCTCTGATTGGCCCTGTCTCAGAGCAGGAGGTCGTGTCAACCCATCATGCCTTTCGGATGCCATCCTCTTCTGAGGGAGAATAGAGGATTTTTTTTAAGCCCAGACATAACTTGGGCTAAGCCAGAATTCACAGCCTCCCTTCAGAGAAAAACAAAGCCCTGTCTGTCCTGGTCCCTGATAGCCCGCAGGGAGGTCGGGTTAAATCCAGCAAATATGTGGACTGGCACACTCCAAATCAGGAGTGGATTCGCGGTGGGGTGGTGGTGGTGGGAGATCTGTCTGTAAAATCTCCTGGGGCTTTTACGCACAGCAAGTTTTACCGCAGGTTTACAGCGAAGCTTTACTGTGAACTCAAAGTTGTCCCCCCAAAACCTGACACAAATAGTGAATTTTTTTTACCCCGGATATAAATCGGGTTACACTCTAATGCACAGTGAAAACCCCCAATTGTGTGTGAACTGCTCCCTGATAACTCGCAGGGACTTCGAGGTAAATCTGGCCGATATGTGAATGCACCCCCTCCATTCCGGAGGAGATGTGAGTTAAATGGCTTCAAAATCCCCGTGTGCAAAGATTCCTGGCAAATTCCTGTCCATCAAGCTGCCCTTAAAAGCATGGAATTGTTCACAGTATACCTAAGGGACACTCCCTCCCCCTTTTTTTGCTGGCCATGTTCTAATCTATCTATCTATCTATCTATCTATCTATCTATCTATCTATCTATCTATCTATCGTATATACCGCCTGATATATACATGTCTAGGCAGTGTTTTTGCTATCCCATGACACAGAAACTAAGGAGAAGCATTTTCCTATCACGATTCCATGCCAGGAAAAGCTTGAACTGTCCATGACCTGTGTGCCAAACTGCTCTTAGGGCTGGGGCCGAACATTACTATCATCATCATCATCATCATCATCATCATCATCATCATTATTTTTAAATGGCAGGTACCCTAGCTGTGTTTCTTTCACTGAAATCCCCAACACCTCCACCCTTTTAAACATTCACTTTCCAGTGTGGAAATGTGGAGAAAATAACACAGTATTCCTTACCTTCTTGAGCAGACATAAGCAGGGGGGGGGGGGGAAGAGTTCTCTTCTGGTCTGCCCCAAAGATACCTGGGAATTTAAGGCAGGGACCATTGGAGTTTAGCCATCCAGAAACTTACCAGGGGATGCAGCAGAGGCCTCTTGTTCTTGCTGGGGGAGGTAGGCTGCCACACTGTATGTGTTTGACGTTGCTAAGCAACCACCCCAGGGGTTGCTGGGCTCCATTGATCAGTCAGATCACCCCCCATCTTGGGCAGCCGGGGAGGGGTGCACGGGAGCATCTCTTCGCTGCAATGACGTCACTGGGCGGCTGGAAACTGAAACACAAAACACAAGAGTGGCAGATGAGGGTGAGAGTGGAGCAGGACGCACAGCTGCCTTGCGGGGAGAAGAAGCAAGGTGGCAACTGACAGGCACTGGCAGGTGGGCCTTTCTTGCGAGACATTAAGAGCGCACATTTCAGCGCTGTCTTGTATGGGCGGGGCGGGGGCAGCAATGGAGATTGATGGGTGCTTCGGAGGTTGCGCCGGACATTTTTGAACTGTACGTGGGAAAACAAGCACCGGGCAACATCTGAGAAAGGGCTTCCATGGGGTCTTTGAGCTTGCCGAGGGTCAAACCCTTTTGGAGGACAGGTCCTTGGGGCTGGCTGGCCACTTCACTTTTGAGAGCCCTCCTATGGACGCCAGCCTTTAAAACCAAGTCAACAAGAATTAGACAAATCTGGGTGGTTCCGAGACGCATCCTTTTGCGCCTTCGTCTGGATGCAAGGGTGGAATTCAGAGAGTGACTGCAGCAAGATGTCCTGCCTCCGCATCAGCTGTTTTTGCCATTTTACTCTGTTTCAAAGGTAACCAGCTACACAGTGTAGGATGGGGCAGAGACCTGCTTCTGAGAAACACCCGTCTCAATCAGTGTTTCCTCTCCCAGGGGTTCCCAGATGTTGTGGACTACAACTCCCATAACTCCCAAGCAAAAGCCATTGCAGCTGGGGACTCTGGGAGTTGTAGTCCACAACATCTGGGAATCCCTGGGAGAGGGAACACTGGCCCCAGTTTCCCCATGGCCATGTCGAAGGTATTTATTCCTTGCATTTATTTATTACTTATTTCTTGCATTTATTTGTTTATTTAACGGCTTAGGCCCAGGAGGGAGCGACTTAAGAGAGCGACTTCTCTGTCGTGAACCCTATCACCTGTGAAGATCATCTGGAGAAGTCCGGTTACAGTTGCTGTCGACCCATTTGGTGGCAGTTCGGGACCAGGCCTTCTCTGTGGCTGTCTCAGGGCTCTGGAACGCACTCCCTGCTGAAATAAGAGCATCTACTTCTCTGCCTGTTTTTAGGAGGACCCTGAAGACGTACCTGTTTTCCCAGGTTTTTAACTGAAATCTATTTTTTTTTTTAAAAATCTTAATGTGTTTTTATCTATTGTGATTTTTATCAGTTTTACACATTTTAAATGTTTAATATTTTATATTATGTTTTAATCTGTATATTGCCTAGAGATTTCTATATTAGGCAGTATAGAAATTCAATTGATCGATTGCTCAATCAATAAAGTATATCCTGTGCTTCCTCCAAGGAGCCCAGAGTCCATGGTTATGTCCAGTGTTCCTTGTAACATTGACTACAACGACCAGCAATGACCTTTCGCTGGGGATGCTGGAAGTTGTAGTCAACCTCTGGAATTCTCTGTTGCAGGGAAAGACAGGTTTCTCACCTGTAACTGTAGAGGAGTAACAGCGACAGGGAAAAGTGAACAAGAAGAAAGACAGGTAGAAGAAACAAATAAACAAAGTAGAAGGAGAAGAAAATCTTTCCTAATATAATAATAACGAATTCTGTGTTCAGAGAGACAGCAAAGCTGGAGAAGGCGGTTGGAGGTGTAGCAGCTATGGCGGTCGACTTAAGACTGAAGGAGTGAGGTAAAATGTCAAATGCGGGAGTCGGGTTTCCAGCTCTTTCCTTCCAAATAAGGTAAAACTTTAGAAGGTTCCGGATGGTGGCTCTGTGCAGGCGCAAACCCATGTGTGATGCACACAGACCACAAAGAAGAACCCTGGTTATTTCTATCCTCACAACAACCCAGTGAGGTAGCTTAGGCTGAGAGATAAGTGACCAGCCCAGAGTTACTCAGTGAGGTTTACGGCTGAACAGGGATTTGAACTCAGGTGACAGTCTCCCTGGCCCTATCCCAACACTCTAACCGCTACACCACACTACTGGCTCTTTAAAACCGAGTCAACAGGAACTAGACAAACCGACGGGCTCTGAGACACACTATTGGGCTCCTTCTTCTGCACACCATGGTGAGGTTCAGAGAACCACCACGGCTCACTGCCATGCCACAGCACCAGACATTTTTGGAACTGGATTGAAAGTAATTAGCTGCACAGGACAGGGTGGGGCGGAGGCCTGCTTCGGAGAAACACAAGTCCAAATTTCCCCCCGGCCATGCAGAATGAGTCGTGTGATTCTTTGGAGGTATGCTCCAATGCAGACGTACAGAAACGAAAAACACCCTTTCTCAATTAAGTGTCTAGCCCCTGCTATTTAAAGAGAAAAAAAGACATCAAACAGTCAGTTCTAATCAAGAATGTCTCCTCACTCAAGGATCTTTGGCAGGGAAGTAATGAGCGTTAAACTGGGGTGTGTGTGTGTGTGTGTGTGTGTGTGTGTGTGTGTGTGTTTAAACCAGTTTAGACCCCTTGTGTCATTGTGTCCTCATTCTCCTTCCTAGGGATGGGAAGCACAAACACAGCCCTCATGAGCCTGGAAGCTGCAAAATGCTGTGCTCATGTTCACACTCACACTCACACACCCCGCTTTTCCCTTTCCTATTTACTTTTCCTCTACATGCTCTCCTTTTAAAAATGTGCACACTTGCAAGTTTTCTTGCTGCTGTTGGCTGTTCCATCTGTGCATTTTAATAGCTTTCCGTGTTTTTTAAAAAACACAGAACACTCTCAAATATCATTGGAATCTCTGGACATGACACCAAGAAATGTACTGTATATACTGTAAGTGGCTTGGCTTGAATGGTGAGAATTTGTTTGTGGTCAAGTATGCTGAGAGTGAAAGCTCCTTTTTTTTTTTGCAGCGCTTCTAATGGGGAAAGGAACCTGGGCGAGAGCTGGGCCTATTCGGCCGACGACAAAACTACCTCTGGCTTAAGCAGAGTTTGGATAGAAGCAGCCCATGAATATTGTAAGGCTGGAGTTCTTGTGCTTGGAAATGTTGGAGGACAATTTGGCCATTGTGGCTAGGGATGCTGGGAATTTACTTATTTATTTTGTCATATTTGTAGACTGCCTGGATCAAATAGCAGAACGCTTAACCCTTGCCTTTGTGAGTGACTGCCTTCATCATCTCATGTCCCCCCCCCCACTCAGACACACACACACCCAGATGATTTAAGAGGCAGAGAAGTTTAAAGCAGAAGTCAAGGCTTTCTCTCTGTCATGAAGGAAACTGCAGGTTCATGGAATCAGCTCAGACAAAAAGGCTCAGGTTACATCCATTCTGCATAGCTAAAGCCATGTAAACTCCCCGTCATTGAGTTTTGAAAAGCCAAATTACTGGCATGGCCACGCCACACATCAAGGGAGAGGCAGTGGGCCATAACAGAAGCCTCAGATTCCCGCCCCTCCCCCAAAGCCGCTGAAACTAGAGGATTTTTTAAAGCTGACATACTTTGGGCTAAGCCAGAATGTGCAGCCTCGATTCGGGGGGAAACAGAGTCCAGTCTGTACTGGTCCCTGATAGCCCGCAGCGATTTCTGGGTAAATGCAGCTAGTATGTGGACTGGCACATTCCATTATTATTCCATTCCATTATTATTCCACATTCCATTATTATTATTATTATTATTATTAATCAAATTAATAATTATTATTAATAATAATTATGGAGGAGATTCGGAGTAAAAGCCCTGTGTGTAAAGCCTCCAGGCAGTGTACAAGGTCTGAAACCACAGCACGGTCAAAAACAAAATAAAACCAATTAAAACCGTTTAAACGATGCTGTTAACGAAAAGCCTGAGAAAACAGGTGCGTCTTAAGGGTCTTTGGAAGGGCAGCCAGAAATGGAGAAGCTGTTATTGTGACAGGGAGAGCATTCCAAAGCCCTGGGGCAGCCATAGAGAAGGCCTGGTCCCGAGCGGCCACCAAACGAGCCAGTGGCAACCGTAACCCAGTCGTAGCCCCATCATATCTGGGGAGCCAGCCTGAGAACTCCTGTTGTAAAGCTCAGAGCAGTGCCAACCTTAATATGATCGCCACTATAGGACAGGGCATGTGAGGACAGAAAGTGAGTGTGTTTCAAATGTTGTTGGGATAATCCGTATGTTACTGGAACAAAGGGGAATCTAGGGCTGCCTGTGGTGCAGTGGTGCAGGGGACAGGGCCCTTGTGGACCCCTTGACCCTCCAGGCCCAAAGACATTTGCACCCCCTCGTCTAATGGACGCTACGCCCATGCTAGCACACTGGGAAAGGAGCAAGAGGACCCCTGGGCAGCAGGATCAGGCCATAGGAAGGACCATGTGGCACAGAGGTTCAGCATCAGCCTAGGACTGTGAGCCTCAGGTTCAAATCTCAACTCAGCCTCACTGAGTATAATTCACTGGGCGATCCAAGGGCAGCCTAATCCACCTCACAAGACTGTCCTAACGATAAAATGGTGGTGGTGGAGGAGGGACCTTATATGCCACCCTCAGCTCCTTGGAGGATGAGCCGGATGGAAATGAGTGTGCTGCAAGAGAACTGTTGGAGCTGTGCAAGGCATCAAAGCATCAAGTAATTAAAGCATTCCATCCTCAAAGCATTGCATACTCAAAGCGTTAAATAATCTCCCTGCTAGCTGGGCAAAGAGGCACCTTCAAAAGTGATGATTTCTTTCTAGTTCGCCGGGAGAGAGAAATGGTCCACATTCAGCCCAGCACAGCATCCCTCCCAGGGGGTGTTGCTGATAATTTATTTATTTATTTACCTACCTACCTACTGGTCATTTTCAGATAGAGAGCCCTTTTGGGGGCAAGGAACCCTTTTTAATAACTTGCTGTGGAAACTGCTCTGTGGATTTTGTTGTTGTCATTAAAAAGCAGTGTGTAAATATTCTTTAAAAATAATTTTGTTATTATTAGGAAGATAGGAAGTGGCCGTCTACTGAGTCAGATCCTTGGTCCATCTAGCTCAGTTACAGGGCTGCTCAGCTTCGGCCCTCCTGCTGATGCTGGCCTACAACTCCCATCATCCCTGGCTATGGGCCACTGTGGCAGGGGATTATGGGAGCTGTAGTCCAAAAACAGCCAGGGGGCCAAAGCAGAGCAGGCCTGGGCTACACAGACTGGCAGCAGCTCTCCAAGATTCCAGGCCAGAGTCTTTCCCAGCCCTACCTGGAGACGCTGCCAGGGAGTGATTCTGGGACCTTCTGCATGCAAAGTAGATACTCTCTCACTGAGCTAGACCCTATCCCCTAAGAGGGATATCTTAGAGCAGGGTTTCTCAACCACCGGTCCACGGACCAATACTGGTCCCTGAGGTGCTGGGTACTGGTACATGAGGCATCACTAATAAAAATCACCCCCCCCCCAAAAAAAATACCCCAATGTTGAGCTGGCGTGACATCATACACAGAGGCGGTGGCCCCTGCCGGCCCAAAATTGTGGGGTTTTGGGGGGAGTTGCCTGAGGGTGAGTGGGGCGGCCCCTTTACTAACTGCTGGTCCAGGAAACTGTGCACGAAGAATGTACCAGTCCAAGACTCCAAAAGCATTGAGAAACCCTGTCTTCGGGTACCACACATCATCTCCGATCCGAATGCAAACCAAGGTCTACCTTATTCACACTGGCTACCACAAGAACAGCTCACCTTTCATGATTCTTAAAGGCCCAAAGCACCGGCTGCCTGTTACAATTCGGAATGAGTTACTGCTCCAGCTTGCAGGGCACCTTCACGGTCTCCGCATCCTCAGGTCTAATGGGATGGTTGGTTCCATCACTCCTGCAGCAGGAGAAGCATCTGCCCTCCGAAGCACTGCCCCTTCTGTGTCAGCAAGAGTCACCGTTCTGGTTTTGCAGTGACTCAAGCAGAAACACAGGGAGTCAGCCCCTCCTGGGGTACAAATGATGTGTTACATCAAGAAGAACTTCCCACAGGAAACAGGAAGTGCCTCTTGATCTTCCACTGCCAGAGGCCCTCATCCAGACGGGTCTGTGGTGCATGGGGCGCCTGGCATCTTTCTCCAAGGCTTGAAATCACACCCCACCCCACCCCACCCCCGGGAAGTGGCTATTACCGCGAATGGAATACAACGTAACCTTCCCTGTGCAGTTTTGATCTAGACACTGCACATCCTCTGCAACATTTTGAAGGGGGAGGGGGGAAGAGGCATTTCTTATTTTTAAGCCTGTCTCTTATTGATGATGGGCTTAACATCATGTGCATTTCTTGGTTTCTCCTCTAAGAATCTGATCTCACCAGAGGGTCTCCTCGGGGATTGTTTTTCTTTTTTGCTCCTTTGTTTTCTAAAGTTCAAGGTTTCCACTTGCTGAGAGCAGCTTCCGTGCCAGCTGCACTGGGTGGTGATATTGTTCCCACATCTGTCCACTGGGAGGCAGAGGAATTCGGGACTCCTGTAAATGCAAAAGGAGAGGAAGCTGAGCCAGGGAGGATTTTGCACCGGACCATTTGGTGGTGGCTCTGGGGTGTAAAATAAACTTGTAAACTATCAGTAGCTATTAGAGGTGCTAGCTAAGTGGAACTCCCATGGTCAAAGGCAGTCTACCTTGGGATGCCAGTCGCTGGAGGGCAAACAACTGGAGACAGGCATCTGTCAAGGATGTGGGAGCAGTCTCCTGCAATGAACAGGGGGCTGGAACAGAAGGCCACTTAGGTCCCTTCCAGCTCAAAAGCCTTTTCTTTTATAGATGCCATATTGCCCTTCTTAAAGGCTACTTGGCTGTGGGACACAGAGTTCTGGGCTAGGCTGATCCATTTGCTGGGCCCACCTGGATGCAGGTTGGGGCCGTAGCTTAGTGGTGAGCATCTGCTTTGCATGCCAATGGCCCCGGGTTCAATCCCTGGCAGCATCTCCAGGTAATGGAGAAGACTCAGAGAAGCTGCTGCCAGTCAGTGCAAACAGTACTCAGCGAGACTGATCATGTCTAGAAGAAAACTGGTCTTGTGGTAGCACACATGACTTGTCCCCTTAGCTAAGCAGGGGCTGCCCTGGTTGCATATGAATGGGAGACTAGAAGTGTGAGCACTGTAATATATTCCCCTTAGGGGATGGAGCCACTGTGGGAAGAGCATCTGAGGTTCAAATTCCCTCCCTGGCAGCTGAGAGAGATGCCTGCCTGCAACCTTGGAGAAGCTGCTGCCAGTCTGTGAAGACAATACTGAGCTAGATGGACCAAGGATCTGACTCGGTATATGGCAGCTTCCTATGGGCCTATGCTGGAGGAGTCGACAGGGAAACCTGGTTACCGTGACAACAGGGAAGACACACAATCTGTGACTATAACAGATCAAGGGTCTGAATCGGTAGAAGGCAGCTTCCTATTATGAGGAAGGGCCATAGTTCAGTGGCAGAGCATCTGCTTTGCATGCAGAAGGCCCCAGGTTCAATCCCTGGAAGCATTTCCAGGTAGGGCTGGCAGCTTTCTGTTTTCCTATGCTCCTCCTATGCCTTTCTATGCATCTTTGCTCAGCAACATCTGGAGCACCCCAGGGTTAGGAACCTCTGGCATAGAGCAGATCCCCCTCCTGAGCAATGCAAAGGTGTGCCGTCAAGTCGGTGTCGACTCCTGGCAACCACAGAGCCCTGTAGTTTTCTTTGTTAGGAGCGGTTTACCATTGCCTCCTCCCACACAGTATGAGATGATGCCTTTCAGCATCTTCCTATATTGCTGCTGCCCGATAGAGGTGTTTCCAATAGTCTGAGAAACATACCAGCGGGGATTCGAACCAGCAACCTCTTGCTCCCTAGGCAAGTTACTTTCCTTTTTAAAGTAGTGGCTTTCTTATATTTAGCAGAGGAAGAGCAGCTGGCCCTATTCAGCCCCAGCATAGCATCCAGTGGCTGTTGGTGGTGTTTACCTTATGATGATGATTAGTAGTAATAAGTTTGTGAGCTCTCTAGAGGGGACAGAGTTATTTGGGGAAGTTATGTATTTACTTTTCAGCACAAACTACTTTAAGAATTTTTGTTGAAAACCAGTATCTAAAAATCCCCAGAGACTGTCCTCCTGCTGGACTACAAACCCAAATGCTGCGTGGACAGCTGAAAATTACAGCTGGGGGTGATGGGAGTTGTAGTCCAACAGTGCTGAGAGCTCAGGCTGGCTACTCTTGTGATGGAGCAGGGGTTCCCAATAAATTGTAGTGTGGGATGATAGGAGTTGTAGTTCAGTAGCATCTGGTGCACCACAGGTTGGGAACCTCTGCAACAGAGTCTTTGTCAGGAAATTAATAAAATAATAATAATAATAATAATAATAATAATAAGAAGAAGAAGAAGAAGAAGAAGAAGAAGAAAAGTTCATTATTACAGTCCAAGACCATAGGAACATAGGAAGCTGCCATATATTGAATCAGGTCCTTGGTCCATCTAGCTCAGGATTGTCTACTCAGACTGGCAGCAGCTGAAGGCTGAAGGCAGGAATCCCTCTCAGCCCTATCTTGGAGATGCTGCCAGGAAGGGAACTTGGAACCTTGATGCTTTTCCCAGAGCGGCTCCATCCCCAGAGGGGAATATCTTCCAGTGCTCATACATGGAGTCTCTCATTCATCATATGGAACCAGGGCGAACCCTCCCTGCTTAACCGAGGGGTCCAGTCATGCTTGCTACCACAAGACCAGCTCTCCTCCCAGGGAGAAGGAGAAAGAAGAGTCACCACAGAGGAGCCCTCTCTGTCAGTCAACTCTTATATATATTTTAAAAACCCCACATAATTAATAGAAGCATAAACTCAGGGCAGACTGAGGATGCGTCTGGCTCCAAATCAAGCAGGCGGGCGAGCGGGCGCGCACGGGTTAAACCCCGCAGGAGCAGCATCGGGGCGGGGCGATGGGAGCGCGCGGGGCGGGGCCGCCCGGTGACAGGTGGCGCATGCGCGCTGGCGCCTCATTGTGTCCGGCCGGCCCAGCCTTACCGCGCCTCAGTCAGCGAGAGACCGTTGGTGGGTGAGGAGCTGCTGCTGCCGACGCCCTCCCTCACTCCCCCCCTCCCCGCCCGCTCTCGCTGGCCGCCGACGCCTCTCCCGGTTCGCCCTCTCCGCATCCCCGCGCCATGGAGTGAAGTCTCCCGGCAGGCCGGCCGGGGAGGCCCCGCCGCGCCCCAATGGCTCTGGTGACGGTGCAGCGCTCGCCTACCCCCAGCGCCACCTCCAGCCCCTGCGTCTCGGTGAGTCTCTCTCGCGCGCGCGGCGTGAGGGGAAGGCGAGCGCGCCGCTGAGAGGTCCGGCCGACGCCGCTGCGCATGCGCGCGCTGCTGCCGCCGCCGCCGCCCGCGCGGCCCCTCTCCTCTACCACCCCCCCTCCTCCTCTTTTCCTTTTTTCGCTCCTCTTTCCTCAGTGTTTTGTCCCCCTCCCCCTGCCGTCCTCCTGCCTTTTCCCAGGCCTGTCTGGACAGCTGCAGCCAGAAGCCCATTGATTCATTCATTTATCCATTCAGGGCTTCCTCTCCCCCCCCCCACATAACACCCAGGATGTAGCCCCACGGCCCCAACTGTGTGCGTATTCTTCCTTTTAAGAGGACTGAGGCCTTTGGGGCCTCCCCCCCCCTTTTCCAACCCCCACCTCCAATTTCCTGTTTCTGTTTTTATTATTACCATTATTGCAAAGGTGTGTATCATAGCATCTTTTTATTATAGATGTGGTATGTCTGTTTGCCTGCAGGATATTGTGTTTGCCTGAATCATAGGCACATAGGAAGCTGCCACATACTGAGTTAGACCATTGGTCTGTCTAGCTCAGGATTGTTTAGCTAGGCTGGCAGCGGCTTCTCCAAGGTTACAGGCATGAATCTCTCTCAGCTCGATCTTGGAGATGCTGCCAGGAAGGGAACTTGGAACCTCAGATGCTCTTCCCAGAGCGGCTCCATCCCTTAAGTAGTGTCTTGTATCTTACAGTGCTCACGCATCAAGTCTCCCTTTCATATGCAACCAGGGCAGACCCTTCTTAGCTAAGGGGAAAAGTCGTACTCTCTACCATAAGGCCAGCTCGCCTCCCTGAAGACTTAAGTTCTCCCCAACCCCTGCAAGTTCTTTGATTTTTAGAAATCGGGGCTCTGTCTCAAATTCAGACATTTACCTCTTCCTTGGGGGTAAATGTGGATAAAACCTGGCTTTAATCTCTCTCTTTTTTTTAAGGGGGGCATCTTAAATTCAGAGTCATTCGCCTGTTTGGGTAAATATGGTCTATAGAAACGGTTTGCTAAGATACATTCCTGATTTCCTGGCCATGAATGGCGTGTCTGTCGATTTTTATCTTGCTGTCTCTGGGACAGCCGTCTCCTGATTCTGACAGGCATCTCTAGGTTTTCGCCCCTCCATTTTGGTCTCCTTAACCTGTTGTCTGCCTGAGGCTCCAGTATGGGGAAGGATGTACGTGTCATTAAGAGATTTTGCTCTGTGGCCATTGGTTTCGTAACGTGTCTGGAAAGGGGTTTCATTCACGTACAGACTTCCTTCTGTGAGATTTCTGTCACAAGCAGCTGTTGTTGGGGTCTGTCTCCCCCCCCCCGCCCTGCTGCCTTCATTTCTTTGTTGCCCCATAACTACTCCTTTTTATTAGATCTTGCCGTTCTGATGTTGCTTCCTGCCCACACAAAACCGAATGGCTGGCAGAGCACTCTGGAAGGTTTCTGTCTGGGGTTGTGCAAAATGAACGGCTTGTCTTCTGAATGGCCTTGTATCCTTTGTTGACTTTTTGATTTTTATTTTTTTTTAGTGTGTGGTGGGGTCAGCAACCGGTAGCCACACAGGACTGCTCTTGTAGAGACCATAAATCATCCCCTTTCCTAAACAGGGTCTGCCTTGGTTTGCATTTGGCTGGGAGACTACATGTGAGCGCTGTAAGGCGGGGTAGGCAATGTGCAGCTCTCCAGATGCTGCTGAACTACAACTCCTATCACCCCCAGAGAAGAGAGCTGGTCTTGTGGTCGCAAGCTTGACTTGTCCCCTGTGCTAAGCAGGGTCCACCCTGGTTGCATTTGAATGGGAGACTAGAAGTGTGAGCACTGCAAAAGATTCCCCTCAGGGGATGCAGCCGCTCTGGGAAGAGCATCTGAAGGTTCCAAGTTCCCTCCCTGGCAGCATTTCCAAGATAGGGCTGAGACAAGAGACTCCTGCCTGCAACCTTGGAGAAGCTGCTGCCAGTCTGTGTAGACAATACTGAGCTAGGTAGACCAACGGTCTGACTCAGTATATGGTAGTTTGCTATGTTCCGATGTTCCCAGGGCCTTCCCTGGGAGGAGATGAATTTTATTAGCAGGGCCTCTTCATTCCACTCCAGCTGTTCCACTATAAAGACTGATGTGCTCTTATTATCACCCCCTCCCAAATTGGTGCGCACGGGCATCGCACATTGGCATCGCACTGGGTGTGAGCTCTGACACAGAAGCGTCGGGCCGGCCAGCAGCTATCCTGGACTGGGTCTTGGAAATGCTCTAGAATTTGAACCCAGGAGATTCTGCATGCAAAGTGCATGCTCTACCACGGAGTCCATCCCCAAATGGGTTCATAGGACCATAGGAAGCTGCCATATACTAAGTCAGGCCTTTGGTCCATCCAACTCAGTATTGCCACAGACTGGCAACAGCTTCTCCAAGGTTGCAGGCAGGAGTCTCTCCCAGCCCTATCTTGGAGATGCTGCCAGGGAAGGAACTTGGAGTCTAGATGCTCTTCCCAGAGCATCCCAGCTTCAAGCGGATCTGGCTTAGATTTTTACCGCAGGCTGAAGTGGAGCTAACAAGTTCCTCTACAGACAGTGATAGTAAAACCGAAGGTGCTTCTCAGTGAAAGACACTCGGTTGAAATAGATCGGGCGTGGGGTGTGTGTGGCCAGCGGGAGGTTCTCCAGCTGTTGTTGGACTACGGTGCCCATCACCCCCAGCTGCCTTTTATTGTGGCCAGGGATGATGGGAGGAGTAGTCCAGCCACAGCTGAGGAGCCTCAGAAATGGCCACCCCAGAAATGATGGTGGCACCTCATGTGCTAAAATTCTGGCCGCAGTTTGGAACACCTTCCTTTGGGGCTTAAACCTTAAGGAAGGCAAATGCCTGCGATTTTGAACACTCTTTAAACGTTGACAAGGACACTCGTCAACTAATTACCACATACAGCTTTTGAATTTGTTTAATTGTGACATTTAGACCTCATTAAATGTGCCTTGTTTGTTTTTGAGTTTCCTAGCCGAGCATTTTGTGCAGATGTTTGTGGCTAGTCTGGGAAACCGTTTGAGAAGTCTACAGTATGTAAAATAAACCGGAGTACAGTTTGTTTTGGGTCTGTTTACGAAATATATGCCGAACAGGGTGTTTTAGTTTAAATATAATTTTGGGTATCAGAGAACTTTCCAATTCAGAACAGGGCTGTTTTCCGTCTGTGGCTAAATGGTGCCGGTCTGTACCGCAGAGTACAGTACTTAAGAGTACAGAGTACAGTTCACTACCTGAAAGCTTGCCTTTCCCTGCCTGCTCTGTGGCCACTGAGGAGACGTCCCAATCAGCCACTTGTGCATCCATCGCAGTAAAAAAAGATCTAAATTCTGTGCCCAGAAAAATTGGATTCTTCAACTGGTATGGGTTATGCAGATGAGTGGATCTGCATACAGTTTGCCCCATTTTGCTGCTATTAGCCAAGAGAGGGGCAACAAAGAACTCGGGAGGGCACTGAAGGCCACCCCTTGATCCCGTCCATGGGGACAGGGCTGTAGCTCAGTGGAAGAGCATCTGCTTTGCACGTGGAAGGCCCCAGGGTCCATCCCTGGCAGCATCTCCAGGTAGGGCGGGGAGAGACTCTTGTCTGAGAGCTTGGAGGAGCTGCTGCCAGTCAGAGTAGACAACCCTGAGCTAGACAGGCCAAGATCTGATTTGGACAGCTCAGGGCCACCTGGTACAGAACTGCATAATGTTTGAGTTGGGATGGGTCTGGGAGGTCATCTTGTCTAACCCCGGCTTAGTACAGCAGCTGCTATGGCATGCCTGGTAGATGCCTGCCCAGCCTCTGTCTCCAGGGAAGGAGAGCCCTTGAGGAAGGCAGTTCCACTGCCCAACAGCTCTGACCCTGGGGAATTCTTCCCAGTGTTTCGCCTGAATCTGCTTCCTGGCAATTCCAACTGACTGGCTGTCGAACGTCTTCTCGGCAGCTTCCCTCTGTGAAGTTGACTTCCCACTTGCTGGTCTAGAGGCGTTCCTGACCAGAGTGGAACTACTCGCTTCCTCCCCACCCAGAGAACTGCTGAAGCTCAGGGGATGGGAGCCATTTCAGTCCCTAGCAGCATCTCCTGGGAGACCCAGGGAAGACACTTGAAGCTGAACCCCTGGAGAGCTGCTGCCAGTCAGAGTAGACAGTCCTGAGCTAGATGGATCAAGGGCCTGACTCAGGAGATGGCAGCTTCCCATGTTAACGGGGCAGAGTTCAAATCCCAGCTTCTGTGGGAGAGCGAAAAAGTCCCGTTTTTGCATATACTAATTTGGGTCAGCAGCCTGGTGTGTGCGGAGTATGTTTGTACAGTACCAGGTTGAAGCTTTCTGTCCGTTGTGGAAGTTCCTTAACTCTGTTGGCATCCTAGGATCTTGCTGGACTATAACATGCAACATACCCTTTGGTCACCACGGCTGGGGATGATAGGAAGTGTAGTGCAACAACATCTGGGGACCCAAGCATGAAGATCCTTGCTGTAACCCTTTTGCTAAGCCTGTATGTGAAGGAGGTCAAGTGTTTTATTTATTATTATAATAACAGCCCTGCTGGATCAAGCTCATCTATTCCAGCATCCTGTTCCACACAGTGGCCCACCAGATGCCACTGGGAGCCTACAGGCAGGAGTTGAGGGCATGCCCTGTCCCCTGCTGTTACTCCCCTGCAACTGGTACTCAGAGGCATCCTGCCCCTGAGGCTGGAGGTAGCCTCTAGCCCTCCAACTAGTAGCCCTTGATAGACCTCTCCTCCATGGAGTTATCCAAACCCCTCTTCAAGCCATCCAGATTGTTGGCTGTCCCCACATCTTGTGGCTGAGAATTCCACAAGCTGATGATGTGTGGTGTGAAAAGTACTTCCCTTTGTTGGTCCTAAATTTCCTGGCAATCAATTTTTAAAATAATATGCCTTTCCCTCAATGCCCCCCAGAATTGTACAGTGAGTTCCTCTGGGATGGACAGACATCTTATTTTCGTTTTGTGTGATAATCCCCCCTGAGCCCTGGAGGGAGAATGGATTGCAAATAATAAAACGGTCCAGCGGAAGCTCTTCGGCTGAAGAGGCCAAACTTGTGGCTTGCAGCTGTTGTCATGTTGCTCTTCTCAGACTGCCAGAATTCCTTTTCGGGGACTCCTGAGAGTTGATGTGAAGGCAGCACCACAGAGGGTGAGATGGGAAGCGAACCAGCAAACACATCCTTTCTCCCTCCCTCTTCTCTCTCTCTCTCTCTCTCTCTCTCTCTCTCTCTCTCACACACACACACACACACACACACACACCTATAACACTTTTGAGGGAAAGCATCATGCTGGGGAAAGAGGATGGCCCTGGGTGGGATTCTGGGTTTCACCCTCGGTGGCCTCTTTGTGAATCACCTCCAGTAAGAGGCCGTCTTGCTTCCTGGAGGGCAGGGAAAGTGGCCGACCCAGAAAGAGAGGAGACGTTTGCTCCCTTCCTCGTTGCTGGCTCGGCTCCCCCTGAATTAGGAAGCTGAAAGCACGGAGTTCGAATTGCCAACATCTGCTTTCTTGCTGATTCCAGGAGAAGACGGCCTGAAGATGGCTGGTCCTTGCTTCCGTGGCTGGTGGCAGTGGGAGGTGGGGCTGAGCATTTGCTGGGACCCTGACTGCGCCCGGTCAAGGGCCTCCTCCCTTTGCGTGGAGTAAAGTAAGTAAATGTGCCGTCAAGGCGCCCACAGATGCCTGTGGTTGTCTTTGATAGAATGCAGGAGGGGTTGACCATTGGCCAGCTGACTGGGGTCTGCCTGGAGTGGCGGACTGCACCTTTTCCTGAACCAGGCACCGGGGTCTCTCTCTCGATTGCAGTAAGTCCAGTTGCCAGCATGCACTCCCGCTTCTGCCTTAACACCTCAAGACTGTGTGCCCATACGGATGATGGCCGGTGTGGGTTAGTGGTTAGAGTGCTGGACTAGGACCGGGTAGACCCGAGTTCAAATCCCCCATTCAGCCATGAGACTTGCTGGGTGACTCTGGGCCAGTCACTTCTCTCTCAGCCTAACCTGCTTCACAGGGTTGTTGTGAAAGAGAAACTCAAGTATGCAATACACTGCTCTGGGCGCCTTGGGAGGAAGAGTGGGATATAAAATGTGAATAATAATAAATGTAAATAGTGATAATGATCAGCCACATCTGAAGTACCACACCCGGCGGGGTCCATTGGCCTTGGCACTTGCCTGTGTGATGCCTTCTGTGTACCAAAGTTGCAGGGCTGACCCCTGTGTGTTTATATTGCAGGCTTCTCCTTCACCTACAGGCTTCGGAAAAGGGTTACGCTAAGGAAGGATCCTCGCTCTTGGGTCCCCAGATGATGATGGGCTACAATTCCCATCATCCCCAGCTCTATTGGAGGAGAGCTGGCCTTGTGGTCCCAAGCATGAATGGTCCCCTTAGCTAAGCAGGGTTCTGCCCTGATTTCATATGAATGGGAGACTAGAAGTGTGAGCGCCGTAAGAGATTCCCCTCAGGGGATAATGGGGCCGCTCTGGGAAGAGCATCTAGGCTCCAAGTTCCCTCCCTGGCAGCATCATCTCCAAGACAGGGCTGAGAGAGATTCCTGCCTACCACCTTGGAGAAGCCGCTGCCAGTCTGGGTAGACCATCTTGAGCAAGATGGACCAAGGGCCGGACTCAGTAGAAGGCAGCTCCCTATGTTCCAGGGTGCTCGGGACTCCAGAGAGTGCGTGGGCTGGTGCTCCTCCCGGCCTTCTTTCCTTCCAGGGTGGGGCTTTTTCTTGAGCCCACGGTGAGTTCCTCCTGGGAGCCCGGCCGGCACCTTCTCATGCGGAGAGCGGCAACCGAAGTCCAGCCGTTCCTGGAGTGCCTCCCCTGCTTAAACCTCGCCCTGTCACTGGCTAATTCCATTAAAGGCTGCGCAGTAAGCTGGCTTTGTAATGTGGCACCCTCAATCTTGGATTAAGCGTGGCTGTTGGCTGCTGCCAGATCTCGGCTCCTGCATGGCGAAGAGGCTCCACCACGTCCAGTGGCAGGCAGCTGCTCGTCATATTCCTTTTGCCAGGTCAGCCACATAAATGGCTCCGCCCTTTCTCCCTTGCTGCCTCCTAACGCTGCACCTTCCTCCCAGAATGCTGCTGTGAACCCCCTGGCCTAGTCCCCAGCCAGAATAAGAACCTAACAACAGCCCTAATGGATCAGGCCCAAGGAAGCCCATCTCGTCCAGCATCCTGTTTCCCACAGTGGCCCACTGGATGCCTCTTGGAAGCCTACAAGCAAGTGTTCTGTGCATGCCCTCTCTCCTGCTGTTGCTCCCCTGCAACTGGGATTCAGAGGTATTCTGCCTCTGAGGCTGGAGGTGGCCCACAGCCACCGGACTAGTAGCCACTGATAGCCCTGTCCTCCATGAATTTGTCAAAGCCCCCTTTAAAGCCACGCAAGCTGGTGGCCATCACCACATCCCAAGGCAAGGAATTCCATAGATTAATTATGTGCTGTGTGAAGGACTTCCTCTTGTCGGTCCTAAATTTCCTGACCTTCAGTTTCATGGGGTGACACCCCCCCCCCCCGTTCTAGTGTTGAGTGTGAGAGAGAGAAATTTGAGAGAACTCTCCACTCCTTGCATAATTTTATACACCTGGATGAAACCCAGCTAGGTAGCCGCTGAGAGTAATTGCCTTTCGTCTCCTGAAACCTGCCTCTCCCTTCCCACTCTTGAATCTAGATTGTAAACTCTTTGGCGGCAGGGACCTATCTCCGTGTGGTTTACGGAGCTTGTCAGAGTGCTCTTTGTGTTACTTATTTGCTTAACTCACTTATACAGCGCCCATAACCGGGTCTCAAGATGGTTTAGAACCAATTAAGACTTAAAACCCATGGTTAAAAGAGATTAAAATTTAAAATTGGGTTTGAAATAAACTAACAAGCCTGATTGAACAGTTGTATCTTCAGTGCCCTTCGGAAGTGACATCAGAGATGGTGCCGCTCCTGCTTCAACAGAGACGGCACTTTCTTGTCCAAGTCCGGGGTTCTCGACGTTGGGAACTCAACTCCCATCATTCCCTGCCACTGTGGCGTTTGTCCCTTGGGACAGTGGATGATGGGAGTTGTAGTCCATCACCTGGAGGGGGAGCCTTTGGCTTAAGTAACTGCAGCCTCATGCCTTGTAGTGGCTACTGATTCAATACCATGTTTCGATAGTCCACATCTCATGTTGGTCCAGTTTGAGTGAAAGCGAAGCCGGAAACTTCAAAGGTTCGGTTTAGTTTGTTTTTTGCTTCTCCAAACTATGCAAGGAATTAAAACAAGCAACCACCACCACCAAAATCATGCTTGGGTGTTGCCTTGCTTTGTTCTTACGGAGGTTTGCTTGTTTCGCATGGAGTTAAAACTGGCAAAGGATGTGGTCTTGAGGCGCATAGTGAAACCGGACGTGTCCCGTCTGATTCTTGCCGTCTGTTCGCGGCTTTGGGCTGGCATTTGTGACTCCTCTCCTGCAGCTCTTGAAGACGCAGAGATGCCGCTCCATGAATGCGCTTGCCAAAAGGGTGTGTGTGTGCATTCTTTACTCTCTCTCTTTTTTCAATTTCCTGCAGGGTGGAGTGTGTTTTGATTTGGGCCTCTGGCTGACACCGCGCACATGGCCTTGTTAACGGGGAGGCGTCGCTTTATTTTCCCTTGCGCTGGTGCATCTGCCAGGCAGCGGAGGCTCTTGCGTGGGAGGCAGAAGTGCCGTCCACACAATTGGTACTTAGGGGAAGTGTCATACTTGGGTTCGGGGGCTGTGCACCCATCCTGCGTGAGTAGAAAACCAGGTCGGAGAGCGGGGAGTGTTAGTCTGCCAAGCAGCCGCTGAGTAGGAGGGCTTTTCCTCTTGCCTCGTTGAGGAGCCGGGGAGGGCGGAGCAGGTGGCCATTTCCCCCTCTCCGACCTCGTTCGTGACTCGCGATGATCGCGGATGAGCAGGCTCACCCTTCCCAAACTGGTGAACCTGGGTCTGGCTGCATGTGGAGCAGATGTTCTCATACTGAGCATGCATTCAGGCCTCATCTCGACAGGCAGCTGCCTTCTACGGAGTCAGACCATCAGTTCCTCTAGCTCAGTATTATCTGCTCCGACTGGCAGCGGCTCTCCAAAGTTTCAGGCAGGAGTCTTTCCCAGCCCTCCCTGGAGATGCTGCCAGGGATTAAACCTGTGGCCACCTGCTTGCAAAGCAGATGCTTTACCACCAAACCAAGGTCCTTAGGAACATAGGAAGCTGCCTCCTACCGAGTCAAACCTTTGGTCCATCTAGATCAGATTTGCCTACTCTGACTGGCAGCAGCTCAGGCAGGGGTCTCTCCCAGCCCTACCTGGAGATGCTGCCAGGGACTGAACCTGGGACCGTCCTGCATGCAAGGCAGGTGCCGTTCCACCAAGCTAAGGCCCCACAACAATTCCTTGCCGTAGAGGTCATCTGATTATAGACCTGAGATGTTTCATGTCACTTCTGCTTGTGGTTGTCAACCGTGTTCTGATGCTGCATTTCTGGGTGCTTCCGCCCCCCGCTTGAATTTGGCACGGAGCTGTGTGGTGTGATGAGTTCAGAGCAGCGGCTTCGTCTAGCTGTGAATTAGAAAGTGGCTGGTGTGACTTCAGCTTCTGCCCAGAGATTGTTTGATGGCCCTTAGACAGGTTCTCTCCCAGCCTCGGCTCCTTGCTTGCAATGCAGGAGAATACATTTCCATTGCCGGATCATTGTAAGCATTCCCAGAAGATCATCGGTGTCCAGTGTTTTGACCACTTGGAAGCGGGGCTGCGACTGCTGCTGCAAATCTCTGCACGCCTCTTTTCAGCTAAAGTCCTCAAAGCAGTTTACACTGAAAATCAACCAGAAAGCAGAGGCTTCCCCTGTTGGCAAAGGCCTCACAACCTAAAAAGAATCATAGGGGTCTGCACCAGTGATGTCAACACCCAACAGGGGCTCCCAGGTATTGTTGACTACAACTCCCATCATCCCCAGCTGCAGTGGCCTTTGGCCAGGGATGATGGGAGTTGTAGTCAGTGTATGGGAATCCATTGAGGGGATGCTAGGGCTGGATAGGGATTGTTGCTCTGCCCTTGCGAGAGAATCATCCCTTTATAAGGCTCCTCCTTGTTCGGTGCAGAGGTGGAGACATGTTTTCATAAAACCTCACCCTTAGAAGGGGACCTTGGAGGTTCCCAAGTCCAGCCCCTGTTCAGGGCAGGAACTCACTACAGCTCCCTTGACCAGATGCCCTTCCAGCCTCTGGAAATCTCTAGTGAAGAAGAGCCCACCCCAGCAAGAGGCCAGCCGTTCGGCTGTGCAACCGCTCTTAAAGGTAAAGTGTGCTCTCGAGTCAGTGTCGACTCCTGGCAGCCGCAGCTCTCCGAGGTTGCCTGGCAGCCCTACCTGGAGATGCTGCCAGGAATTGAACCTGGGAGCTTCTGCATGCAAAGCAGACGCTCTGCCACTGAGCTTCAGCCCCATCCTGTAGGAAGCTGCTGCCTGCTGAGTCAGACCCTTGGTCCAACCATCTCAGTACTGTCTACCCTGACTGGCAGCAGCTATCCAAGGTTTGTGGTAGGAGTCTCTCCCAGCCCTACCTGGGTGCTTTCCAGATTAGCTGCTCAACAGCAGCAAAATGCTTCGATTCAGGCAAATCGCATTCGAACCATAAATGCAGGGGGAGCAGCCTTGCGGAAACGAACACCTCAAATAACCAGCAACTTCCTTAGGCCAGATATACGACATCCTAGCTCTATATCGCAGCGATTAAATCCAAAATAAGGCATTGGAAATGTGAACAGCACCCTGCTGTCAGCGTAGGGACTGCGGTGTCACGACGCAGGAAGCGTGGAAGCACACTTCCGAGATCCGACGTGACCCCGTTGCAGGGTGTGATCTGGAAAGTGCCTTGGAGATGCTACCCAGAGATTAAACCTGGGACCTTCCGCCTGCAAAGCAGGTGCTCTTCTACTGAGCGGAGTTATCTTTTTCTCCAGGCTTAATATGCACAGCTCCTTGAACCGTTCCTCGTCAGACTTGGTTTCCAGAGAGACAACTCTGCTATTGCTTGTTGAGGCTTATGGTTGAACCAAATGGCTGGCTTCCTGATTTCATGCCGCTGAGCTGCTGGGGTGGTGTTGCAGTGCAGAAACCCGGCTGCCATGTCTGCAAGGTGCCCTTGTGGCTTTTGAGTCTGCAGTTTTTATTCAAACCGAGGTGGAAATTGGAAGGCCAATCTGGGGACGGTGTTATTTCAGGCAGCAGCTTCCATATCGGAGGCAGTTCCCTTTCCTCCTTTAGATGTGTCCTTTACAGTCTCAAAAGGCAAACCTTGTTCCGATACGGAGAAGCAGGGAGACAAGGTGCAGGTTGGTCTTTCCTGATGAACTTGCCGCTACTCTGGGCTTTGTGGATCGTCTGCACGGAAGAGATTCCCTAGCCAAAGCAAGAATGAGTGGGCAGGGTCCGCTTTGCAACTGTGTCCGCCAGCGGTCTTTTTCGTGCACCGTTTTGTTGATGTGAAGGGTGTGTGCAGGCAGGTTGGTGAGACATTTTTTGCACATCAGCGGTCTGAAAAAGAAAATTATCCAGTTTAATTGGTAATCTGCTCACTGTTCCCTGCTGTTCATCTGCAGACGTAAATGAGTGACAGCTTACAAATCTGTGTGGAATTCAGTCCCTGCCTCCTCTCATAGGAACACAGGAAGCTGCCATATACCAAGTCAGACCCTTGGTCCATCTAGCTCAGTATCGTCTACCCAGACTGGCAACGGCTTCTCCAAAGTTGCAGGCAGGAGTCTCCCAGCCCTTTTTGGAGATGCTGCCAGGGAGGGAACTTGGAACCTTCAGATGCTCTTCCCAGAGAGGCCCCATCCCCTAAGGGGAATATCTTGCAGTGCTCACACATGTAGTCTCCCATTCATATGCAACCAGGGCAGACCATGCTTAGCTAAGGGGACAAGTCATACTTGCTAAACACCTACCACCTTAAGTGGTGCAGCGGGGAAATGCTTGACTAACAAGCAGAAGGTTGCCAGTTCGAATCCCCGCTGGTACCATGTCGGGCAGCAGCCATATAGGAAGGTGCTGAAAGGCATCATCTCATACTGTGCGGGAGGAGGCAATGGGAAACCCCTCCTGTATTCTACCAAAGAAAACTACAGGGCTCTATCCTCGCCAGGAGTCGACACCAACTTGACAGCACAACTTTACCTTTACCCCAAGACCAGCTCTCCAGTTCCTTCCTTCCAGCTGGGCCAGATACAGACCTGGTGTTAGTGTGCCTGGTGTTGAACATATTACACATTTTCTTTGGCTTGGGTCCCCAGACATTGCTGGACTAAAGTGCACAGCACCCCCCCCGAAGGCCATTGAGGCTGGGCATGATGGGAGTTGTAGTCCTCCCGCATCCAAGAACCCCTGCACTAAAACATTCTACTTGTTGTCAGCTGGTGTCGGTTTGCTGTCCAGCTACCCAGCAGAACTGCGGGCAGATGGTAGGATAGTATCTAGTAGAGGGTTGTTGTGAAACCAGCATGGAGAGGAAGGCTTCTTTGGATTAGGTTAAATTTCTCTCCTGGCAAGAGCAGAGCCAGAAGGTTGGCACTGCTAACAGTGTGAGCAGTACTAGCAGAGTTTTGATTGATTGATTAATGGATTAAGTGCTGTCAAGTCGGTGCTGACTCTTAGCAACCACATAGAGATATTTTCTCCAGGATGATCTGTCTTCCACTTGGCCTTTAAGCTCTCTCAGTGGTGCCTTCATTGCTGTCGTCATCGAGCCTGTCCACCTTGCGGCTGGTTGTCCTCTTCCTCTCTTGCCTTCCACTTTCCCCAGCATAATGGACTTCTCAAGGGAGCTCGGTCTTCGCATCATGTGTCCGAAGTAGGATAGTTTGATCCTGGTCATTAGTGCCTCTAGTGAAAATTCTGGATTGATTTGTTCTAGGATCCATTGGTTTGCTTTCCTGGCTGTCCATGGTCTCCTCAAAAGTCTCCCCAAGTTCAAAAGCGTCAGTGCTTTTTCTATCTTGCTTCTTCAGAGTCCAGCTTTCACATCCTTAGTGTGTCATGGGGAAAACCATGGTCCGAACGATTCTAATCTTGGTAGGTGTAGACACATCACGGCATCTGAAGATCCTTTCCAAGGCTTTCATTGCAACCTTCCCAAGTGCTAGTCTGTGGCGTATTTCTTGGCTGCTGGATCCTTTGCATCATGAGAAGTGTGCCGTGCTTCCAAGGGGATGGGAAGCGCACCTTCTCCCGAGTCCGAATCTGGGTTGATCTAGCTCAGGATGTCTACACCAGGAATTCTCAACGTTGGCCCCCCAGATGTTATTGGACTTCAGCTCTCATAATCCACAGCCCCAGTGACCTTTGCTTGGGGATTATGGGAGCTGAAGTCCAAAAACATCTGAGGACCCAACGTTGAGAATCCCTGGTCTACTCTACACGGACTAGCAGTGGCTTCTCCAGGGTTTCAGGCAGGGGCCGTTCCCAGCCCAACCTGGAGATGCTGCCCGCCATGGAGCCGGGGCCGTTTTGCATATAGAGCAGATTCTCTGCCACGGAGCTGTGGCACCAGCCCCTGAGTCGGTAAGCAGCTGCCAGGGACTCTGGTGGCGGATTGGCTTCTGCCTGTCGTCGTTGTGAATGTGGACGTATTTCTGGGAGTGCATGAAAGCATCCTGCTTAGCGAGCGGCAAACCCTGCCTTGGGCTCCTTGCGTGCCACACTGTCTGAATTGTGTCTCATCACACAAGAACTTTGTCCGGCTGCCTAACAGCGTCACTGATAACGTGGCTCCAGTCCAGCTGGGAGCAGCAGACGACAAAAGCCCCCTGTGTCCGCTCTCTCTGAGGGAGGGCAGACCGCGCTGTCGGAAAGGGGGGCTTCTAGAAGGGGGAGGCGTGGGGGGTCTTCTGTGCCAGAGGCCGGTTGGCTGGCTGGTTGTTGGGTTGCAAGCCTCTAGAAAGGAGGGGAAGAGAGCTGGTCTTGAGGCCGTGAGCATGAATCATTGCCTTTGCTAAGCAGGGTCCCCGCTGGCTTGTGTTTGGATGGGAGACTACATGTGAGTACGGTACAATTCAGGGGATGGGGCCATGGAAGAGCATCTGCTTTGCAGGCAGAAAGTCCCAGGTTCAATCCCTGGCAGCATCTCCAGGTAGGCTGAGAAGAGACTCATGCCTGGAACCTTGGAGAAGCCGCTGCCAGCCAGTGCAGGTGATCCTGAGCTAGAGGGACTAAGGGTCTGACTCAGTAGAAAGCAGCTCCCTATGTTCCTAGGAAGAGTGTCAGCCATGGAAGAATTGGACAAGCTGGAATGGGGGGAGTGGAGAGGGCTGATGGGTGTGTGTCTGTGTGTGTGTGTTTTGACCTACCTTCACAAATTGGGGTGTGCCCTTACCCCACTATTTGCCTGATCATTTTGTCAATGTCCCTTATCTGGCTCCTAAATCTTTGAGTTGGCTCCCAGTTCCAAAGAAAAATTGTCCGAGTCTGGCATAAGTGTCTTGGCTGCATTGGGGGCAGGAAGGCACGCCCATACTTTCCCACACTGCCAGCCCCCCGGATTAGTGGAGGGCACCGTCATACTGTGTTCCTGGCCTGCATCGGGCTCGCTTGGTGTTTGCAGACTGGCAGCAGCAACAACTGCAGCTGCTGTATTTTGGCTGGACATGTATGCTGCCACGTCTAAAGTGGTGAGAAGTCGGTCTGTCTGTTAGTTTGCTCTTCTATTATTTTTATTTTTATTGTTCAGTTTCTATTCCGCCCTTCCAAAAATGGCTCAGGGTGGTTTACACAGAGAAATCATAAATAAATGTTGGATCCCTGTCCCCAAAGGGCTCACAAACTAAAAAGAAACATAAGATAGATACCAGCAACAGTCACTGGAAATACTTTGCTGTGGGTGGATAGGGCCAGTTACTCTCCCCCTGCTAAATAAAAGAGAATCACCACGTTTAAAAGCTGCCTCTTTGCCAGGTTAGCAGGGGTGTCGTAAAAGACGTATCACTCCTTCTTTTGGAAGACTCAGAGATCAGCTGGCTGCACTTTTATCGCTGCTGGTGTTTGTCTTCCTTATTTGCGCGGGGAATTAAGGGTGCTCTTGAGCAACCCGCTGCCCTTGCCTCAAGCAGTGACCAGAGCAGTGTGGCCTTGGTCCTCCAGACCCTCTCCTCTCTGTATTTGCTCTGGTTGTTTATCTGTCTGCCCTCCCTTTGCGGAACCGGCCGAAGAAGGACAAGTCAAACCGTGCTCACTGGTAGGGCGTGCCCGGATCTGTTCGGCGTCCTCTTCTTGGAATGCCGGCCAGGTTGAGAAACCCCGCATCCGAACCAGTTTGGACGCGGCAGGCAGGGGTGGCTTTAAGGATGGGGGAGGCTGCACTTACACACACACACACACACACCCCGCCGTGCTTCACATGCACACGAGCGCCCTCAACACACATACGCGTGAACAGCACTTTCGGTCACGGAAACCATGGGGTGGCAAGGAGGTACGCTTCTGCCCTGCCATACTATTTGTACTCAGAGCACTGGAGGGGGGAGTGTGTGTGTGGGGGTAATTGCACCCTCCCCCCATCCTTAAAGCCCCCCCCCTGCCCCCACGTTCAAACTGGTTCGAACCTGTTTGGCATTCTAAGAATAGAACAGCCACCCCATCCCCACCGTCAGCTCCAAGGGAGCCGGATCCGGGCACATCCCTACTCGCTGGTCCCAATAGAAGAAGGCTGCTCGACTTCAGCCCTCCTGCCAATGTTGGCCTACAACTCCCATAATCCCTGGCTATTGACCAGTGTGCCAGGGGATAATGGGAGTTGTAGTCCCAAAACAGCTGCGGGGGCCAAAGCTGAGCAATAGGAGCTGATGTTAGGAGCAGTGTTCCCTCTCACAGGGATGCCCAGATGATGTTGACCACAACTCCCAGAATCCCTCAGCTACAATGGCTTTTGCTTGGGGATTCTGGGAGTTGTAGTCCACAACATCTGGGGAACCCTGTGATAAGGAACCCATCCGTCTCTGGTACTCCGTTTTGGAGTCGTCCATCTCACGCCATGATGGATTGAGGCAGGCTCCCTGGAAGAGTCTGTTGCCTGCCAGTCCTTCTCTGCCTAATCCCCAAGGCCAGCCAGGCAGCGCTCCTCCCTGCAGGGCCTCACGGTGGTAGGAGATGATGGGCATTGTAGTCCGAAGCCTGGCAGGGGGTGGTGGGAGTTGTAGTCCAGTGACACCTGGGGGGGGGCAAACTTGAGAAGCCTTGGGCTGGTGGATACAGATGGCTGTCGGCTTGGACGTCCTGGATGCAAGTCCTTGGTGCCAGGCACCCTTGGAACGCTGGCATTCAGAAGTAGTACTGTGCGTTGTTTTGGCTTTGTAGCATGTTGGCTTCTGAGCAACCCTGTGAACTGCAGCTTGTTGTGATTGTAAGTTTTGGTCCCTGACCGGGAGCAATTTTACCCTTTGCCCAGTCCATTTTGCATCCCTCTCTCTCTCTCTCACACACACACACACACACACACACACCCCTCTACCTAGCTTTGGAACAAGCCCAGAGATGGTCATGGGTCATATTCTCTCTCTCTCCCTCCCTCTCTCTCTCTCTCTCTCTCTCACACACACACACATATATACACACACCCCGGCGGCCTGCTCCCATTCTCTGGCAGCTGGCTCTGGGAACACCCAGCACACAATCCAGAGAGCGAGTGTGTCTCTTGACCTACTTGGCTTGCCGCCATTCGTGGTCCTCGGCCTCTCTGTGCTTTATTTTGAAACCCGTAAGTGTGTGTGTGTTGTGGGGAGAGATTAGCACCAGGGCAGGGTTGATTGATTTAAATTATTATCATTTAAATGGCCGAGAAAACAGGGCGCTTCAGAGCAAGCACTTCTCTCTGTATAATGTAGTGACTTCCTGGATAGAAAGTGCCGGTTGCTGGAGCCATTAACAACGCATGCCATGTTCTTGGACTGGCAGGCCGTGAGCCAAAGTGCTGATTAATTAATTAATACTTGACTACGATAAGACGGCGGCTACTGTGGTGGATATTTATATGCCACTTTTCAATAAAAGTTCTCAGAGCGGTTTGCACTGGCAAATAAATAAACAAACAATAAATGGTTAAATAAACAAATAAAGATGGCTTCCTGTCTCAAAAAGGCTCACAATCCGCTATGAAGTAAAGGCAAAAGTGTGCTGTTGCGTTGGTGTTGACTCCTGGCACCCACAGAGCCCTGTGGCTTTCTTTGGTAGAATACAGGAGGGGTTGACCATGGCCTCCTCCCGTGCAGTATGAGATGACGCCTTTCAGCACCTTCCGATATCGCTGCTGCCCGATAGAGGTGTTTGCCATAGTCTGGGAAATACACCAGCAGGGATTCGAACCGGTGACCTCTGGCTTGCTAATTGAGTCATTTCCAGCTTTGCATTAGTATTTCCTAAGAATTCTGGTCTTGACGCAGAATGCGAGCCCATTGCCGAGATGTTGCGATGCCTCAGATGAGAAGCGAAAGGTTGCCCGGATGGTACTGGTGGTGACTTGCCAGTCCCTGATATCCGGCATCTAGCTTTGGTGGGAGGGACTACTCAGACTTTGCCGGTGTTGTTGGACTATAGCTCCCATCATTTGGCCATTGTGGCTGGGGATGATGGGCATTGTAGTCCGCCAACAACTGGTGGCCAAAGCTTGAGAAGTGGAGAGCTGTTCTTTCCGAGCCTGAATCATTCCCTTTGCCAAGTAGAGTCTGCCTCGGTTTGCATTTGGGAAGGTGACTGCATCATGTGAGCACTGTGAGAGATTCTCCTTCTGGGATGAGGCCGTAGCTCAGTGGAAGAGCATCTGTTTGGCATGCAGACGGTCCCAGGTTCACTCCCTGGCAGCATCTCCAGGCGGGGTTGGGAGAGACTCCTGCCTTGAACCTTGGAGAGCTGCTGCCAGCCAGTGTAGACAATACTGAGCCAAGTGGACCAAGGGTCTGACTCAATATAGTGCCCAGCTTTCCCCATGGCCTAGCCTCCCAGGCCATCGGCACCTTGCTTTTCCCTTCAGCTACTATTTTATTGTTATTTTATTTTATTTAACATGTTTTTCTACCGCCCCAAACTTATGCCATTGAAAAAACCAACGACAACAGAAAAAAAATCAAAACAGTTAAAATAAAATGACAGCAAAAAAGTGAAAACATTACAGCAATTTAAAATTTTAAAACCATGTTAAAACTATTTAAACAGTATTTAATAGCTATTACCATGGCCTTCGTTTCTCCAGCCGTCCTGCCAAAAGCTCACAGCCCCTCCTCTCCCAAGGCCTTGTCTGAGGCTTCCCTCCCATCCAAACTGACTTTCGGCTTCCCTCACACTGACTGAACTGCCTCAACATGGCTGCTCAATTCCAGAGGCCTGTGGACATTCTGTCTCATCAGAGTAGCCCAACCAATGGCTGTGAAGTTGTGTGTGTGTGTGTGTGTGTGTGTGTGTGTGTGTGTGTGTGTGTGTAGGTTAACAGGCCACATTTGTGTGAGCTATTATATAAAAAAGATGAATGGCTCCCACTGACTGCAGGGATTGTGTAACAGCCTAGCTTTTCACCATCTATGGTTAAGCCACACTGCTGGGGTGGGGCATTCGCCCCTCTCCACCCTTGAGAATGGGTGGCTCCTGATCTAGGAAGCAGAAAAAAATGACATCTAATCTGTGATTGCCCAGTGAATTTATATGCAATTAAATTAAAAGTGTGTGTGTGTGTAGTGGTAACCTGCTCCTTTAAAAAAAAAATCTTCCTCCTCCTCTGTGTCCAAGCAGTGTGCCTTTGTGTTTCTTGTCGCATTCGTTTGTGTGGGAGTAACCATGGCTGCTGTGAGCTGAATGTGCCAAAGTACAAGCTCCCTGTGGCCTTCAGCGGGCTGCTGCCGGCCTGAGCTGGACCTCCTGCTCCCTGTGGCCTTCAGCAGGCTGCTGCCAGCCTGAGCTCAACTTGCTGTTGGGTGTGGCCCTGAAAATCTCTCTTGCAGTTTAGTGGTCTGCAAGGGCTGTTTTGGGGAGGAGAAACACATTCCTTTCCTGGTTTCTGCAGAGAAGGGGTTTTAAACCATGCACCGTGTGTTTGTGGGTTGTTTTCCAGAGTGGCCTTCGTGACCGGACCTTCATGTCAGAAACCCCAGCCTCAAGTGCTTTGAATTCCCCTCCTCGTTTGCCGTTTGCTCAAAATGCGTCACCCCAGGACCTTTGTGTGGCTTGCACCTTTGTTTTTCTTGGTTTCTTGTGGTTTTCTTCCACAGAGGGTTAAGGCTAGAGTCCCTTTCCTCTGATACAAGCAGCACCCGTGAGGTTCATTGCAATGTAAGCATTTAGAAAAATTTTTGCCAAAGAGTCCTGGCCCAGCGGAAGCCTCTCTTCGGAAGCGCTCTGCTGGGCATCAAGGAAATGTTCTTCCCTGTTTTTCTTCTACCATCTGGTATTTGGTGGTAGCCTGCCTCTTGATAAAGAGGCTGTACTTCAGCTCTCCATGGACACCTTTCCGCAAGGAAGATGAATCTACGCCTTCCCAAAAGCCAGGGTCCCCCCTCAAACGTGAGTCTTCAATTGCTTGGGACTGCAACTCCCATCCTCTCCAGCCACAAAGGCTGAAGGGGTGATGGGGTTTGTAGTCCAACAGCATCTGGGGACCCACCTTTGAAGACCCCTGCAGTGAGCGGTGAGGCTGTTCCAGTGGTGCATCTTTCTATTTTTATTTTTATTTTATTATTACATTTATATCCCGCTCTTCCTCCAAGGAGCCCAGAGTTATGTACTACATACTTGAGTTTCTCTTTCTAGGATGTCGCCTCCTCTCCCTCCGTGTGCCCGTTGAATATATTTGTGCTAACGTGCTTTTCCTTGCGTATCTGTCGTGGTGCAGTTCAGCTGTTATGAAACTCGCTGTCTGTTACCAGTAAATCAGTGTAACACTTTTATTTGCAGTGAAAATAAAAATTTAAAAAACCACAAGCATTTCAGCAGTGTTGTGGCATCACTTGGGTTTTAAAAAACCACTTTGCTGCAGGATTGGCACATTAATGATCTTTGTATCGAAGTGAATTGTTGAATATACCCAACCAACCACCCCCCACACCTCAAACGCTGGAGGACTTAACAAGGTTCAAAACTGTGTGTGACGGAAAGGGATTGCGGTGTGCGTAAGTGATTGTGATGGTTTGCATTATGTGGCTCGTTCCCATAATTTCCTGGCACTGAACTTTCCCCAGCCCTCCAGCGCATGCTCAGCGGGCTGCCTGCTTCCCTGGGACTAGATCAGGCCTGCACAACTCAAATGACCTGGCGGGCCGAAACCAACCGTGACTTGGTTCATGGGGGCCGAGGTCAATTCTTAGGCTGCTGATTATTAGAGTAACACTTAATATCAATCAATCAACCAATCAACTGAATTAAAGTGAAATGAATTAAAAATGAATTAAAAATGAATTTAGTCAATATTTAACTTTTGATGTTCTGGCAGGCCAAGATTGATTTAAATTAATATGAAATAAGTTGAATTAAAATTCATTCTAGTAATATAAATCTGTACAAAATACATAATAAAATGCATTGTTCTTCTTTCCACCTCTGCCGAATCATCACACAAAAAATGGAACACTTTTAAGGGGGGGGGGGATGAGAACCTCTTCTCATAATTTTGGGAAAGAAGGGAGAAGGGGAAAGAAAGATGGAAAGGATGCAGCAGGAGGCTTGGCCTGAGAGAGAGAGAGAATGGAGCAGTCTTGGTGGGTGTGTGAGAGAGTGAGAATGGAGCAGTCTTGGTGGGAGAGAGAGAGAGAGAGAGAATGGAGCAGTCTTGGTGGGAGAGAGAGAGAGAGAGAGTGGAGCAGTCTTGGTGGGAGAGAGAGAGAGAGAAAGAGAATAAAGCAGTCTTGGTGGGAGAGAGAGACAGTGAGAGTGAGAATGGAGCAGTCGGTGGGAGACAGAGAGAGAGAGAAAGAGAAAGAGAATGGAACAGTCTTGGTGGGAGAGAGAGAGAGAGAGAGAGAGAATGGAGCAGTCTTGGTGGGAGAGAGAGAGAGAGAGAGAATGGAGCAGTCTTGGTGGGAGAGAGAGAGAGAGAGAATGGAGCAGTCTTGGTGGGAGAGAGAGAGAGAATGGAGAAGTCTTGGTGGGAGAGAGAGAGAGAGAATGCAGCAGTCTTGGTAGGAGAGAGAGAGAGAGAGAATGGAGCAGTCTTGGTGGGAGAGAGAGAGAGAGAATGGATCAGTCTTGGTGGGAGAGAGAGAGAGAATGGAGCAGTCTTGGTTGGAGAGAGAGAGAGAGAGAGAGAGAGAGAGAGAGAGAGAATGGAGCAGTCTTGGTGGGAGAGAGAGAGAGAATGGAGCAGTCTTGGTGGGGGAGAGAGAGAGAGAATGGAGGAGTCTTGGTGGGAGAGAGAGAGAGAGAGAGAATGGAGCAGTCTTGGTGGGGGAGAGAGAGAGAATGGAGCAGTCTTGGTGGGAGAGAGAGAGAGAGAGAGAATGGAGCAGTCTTGTTGGGTGGGAGAGAGAAAGAGAGAGAGAATGGAGCAGTCTTGGTGGGGGGGAGAGAGAGAGAGAGAATGGAGCTGTCTTGGTGGGAGAGAGAGAGAGAATGGAGCAGTCTCGGTGGGAGAGAGAGAGAGAATGGAGCAGTCTTGGTTGGAGTGTGAGAGAGTGAGAATGGAGCAGTCTTGGTGGGAGACAGAGAGAGAGAGAGAGAGAATGGAGCAGTCTTGCTGGGGGAGAGAGATAGAGAGATAATGGAGCATTCTTGGTGGGAGAGAGAGAGAGAATGGAGCAGTCTTGGTGGGAGAAAGAGAGAGAATGGAGCAGTCTTGGTGGGAGAGAGAGAGAGAGAATGGAGCAGTCTTGGTGAGAGAGAGAGAGAATGGAGCAGTCTTGCTGGGAGAGAGAGAGAGAGAAAAGAGAGAGAGAGAATGGAGCAGTCTTGGTGAGAGAGAGAGAATGGAGCAGTCTTGGTGGGAGAGAGAGAGAGAGAGAGAGAATGGAGCAGTTTTGGTGGGAGAGAGAGAGAGAATGGAGCAGTCTTTATGGGAGAGAGAGAGAGAATGGAGCAGTCTTGGTGGGAGAGAGAGAAAGAGAGAGAATGGAGCAGTCTTGGTGGGAGAGAGAGTGAAAGAGAGAGAGAGAGAATGGAGCAGTCTTGGTGGGAGAGAGAGGGAGAGAGAATGGAACAGTCTTGGTGGGTGGGTGAGAGACTGAGAAAGGAGCAGTCTTAGTGAGAGAGAGAGGGAGGGAGGGAGAAAGAGAAAGAGAATGGAGCAGTTTTGGTGGGAGAGAGAGAGAATGGAGCAGTTTTGGTGGGGGAGAGAGAGAGAATGGAGCAGTCTTGGTGGGAGAGAGAGAGAGAGATAATGGAGCAGTCTTGGTGGGAGGGAGAGAGAGAGGGAATGGAGCAGTCTTGGTGGGTGCGTGAGAGAGTGAGAATGGAGCCGTCTTGGTGGGAGACAGAGAGAGAGAGAGAGAGAATGGAGCAGTCTTGGTGGGTGGGAGAGAGAGAGAGAATGGAGCAGTCTTGGTGGGGGGGAGAGAGAGAGAGAGAATGGAGCTGTCTTGTTGGAAGAGAGAGAATGGAGCAGTCTTGGTGGGTGGGGGAGAGAGAGAGAGAGAGAGTGGAGCAGTCTTGGTGGGGGGGAGAGAGAGAGAGAATGGAGCAGTCTTGGTGGGAGAGAGAGAGAGAATGGAGCAGTCTTGGTTGGAGAGAGAGAGAAAGAATGGAGCATTCTTGGTGGGAGAGAGAGAGAAAATGGAATAGTCTTGGTGGGAGAGAGAGAGAGAGAGAGAATGGAGCAGTCTTGGTGGGAGAGAGAGAGAATGGAGCAGTCTTGGTGGGAGAGAGAGAGAGAATGGAGCAGTCTTGGTGGGTGGGAGAGAGAGAGAGAGAATGGAGCGGTCTTGGTGGGAGAGAGAGAGAGAGAAAGAATGGAGTGGTCTTGGTGGGAGAGAGAGAGAGAGAAAGAATGGAGCAATCTTGGTGGGAGAGAGAGAGAGAGAATGGAGCAGTCTTGGTGGGAGAGAGAGAGAGAGAATGGAGCAGTCTTGGTTGGAGTGTGAGAGAGTGAGAATGGAGCAGTATTGGTGGGAGAGAGAGAGAGAGAGAATGGAGCAGTCTTGGTGGGGGGAGAGAGAGAGAATGGGGCAGTCTTGGTGGGAGAAAGAGAGAGAATGGAGCAGTCTTGGTGGGAGAGAGAGAGAGAGAATGGAGCAGTCTTGGTGGGAGAAAGAGAGAGAATGGAGCAGTCTTGGTGGGAGAGAGAGAGAGAATGGAGCAGTCTTGGTGAGAGAGACAGAGAGAATGGAGCAGTCTTGGTGGGAGAGAGAGAGAGAGAGAGAATGGAGCAGTCTTGGTGGGAGAGACAGAGAGAGAGAATGGAGCAGTCTTGGTGGCAGAGAGAGAGAGAAAGAGAGAGAGAATGGAGCAGTCTTGGTGGGAGAGAGAGGGAGAGAGAGAAAGAGAATGGAGCAGTCTTGGTGGGGGAGAGAGAGAGAGAGAAAATGGAGCAGTCGGAGGGAGAGAGAGAGAGAGAGAAAATGGAGCAGTCTTGGGAGAGAGAGAGAGAGAGAGAATGGAGCCGTCTTGGTGGGGGGGGGAGAGAGAGAGGGAATGGAGCAGTCTTGGTGGGTGTGTGAGAGAGTGAGAATGGAGCAGTCTTGGTGGGAGAGAGAGAGAGAGAGAGAATGGAGCAGTCTTGGTGGGAGGGAGAGAGAGAGAGAATGGAGCAGTCTTTGTGGGAGAGAGAGAGAGAATGGAGCAGTCTTGGTGGGAGAGAGAGAGAGAGAAAATGGAGCAGTCTTGGTGGGAGAGAGAGAGAGAGAGAATGGAGCAGTCTTGGTGGGACAGAGAGTTAAAGAGAGAGAATGAGAATGGAGCAGTCTTGGTGGGAGAGAGAGAGAGAGAGAAATGGAGCAGTCTTGGTGGGTGGGTGAGAGACTGAGAAAGGAGCAGTCTTGGTGAGAGAGAGAGGGAGGGAGGGAGAAAGAGAAAGAGAATGGAGCAGTTTTGGTGGGAGAGAGAGAGAGAGAATGGAGCAGTTTTGGTGGGAGAGAGAGAGAGAGAGAATGGAGCAGTCTTGGTGGGAGAGAGAGAGAGAGATAATGGAGCAGTCTTGGTGGGAGGGAGAGAGAGAGGGAATGGAGCAGTCTTGGTGGGTGTGTGAGAGAGTGAGAATGGAGCCGTCTTGGTGGGAGACAGAGAGAGAGAGAGAGAATGGAGCAGTCTTGGTGGGTGGGAGAGAGAGAGAGAATGGAGCAGTCTTGGTGGGGGGGAGAGAGAGAGAGAATGGAGCCGTCTTGTTGGGAGAGAGAGAATGGAGCAGTCTTGGTGGGTGGGGGAGAGAGAGAGAGAGAGAGAGAGTGGAGCAGTCTTGGTGGGAGAGACAGAGAGAGAGAATGGAGCAGTCTTGGTGGCAGAGAGAGAGAGAATGGAGCAGTCTTGGTGGGAGAGAGAGGGAGAGAGAGAAAGAGAATGGAGCAGTCTTGGTGGGGGAGAGAGAGAGAGAGAAAATGGAGCAGTCGGTGGGAGAGAGAGAGAGAGAGAGAAAATGGAGCAGTCTTGGGAGAGAGAGAGAGAGAGAGTGGAGCAGTCTTGGTGGGAGAGAGAGAGAGAGAATGGATCAGTCTTGGTGGGAGAGAGAGAGAGAATGGAGCAGTCTTGGTTGGAGAGAGAGAGAGAGAGAGAGAGAGAGAGAGAGAATGGAGCAGTCTTGGTGGGAGAGAGAGAGAGAATGGAGCAGTCTTGGTGGGGGAGAGAGAGAGAGAATGGAGGAGTCTTGGTGGGAGAGAGAGAGAGAGAATGGAGCATTGGTGGGGGAGAGAGAGAGAATGGAGCAGTCTTGGTGGGAGAGAGAGAGAGAGAGAGAATGGAGCAGTCTTGTTGGGTGAGAGAGAGAAAGAGAGAGAGAATGGAGCAGTCTTGGTGGGGGGGAGAGAGAGAGAGAGAATGGAGCTGTCTTGGTGGGAGAGAGAGAGAGAATGGAGCAGTCTCGGTGGGAGAGAGAGAGAGAATGGAGCAGTCTTGGTTGGAGTGTGAGAGAGTGAGAATGGAGCAGTCTTGGTGGGAGACAGAGAGAGAGAGAGAGAATGGAGCAGTCTTGCTGGGGGAGAGAGATAGAGAGATAATGGAGCATTCTTGGTGGGAGGGAGAGAGAGAATGGAGCAGTCTTGGTGGGAGAAAGAGAGAGAATGGAGCAGTCTTGGTGGGAGAGAGAGAGAGAGAATGGAGCAGTCTTGGTGAGAGAGAGAGAGAATGGAGCAGTCTTGCTGGGAGAGAGAGAGAGAGAAAAGAGAGAGAGAGAATGGAGCAGTCTTGGTGAGAGAGAGAGAATGGAGCAGTCTTGGTGGGAGAGAGAGAGAGAGAGAGAGAATGGAGCAGTTTTGGTGGGAGAGAGAGAGAGAATGGAGCAGTCTTTATGGGAGAGAGAGAGAGAATGGAGCAGTCTTGGTGGGAGAGAGAGAAAGAGAGAGAATGGAGCAGTCTTGGTGGGAGAGAGAGTGAAAGAGAGAGAGAGAGAATGGAGCAGTCTTGGTGGGAGAGAGAGGGAGAGAGAATGGAACAGTCTTGGTGGGTGGGTGAGAGACTGAGAAAGGAGCAGTCTTGGTGAGAGAGAGAGGGAGGGAGGGAGAAAGAGAAAGAGAATGGAGCAGTTTTGGTGGGAGAGAGAGAGAATGGAGCAGTTTTGGTGGGGGAGAGAGAGAGAGAGAATGGAGCAGTCTTGGTGGGAGAGAGAGAGAGAGATAATGGAGCAGTCTTGGTGGGAGAAAGAGAGAGAATGGAGCAGTCTTGGTGGGAGAGAGAGAGAGAGAATGGAGCAGTCTTGGTGAGAGAGAGAGAGAATGGAGCAGTCTTGCTGGGAGAGAGAGAGAGAGAAAAGAAAGAGAGAGAATGGAGCAGTCTTGGTGAGAGAGAGAGAATGGAGCAGTCTTGGTGGGAGAGAGAGAGAGAGAGAGAATGGAGCAGTTTTGGTGGGAGAGAGAGAGAGAATGGAGCAGTCTTTATGGGAGAGAGAGAGAGAATGGAGCAGTCTTGGTGGGAGAGAGAGAAAGAGAGAGAATGGAGCAGTCTTGGTGGGAGAGAGAGTGAAAGAGAGAGAGAGAGAATGGAGCAGTCTTGGTGGGAGAGAGAGGGAGAGAGAATGGAACAGTCTTGGTGGGTGGGTGAGAGACTGAGAAAGGAGCAGTCTTGGTGAGAGAGAGAGGGAGGGAGGGAGAAAGAGAAAGAGAATGGAGCAGTTTTGGTGGGAGAGAGAGAGAATGGAGCAGTTTTGGTGGGGGAGAGAGAGAGAGAGAATGGAGCAGTCTTGGTGGGAGAGAGAGAGAGAGATAATGGAGCAGTCTTGGTGGGAGGGAGAGAGAGAGGGAATGGAGCAGTCTTGGTGGGTGCGTGAGAGAGTGAGAATGGAGCCGTCTTGGTGGGAGACAGAGAGAGAGAGAGAGAGAGAATGGAGCAGTCTTGGTGGGTGGGAGAGAGAGAGAGAATGGAGCAGTCTTGGTGGGGGGGAGAGAGAGAGAGAGAATGGAGCTGTCTTGTTGGGAGAGAGAGAATGGAGCAGTCTTGGTGGGTGGGGGAGAGAGAGAGAGAGTGGAGCAGTCTTGGTGGGGGGGAGAGGGAGAGAGAATGGGGCAGTCTTGGTGGGAGAGAGAGAGAGAATGGAGCAGTCTTGGTTGGAGAGAGAGAGAAAGAATGGAGCATTCTTGGTGGGAGAGAGAGAGAAAATGGAATAGTCTTGGTGGGAGAGAGAGAGAGAGAGAGAATGGAGCAGTCTTGGTGGGAGAGAGAGAGAATGGAGCAGTCTTGGTGGGAGAGAGAGAGAGAATGGAGCAGTCTTGGTGGGAGAGAGAGAGAGAGAATGGAGCGGTCTTGGTGGGAGAGAGAGAGAGAAAGAATGGAGCGGTCTTGGTGGGAGAGAGAGAGAGAGAAAGAATGGAGCAATCTTGGTGGGAGAGAGAGAGAGAGAATGGAGCAGTCTTGGTGGGAGAGAGAGAGAGAGAATGGAGCAGTCTTGGTTGGAGTGTGAGAGAGTGAGAATGGAGCAGTATTGGTGGGAGAGAGAGAGAGAGAGAATGGAGCAGTCTTGGTGGGGGGAGAGAGAGAGAATGGGGCAGTCTTGGTGGGAGAAAGAGAGAGAATGGAGCAGTCTTGGTGGGAGAGAGAGAGAGAGAATGGAGCAGTCTTGGTGGGAGAAAGAGAGAGAATGGAGCAGTCTTGGTGGGAGAGAGAGAGAGAATGGAGCAGTCTTGGTGAGAGAGACAGAGAGAATGGAGCAGTCTTGGTGGGAGAGAGAGAGAGAGAATGGAGCAGTCTTGGTGGGAGAGACAGAGAGAGAGAATGGAGCAGTCTTGGTGGCAGAGAGAGAGAGAAAGAGAGAGAGAATGGAGCAGTCTTGGTGGGAGAGAGAGGGAGAGAGAGAAAGAGAATGGAGCAGTCTTGGTGGGGGAGAGAGAGAGAGAGAAAATGGAGCAGTCGGAGGGAGAGAGAGAGAGAGAGAAAATGGAGCAGTCTTGGGAGAGAGAGAGAGAGAGAGAGAGAGAGAATGGAGCCGTCTTGGTGGGGGGGAGAGAGAGAGAGGGAATGGAGCAGTCTTGGTGGGTGTGTGAGAGAGTGAGAATGGAGCAGTCTTGGTGGGAGAGAGAGAGAGAGAGAGAGAGAGAATGGAGCAGTCTTGGTGGGAGGGAGAGAGAGAGAGAATGGAGCAGTCTTTGTTGGAGAGAGAGAGAGAATGGAGCAGTCTTGGTGGGAGAGAGAGAGAGAGAAAATGGAGCAGTCTTGGTGGGAGAGAGAGAGAGAGAGAATGGAGCAGTCTTGGTGGGACAGAGAGTTAAAGAGAGAGAATGAGAATGGAGCAGTCTTGGTGGGAGAGAGAGAGAAATGGAGCAGTCTTGGTGGGTGGGTGAGAGACTGAGAAAGGAGCAGTCTTGGTGAGAGAGAGAGGGAGGGAGGGAGAAAGAGAAAGAGAATGGAGCAGTTTTGGTGGGAGAGAGAGAGAGAGAATGGAGCAGTTTTGGTGGGAGAGAGAGAGAGAGAGAATGGAGCAGTCTTGGTGGGAGAGAGAGAGAGAGATAATGGAGCAGTCTTGGTGGGAGGGAGAGAGAGAGGGAATGGAGCAGTCTTGGTGGGTGTGTGAGAGAGTGAGAATGGAGCCGTCTTGGTGGGAGACAGAGAGAGAGAGAGAGAGAATGGAGCAGTCTTGGTGGGTGGGAGAGAGAGAGAGAATGGAGCAGTCTTGGTGGGGGGGAGAGAGAGAGAGAATGGAGCCGTCTTGTTGGGAGAGAGAGAGAGAGAAAATGGAGCAGTCTTGGTGGGAGAGAGAGAGAGAGAGAATGGAGCAGTCTTGGTGGGACAGAGAGTTAAAGAGAGAGAATGAGAATGGAGCAGTCTTGGTGGGAGAGAGAGAGAGAGAGAAATGGAGCAGTCTTGGTGGGTGGGTGAGAGACTGAGAAAGGAGCAGTCTTGGTGAGAGAGAGAGGGAGGGAGGGAGAAAGAGAAAGAGAATGGAGCAGTTTTGGTGGGAGAGAGAGAGAGAGAATGGAGCAGTTTTGGTGGGAGAGAGAGAGAGAGAGAATGGAGCAGTCTTGGTGGGAGAGAGAGAGAGAGATAATGGAGCAGTCTTGGTGGGAGGGAGAGAGAGAGGGAATGGAGAAGTCTTGGTGGGTGTGTGAGAGAGTGAGAATGGAGCCGTCTTGGTGGGAGACAGAGAGAGAGAGAGAGAGAATGGAGCAGTCTTGGTGGGTGGGAGAGAGAGAGAGAATGGAGCAGTCTTGGTGGGGGGGAGAGAGAGAGAGAATGGAGCCGTCTTGTTGGGAGAGAGAGAATGGAGCAGTCTTGGTGGGTGGGGGAGAGAGAGAGAGAGAGTGGAGCAGTCTTGGTGGGAGAGACAGAGAGAGAGAATGGAGCAGTCGGTGGCAGAGAGAGAGAGAATGGAGCAGTCTTGGTGGGAGAGAGAGGGAGAGAGAGAAAGAGAATGGAGCAGTCTTGGTTGGGGAGAGAGAGAGAGAGAAAATGGAGCAGTCGGTGGGAGAGAGAGAGAGAGAAAATGGAGCAGTCTTGGGAGAGAGAGAGAGAGAGAGAATGGAGCCGTCTTGGTGGGGGAGAGAGAGAGAGAGAGAGAGGGAATGGAGCAGTCTTGGTGGGTGTGTGAGAGAGTGAGAATGGAGCAGTCTTGGTGGGAGAGAGAGAGAGAGAGAGAGAGAGAGAGAGAGAGAGAGAGAGAGAGAGAGAGAATGGAGCAGTCTTGGTGGGAGAGAGAGAGAGAGAATGGAGCAGTCTTTGTCGGAGAGAGAGAGAGAATGGAGCAGTCTTGGTGGGAGAGAGAGAGAGAGAAAATGGAGCAGTCTTGGTGGGAGAGAGAGTGAAAGAGAGAGAGAATGGAGCAGTCTTGGTGGGAGAGAGAGAGAGAAAATGGAACAGTCTTGGTGGGTGGGTGAGAGACTGAGAAAGGAGCAGTCTTGGTGAGAGAGAGAGAGAGAGAGGGAGGGAGGGAGAAAGAGAAAGAGAATGGAGCAGTTTTGGTGGGAGAGAGAGAATGGAGCAGTTTTGGTGGGGGAGAGAGAGAGAGAATGGAGCAGTCTTGGTGGGAGAGAGAGAGAGAGATAATGGAGCAGTCTTGGTGGGAGGGAGAGAGAGAGGGAATGGAGCAGTCTTGGTGGGTGTGTGAGAGAGTGCGAATGGAGCCGTCTTGGTGGGAGACAGAGAGAGAGAGAGAGAGAATGGAGCAGTCTTGGTGGGTGGGAGAGAGAGAGAGAATGGAGCAGTCTTGGTGGTGGGGAGAGAGAGAGAGAATGGAGCTGTCTTGTTGGGAGAGAGAGAATGGAGCAGTCTTGGTGGGTGGGGGAGAGAGAGAGAGAGAGAGTGGAGCAGTCTTGGTGGGGGGGAGAGAGAGAGAGAATGGAGCAGTCTTGGTGGGAGAGAGAGAGAGAATGGAGCAGTCTTGGTGGGAGAGAGAGAGAAAGAATGGAGCATTCTTGGTGGGAGAGAGAGAGAGAGAATGGAGCAGTCTTGGTGGGAGAGAGAGTTAGAGAATGGAGCATTCTTGGTGGGAGAGAGAGAGAGAGAGAACGGAGCAGTCTTGGTGGGAGAGAGAGAGAGAATGGAGCAGTCTTGGTTGGAGTGTGAGAGAGTGAGAATGGAGCAGTCTTGGTGGGAGACAGAGAGAGAGAGAAAATGGAGCAGTCTTGGTGGGTGGGAGAGAGAAAGAGAGAGAGAATGGAGCAGTCTTGGTGGGGGGGGAGAGAGAGAGAGAGAATGGAGCAGTCTTGGTGGGAGAGAGAGAGAGAATGGAGCACTCCTGGTGGGAAAAAGAGAGAGAGAGAATGGAGCAGTCTTGGTGGGGGAGAGAGAGAGAGAGAGAATGGAGCAGTCTTGGTGGGAGAAAGAGAGAGAATGGAGCTGTCTTGGTGGGAGATAGAGAGAATGGAGCAGTCTTGGTGGGAGAGAGAGAGAGAATGGAGCAGTCTTGGTTGGAGTGTGAGAGAGTGAGAATGGAGCAGTCTTGGTGGGAGACAGAGAGAGAGAGAGAGAGAATGGAGCGGTCTTGGTGGGTGGGAGAGAGAGAGAGAATGGAGCAGTCTTGCTGGGGGAGAGAGATAGAGAGATAATGGAGCATTCTTGGTGGGAGAGAGAGAGAGAATGGAGCAGTCTTGGTGGGAGAAAGGGAGAGAATGGAGCAGTCTTGGTGGGAGAGAGAGAGAGAGAATGGAGCAGTCTTGGTGAGAGAGAGAGAGAATTCAGCAGTCTTGCTCGGAGAGAGAGAGAGAGAAAAGAGAGAGAGAGAATGGAGCAGTCTTGGTGAGAGAGAGAGAGAATGGAGCAGTCTTGGTGGGAGAAGGAGAGAGAGAGAGAGAATGGAGCAGTCTTGGTGGGAGAGAGAGAGAGAGAGAGAGAATGGAGCAGTCTTTATGGGAGAGAGAGAGAGAATGGAGCAGTCTTGGTGGGAGAGAGAGAGAGAGAGAATGGAGCAGTCTTGGTGGGAGAGAGAGTGAAAGAGAGAGAGAGAGAATGGAGCAGTCTTGGTGGGAGAGAGAGAGAGAGAGAATGGAATAGTCTTGGTGGGTGGGTGAGAGACTGAGAAAGGAGCAGTCTTGGTGAGAGAGAGAGAGAGAGAGGGAGGGAGGGAGGGAGAAAGAGAAAGAGAATGGAGCAGTTTTGGTGGGAGAGAGAGAGAGAATGGAGCAGTTTTGGTGGGGGAGAGAGAGAGAGAGAATGGAGCAGTCTTGGTGGGATTGAGAGAGAGAGATAATGGAGCAGTCTTGGTGGGAGGAAGAGAGAGAGGGAATGGAGCAGTCTTGGTGGGAGAGAGAGATAGAGAGAATGGAGCAGTTTTGGTGGAAGAGAGAGAAAGAGAGAGAGAGAGAATGGAGCAGTCTTGGTGGGAGAGAGAGAGAAAGAGAATGGAGCAGTCTTGGTGGGAGAGAGAGAGAATGGAGCAGTCTTGGTGGGAGAGAGAGAGAGAATGGAGCGGTCTTGGTGGGAAAGAGAGAGAGAGAATGGAGCACTCTTGCTGGGTGTGTGAGAGAGTGAGAATGGAGCAGTCTTGGTGAGAGGGAGGGAGGGAGGGAGGGAGAAAGAGAATGGAGCAGTCTTGGTGGGAGAGAGAGAGAGAATGGATCTGTTTTGGTGGGAGAGAGAGAGAGAGAATGGAGCAGTCTTGGTGGGAGAGAGAGAGAGAGAATGTAGCAGTCTTGGTGGGAGAGAGAGATAGAGAGAATGGAGCAGTTTTGGTGGGTGTGTGAGAGAGTGAGAATGGAGCCGTCTTGGTGGGAGACAGAGAGAGAGAGAGAGAATGAAGCAGTCTTGGTTGGTGGGAGATAGAGAGAGAATGGAGCAGTCTTGGTGGGGGGGGAGAGAGAGAATGGAGCAGTCTTATTGGGAGATAGAGAGAATGGAGCAGTCTTGGTGGGTGGGAGAGAGAGAGAAAGAGAGAGAATGGAGCAGTCTTGCTGGGGGAGAAAGAGAGAGAGAATGGAGCAGTCTTGGTGGGAGAGAGAGAGAGAATGGTGCAGTCTTGGTGGGAGAGAGAGAGAGAGAATGGAGCAGTCTTGGTATGGAAGAGAGAGAGAGAGAATGGAGCAGTCTTGGTGGGAGAGAGAGAGAGAATGGAGCAGTCTTGGTGGGAGGTAGAGAGAGAATGGAGCAGTCTTGGTGGGAGAGAGAGAGAGAGAAAATAGAGCAGTCTTGGTGGGAGAGAGAGAATGGAGCAGTCTTGGTGGGAGAGAGGGAGAGAGAGAAAGAGAATGGAGAAGTCTTGGTGGAAGAGAGAGAGAGAGAGAATGGAGCAGTCATGGTGGGTGTGTGAGAGAGTGAGAATGGAGCAGTCTTGGTGAGAGAGAGGGAGGGAGGGAGAAAGAGAAAGAGAATGGAGCAGTCTTGGTGGGAGAGAGAGAGTATGGAGAAGTTTTGGTGGGAGAGAGAGAGAGAGAGAATGGAGCAGTCTTGGTGGGAGAGAGAAAGAGAGAGAATGGAGCAGTCTTGGTGGGTGTGTGTGAGAGAGAGAATGGAGCCGTCTTGGTGGGAGACAGAGAGAGAGAGAGAGAGAGAGAGAGAGAATGGAGCAGTCTTGGTGGGTGGGAGAGAGAGAGAATGGAGCAGTCTTGGTGGGGGGAGAGAGAGAGAATGGAGCAGTCTTGTTGGGAGAGAGAGAGAGAATGGAGCAGTCTTGGTGGGTGGGAGAGAGAGAAAGAGAGAGAATGGAGCAGTCTTGGTGGGAGAGAGAGAGAGAATGGAGCAGTCTTGGTGGGAGTGAGAGAGAGAATGGAGCGGCCTTGGTGGGAGAGACAGAGAGAGGGAGAATGGAGCGGTCTTGGTGGGAGAGAGAGAGAGAGAGAGAATGGAGCAGTCTTGATGGGAGAGAGAGAGAGAGAGAATGGAGCAGTCTTGGTTGGAGTGTGAGAGAGTGAGAATGGAGCAGTCTTGGTGGGAGACAGGGAGAGAGAGAGAGAGAGAGAGAGAATGGAGCAGTCTTGATGGGTGGGAGAGAGAGAGAGAGAGAATGGAGCAGTCTTGGTGGGGGAGAGAGAGAGAGAATGGAGCAGTCTTGGTGGGAGAGAGAGAGAGAGAATGGAACAGTCTTGGTGGGAGAGAGAGAGAGAGAATGGAGCAGTCTTGGTGGGAGAGAGAGAGAGAATGGAGCAGTCTTGGTGGTAGAAAGAGAGAATGGAGCAGTCTTGGTGGGAGAGAGAGAGAGAGAATGGAGCAATCTTGGTGGGAGAGAGAGAGAGAGAAAGGAGCAGTCTTTGTGGGAGAGAGAAAGAGAATTGAGCAGTCTTGGTGGGAGAGAGAGAGAGAGAGAAAATGGAGCAGTCTTGGTGGGAGAGAGAGAGAGAGAGAGAATGGAGCAGTCTTGGTGGGAGAGAGAGAGAAAGAGAATGGAGCAGTCTTGGTGGGAGAGAGAGAGAGAGAGAATGTAGCAGTCTTGCTGGGTGTGTGAGAGAGTGAGAATGGAGCAGTCTTGGTGAGAGAGAGGGAGGGAGGGAGGGAGGGAGAAAGAGAAAGAGAATGGAGCAGTCTTGGTGGGAGAGAGGGAGAGAATGGAGCAGTTTTGGTGGCGGAGAGAGAGAGAGAATGGAGCAGTCTTGGTGGGAGAGAGCGAGAGAGAGAATGGAGCAGTCTTGGTGGGAGAGAGAGATAGAGAGAATGGAGCAGTCTTGGTGGGTGTGTGAGAGAGTGAGAATGGAGCAGTCTTGGTGGGAGAGAGAGAGAGAGAATGGAGCAGTCTTGGTGGGAGAGAGAGAGAGAATGGAGCAGCCTTGGTGGGAGAGACAGAGAGAGGGAGAATGGAGCGGTCTTGGTGGGAGAGAGAGAGAGAGAGAGAATGGAGCAGTCTTGATGGGAGAGAGAGAGAGAGAGAATGGAGCAGTCTTGGTTGGAGTGTGAGAGAGTGAGAATGGAGCAGTCTTGGTGGGAGACAGGGAGAGAGAGAGAGAGAGAATGGAGCAGTCTTGGTGGGTGGGAGAGAGAGAGAAAGAGAATGGAGCAGTCTTGGTGGGGGAAAGAGAGAGAGAATGGAGCAGTCTTGGTGGGAGAGAGAGAGAATGGAGCAGTCTTGGTGGGAGAGAGAGAGAGAGAATGGAGCAGTCTTGGTGGGAGAGAGAGAGAGAATTGAGCAGTCTTGGTGGGAGAGACAGAGAGAGAGAATGGAGCAGTCTTGGTGGCAGAGAGAGAGAGAATGGAGCAGTCTTGGTGGGAGAGAGAGGGAGAGAGAGAAAGAGAATGGAGCAGTCTTGGTGGGGGAGAGAGAGAGAGAGAAAATGGAGCAGTCGGTGGGAGAGAGAGAGAGAAAATGGAGCAGTCTTGGGAGAGAGAGAGAGAGAGAATGGAGCCGTCTTGGTGGGGGAGAGAGAGAGAGAGAGGGAATGGAGCAGTCTTGGTGGGTGTGTGAGAGAGTGAGAATGGAGCAGTCTTGGTGGGAGGGAGAGAGAGAGAGAGAGAGAATGGAGCAGTCTTGGTGGGAGAGAGAGAGAGAGAGAATGGAGCAGTCTTGGTGGGAGAGAGAGAGAGAGAATGGAGCAGTCTTTGTGGGAGAGAGAGTGAAAGAGAGAGAGAGAGAATGGAGCAATCTTGGTGGGAGAGAGAGAGAGAGAGAATGGAACAGTCTTGGTGGGTGGGTGAGAGACTGAGAAAGGAGCAGTCTTGGTGAGAGAGAGAGAGAGAGGGAGGGAGGGAGAAAGAGAAAGAGAATGGAGCAGTTTTGGTGGGGGAGAGAGAGAGAGAGAATGGAGCAGTCTTGGTGGGAGAGAGAGAGAGAGATAATGGAGCAGTCTTGGTGGGAGGGAGAGAGAGAGGGAATGGAGCAGTCTTGGTGGATGTGTGAGAGAGTGAGAATGGAGCCGTCTTGGTGGGAGAAAGAGAGAGAGAGAGAGAGAGAATGGAGCAGTCTTGGTGGGTGGGAGAGAGAGAGAGAATGGAGCAGTCTTGATGGGGGGGAGAGAGAGAAAGAGAATGGAGCTGTCTTGGGAGAGAGAGAATGGAGCAGTCTTGGTGGATGGGGGAGAGAGAGAGAGTGGAGCAGTCTTGGTGGGGGGGAGAGAGAGATAATGGAGCAGTCTTGGTGGGAGAGAGAGAGAGAGAATGGAGCAGTCTTGGTGGGAGAGAGAGAGAGAATGGAGCAGTCTTGGTGGGAGAGAGAGAGAGAATGGAGCAGTCTTGGTTGGAGTGTGAGAGAGTGAGAATGGAGCAGTCTTGGTGGGAGAGAGAGAGAGAGAGAGAGAGAGAGAGAGAGAGAGAGAATGGAGCAGTCTTGGTGGGTGGGAGGGAGAGAGAGAATGGAGCAGTCTTGCTGGGGGAGAGAGATAGAGAGATAATGGAGCATTCTTGGTGGGAGAGAGAGAGAGAATGGAGAAGTCTTGGTGGGAGAAAGAGAGAGAATGGAGCAGTCTTGGTGGGAGAGAGAGAGAGAGAATGGAGCAGTCTTGGTGAGAGAGAGAGAGAGAATGGAGCAGTCTTGCTGGGAGAGAGAGAGAGAAAAAAAGAGAGAGAGAATGGAGCAGTCTTGGTGAGAGAGAGAGAGAATGGAGCAGTCTTGGTGGGAGAGAGAGAGAGAAAGAGAGAGAATGGAGCAGTCTTGGTGGGAGAGAGAGAAAGAGAATTGAACAGTCTTGGTGGGGGAGAGAGAGAGAGAGAGAAAATGGAGCAGTCTTGGGAGAGAGAGAGATAGAGAGAGAATGGAGCAGTTTTGGTGGGGGAGAAAAAGAGAGAGAATGGAGCAGTCTTGGTGGGAAAGAGAGAGAGAGAGAATGGAGCAGTCTTGGTGGGAGAGAGAGAGAGAGAATGGAGCCATCTTGGTGGGAGGGAGAGAGAGAGAATGGAGCCGTCTTGGTGGAAGAGAGAGAAAGAGAGAGAGAGAGAATGGAGCAGTCTTGGTGGGAGAGAGAGAGAAAGAGAATGGAGCAGTCTTGGTGGGAGAGAGAGAGAATGGAGCAGTCTTGGTGGGAAAGAGAGAGAGAATGGAGCGGTCTTGGTGGGAAAGAGAGAGAGAGAATGGAGCAGTCTTGCTGGGTGTGTGAGAGAGTAAGAATGGAGCAGTCTTGGTGAGAGGGAGGGAGGGAGGGAGGGAGAAAGAGAATGGAGCAGTCTTGGTGGGAGAGAGAGAGAGAGAATGGAGCAGTTTTGGTGGGAGAGAGAGAGAGAGAATGGAGCAGTCTTGGTGGGAGAGAGAGAGAGAGAGAATGTAGCAGTCTTGGTGGGAGAGAGAGAGAGAGAGAGAGAATGGAGCAGTCTTGCTGGGGGAGATAGAGAGAGAGAATGGAGCAGTCTTGGTGGGAGAGAGAGAGAGAATGGAGCAGTCTTGGTGAGAGAGACAGAGAGAATGGAGCAGTCTTGGTGGGAGAGACAGAGAGAGAGAATGGAGCAGTCTTGGTGGCAGAGAGAGAGAGAAAGAGAGAGAGAATGGAGCAGTCTTGGTGGGAGAGAGAGGGAGAGAGAGAAAGGGAATGGAGCAGTCTTGGTGGGGGAGAGAGAGACAGAGAAAATGGAGCAGTCGGAGGGAGAGAGAGAGAGAGAGAAAATGGAGCAGTCTTGGGAGAGAGAGAGAGAGAGAATGGAGCCGTCTTGGTGGGGGAGAGAGAGAGAGAGAGGGAATTGGGCAGTCTTGGTGGGTGTGTGAGAGAGTGAGAATGGAGCAGTCTTGGTGGGAGAGAGAGAGAGAGAGAGAATGGAGCAGTCTTGGTGGGAGGGAGAGAGAGAGAGAATGGAGCAGTCTTTGTGGGAGAGAGAGAGAGAATGGAGCAGTCTTGGTGGGAGAGAGAGAGAGAGAAAATGGAGCAGTCTTGGTGGGAGAGAGAGAGAGAGAGAGAGAATGGAGCAGTCTTGGTGGGACAGAGAGTGAAAGAGAGAGAAAGAGAATGGAGCAGTCTTGGTGGGAGAGAGAGAGAGAGAGAATGGAGCAGTCTTGGTGGGTGGGTGAGAGACTGAGAAAGGAGCAGTCTTGGTGAGAGAGAGGGAGGGAGGGAGGGAGAAAGAGAAAGAGAATGGAGCAGTTTTGGTGGGAGAGAGAGAGAGAATGGAGCAGTTTTGGTGGGAGAGAGAGAGAGAGAGAATGGAGCAGTCTTGGTGGGAGAGAGAGAGAGAGATAATGGAGCAGTCTTGGTGGGAGAGAGAGAGAGAGAGAATGGAGCCGTCTTGGTGGGGGAGAGAGAGAGAGAGAGGGAATGGAGCAGTCTTGGTGGGTGTGTGAGAGTGTGAGAATGGAGCAGTCTTGGTGGGAGAGAGAGAGAGAGAGAATGGAGCAGTCTTGGTGGGAGAGAGAGAGGGAATGGAGCAGTCTTTGTGGGAGAGAGAGAGAGAATGGAGCAGTCTTGGTGGGAGAGAGAGAGAATGGAACAGTCTTGGTGGGAGAGAGAGTGAAAGAGAGAGAGAGAGAATGGAGCAGTCTTGGTGGGAGAGAGAGAGAGAGAGAATGGAACAGTCTTGGTGGGTGGGTGAGAGACTGAGAAAGGAGCAGTCTTGGTGAGAGAGAGAGAGAGAGGGAGGGAGGGAGAAAGAGAAAGAGAATGGAGCAGTTTTGGTGGGAGAGAGAGAGAGAATGGAGCAGTTTTGGTGGGGGAGAGAGAGAGAGAGAATGAGCAGTCTTGGTGGGAGAGAGAGAGAGATAATGGAGCAGTCTTGGTGGGAGGGAGAGAGAGAGGGAATGGAGCCGTCTTGGTGGGAGACAGAGAGAGAGAGAATGGAGCAGTCTTGGTGGGTGGGAGAGAGAGAGAGAATGGAGCAGTCTTGATGGGGGGGGAGAGAGAGAGAGAATGGAGCTGTCTTGGGAGAGAGAGAATGGAGCAGTCTTGGTGGGTGGGGGAGAGAGAGAGAGAGAGTGGAGCAGTCTTGGTGGGGGGGAGAGAGATAATGGAGCAGTCTTGGTGGGAGAGAGAGAGAGAGAATGGAGCAGTCTTGGTGGGAGAGAGAGAGAGAATGGAGCTGTCTTGTTGGGAGAGAGAGAGAGAGAGAATGGAGCAGTCTTGGTGGGAGAGAGAGAGAGAATGAAGCAGTCTTGGTTGGAGTGTTAGAGAGTGAGAATGGAGCAGTCTTGGTGGGAGACAGAGAGAGAGAGAGAGAATGGAGCAGTCTTGGTGGGTGGGAGAGAGAGAGAGAATGGAGCAGTCTTGCTGGGGGAGAGAGATAGAGAGATAATGGAGCATTCTTGGTTGGAGAGAGAGAGAGAATGGAGCAGTCTTGGTGGGAGAAAGAGAGAGAATGGAGCAGTCTTGGTGGGAGAGAGAGAGAGAGAATGGAGCAGTCTTGGTGACAGAGAGAGAGAGAATGGAGCAGTCTTGCTGGGAGAGAGAGAGAGAGAAAAAAGAGAGAGAGAATGGAGCAGTCTTGGTGAGAGAGAGAGAGAATGGAGCAGTCTTGGTGGGAGAGAGAGAGAAAGAGAGAGAATGGAGCAGTCTTGGTGGGAGAGAGAGAAAGAGAATTGAACAGTCTTGGTGGGGGAGAGAGAGAGAGAGAGAAAATGGAGCAGTCTTGGGAGAGAGAGAGATAGAGAGATAATGGAGCAGTTTTGGTGGGGGAGAAAGAGAGAGAATGGAGCAGTCTTGGTGGGAAAGAGAGAGAGAGAGAATGGAGCAGTCTTGGTGGGAGAGAGAGAGAGAGAATGGAGCCATCTTGGTGGGAGGGAGAGAGAGAGAATGGAGCCGTCTTGGTGGAAGAGAGAGAAAGAGAGAGAGAGAGAATGGAGCAGTCTTGGTGGGAAAGAGAGAGAGAATGGAGCGGTCTTGGTGGGAAAGAGAGAGAGAGAGAATGGAGCGGTCTTGCTGGGTGTTTCAGAGAGAGAGAATGGAGCAGTCTTGGTGAGAGGGAGGGAGGGAGGGAGAAAGAGAATGGAGCAGTCTTGGTGGGAGAGAGAGAGAGAATGGAGCAGTTTTGGTGGGAGAGAGAGAGAGAGAATGGAGCAGTCTTGGTGGGAGAGAGAGAGAGAGAGAATGTAGCAGTCTTGGTGGGAGAGAGAGATAGAGAGAATGGAGCAGTTTTGGTGGGTGTGTGAGAGAGTGAGAATGGAGCCGTCTTGGTGGGAGACAGAGAGAGAGAGAGAGAATGAAGCAGTCTTGGTGGGTGGGAGATAGAGAGAGAATGGAGCAGTCTTGGTGGGGGGAGAGAGAGAGAGAATGGAGCAGTCTTATTGGGAGAGAGAGAATGGAGCAGTCTTGGTGGGTGGGAGAGAGAGAGAAAGAGAGAGAATGGAGCAGTCTTGCTGGGGGAGATAGAGAGAGAGAATGGAGCAGTCTTGGTGGGAGAGAGAGAATGGAGCAGTCTTGGTGAGAGAGACAGAGAGAATGGAGCAGTCTTGGTGGGAGAGAGAGAGAGAAAGAGAGAGAGAATGGAGCAGTCTTGGTGGGAGAGAAAGAGAGAGAGAATGGAGCAGTCTTGGTGGGAGGGAGAGAGAGAGGGAATGGAGCCGTCTTGGTGGGAGACAGAGAGAGAGAGAATGGAGCAGTCTTGGTGGGTGGGAGAGAGAGAGAGAATGGAGCAGTCTTGATGGGGGGGGAGAGAGAGAGAGAATGGAGCTGTCTTGGGAGAGAGAGAATGGAGCAGTCTTGGTGGGTGGGGGAGAGAGAGAGAGAGAGTGGAGCAGTCTTGGTGGGGGGGAGAGAGATAATGGAGCAGTCTTGGTGGGAGAGAGAGAGAGAGAATGGAGCAGTCTTGGTGGGAGAGAGAGAGAGAATGGAGCTGTCTTGTTGGGAGAGAGAGAGAGAGAGAATGGAGCAGTCTTGGTGGGAGAGAGAGAGAGAATGAAGCAGTCTTGGTTGGAGTGTTAGAGAGTGAGAATGGAGCAGTCTTGGTGGGAGACAGAGAGAGAGAGAGAGAATGGAGCAGTCTTGGTGGGTGGGAGAGAGAGAGAGAATGGAGCAGTCTTGCTGGGGGAGAGAGATAGAGAGATAATGGAGCATTCTTGGTTGGAGAGAGAGGGAGAATGGAGCAGTCTTGGTGGGAGAAAGAGAGAGAATGGAGCAGTCTTGGTGGGAGAGAGAGAGAGAGAATGGAGCAGTCTTGGTGACAGAGAGAGAGAGAATGGAGCAGTCTTGCTGGGAGAGAGAGAGAGAGAAAAAAGAGAGAGAGAATGGAGCAGTCTTGGTGAGAGAGAGAGAGAATGGAGCAGTCTTGGTGGGAGAGAGAGAGAAAGAGAGAGAATGGAGCAGTCTTGGTGGGAGAGAGAGAAAGAGAATTGAACAGTCTTGGTGGGGGAGAGAGAGAGAGAGAGAAAATGGAGCAGTCTTGGGAGAGAGAGAGATAGAGAGATAATGGAGCAGTTTTGGTGGGGGAGAAAGAGAGAGAATGGAGCAGTCTTGGTGGGAAAGAGAGAGAGAGAGAATGGAGCAGTCTTGGTGGGAGAGAGAGAGAGAGAATGGAGCCATCTTGGTGGGAGGGAGAGAGAGAGAATGGAGCCGTCTTGGTGGAAGAGAGAGAAAGAGAGAGAGAGAGAATGGAGCAGTCTTGGTGGGAAAGAGAGAGAGAATGGAGCGGTCTTGGTGGGAAAGAGAGAGAGAGAGAATGGAGCGGTCTTGCTGGGTGTTTCAGAGAGAGAGAATGGAGCAGTCTTGGTGAGAGGGAGGGAGGGAGGGAGAAAGAGAATGGAGCAGTCTTGGTGGGAGAGAGAGAGAGAATGGAGCAGTTTTGGTGGGAGAGAGAGAGAGAGAATGGAGCAGTCTTGGTGGGAGAGAGAGAGAGAGAGAATGTAGCAGTCTTGGTGGGAGAGAGAGATAGAGAGAATGGAGCAGTTTTGGTGGGTGTGTGAGAGAGTGAGAATGGAGCCGTCTTGGTGGGAGACAGAGAGAGAGAGAGAGAATGAAGCAGTCTTGGTGGGTGGGAGATAGAGAGAGAATGGAGCAGTCTTGGTGGGGGGAGAGAGAGAGAGAATGGAGCAGTCTTATTGGGAGAGAGAGAATGGAGCAGTCTTGGTGGGTGGGAGAGAGAGAGAAAGAGAGAGAATGGAGCAGTCTTGCTGGGGGAGATAGAGAGAGAGAATGGAGCAGTCTTGGTGGGAGAGAGAGAATGGAGCAGTCTTGGTGAGAGAGACAGAGAGAATGGAGCAGTCTTGGTGGGAGAGAGAGAGAGAAAGAGAGAGAGAATGGAGCAGTCTTGGTGGGAGAGAAAGAGAGAGAGAATGGAGCAGTCTTGGTGGCAGAGAGAGAGAGAAAGAGAGAGAGAATGGAGCAGTCTTGGTGGGAGAGAGAGGGAGAGAGAGAAAGAGAATGGAGCAGTCTTGGTGGGGGAGAGAGAGAGAGAGAAAATGGAGCAGTCGGAGGGAGAGAGAGAGAGAGAGAAAATGGAGCAGTCTTGGGAGAGAGAGAGAGAGAGAGAGAATGGAGCCGTCTTGGTGGGGGAGAGAGAGAGAGAGGGATGGAATGGAGCAGTCTTGGTGGGTGTGTGAGAGAGTGAGAATGGAGCAGTCTTGGTGGGAGAGAGAGAGAGAGAGAGAATGGAGCAGTCTTGGTGGGAGGGAGAGAGAGAGAGAATGGAGCAGTCTTTGTGGGAGAGAGAGAAAGAATGGAGCAGTCTTGGTGGGAGAGAGAGAGAGAGAAAATGGAGCAGTCTTGGTGGGAGAGAGAGAGAGAGAGAATGGAGCAGTCTTGGTGGGACAGAGAGTGAAAGAGAGAGAAAGAGAATGGAGCAGTCTTGGTGGGAGAGAGAGAGAGAGAGAATGGAGCAGTCTTGGTGGGTGGGTGAGAGACTGAGAAAGGAGCAGTCTTGGTGAGAGAGAGAGAGGGAGGGAGGGAGGGAGAAAGAGAAAGAGAATGGAGCAGTTTTGGTGGGAGAGAGAGAGAGAGAATGGAGCAGTTTTGGTGGGAGAGAGAGAGAGAGAGAATGGAGCAGTCTTGGTGGGAGAGAGAGAGAGAGAGAATGGAGCAGTCTTGGTGGGAGGGAGGGAGAGAGGGAATGGAGCAGTCTTGGTGGGTGTGTGAGAGAGTGAGAATGGAGCCATCTTGGTGGGAGACAGAGAGAGAGAGAGAGAGAGAGAATGGAGCAGTCTTGGCGGGTGGGAGAGAGAGAGAGAATGGAGCAGTCTTGGTGGGGGGGAGAGAGAGAGAGAGAATGGAGCCGTCTTGTTGGGAGAGAGAGAATGGAGCAGTCTTGGTGGGTGGGGGAGAGAGAGAGAGAGTGAGAGTGGAGCAGTCTTGGTGGGAGAGACAGAGAGAGAATGGAGCAGTCTTGGTGGCAGAGAGAGAGAGAATGGAGCAGTCTTGGTGGGAGAGAGAGGGAGAGAGAGAAAGAGAATGGAGCAGTCTTGGTGGGGGAGAGAGAGAGAGAGAAAATGGAGCAGTCGGTGGGAGAGAGAGAGAGAGAGAGAAAATGGAGCAGTCTTGGGAGAGAGAGAGAGAGAGAGAATGGAGCCGTCTTGGTGGGGGAGAGAGAGAGAGAGAGGGAATGGAGCAGTCTTGGTGGGCCTGTGAGAGAGTGAGAATGGAGCAGTCTTGGTGGGAGAGAGAGAGAGAGAGAGAGAGAGAGAGAGAATGAATGGAGCAGTCTTGGTGGGAGAGAGAGAGAGAGAGAATGGAGCAGTCTTTGTGGGAGAGAGAGAGAGAATGGAGCAGTCTTGGTGGGAGAGAGAGTGAAAGAGAGAGAGAATGGAGCAGTCTTGGTGGGAGAGAGAGAGAGAGAGAATGGAACAGTCTTGGTGGGTGGGTGAGAGACTGAGAAAGGAGCAGTCTTGGTGAGAGAGAGAGAGAGAGAGAGAGAGAGAGAGAGAGAGAGAGAGAGGGAGGGAGGGAGAAAGAGAAAGAGAATGGAGCAGTTTTGGTGGGAGAGAGAGAGAGAATGGAGCAGTTTTGGTGGGGGAGAGAGAGAGAGAGAATGGAGCAGTCTTGGTGGGAGAGAGAGAGAGAGATAATGGAGCAGTCTTGGTGGCAGAGAGAGAGAGAAAGAGAGAGAGAATGGAGCAGTCTTGGTGGGAGAGAGAGGGAGAGAGAGAAAGAGAATGGAGCAGTCTTGGTGGGGGAGAGAGAGAGAGAGAGAATGGAGCAGTCTTGGTGGGTGTGTGAGAGAGTGAGAATGGAGCAGTCTTGGTGAGAGAGAGGGAGGGAGGGAGAAAGAGAAAGAGAATGGAGCAGTCTTGGTGGGAGAGAGAGAGTATGGAGAAGTTTTGGTGGGAGAGAGAGAGAGAATGGAGCAGTCTTGGTGGGAGAGAGAAAGAGAGATAATGGAGCAGTCTTGGTGGGAGAGAGAGAGAGAGAGAATGGAGCAGTCTTGGTGGGTGTGTGAGAGAGAGAGAATGGAGCCGTCTTGGTGCGAGAGAGAGAGAGAGAGAGAATGGAGCAGTCTTGGTGGGTGGGAGAGAGAGAGAGAATGGAGCAGTCTTGGTGGGGGGGAGAGAGAGAGAATGGAGCAGTCTTGTTGGGAGAGAGAGAGAGAATGGAGCAGTCTTGGTGGGTGGGAGAGAGAGAAAAAGAGAGATTGGAGCAGTCTTGGTGGGAGAGAGAGAGAGAATGGAGCAGTCTTGGTGGGAGTGAGAGAGAGAATGGAGCGGCCTTGGTGGGAGAGACAGAGAGAGGGAGAATGGAGCGGTCTTGGTGGGAGAGAGAGAGAGAGAGAGAATGGAGCAGTCTTGATGGGAGAGAGAGAGAGAGAGAATGGAGCAGTCTTGGTTGGAGTGTGAGAGAGTGAGAATGGAGCAGTCTTGGTGGGAGACAGGGAGAGAGAGAGAGAGAGAGAGAATGGAGCAGTCTTGATGGGTGGGAGAGAGAGAGAGAGAGAATGGAGCAATCTTGGTGGGGGAGAGAGAGAGAGAATGGAGCAGTCTTGGTGGGAGAGAGAGAGAGAGAATGGAACAGTCTTGGTGGGAGAGAGAGAGAGAGAATGGAGCAGTCTTGGTGGGAGAGAGAGAGAGAATGGAGCAGTCTTGTTGGTAGAAAGAGAGAATGGAGCAGTCTTGGTGGGAGAGAGAGAGAGAGAATGGAGCAGTCTTGGTGGGAGAGAGAGAGAGAGAGAAAGGAGCAGTCTTTGTGGGAGAGAGAAAGAGAATTGAGCAGTCTTGGTGGGAGAGAGAGAGAGAGAGAAAATGGAGCAGTCTTGGTGGGAGAGAGAGAGAGAGAGAGAATGGAGCAGTCTTGGTGGGAGAGAGAGAGAGAGAGAATGGAGCAGTCTTGGTGGGAGAGAGAGAGAGAGAGAATGTAGCAGTCTTGCTGGGTGTGTGAGAGAGTGAGAATGGAGCAGTCTTGGTGAGAGAGAGGGAGGGAGGGAGGGAGGGAGAAAGAGAAAGAGAATGGAGCAGTCTTGGTGGGAGAGAGGGAGAGAATGGAGCAGTTTTGGTGGGGGAGAGAGAGAGAGAATGGAGCAGTCTTGGTGGGAGAGAGCGAGAGAGAGAATGGAGCAGTCTTGGTGGGAGAGAGAGATAGAGAGAATGGAGCAGTCTTGGTGGGTGTGTGAGAGAGTGAGAATGGAGCAGTCTTGGTGGGAGAGAGAGAGAGAATGGAGCAGTCTTGATGGGAGAGAGAGAGAGAGAGAATGGAGCAGTCTTGGTGGGAGAGAGAGATAGAGAGAATGGAGCAGCCTTGGTGGGAGAGACAGAGAGAGGGAGAATGGAGCGGTCTTGGTGGGAGAGAGAGAGAGAATGGAGCAGTCTTGATGGGAGAGAGAGAGAGAGAGAATGGAGCAGTCTTGGTTGGAGAGTGAGAGAGTGAGAATGGAGCAGTCTTGGTGGGAGACAGGGAGAGAGAGAGAGAGAGAATGGAGCAGTCTTGGTGGGTGGGAGAGAGAGAGAGAGAGAATGGAGCAGTCTTGGTGGGGGAAAGAGAGAGAGAATGGAGCAGTCTTGGTGGGAGAGAGAGAGAGAATGGAGCCGTCTTGGTGGGGGAGAGAGAGAGAGAGAGGGAATGGAGCAGTCTTGGTGGGTGTGTGAGAGAGTGAGAATGGAGCAGTCTTGGTGGGAGGGAGAGAGAGAGAGAGAGAGAATGGAGCAGTCTTGGTGGGAGAGAGAGAGAGAGAGAATGGAGCAGTCTTGGTGGGAGAGAGAGAGAGAGAGAATGGAGCAGTCTTTGTGGGAGAGAGAGTGAAAGAGAGAGAGAGAGAATGGAGCAATCTTGGTGGGGGAGAGAGAGAGAGAGAATGGAACAGTCTTGGTGGGTGGGTGAGAGACTGAGAAAGGAGCAGTCTTGGTGAGAGAGAGAGAGAGAGAGAGAGGGAGGGAGGGAGAAAGAGAAAGAGAATGGAGCAGTTTTGGTGGGGGAGAGAGAGAGAGAGAATGGAGCAGTCTTGGTGGGAGAGAGAGAGAGAGATAATGGAGCAGTCTTGGTGGGAGGGAGAGAGAGAGGGAATGGAGCAGTCTTGGTGGATGTGTGAGAGAGTGAGAATGGAGCCGTCTTGGTGGGAGAAAGAGAGAGAGAGAAAATGGAGCAATCTTGGTGGGTGGGAGAGAGAGAGAGAATGGAGCAGTCTTGATGGGGGGGAGAGAGAGAAAGAGAATGGAGCTGTCTTGGGAGAGAGAGAATGGAGCAGTCTTGGTGGATGGGGGAGAGAGAGAGAGTGGAGCAGTCTTGGTGGGAGAGAGAGAGAGAGAGAATGGAGCAGTCTTGGTGGCAGAGAGAGAGAGAAAGAGAGAGAGAATGGAGCAGTCTTGGTGGGAGAGAGAGGGAGAGAGAGAAAGAGAATGGAGCAGTCTTGGTGGGGGAGAGAGAGAGAGAGAAAATGGAGCAGTCGGTGGGAGAGAGAGAAAGAGAGAGAAAATGGAGCAGTCTTGGGAGAGAGAGAGAGAGAGAATGGAGCCGTCTTGGTGGGGGAGAGAGAGAGAGAGAGGGAATGAAGCAGTCTTGGTGGGGGAGAGAGAGAGAATGGAGCACTCCTGGTGGGAAAAAGAGAGAGAGAGAATGGAGCAGTCTTGGTGGGGGAGAGAGAGAGAGAGAGAATGGAGCAGTCTTGGTGGGAGAAAGAGAGAGAATGGAGCTGTCTTGGTGGGAGTGAGAGAGAGAATGGAGCAGTCTTGGTTGGAGTGTGAGAGAGTGAGAATGGAGCAGTCTTGGTGGGAGACAGAGAGAGAGAGAGAGAGAGAGAGAATGGAGCAGTCTTGGTGGGTGGGAGAGAGAGAGAGAATGGAGCAGTCTTGCTCGGGGAGAGAGATAGAGAGATAATGGAGCATTCTTGGTGGGAGAGAGAGAGAATGGAGCAGTCTTGCTGGGAGAGAGAGAGAGAGAGAGAGAGAATGGAGCAGTCTTGGTGGGAGAGAGAGAGAGAATGGAGCAGTCTTTATGGGAGAGAGAGAGAGAATGGAGCAGTCTTGGTGGGAGAGAGAGAGAGAGAGAATGGAGCAGTCTTGGTGGGAGAGAGAGTGAAAGAGAGAGAGAGAGAATGGAGCAGTCTTGGTGGGGGAGAGAGAGAGAGAGAATGGAACAGTTTTGTTGGTTGGGTGAGAGACTGAGAAAGGAGCAGTCTTGGTGAGAGAGAGAGAGAGAGAGAGGGAGGGAGAAAGAGAAAGAGAATGGAGCAGTTTTGGTGGGAGAGAGAGAGAGAATGGAGCAGTTTTGGTGGGGGAGAGAGAGAGAGAGAATGGAGCAGTCTTGGTGGAAGAGAGAGAGAGAGATAATGGAGCAGTCTTGGTGGGAGGGAGAGAGAGAGGGAATGGAGCAGTCTTGGTGGGTGTGTGAGAGAGTGAGAATGGAGCCGTCTTGGTGGGAGACAGAGAGAGAGAGAGAGAGAATGGAGCAGTCTTGGTGGGTGGGAGAGAGAGAGAATGGAGCAGTCTTGGTGGGGGGGAGAGAGAGAGAGAGAATGGAGCTGTCTTGTTGGGAGAGAGAGAATGGAGCAGTCTTGGTGGGGGGGGAGAGAGAGAGAGAGAATGCAGCAGTCTTGGTGGGGGAGAGAGAGAGAGAGAGAATGGAGCAGTCTTGGTGGGAGAAAGAAAGAGAATGCAGCAGTCTTGGTGGGGGAGAGAGAGAGAGAGAGAATGGAGCAGTCTTGGTGGGAGAGAGAGAGAGAAAGAGAGAGAATGGAGCAGTCTTGGTGCGAGAGAGAGAGAGAGAAAGAGAATTGAACAGTCTTGGTGGGGGAGAGAGAGAGAGAGAAAATGGAGCAGTCTTGGGAGAGAGAGAGTTAGAGAGAGAATGGAGCAGTTTTGGTGGGGGAGAAAGAGAGAGAAAATGGAGCAGTCTTGGTGCGAAAGAGAGAGAGAGAGAATGGAGCAGTCTTGGTGGGAGAGAGAGAGAGAGAATGGAGCCGTCTTGGTGGGAGGGAGAGAGAGAGAATGGAGCCGTCTTGGTGGAAGAGAGAGAAAGAGAGAGAGAGAGAATGGAGCAGTCTTGGTGGGAGAGAGAGAGAATGGAGCAATCTTGGTGGGAGAGAGAGAGAGAATGGAGCGGTCTTGGTGGGAAAGAGAGAGTGAGAATGGAGCAGTCTTGGTGAGAGGGAGGGAGGGAGGGAGGGAGGGAGAAAGAGAATGGAGCAGTCTTGGTGGGAGATAGAGAGAGAATGGAGCTGTTTTGGTGGGAGAGAGAGAGAGAGAATGGAGCAGTCTTGGTGGGAGAGAGAGAGAGAGAGAATGTAGCAGTCTTGGTGGGAGAGAGAGATAGAGAGAATGGAGCAGTTTTGGTGGGTGTGTGAGAGAGTGAGAATGGAGCCGTCTTGGTGGGAGACAGAGAGAGAGAGAGAGAATGAAGCAGTCTTGGTGGGTGGGGGATAGAGAGAGAATGGAGCAGTCTTGGTGGGTGGGAGAGAGAGAGAGAAAGAGAGAGAATGGAGCAGTCTTGCTGGGGGAGATAGAGAGAGAGAATGGAGCAGTCTTGGTGGGAGAGAGAGAGAGAATGGTGCAGTCTTGGTGGGAGAGAGAGAGAGAGAATGGAGCAGTCTTGGTGGGGGAGAGAGAGAGAGAATGGAGCAGTCTTGGTGGGAGAGAGAGAGAGAATGGAGCAGTCTTGGTGGGAGGTAGAGAGAGAATGGAGCAGTCTTGGTGGGAGAGAGAGAGAGAGAGAAAATAGAGCAGTCTTGGTGGGAGAGAGAGAATGGAGCAGTCTTGGTGGGAGAGAGGGAGAGAGAGAAAGAGAATGGAGCAGTCTTGGTGGGAGAGCGAGAGAGAGAGAATGGAGCAGTCTTGGTGGGTGTGTGAGAGAGTGAGAATGGAGCAGTCTTGGTGAGAGAGAGGGAGGGAGGGAGAAAGAGAAAGAGAGTGGAGCAGTCTTGGTGGGAGAGAGAGAGTATGGAGAAGTTTTGGTGGGAGAGAGAGAGAGAGAGAGAATGGAGCAGTCTTGGTGGGAGAGAGAAAGAGAGATAATGGAGCAGTCTTGGTGGGAGAGAGAGAGAGAGAGAATTGAGCAGTCTTGGTGGGTGTGTGAGAGAGTGAGAATGGAGCCGTCTTGGTGGGAGACAGAGAGAGAGAGAGAGAGAATGGAGCAGTCTTGGTGGGTGGGAGAGAGAGAGAGAATGGAGCAGTCTTGGTGGGGGGGAGAGAGAGAGAATGGAGCAGTCTTGTTGGGAGAGAGAGAGAGAATGGAGCAGTCTTGGTGGGTGGGAGAGAGAGAAAGAGAGAGAATGGAGCAGTCTTGGTGGGAGAGAGAGAGAGAATGGAGCAGTCTTGGTGGGAGTGAGAGAGAGAATGGAGCGGCCTTGGTGGGAGAGACAGAGAGAGGGAGAATGGAGCGGTCCTGGTGGGAGAGAGAGAGAGAGAGAGAATGGAGCAGTCTTGATGGGAGAGAGAGAGAGAGAGAATGGAGCAGTCTTGGTTGGAATGTGAGAGAGTGAGAATGGAGCAGTCTTGGTGGGAGACAGGGAGAGAGAGAGAGAGAGAAGAGAGAGAGAGAATGGAGCAGTCTTGATGGGTGGGAGAGAGAGAGAGAGATAATGGAGCAGTCTTGGTGGGGGGGAGAGAGAGAGAATGGAGCAGTCTTGGTGGGAGAGAGAGAGAGAATGGAGCAGTCTTGGTGGGAGAGAGAGAGAGAGAATGGAGCAGTCTTGGTGGGAGAGAGAGAGAGAATGGAGAAGTCTTGGTGGTAGAAAGAGAGAATGGAGCAGTCTTGGTGGGAGAGAGAGAGAGAGAATGGAGCAGTCTTGGTGGGAGAGAGAGAGAGAGAGAGAAAGGAGCAGTCTTTGTGGGAGAGAGAAAGAGAATTGAGCAGTCTTGGTGGGAGAGAGAGAGAGAGAGAAAATGGAGCAGTCTTGGTGGGAGAGAGAGAGAGAATGGAGCAGTCTTGGTGGGAGAGAGAGAGAGAGAGAGAATGGAGCAGTCTTGCTGGGTGTGTGAGAGAGTGAGAATGGAGCAGTCTTGGTGAGAGGGTGGGAGGGAGAAAGAGAAAGAGAATGGAGCAGTCTTGGTGGGAGAGAGGGAGAGAATTGAGCAGTTTTGGTGGGAGAGAGAGAGAGAATGGAGCAGTCTTGGTGGGAGAGAGCGAGAGAGAGAATGGAGCAGTCTTGGTGGGAGAGAGAGATAGAGAGAATGGAGCAGTCTTGGTGGGTGTGTGAGAGAGTGAGAATGGAGCAGTCTTGGTGGGAGAGAGAGAGAGAGAATGGAGCAGTCTTGGTGGGAGAGAGAGAGAGAATGGAGCGGCCTTGGTGGGAGAGACAGAGAGAGGGAGAATGGAGCGGTCTTGGTGGGAGAGAGAGAGAGAGAGAGAATGGAGCAGTCTTGATGGGAGAGAGAGAGAGAGAGAATGGAGCAGTCTTGGTTGGAGTGTGAGAGTGAGAATGGAGCAGTCTTGGTGGGAGACAGGGAGAGAGAGAGAGAGAGAATGGAGCAGTCTTGGTGGGTGGGAGAGAGAGAGAGAGAGAATGGAGCAGTCTTGGTGGGGGAAAGAGAGAGAGAATGGAGCAGTCTTGGTGGGAGAGAGAGAGAGAATGGAGCAGTCTTGGTGGGAGAGAGAGAGAGAGAATGGAGCAGTCTTGGTGGGAGAGACAGAGAGAATTGAGCAGTCTTGGTGGGAGAGAAAGAGAGAGAGAATGGAGCAGTCTTGGTGGCAGAGAGAGAGAGAATGGAGCAGTCTTGGTGGGAGAGAGAGGGAGAGAGAGAAAGAGAATGGAGCAGTCTTGGTCGGGGAGAGAGAGAGAGAGAAAATGGAGCAGTCGGTGGGAGAGAGAGAGAGAGAGAGAGAAAATGGAGCAGTCTTCGGAGAGAGAGAGAGAGAGAATGGAGCCGTCTTGGTGGGGGAGAGAGAGAGAGAGAGGGAATGGAGCAGTCTTGGTGGGTGTGTGAGAGAGTGAGAATGGAGCAGTCTTGGTGGGAGAGAGAGAGAGAGAGAGAGAGAATGGAGCAGTCTTGGTGGGAGAGAGAGAGAGAGAGAATGGAGCAGTCTTGGTGGGAGAGAGAGTGAAAGAGAGAGAGGTAGAATGGAGCAGTCTTGGTGGGAGAGAGAGAGAGAATGGAACAGTCTTGGTGGGTGGGTGAGAGACTGAGAAAGGAGCAGTCTTGGTGAGAGAGAGAGAGAGAGAGGGAGGGAGGGAGAAAGAGAAAGAGAATGGAGCAGTTTTGGTGGGAGAGAGAGAGAGAATGGAGCAGTTTTGGTGGGGGAGAGAGAGAGAGAGAATGGAGCAGTCTTGGTCGGAGAGAGAGAGAGAGATAATGGAGCAGTCTTGGTGGCAGAGAGAGAGAGAGAAAGAGAGAGAGAATGGAGCAGTCTTGGTGGGAGAGAGAGGGAGAGAGAGAAAGAGAATGGAGCAGTCTTGGTGGGGGAGAGAGAGAGAGAGAAAATGGAGCAGTCGGAGGGAGAGAGAGAGAGAGAGAAAATGGAGCAGTCTTGGGAGAGAGAGAGAGAGAGAATGGAACCGTCTTGGTGGGGGAGACAGAGAGAGGGGGGGAATGGAGCAGTCTTGGTGGGTGTGTGAGAGAGTGAGAATGGAGCAGTCTTGGTGGGAGAGAGAGAGAGAGAGAATGGAGCAGTCTTTGTGGGAGAGAGAGAGAGAATGGAGCAGTCTTGGTGGGAGAGAGAGAGAGAGAAAATGGAGCAGTCTTGGTGGGAGAGAGAGAGAGAGAATGGAGCAGTCTTGGTGGGACAGAGAGTGAAAGAGAGAGAAAGAGAATGGAGCAGTCTTGGTGGGAGAGAGAGAGAGAGAATGGAGCAGTCTTGGTGGGTGGGTGAGAGACTGAGAAAGGAGCAGTCTTGGTGAGAGAGAGAGAGGGAGGGAGGGAGGGAGAAAGAGAAAGAGAATGGAGCAGTTTTGGTGGGAGAGAGAGAGAGAATGGAGCAGTTTTGGTGGGAGAGAGAGAGAGAGAGAATGGAGCAATCTTGGTGGGAGAGAGAGAGAGATATAATGGAGCAGTCTTGGTGGGAGGGAGAGAGAGAGGGAATGGAGCAGTCTTGGTGGGTGTGTGAGAGAGTGAGAATGGAGCCGTCTTGGTGGGAGACAGAGAGAGAGAGAGAGAGAATGGAGCAGTATTGGTGGGTGGGAGAGATAGAGAGAATGGAGCAGTCTTGGTGGGGGGGAGAGAGAGAGAGAGAATGGAGCCGTCTTGTTGGGAGAGAGAGAATGGAGCAGTCTTGGTGGGTGGGGGAGAGAGAGAGAGAGAGAGTGGAGCAGTCTTGGTGGGAGAGACAGAGAGAGAGAATGGAGCAGTCTTGGTGGCAGAGAGAGAGAGAATGGAGCAGTCTTGGTGGGAGAGAGAGGGAGAGAGAGAAAGAGAATGGAGCAGTCTTGGTGGGGCAGAGAGAGAGAGAGAAAATGGAGCAGTCGGTGGGAGAGAGAGAGAGAGAGAGAAAATGGAGCAGTCTTGGGAGAGAGAGAGAGAGAATGGAGCCGTCTTGGTGGGGGAGAGAGAGAGAGAGAGGGAATGAAGCAGTCTTGGTGGGAGAGAGAGAGAGAATGGAGCACTCCTGGTGGGAAAAAGAGAGAGAGAGAATGGAGCAGTCTTGGTGGGGGAGAGAGAGAGAGAGAGAATGGAGCAGTCTTGGTGGGAGAAAGAGAGAGAATGGAGCTGTCTTGGTGGGAGTGAGAGAGAGAATGGAGCAGTCTTGGTTGGAGTGTGAGAGAGTGAGAATGGAGCAGTCTTGGTGGGAGACAGAGAGAGAGAGAGAGAGAGAGAATGGAGCAGTCTTCGTGGGTGGGAGAGAGAGAGAGAATGGAGCAGTCTTGCTGGGGGAGAGAGATAGAGAGATAATGGAGCATTCTTGGTGGGAGAGAGAGAGAGAATGGAGCAGTCTTGGTTGGAGAAAGAGAGAGAATGGAGCAGTCTTGGTGGGAGAGAGAGAGAGAAAATGGAGCAGTCTTGGTGAGAGAGAGAGAGAATGGAGCAGTCTTGCTGGGAGAGAGAGAGAAAAAAAAGAGAGAGAGAGAATGGAGCAGTCTTGGTGAGAGAGAGAGAGAATGGAGCAGTCTTGGTGGGAGAGACAGAGAGAGAATGGAGCAGTCTTGGTGGGAGAGACAGAGAGAATTGAGCAGTCTTGGTGGGAGAGACAGAGAGAGAGAATGGAGCAGTCTTGGTGGCAGAGAGAGAGAGAATGGAGCAGTCTTGGTGGGGGAGAGAGAGAGAGGGAATGGAGCAGTCTTGGTGGGTGTGTGAGAGAGTGAGAATGGAGCCGTCTTGGTGGGAGACAGAGAGAGAGAGAGAGAGAATGGAGCAGTCTTGGTGGGTGGGAGAGAGAGAGAGAATGGAGCAGTCTTGGTGGGGGGGAGAGAGAGAGAGAGAATGGAGCTGTCTTGTTGGGAGAGAGAGAATGGAGCAGTCTTGGTGGGTGGGGGAGAGAGAGAGAGAGAGAGAGAGTGGAGCAGTCTTGGTGGGGGGGAGAGAGAGAGAGAATGGAGCAGTCTTGGTGGGAGAGAGAGAGAGAGAATGGAGCAGTCTTGGTGGGAGAGAGAGAGAGAGAGAGAATGGAGCAGTCTTGGTGGGAGAGAGAGTGAAAGAGAGAGAGAGAGAATGGAGCAGTCTTGGTGGGGGAGAGAGAGAGAGAATGGAACAGTCTTGGTGGGTGGGTGAGAGACTGAGAAAGGAGCAGTCTTGGTGAGAGAGAGAGAGAGGGAGGGAGAAAGAGAAAGAGAATGGAGCAGTTTTGGTTTGAGAGAGAGAGAGAATGGAGCAGTTTTGGTGGGGGAGAAAGAGAGAGAGAATGGAGCAGTCTTGGTGGGAGAGAGAGAGAGAGATAATGGAGCAGTCTTGGTGGGAGGGAGAGAGAGAGGGAATGGAGCAGTCTTGGTGGGTGTGTGAGAGAGTGAGAATTGAGCCGTCTTGGTGGGAGACAGAGAGAGAGAGAGAGAGAATGGAGCAGTCTTGGTGGGTGGGAGAGAGAGAGAGAATGGAGCAGTCTTGGTGGGGGGGGAGAGAGAGAGAGAATGGAGCTGTCTTGTTGGGAGAGAGAGAATGGAGCAGTCTTGGTGGGTGGGGGAGAGAGAGAGAGAGAGAGAGTGGAGCAGTCTTGGTGGGGGGGAGAGAGAGAGAAAATGGAGCATTCTTGGTGGGAGAGAGAGAGAGAGAATGGAGCAGTCTTGGTGGGAGAGAGAGAGAGAGAGAATGGAGCAGTCTTGGTGGGAGAGAGAGAGAATGGAGCAGTCTTGGTGGGAGTGTGAGAGAGTGAGAATGGAGCAGTCTTGGTGGGAGACAGAGAGAGAGAGAGAATAGAGCAGTCTTGGTGGGTGGGAGAGAGAAAGAGAGAGAGAATGGAGCAGTCTTGGTGGGGGGGAGAGAGAGAGAGAATGGAGCAGTCTTGGTGGGAGAGAGAGAGAGAATGGAGCACTCCTGGTGGGAAAAAGAGAGAGAGAGAATGCAGCAGTCTTGGTGGGGGAGAGAGAGAGAGAGAGAATGGAGCAGTCTTGGTGGGAGAAAGAGAGAGAATGGAGCTGTCTTGGTGGGAGAGCGAGAGAGAGAGAGAATGGAGCAGTCTTGGTGGGAGAGAGAGAGAGAATGGAGCAGTCTTGGTTGGAGTGTGAGAGAGTGAGAATGGAGCAGTCTTGGTGGGAGACAGAGAGAGAGAGAACAGAGCAGTCTTGGTGGGTGTGAGAGAGAGAGAGAATGGAGCAGTCTTGCTGGGGGAGAGGATAGAGAGATAATGGAGCATTCTTGGTGGGAGAGAGAGAGAATGGAGCAGTCTTGGTTGGAGAAAGAGAGAGAATGGAGCAGTCTTGGTGGGAGAGAGAGAGAGAGAATGGAGCAGTCTTGGTGAGAGAGAGAGAGAATGGAGCAGTCTTGCTGGGAGAGAGAGAGAGAGAAAAAAGAGAGAGAATGGAGCAGTCTTGGTGAGAGAGAGAGAATGGAGCAGTCTTGGTGGGAGAGAGAGAGAGAAAGAGAGAGAATGGAGCAGTCTTGGTGGGAGAGAGAGAGAGAGAAAGAGAATTGAACAGTCTTGGTGGGGGAGAGAGAGAGAGAGAAAATGGAGCAGTCTTGGGAGAGAGAGAGTTAGAGAGAGAATGGAGCAGTTTTGGTGGGGGAGAAAGAGAGAGAAAATGGAGCAGTCTTGGTGCGAAAGAGAGAGAGAGAGAATGGAGCCGTCTTGGTGGGAGAGAGAGAGAGAGAATGGAGCCGTCTTGGTGGGAGGGAGAGAGAGAGAATGGAGCCGTCGGTGGAAGAGAGAGAAAGAGAGAGAGAGAGAATGGAGCAGTCTTGGTGGGAGAGAGAGAGATTGGAGCAGTCTTGGTGGGAGAGAGAGAGAGATTGGAGCGGTCTTGGTGGGAAAGAGAGAGAGAGAATGGAGCAGTCTTGGTGAGAGGGAGGGAGGGAGGGAGGGAGGGAGAAAGAGAATGGAGCAGTCTTGGTGGGAGAGAGAGAGAATGGAGCAGTTTTGGTGGGAGAGAGAGAGAGAGAGAATGGAGCAGTCTTGGTGGGAGAGAGAGAGAGAGATAATGGAGCAGTCTTGGTGGGAGGGAGAGAGAGAGGGAATGGAGCAGTCTTGGTGGGTGTGTGAGAGAGTGAGAATGGAGCCGTCTTGGTGGGAGACAGAGAGAGAGAGAGAGAGAATGGAGCAGTCTTGGTGGGTGGGAGAGATAGAGAGAATGGAGCAGTCTTGGTGGGGGGGAGAGAGAGAGAGAGAATGGAGCCGTCTTGTTGGGAGAGAGAGAATGGAGCAGTCTTGGTGGGTGGGGGAGAGAGAGAGAGAGAGAGAGTGGAGCAGTCTTGGTGGGAGAGACAGAGAGAGAGAATGGAGCAGTCTTGGTGGCAGAGAGAGAGAGAATGGAGCAGTCTTGGTGGGAGAGAGAGGGAGAGAGAGAAAGAGAATGGAGCAGTCTTGGTGGGGCAGAGAGAGAGAGAGAAAATGGAGCAGTCGGTGGGAGAGAGAGAGAGAGAGAGAAAATGGAGCAGTCTTGGGAAAGAGAGAGAGAGAGAATGGAGCCGTCTTGGTGGGGGAGAGAGAGAGAGAGAGGGAATGAAGCAGTCTTGGTGGGAGAGAGAGAGAGAGAATGGAGCACTCCTGGTGGGAAAAAGAGAGAGAGAGAATGGAGCAGTCTTGGTGGGGGAGAGAGAGAGAGAGAGAATGGAGCAGTCTTGGTGGGAGAAAGAGAGAGAATGGAGCTGTCTTGGTGGGAGTGAGAGAGAGAATGGAGCAGTCTTGGTTGGAGTGTGAGAGAGTGAGAATGGAGCAGTCTTGGTGGGAGACAGAGAGAGAGAAAGAGAGAGAGAATGGAGCAGTCTTGGTGGGTGGGAGAGAGAGAGAGAATGGAGCAGTCTTGCTGGGGGAGAGAGATAGAGAGATAATGGAGCATTCTTGGTGGGAGAGAGAGAGAATGGAGCAGTCTTGGTGGGAGAAAGAGAGAGAATGGAGCAGTCTTGGTGGGAGAGAGAGAGAGAAAATGGAGCAGTCTTGGTGAGAGAGAGAGAGAATGGAGCAGTCTTGCTGGGAGAGAGAGAGAGAAAAGAGAGAGAGAGAGAGAGAATGGAGCAGTCTTGGTTAGAGAGAGAGAGAATGGAGCAGTCTTGGTGGGAGAGAGAGAGAGAGAGAGAGAGAATGGAGCAGTCTTGGTGGGAGAGAGAGAGAGAGAGAGAATGGAGCAGTCTTGGTGGGTGTGTGAGAGAGTGAGAATGGAGCAGTCTTGGTGAGAGAGAGGGAGGGAGGGAGAAAGAGAAAGAGAATGGAGCAGTCTTGGTGGGAGAGAGAGAGTATGGAGAAGTTTTGGTGGGAGAGAGAGAGAGAGAGAATGGAGCAGTCTTGGTGGGAGAGAGAAAGAGAGATAATGGAGCAGTCTTGGTGGGAGAGAGAGAGAGAGAGAATGGAGCAGTCTTGGTGGGTGTGTGAGAGAGTGAGAATGGAGCCGTCTTGGTGGGAGACAGAGAGAGAGAGAGAGAATGGAGCAGTCTTGGTGGGTGGGAGAGAGAGAGAGAATGGAGCAGTCTTGGTGGGGGGGGGAGAATGAGAATGGAGCTGTCTTGTTGGGAGAGAGAGAGAGAATGGAGCAGTCTTGGTGGGTGGGAGAGAGAGAAAGAGAGAGAATGGAGCAGTCTTGGTGGGAGAGAGAGAGAGAATGGAGCAGTCTTGGTGGGAGTGAGAGAGAGAATGGAGCGGCCTTGGTGGGAGAGACAGAGAGAGGGAGAATGGAGCGGTCTTGGTGGGAGAGAGAGAGAGAGAGAGAATGGAGCAGTCTTGGTGGGAGAGAGAGAGAGAGAGAATGGAGCAGTCTTGGTGGGAGAGAGAGAGAATGGAGCAGTCTTGGTGGGAGAGAGAGAGAGAGAGAGAGAATGGAGCAGTGTTGGTGGGAGACAGAGAGAGAGAGAATCGAGCAGTCTTGGTGGGAGAGAGAGAGAATGGAGCAGTCTTGGTGGGAGAGAGAGAGAGAGAGAGAGAGAATGGAGCAGTCTTGGTTGGAGAGGGAGAGAGAGAGAGAATGGAGCAGTCTTGGTGGGAGGGAGAGAGAGAGAGAGAATGGAGCAGTCTTGGTGGGAGGGATTGAGAGAATGGAGCAGTCTTGGTGGGGGAGAGAGAGAGAGAGAGAGAGAATGGAGCAGTCTTGGTGGGAGAGAGAGAGAGAGAATGAAGCAGTCTTAGTGGGGGGAGAGAGAGAGAGAGAATGAAGCAGTCTTGGTGGGGGGGAGAGAGAGAGAGAATGGCGCAGTCTTGGTGGGGGAGAGAGAGAGAGAGAGAGAATGAAGCAGTCTTGGTGGGAAACAGAGAGAGAGAGAGTGAGAATGAAGCAGTCTTGCTGGGTGTGTGAGAGAGTGAGAATGGAGCAGTCTTGGTGAGAGAGAGGGAGGGAGGGAGAAAGAGAAAGATAATGGAGCAGTCTTGGTGGGAGAGAGGGAGAGAATGGAGCAGTTTTGGTGGGAGAGAGAGAGAGAGAATGGAGCAGTCTTGGTGGGAGAGAGCGAGAGAGAGAATGGAGCAGTCTTGGTGGGAGAGAGAGATAGAGAGAATGGATCAGTCTTGGTGGGTGTGTGAGAGAGTGAGAATGGAGCAGTCTTGGTGGGAGAGAGAGAGAGAGAATGGAGCAGTCTTGGTGGGTGGGAGAGAGAGAGAGAGAGAATGGAGCAGTCTTGGTGGGGGAAAGCGAGAGAGAATGGAGCAGTCTTGGTGGGAGAGAGAGAGAATGGAGCAGTCTTGGTGGGAGAGAGAGAGAGAGAATGGAGCAGTCTTGGTGGGAGAGACAGAGAGAATTGAGCAGACTTGGTGGGAGAGACAGAGAGAGAGAATGGAGCAGTGTTGGTGGCACAGAGAGAGAGAATGGAGCAGTCTTGGTGGGAGAGAGAGGGAGAGAGAGAAAGAGAATGGAGCAGTCTTGGTGGGGGAGAGAGAGAGAGAGAAAATGGAGCAGTCGGTGGGAGAGAGAGAGAGAGAGAGAGAGAGAAAATGGAGCAGTCTTGGGAGAGAGAGAGAGAGAGAATGGAGCCGTCTTGGTGGGGGAGAGAGAGAGAGAGAGGGAATGGAGCAGTCTTGGTCGGTGTGTGAGAGAGTGAGAATGGAGCAGTCTTGGTGGGAGAGAGAGAGAGAGAGAATGGAGCAGTCTTGGTGGGAGAGAGAGAGAGAGAGAATGGAGCAGTCTTGGTGGGAGAGAGAGTGAAAGAGAGAGAGAGAGAATGGAGCAGTCTTGGTGGGAGAGAGAGAGAGAGAATGGAACAGTCTTGGTGGGAGAGAGAGAGAGAAAATGGAGCAGTCTTGGTGGGAGAGAGAGAGAGAGATAATGGAGCAGTCTTGGTGGGAGGGAGAGAGAGAGGGAATGGAGCAGTCTTGGTGGGTGTGTGAGAGAGTGAGAATGGAGCCGTCTTGATGGGAGACAGAGAGAGAGAGAGAGAGAATGGAGCAGTCTTGGTGGGTGGGAGAGAGAGAGAGAATGGAGCAGTCTTGATGGGGGGAGAGAGAGAGAGAGAATGGAGCTGTCTTGGGAGAGAGAGAATGGAGCAGTCTTGGTCGGTGGGGGAGAGAGAGAGAGAGAGTGGAGCAGTCTTGGTGGGGGGGAGAGAGAGAGATAATGGAGCAGTCTTGGTGGGAGAGAGAGAGAGAGAATGGAGCAGTCTTGGTGGGAGAGAGAGAGAGAGAGAATGGAGCTGTCTTGGTGGGAGAGAGAGAGAGAGAGAATGGAGCAGTCTTGGTGGGAGTGTGAGAGAGTGAGAATGGAGCAGTCTTGGTGGGAGACAGAGAGAGAGAAAGAGAGAATGGAGCAGTCTTGGTGGGTGGGAGAGAGAGAGAGAATGGAGCAGTCTTGCTGGAGGAGAGAGATAGAGAGATAATGGAGCATTCTTGGTGGGAGAGAGAGAGAGAATGGAGCAGTCTTGGTGGGAGAAAGAGAGAGAATGGAGCAGTCTTGGTGGGATAGAGAGAGAGAGAATGGAGCAGTCTTGGTGAGAGAGCGAGAGAGAATGGAGCAGTCTTGCTGGGAGAGAGAGAGAGAGAAAATGAGAGAGAGAATGGAGCAGTCTTCGTGAGAGAGAGAGAGAATGGAGCAGTCTTGGTGGGAGAGAGAGAAAGAGAATTGAACAGTCTTGGTGGGGGAGAGAGAGAGAGAGAGAAAATGGAGCAGTCTTGGGAGAGAGAGAGATATAGAGAGAATGGAGCAGTTTTGGTGGGGGAGAAAGAGAGAGAATGGAGCAGTCTTGGTGGGAAAGAGAGAGAGAGAGAATGGAGCAGTCTTGGTGGGAGAGAGAGAGAGAGAATGGAGCCATCTTGGTGGGAGGGAGAGAGAGAGAATGGAGCTGTCTTGGTGGAAGAGAGAGAAAGAGAGAGAGAGAGAATGGAGCAGTCTTGGTGGGAGAGAGAGAGAAAGAGAATGGAGCAGTCTTGGTGGGAGAGAGAGAGAATGGAGCAGTCTTGGTGGGAAAGAGAGAGAGAATGGAGCGGTCTTGGTGGGAAAGAGAGAGAGAGAGAATGGAGCAGTCTTGCTGGGAGTGTGAGAGAGTGAGAATGGAGCAGTCTTGGTGAGAGGGAGGGAGGGAGGGAGGGAGGGAGGGAGAAAGAGAATGGAGCAGTCTTGGTGGGAGAGAGAGAGAGAATGGAGCAGTTTTGGTGGGAGAGAGAGAGAGAGAATGGAGCAGTCTTGGTGGGAGAGAGAGAGAGAGAGAATGTAGCAGTCTTGGTGGGAGAGAGAGATAGAGAGAATGGAGCAGTTTTGGTGGGTGTGTGAGAGAGTGAGAATGGAGCCGTCTTGGTGGGAGACAGAGAGAGAGAGAGAGAATGAAGCAGTCTTGGTGGGTGGGAGATAGAGAGAGAATGGAGCAGTCTTGGTGGGGGGGAGAGAGAGAGAGAATGGAGCAGTCTTATTGGGAGAGAGAGAGAATGGAGCAGTCTTGGTGGGTGGGAGAGAGAGAGAAAGAGAGAGAATGGAGCAGTCTTGCTGGGGGAGATAGAGAGAGAGAATGGAGCAGTCTTGGTGGGAGAGAGAGAGAGAATGGTGCAGTCTTGGTGGGAGACAGAGAGAGAGAGAGAGGGAGACAGAGAATGGAGCAGTCTTGGTGGGTGTGTTAGAGAGTGAGAATGGAGCAGTCTTGGTGGGAGAGAGAGAGAGAGAGAGAGAGAATGGAGCAGTCTTGGTGGGAGGGAGAGATAGAATGTAGCAGTCTTGGTGGGAGAGAGAGAGAGAGAATGGAGCAGTCTTGGTGGGAGAGAGAGAGACAGACAGACAGACAGAATGGAGCAGTCTTGGTGGGAAACAGAGAGAGAGAGAGAGAATGAAGCCGTGTTGGAGGGAGAGAGAGAGAATGGAGCAGTTTTGGTGGGAGAAAGAGAGAGAGAGAATGGAGCAGTCTTGGTGGGAGGGAGAGAGAGAGAGAGAGAATGTAGCAGTCTTGGTGGGAGAGAGGGAGAGATAGAGAAAATGGAGCAGTCTTGGTGGGAGGGAGAGATAGAGAGTGAATGGAGCAGTCTTGGTGGGAGGGAGAGAGAGAGAGAGAATGGAGCAGTCTTGGTGGGAGGGGGAGAGAGAGAGAATGGAGCAGTCTTGGTGGGAGAGGGAGAGAGAGAGAGAGAATGGAGCAGTCTTGGTGGGAGAGAGAGAGAGAGAGAATGGAGCAGTCTTGGTGGGAGGGAGGGAGAGAATGGATCAGTGTTGGTGGGGGAGAGAGAGAGAGAGAGAGAGAATGGAGCAGTCTTGGTGGGAGAGAGAGAGAATGGAGCAGTCTTGGTGGGAGAGAGAGAGAGAGAATGGAGCAGTCTTGGTGGGAGAGAGAGGGGGAATGGAGCAGTCTTGGTGGGGGGGAAGAGAGAGAATGGAGCAGTCTTTGTGGGAGAGAGGGGGGGAGAGAGAGAGAGAATGTAGCAGTCTTGGTGGGAGAGAGAGAGAGAGAGAGAATGAAGCAGTCTTGGTGGGAGGGAGGGAGAGAATGGAGCAGTGTTGGTGGGGGAGAGAGAGAGAGAGAGAGAGAGAGAATGGAGCAGTCTTGGTGGGAGAGAGAAAGAGAGAGAGAGAATGGAGCAGTCTTGGTGGGAGAGAGAGCGAAAATTGAGCAGTCTTGGTGGGAGAGAGAGAGAGAGAGAATGGAGCAGTCTTGGTGGGGGGAGAGAGAGAGAATGGAGCAGTCTTGGTGGGAGAGAGAGAGAGAGAGAATGGAGCAGTCTTGGTGGGAGGGAGGGAGAGAATGGAGCAGTTTTGGTGGGAGAGAGAGAGAGAATGGAGCAGCCTTGGTGGGAGAGAGAGAGAGAGGGAATGGAGCAGTCTTGGTGGGGGGAGAGAGAGAGAGAGAATGTAGCAGTCTTGGTGGGAGGGAGAGAGAGAATGGAGCAGTCTTGGTGGGAGAGAGAGAGAGAGAATGGAGCAGTCTTGGTCGGAGAGAGAGAGAGAGAGAGAGAGAATGGAGCAGTCTTGGTGGGAGAGAGAGAGAGAGAGAATGGAGCAGTCTTGGTGGGGGAGAGAGAGAGAGGGAATGGAGCAGTCTTGGTGGGTGTGTGAGAGAGTGAGAATGGAGCCGTCTTGGTGGGAGACAGAGAGAGAGAGAGAGAGAATGGAGCAGTCTTGGTGGGTGGGAGAGAGAGAGAGAATGGAGCAGTCTTGGTGGGGGGGAGAGAGAGAGAGAGAATGGAGCTGTCTTGTTGGGAGAGAGAGAATGGAGCAGTCTTGGTGGGTGGGGGAGAGAGAGAGAGAGAGAGAGTGGAGCAGTCTTGGTGGGGGGGAGAGAGAGAGAGAATGGAGCAGTCTTGGTGGGAGAGAGAGAGAGAGAATGGAGCAGTCTTGGTGGGAGAGAGAGAGAGAGAGAGAATGGAGCAGTCTTGGTGGGAGAGAGAGTGAAAGAGAGAGAGAGAGAATGGAGCAGTCTTGGTGGGGGAGAGAGAGAGAGAATGGAACAGTCTTGGTGGGTGGGTGAGAGACTGAGAAAGGAGCAGTCTTGGTGAGAGAGAGAGAGAGGGAGGGAGAAAGAGAAAGAGAATGGAGCAGTTTTGGTTTGAGAGAGAGAGAGAATGGAGCAGTTTTGGTGGGGGAGAAAGAGAGAGAGAATGGAGCAGTCTTGGTGGGAGAGAGAGAGAGAGATAATGGAGCAGTCTTGGTGGGAGGGAGAGAGAGAGGGAATGGAGCAGTCTTGGTGGGTGTGTGAGAGAGTGAGAATTGAGCCGTCTTGGTGGGAGACAGAGAGAGAGAGAGAGAGAATGGAGCAGTCTTGGTGGGTGGGAGAGAGAGAGAGAATGGAGCAGTCTTGGTGGGGGGGGAGAGAGAGAGAGAATGGAGCTGTCTTGTTGGGAGAGAGAGAATGGAGCAGTCTTGGTGGGTGGGGGAGAGAGAGAGAGAGAGAGAGTGGAGCAGTCTTGGTGGGGGGGAGAGAGAGAGAAAATGGAGCATTCTTGGTGGGAGAGAGAGAGAGAGAATGGAGCAGTCTTGGTGGGAGAGAGAGAGAGAGAGAATGGAGCAGTCTTGGTGGGAGAGAGAGAGAATGGAGCAGTCTTGGTGGGAGTGTGAGAGAGTGAGAATGGAGCAGTCTTGGTGGGAGACAGAGAGAGAGAGAGAATAGAGCAGTCTTGGTGGGTGGGAGAGAGAAAGAGAGAGAGAATGGAGCAGTCTTGGTGGGGGGGAGAGAGAGAGAGAATGGAGCAGTCTTGGTGGGAGAGAGAGAGAGAATGGAGCACTCCTGGTGGGAAAAAGAGAGAGAGAGAATGCAGCAGTCTTGGTGGGGGAGAGAGAGAGAGAGAGAATGGAGCAGTCTTGGTGGGAGAAAGAGAGAGAATGGAGCTGTCTTGGTGGGAGAGCGAGAGAGAGAGAGAATGGAGCAGTCTTGGTGGGAGAGAGAGAGAGAATGGAGCAGTCTTGGTTGGAGTGTGAGAGAGTGAGAATGGAGCAGTCTTGGTGGGAGACAGAGAGAGAGAGAACAGAGCAGTCTTGGTGGGTGTGAGAGAGAGAGAGAATGGAGCAGTCTTGCTGGGGGAGAGGATAGAGAGATAATGGAGCATTCTTGGTGGGAGAGAGAGAGAATGGAGCAGTCTTGGTTGGAGAAAGAGAGAGAATGGAGCAGTCTTGGTGGGAGAGAGAGAGAGAGAATGGAGCAGTCTTGGTGAGAGAGAGAGAGAATGGAGCAGTCTTGCTGGGAGAGAGAGAGAGAGAAAAAAGAGAGAGAATGGAGCAGTCTTGGTGAGAGAGAGAGAATGGAGCAGTCTTGGTGGGAGAGAGAGAGAGAAAGAGAGAGAATGGAGCAGTCTTGGTGGGAGAGAGAGAGAGAGAAAGAGAATTGAACAGTCTTGGTGGGGGAGAGAGAGAGAGAGAAAATGGAGCAGTCTTGGGAGAGAGAGAGTTAGAGAGAGAATGGAGCAGTTTTGGTGGGGGAGAAAGAGAGAGAAAATGGAGCAGTCTTGGTGCGAAAGAGAGAGAGAGAGAATGGAGCCGTCTTGGTGGGAGAGAGAGAGAGAGAATGGAGCCGTCTTGGTGGGAGGGAGAGAGAGAGAATGGAGCCGTCGGTGGAAGAGAGAGAAAGAGAGAGAGAGAGAATGGAGCAGTCTTGGTGGGAGAGAGAGAGATTGGAGCAGTCTTGGTGGGAGAGAGAGAGAGATTGGAGCGGTCTTGGTGGGAAAGAGAGAGAGAGAATGGAGCAGTCTTGGTGAGAGGGAGGGAGGGAGGGAGGGAGGGAGAAAGAGAATGGAGCAGTCTTGGTGGGAGAGAGAGAGAATGGAGCAGTTTTGGTGGGAGAGAGAGAGAGAGAGAATGGAGCAGTCTTGGTGGGAGAGAGAGAGAGAGATAATGGAGCAGTCTTGGTGGGAGGGAGAGAGAGAGGGAATGGAGCAGTCTTGGTGGGTGTGTGAGAGAGTGAGAATGGAGCCGTCTTGGTGGGAGACAGAGAGAGAGAGAGAGAGAATGGAGCAGTCTTGGTGGGTGGGAGAGATAGAGAGAATGGAGCAGTCTTGGTGGGGGGGAGAGAGAGAGAGAGAATGGAGCCGTCTTGTTGGGAGAGAGAGAATGGAGCAGTCTTGGTGGGTGGGGGAGAGAGAGAGAGAGAGAGAGTGGAGCAGTCTTGGTGGGAGAGACAGAGAGAGAGAATGGAGCAGTCTTGGTGGCAGAGAGAGAGAGAATGGAGCAGTCTTGGTGGGAGAGAGAGGGAGAGAGAGAAAGAGAATGGAGCAGTCTTGGTGGGGCAGAGAGAGAGAGAGAAAATGGAGCAGTCGGTGGGAGAGAGAGAGAGAGAGAGAAAATGGAGCAGTCTTGGGAAAGAGAGAGAGAGAGAATGGAGCCGTCTTGGTGGGGGAGAGAGAGAGAGAGAGGGAATGAAGCAGTCTTGGTGGGAGAGAGAGAGAGAGAATGGAGCACTCCTGGTGGGAAAAAGAGAGAGAGAGAATGGAGCAGTCTTGGTGGGGGAGAGAGAGAGAGAGAGAATGGAGCAGTCTTGGTGGGAGAAAGAGAGAGAATGGAGCTGTCTTGGTGGGAGTGAGAGAGAGAATGGAGCAGTCTTGGTTGGAGTGTGAGAGAGTGAGAATGGAGCAGTCTTGGTGGGAGACAGAGAGAGAGAGAGAGAGAGAGAATGGAGCAGTCTTGGTGGGTGGGAGAGAGAGAGAGAATGGAGCAGTCTTGCTGGGGGAGAGAGATAGAGAGATAATGGAGCATTCTTGGTGGGAGAGAGAGAGAATGGAGCAGTCTTGGTGGGAGAAAGAGAGAGAATGGAGCAGTCTTGGTGGGAGAGAGAGAGAGAAAATGGAGCAGTCTTGGTGAGAGAGAGAGAGAATGGAGCAGTCTTGCTGGGAGAGAGAGAGAGAAAAGAGAGAGAGAGAGAGAGAATGGAGCAGTCTTGGTTAGAGAGAGAGAGAATGGAGCAGTCTTGGTGGGAGAGAGAGAGAGAGAGAGAGAGAATGGAGCAGTCTTGGTGGGAGAGAGAGAGAGAGAGAGAATGGAGCAGTCTTGGTGGGTGTGTGAGAGAGTGAGAATGGAGCAGTCTTGGTGAGAGAGAGGGAGGGAGGGAGAAAGAGAAAGAGAATGGAGCAGTCTTGGTGGGAGAGAGAGAGTATGGAGAAGTTTTGGTGGGAGAGAGAGAGAGAGAGAATGGAGCAGTCTTGGTGGGAGAGAGAAAGAGAGATAATGGAGCAGTCTTGGTGGGAGAGAGAGAGAGAGAGAATGGAGCAGTCTTGGTGGGTGTGTGAGAGAGTGAGAATGGAGCCGTCTTGGTGGGAGACAGAGAGAGAGAGAGAGAATGGAGCAGTCTTGGTGGGTGGGAGAGAGAGAGAGAATGGAGCAGTCTTGGTGGGGGGGGGAGAATGAGAATGGAGCTGTCTTGTTGGGAGAGAGAGAGAGAATGGAGCAGTCTTGGTGGGTGGGAGAGAGAGAAAGAGAGAGAATGGAGCAGTCTTGGTGGGAGAGAGAGAGAGAATGGAGCAGTCTTGGTGGGAGTGAGAGAGAGAATGGAGCGGCCTTGGTGGGAGAGACAGAGAGAGGGAGAATGGAGCGGTCTTGGTGGGAGAGAGAGAGAGAGAGAGAATGGAGCAGTCTTGGTGGGAGAGAGAGAGAGAGAGAATGGAGCAGTCTTGGTGGGAGAGAGAGAGAATGGAGCAGTCTTGGTGGGGGGAGAGAGAGAGAATGGAGCAGTCTTGGTGGGAGAGAGAGAGAGAGAGAATGGAGCAGTCTTGGTGGGAGGGAGGGAGAGAATGGAGCAGTTTTGGTGGGAGAGAGAGAGAGAATGGAGCAGTCTTGGTGGGAGAGAGAGAGAGAGAGAGAGAATGGAGCAGCCTTGGTGGGAGAGAGAGAGAGAGGGAATGGAGCAGTCTTGGTGGGGGGAGAGAGAGAGAGAGAATGTAGCAGTCTTGGTGGGAGGGAGAGAGAGAATGGAGCAGTCTTGGTGGGAGAGAGAGAGAGAGAATGGAGCAGTCTTGGTCGGAGAGAGAGAGAGAGAGAGAGAGAATGGAGCAGTCTTGGTGGGAGAGAGAGAGAGAGAGAATGGAGCAGTCTTGGTGGGAGAGAGAGAGAGAGAATGGAGCAGTGTTGGTGGGAGACAGAGAGAGAGAGAATCGAGCAGTCTTGGTGGGAGAGAGAGAGAATGGAGCAGTCTTGGTGGGAGAGAGAGAGAGAGAGAGAGAGAATGGAGCAGTCTTGGTTGGAGAGGGAGAGAGAGAGAGAATGGAGCAGTCTTGGTGGGAGGGAGAGAGAGAGAGAGAATGGAGCAGTCTTGGTGGGAGGGATTGAGAGAATGGAGCAGTCTTGGTGGGGGAGAGAGAGAGAGAGAGAGAGAATGGAGCAGTCTTGGTGGGAGAGAGAGAGAGAGAATGAAGCAGTCTTAGTGGGGGGAGAGAGAGAGAGAGAATGAAGCAGTCTTGGTGGGGGGGAGAGAGAGAGAATGGCGCAGTCTTGGTGGGGGAGAGAGAGAGAGAGAGAGAATGAAGCAGTCTTGGTGGGAAACAGAGAGAGAGAGAGTGAGAATGAAGCAGTCTTGGTGGGGGAGAGAGAGAGAGAGAGAGAATGGAGCAATCTTGGTGGGAGAGAGAGAGAGAGAATGGAGCAGTCTTGGTGGGAGGGAGAGAGAGAGAGAGAGAAAATGGAGCAGTCTTGGGAGAGAGAGAGATACAGACAGAATGGAGCAGTCTTGGTGGGAGAGAGAGAGAGAGAGAAAATGGAGCAGTATTGGGAGAGAGAGAGAGAGAATGGAGCAGTCTTGGTGGGGGGGAGAGAGAGAGGGAGACAGAGAATGGAGCAGTCTTGGTGGGTGTGTGAGAGAGTGAGAATGGAGCAGTCTTGGTGGGAGAGAGAGAGAGAGAGAGAGAGAATGGAGCAATCTTGGTGCGAGGGAGAGATAGAATGTAGAAGTCTTGGTGGGAAAGAGAGAGAGAGAATGGAGCAGTCTTGGTGGGAGAGAGACAGACAGACAGACAGACAGACAGAATGGAGCAGTCTTGGTGGGAAACAGAGAGAGAGAGAGAGAATGAAGCCGTGTTGGTGGGAGAGAGAGAGAGAGAGAATGAAGCAGTCTTGGTGGGAGGGAGAGAGAGAGAGAATGGAGCAGTCTTGGTGGGAGAGAGAGAGAGAGAGAATGGAGCAGTCTTGGTGGGAGGGAGAGAGAGAGAGAGAGAATGAAGCAGTCTTGGTGGGAGGGAGAGAGAGAGAGAATGGAGCAGTCTTGGTGGGAGAGAGAGAGAGAGAGAGAGAATGGAGCAGTCTTGGTGGGAGGGAGAGATAGAGAGAGAATGGAGCAGTCTTGGTGGGAGGGAGAGAGAGAGAGAGAATGGAGCAGTCTTGGTGGGAGAGAGGGAGAGAGAGAGAGAATGGAGCAGTCTTGGTGGGAGAGAGGGAGAGAGAGAGAATGCAGCAGTCTTGCTGGGAGAGAGAGAGAGAGAGAGAGAGAGAATGGAGCAGTCTTGGTGGGAGGGAGGGAGAGAATGGAGCAGTGTTGGTGGGGGAGAGAGAGAGAGAGAGAATGGAGCAGTCTTGGTGGGAGAGAGAGAGAGAGAATGGAGCAGTCTTGGTGGGAGAGAGAGAGAATGGAGCAGTCTTGGTGGGTGGGAGAGAGAGAGAAAGAGAGGGAATGGAGCAGTCTTGCTGGGGGAGATAGAGAGAGAGAATGGAGCAGTCTTGGTGGGAGAGAGAGAGAGAATGGTGCAGTCTTGGTGAGAGAGAGAGAGAGAGAATGGAGCAATCTTGGTGGGGGAGAGAGAGAGAGAGAATGGAGCAGTCTTGGTGGGAGAGAGAGAGAATGGAGCAGTCTTGGTGGGAGGTAGAGAGAGAATGGAGCAGTCTTGGTGGGAGAGAGAGAGAGAGAAAATAGAGCAGTCTTGGTGGGAGAGAGAGAATGGAGCAGTCTTGGTGGGAGAGAGGGAGAGAGAGAAAGAGAATGGAGCAGTCTTGGTGGGAGAGCGAGAGAGAGAGAATGGAGCAGTCTTGGTGGGTGTGTGAGAGAGTGAGAATGGAGCAGTCTTGGTGAGAGAGAGGGAGGGAGGGAGAAAGAGAAAGAATGGAGCAGTCTTGGTGGGAGAGAGAGAGTATGGAGAAGTTTTGGTGGGAGAGAGAGAGAGAGAGAATGGAGCAGTCTTGGTGGGAGAGAGAAAGAGAGATAATGGAGCAGTCTTGGTGGGAGAGAGAGAGAGAGAGAATGGAGCAGTCTTGGTGGGTGTGTGAGAGAGTGAGAATGGAGCCGTCTTGGTGGGAGACAGAGAGAGAGAGAGAGAATGGAGCAGTCTTGGTGGGTGGGAGAGAGAGAGAGAATGGAGCAGTCTTGGTGGGGGGGGGAGAATGAGAATGGAGCTGTCTTGTTGGGAGAGAGAGAGAGAATGGAGCAGTCTTGGTGGGTGGGAGAGAGAGAAAGAGAGAGAATGGAGCAGTCTTGGTGGGAGAGAGAGAGAGAATGGAGCAGTCTTGGTGGGAGTGAGAGAGAGAATGGAGCGGCCTTGGTGGGAGAGACAGAGAGAGGGAGAATGGAGCGGTCTTGGTGGGAGAGAGAGAGAGAGAGAGAATGGAGCAGTCTTGATGGGAGAGAGAGAGAGAGAGAGAATGGAGCAGTCTTGGTTGGAGTGTGAGAGAGTGAGAATGGAGCAGTCTTGGTGGGAGACAGGGAAAGAGAGAGAGAGAGAGAGAGAGAGAGAGAGAGAGAGAATGGAGCAGTCTTGATGGGTGGGAGAGAGAGAGAGAGATAATGGAGCAGTCTTGGAGGGGGAGAGAGAGAGAGAATGGAGCAGTCTTGGTGGGAGAGAGAGAGAGAATGGAGCATTCTTGGTGGGAGAGAGCGAGAGAGAATGGAGCAGTCTTGGTGGGAGAGAGAGAATGGAGCAGTCTTGGTGGGAGAGAGGGAGAGAGAGAAAGAATGGAGCAGTCTTGGTGGGAGAGCGAGAGAGAGAGAATGGAGCAGTCTTGGTGGGTGTGTGAGAGAGTGAGAATGGAGTAGTCTTGGTGAGAGAGAGGGAGGGAGAAAGAGAAAGAGAATGGAGCAGTCTTGGTGGGAGAGAGAGTATGGAGAAGTTTTGGTGGGAGAGAGAGAGAGAGAGAATGGAGCAGTCTTGGTGGGAGAGAGAGAGAGAGAGAATGGAGCAGTCTTGGTGGGTGTGTGAGAGAGTGAGAATGGAGCCGTCTTGGTGGGAGACAGAGAGAGAGAGAGAGAGAGAGAGAGAATGGAGCAGTCTTGGTGGGTGGGAGAGAGAGAGAGAATGGAGCAGTCTTGGTGGGGGAGAGAGAGAGAGAATGGAGCAGTCTTGTTGGGAGAGAGAGAGAGAATGGAGCAGTCTTGGTGGGTGGGAGAGAGAGAAAGAGAGAGAATGGAGCAGTCTTGGTGGGAGAGAGAGAGAGAATGGAGCAGTCTTGGTGGGAGTGAGAGAGAGAATGGAGCGGCCTTGGTGGGAGAGACAGAGAGAAGGAGAATGGAGCGGTCTTGGTGGGAGAGAGAGAGAGAGAGAGAATGGAGCAGTCTTGATGGGAGAGAGAGAGAGAGAGGAATGGAGCAGTCTTGGTTGGAGTGTGAGAGAGTGAGAATGGAGCAGTCTTGGTGGGAGACGGAGAGAGAGAGAGAGAGAGAGAGAGAGAGAGAGAGAGAGAGAGAATGGAGCAGTCTTGATGAGTGGGAGAGAGAGAGAGAGATAATGGAGCAGTCTTGGAGGGGGAGAGAGAGAGAGAATGGAATCTTGGTGGGAGAGAGAGAGAGAATGGAGCAGTCTTGGTGGGAGAGAGAGAGAGAGAATGGAGCAGTCTTGGTGGGAGAGAGAGAGAATGGAGCAGTCTTGGTGGTAGAAAGAGAGAATGGAGCAGTCTTGGTGGGAGAGAGAGAGAGAGAGAGAATGGAGCAGTCTTGGTGGGAGAGAGAAAGAGAATTGAGTAGTCGGTGGGAGAGAGAGAGAGAGAGAATGGAGCAGTCTTGGTGGGAGAGAGAAAGAGAGATAATGGAGCAGTCTTGGTGGGAGAGAGAGAGAGAGAGAATGGAGCAGTCTTGGTGGGTGTGTGAGAGAGTGAGAATGGAGCCGTCTTGGTGGGAGACAGAGAGAGAGAGAGAGAGAGAATGGAGCAGTCTTGGTGGGTGGGAGAGAGAGAGAGAATGGAGCAGTCTTGGTGGGGGGGGGAGAATGAGAATGGAGCTGTCTTGTTGGGAGAGAGAGAGAGAATGGAGCAGTCTTGGTGGGTGGGAGAGAGAGAAAGAGAGAGAATGGAGCAGTCTTGGTGGGAGAGAGAGAGAGAATGGAGCAGTCTTGGTGGGAGTGAGAGAGAGAATGGAGCGGCCTTGGTGGGAGAGACAGAGAGAGGGAGAATGGAGCGGTCTTGGTGGGAGAGAGAGAGAGAGAGAGAATGGAGCAGTCTTGATGGGAGAGAGAGAGAGAGAGAGAATGGAGCAGTCTTGGTTGGAGTGTGAGAGAGTGAGAATGGAGCAGTCTTGGTGGGAGACAGGGAGAGAGAGAGAGAGAGAGAGAGAGAGAGAGAGAGAGAGAGAGAGAGAATGGAGCAGTCTTGATGGGTGGGAGAGAGAGAGAGAGATAATGGAGCAGTCTTGGAGGGGGAGAGAGAGAGAGCATGGAGCAGTCTTGGTGGGAGAGAGAGAGAGAGAATGGAGCAGTCTTGGTGGGAGAGAGAGAATGGAGCAGTCTTGGTGGGAGAGAGGGAGAGAGAGAAAGAGAATGGAGCAGTCTTGGTGGGAGAGCGAGAGAGAGAGAATGGAGCAGTCTTGGTGGGTGTGTGAGAGAGTGAGAATGGAGCAGTCTTGGTGAGAGAGAGGGAGGGAGAAAGAGAAAGAGAATGGAGCAGTCTTGGTGGGAGAGAGAGTATGGAGAAGTTTTTGTGGGAGAGAGAGAGAGAGAGAATGGAGCAGTCTTGGTGGGAGAGAGAGAGAGAGAGAATGGAGCAGTCTTGGTGGGTGTGTGAGAGAGTGAGAATGGAGCCGTCTTGGTGGGAGACAGAGAGAGAGAGAGAGAGAGAGAGAGAGAGAATGGAGCAGTCTTGGTGGGTGGGAGAGAGAGAGAGAATGGAGCAGTCTTGTTGGGGGAGAGAGAGAGAGAATGGAGCAGTCTTGTTGGGAGAGAGAGAGAGAATGGAGCAGTCTTGGTGGGTGGGAGAGAGAGAAAGAGAGAGAATGGAGCAGTCTTGGTGGGGGAGAGAGAGAGAATGGAGCAGTCTTGGTGGGAGTGAGAGAGAGAATGGAGCGGCCTTGGTGGGAGAGACAGAGAGAGGGAGAATGGAGCGGTCTTGGTGGGAGAGAGAGAGAGAGAGAGAATGGAGCAGTCTTGATGGGAGAGAGAGAGAGAGAGAATGGAGCAGTCTTGGTTGGAGTGTGAGAGAGTGAGAATGGAGCAGTCTTGGTGGGAGACAGGGAGAGAGAGAGAGAGAGAGAGAGAGAGAGAGAGAGAGAGAGAGAGAATGGAGCAGTCTTGATGAGTGGGAGAGAGAGAGAGAGATAATGGAGCAGTCTTGGAGGGGGAGAGAGAGAGAGAATGGAATCTTGGTGGGAGAGAGAGAGAGAATGGAGCAGTCTTGGTGGGAGAGAGAGAGAGAGAATGGAGCAGTCTTGGTGGGAGAGAGAGAGAGAATGGAGCAGTCTTGGTGGTAGAAAGAGAGAATGGAGCAGTCTTGGTGGGAGAGAGAGAGAGAATGGAGCAGTCTTGGTGGGAGAGAGAGAGAGAGAGAGAATGGAGCAGTCTTGGTGGGAGAGAGAAAGAGAATTGAGTAGTCGGTGGGAGAGAGAGAGAGAGAGAATGTAGCAGTTTTGCTGGGTGTGTGAGAGAGTGAGAATGGAGCAGTCTTGGTGAGAGAGAGGGAGGGAGGGAGAAAGAGAAAGAGAATGGATCAGTCTTGGTGGGAGAGAGGGAGAGAATGGAGCAGTTTTGGTGGGAGAGAGAGAGAGAGAATGGAGCAGTCTTGGTGGGAGAGAGCGAGAGAGAGAATGGAGCAGTCTTGGTGGGAGAGAGAGATAGAGAGAATGGAGCAGTCTTGGTGGGTGTGTGAGAAAGTGAGAATGGAGCAGTCTTGGTGGGAGAGAGAGAGAGAGAATGGAGCAGTCTTGGTGGGAGAGAGAGAGAGAATGGAGCGGCCTTGGTGGGAGAGACAGAGAGAGGGAGAATGGAGCGGTCTTGGTGGGAGAGAGAGAGAGAGAGAGAATGGAGCAGTCTTGATGGGAGAGAGAGAGAGAGAGAATGGAGCAGTCTTGGTTGGAGTGTGAGAGTGAGAATGGAGCAGTCTTGGTGGGAGACAGGGAGAGAGAGAGAGAGAGAGAATGGAGCAGTCTTGGTGGGTGGGAGAGAGAGAGAGAGAGAATGGAGCAGTCTTGGTGGGGGAAAGAGAGAGAGAATGGAGCAGTCTTGGTGGGTGGGAGAGAGAGAGAGAGAGAATGGAGCAGTCTTGGTGGGGGAAAGAGAGAGAGAATGGAGCAGTCTTGGTGGGAGAGAGAGAGAGAATGGAGCAGTCTTGGTGGGAGAGAGAGAGAGAATGGAGCAGTCTTGGTGGGAGAGACAGAGAGAGAGAATGGAGCAGTCTTGGTGGCAGAGAGAGAGAGAATGGAGCAGTCTTGGTGGGAGAGAGAGGGAGAGAGAGAAAGAGAATGGAGCAGTCTTGGTGGGGGAGAGAGAGAGAGAGAAAATGGAGCCGTCGGTGGGAGAGAGAGAGAGAGAGAAAATGGAGCAGTCTTGGGAGAGAGAGAGAGAGAATGGAGCCGTCTTGGTGGGGGAGAGAGAGAGAGAGGGAATGGAGCTGTCTTGGTGGGTGTGTGAGAGAGTGAGAATGGAGCAGTCTTGGTGGGAGAGAGAGAGAGAGAGAATGGAGCAGTCTTGGTGGGAGAGAGAGTGAAAGAGAGAGAGAGAGAATGGAGCAGTCTTGGTGGGAGAGAGAGAGAGAATGGAACAGTCTTGGTGGGTGGGTGAGAGACTGAGAAAGGAGCAGTCTTGGTGAGAGAGAGAGAGAGAGAGAGGGAGGGAGGGAGGGAGAAAGAGAAAGAGAATGGAGCAGTTTTGGTGGGAGAGAGAGAGAGAATGGAGCAGTTTTGGTGGGGGAGAGAGAGAGAGAGAATGGAGCAGTCTTGGTGGGAGAGAGAGAGAGAGATAATGGAGCAGTCTTGGTGGGAGGGAGAGAGAGAGGGAATGGAGCAGTCTTGGTGGGTGTGTGAGAGAGTGAGAATGGAGCCGTCTTGGTGGGAGAGAGAGAGAGAGAATGGAGCAGTCTTGGTGGGTGGGAGAGAGAGAGAGAATGGAGCAGTCTTGATGGGGGGGAGAGAGAGAGAGAGAATGGAGATGTCTTGGGAGAGAGAGAATGGAGCAGTCTTGGTGGGTGGGGGAGAGAGAGAGAGAGAGTGGAGCAGTCTTGGTGGGGGGGAGAGAGAGAGATAATGGAGCAGTCTTGGTGGGAGAGAGAGAGAGAAAATGGAGCAGTCTTGGTGGGAGAGAGAGAGAGAATGGAGCAGTCTTGGTGGGAGAGAGAGAGAGAATGGAGCTGTCTTGGTGGGAGAGAGAGAGAGAGAGAATGGAGCAGTCTTCGTGGGAGAGAGAGAGAGAATGGAGCAGTCTTGGTTGGAGTGTGAGATAGTGAGAATGGAGCAGTCTTGGTGGGAGACAGAGAGAGAGAAAGAGAGAATGGAGCAGTCTTGGTGGGTGGGAGAGAGAGAGAGAATGGGGCAGTCTTGCTGGAGGAGAGAGATAGAGAGATAATGGAGCATTCTTGGTGGGAGAGAGAGAGAGAATGGAGCAGTCTTGGTGGGAGAAAGAGAGAGAATGGAGCAGTCTTGGTGGGAGAGAGAGAGAGAGAATGGAGCAGTCTTGGTGAGAGAGAGAGAGAGAATGGAGCAGTCTTGCTGGGAGAGAGAGAGAGAGAAAAAATGAGAGAGAGAATGGAGCAGTCTTGGTGAGAGAGAGAGAATGGAGCAGTCTTGGTGGGAGAGAGAGAGAGAAAGAGAGAGAATGGAGCAGTCTTGGTGGGAGAGAGAGAAAGAGAATTGAACAGTCTTGGTGGGGGAGAGAGAGAGAGAGAGAAAATGGAGCAGTCTTGGGAGAGATAGAGATAGAGAGAGAATGGAGCAGTTTTGGTGGGGGAGAAAGAGAGAGAAAATGGAGCAGTCTTGGTGGGAAAGAGAGAGAGAGAGAATGGAGCAGTCTTGGTGGGAGAGAGAGAGAGAGAATGGAGCCATCTTGGTGGGAGGGAGAGAGAGAGAATGGAGCAGTCTTGGTGGAAGAGAGAGAAAGAGAGAGAGAGAGAATGGAGCAGTCTTGGTGAGAGAGAGAGAGAGAGAGAGAGAATGGAGCCCTCTTGGTGGGAGAGAGAGAGAATGGAGCAGTCTTGGTGGGAAAGAGAGAGAGAATGGAGCGGTCTTGGTGGGAAAGAGAGAGAGAGAGAATGGAGCAGTCTTGCTGGGTGTGTGAGAGAGTGAGAATGGAGCAGTCTTGGTGAGAGGGAGGGAGGGAGGGAGGGAGGGAGAAAGAGAATGGAGCAGTCTTGGTGGGAGAGAGAGAGAGAGAATGTAGCAGTCTTGGTGGGAGAGAGAGATAGAGAGAATGGAGCAGTTTTGGTGGGTGTGTGAGAGAGTGAGAATGGAGCCGTCTTGGTGGGAGACAGAGAGAGAGAGAGAGAATGAAGCAGTCTTGGTGGGTGGGAGATAGAGAGAGAATGGAGCAGTCTTGGTGGGGGGGAGAGAGAGAGAGAATGGAGCAGTCTTATTGGGAGAGAGAGAGAATGGAGCAGTCTTGGTGGGTGGGAGAGAGAGAGAGAGAGAGAGAATGGAGCAGTCTTGCTGGGGGAGATAGAGAGAGAGAATGGAGCAGTCTTGGTGGGAGAGAGAGAGAGAATGGTGCAGTCTTGGTGGGAGACAGAGAGAGAGAGAGAGGGAGACAGAGAATGGAGCAGTCTTGGTGGGTGTGTTAGAGAGTGAGAATGGAGCAGTCTTGGTGGGAGAGAGAGAGAGAGAATAGAGCAGTCTTGGTGGGAGGGAGAGATAGAATGTAGCAGTCTTGGTGGGAGAGAGAGAGAGAGAATGGAGCAGTCTTGGTGGGAGAGAGAGAGACAGACAGACAGACAGAATGGAGCAGTCTTGGTGGGAAACAGAGAGAGAGAGAGAGAATGAAGCCGTGTTGGTGGGAGAGAGAGAGAATGGAGCAGTTTTGGTGGGAGAAAGAGAGAGAGAGAATGGAGCAGTCTTGGTGGGAGGGAGAGAGAGAGAGAGAGAGAGAATGTAGCAGTCTTGGTGGGAGAGAGGGAGAGATAGAGAGAATGGAGCAGTCTTGGTGGGAGGGAGAGATAGAGAGTGAATGGAGCAGTCTTGGTGAGAGGGAGAGAGAGAGAGAGAATGGCGCAGTCTTGGTGGGAGGGAGAGAGAGAGAGAATGGAGCAGTCTTGGTGGGAGAGAGGGAGAGAGAGAGAGAGAGAATGGAGCAGTCTTGGTGGGAGAGAGAGAGAGAGAGAATGGAGCAGTCTTGGTGGGAGGGAGGGAGAGAATGGATCAGTGTTGGTGGGGGAGAGAGAGAGAGAATGGAGCAGTCTTGGTGGGAGAGAGAGAGAATGGAGCAGTCTTGGTGGGAGAGAGAGAGAGAATGGAGCAGTCTTAGTGGGAGATAGAGGGGGAATGGAGCAGTCTTGGTGGGGGGGAGAGAGAGAGAATGGAGCAGTCTTTGTGGGAGAGAGGGGGAGAGAGAGAGAGAGAATGTAGCAGTCTTGGTGGGAGAGAGAGAGAGAGAGAGAATGAAGCAGTCTTGGTGGGAGGGAGGGAGAGAATGGAGCAGTGTTGGTGGGGGAGAGAGAGAGAGAGAGAGAGAGAGAGAGAGAGAATGGAGCACTCTTGGTGGGAGAGAGAAAGAGAGAGAGAGAATGGAGCAGTCTTGGTGGGAGAGAGAGCGAAAATTGAGCAGTCTTGGTGGGAGAGAGAGAGAGAGAGAGAGAATGGAGCAGTCTTGGTGGGGGGAGAGAGAGAGAATGGAGCAGTCTTGGTGGGAGAGAGAGAGAGAGAGAATGGAGCAGTCTTGGTGGGAGGGAGGGAGAGAATGGAGCAGTCTTGGTGGGAGAGAGAGAGAGAATGGAGCAGTCTTGGTGGGAGAGAGAGAGAGAGAGAATGGAGCAGCCTTGGTGGGAGAGAGAGAGAGAGGGAATGGAGCAGTCTTGGTGGGGGGAGAGAGAGAGAGAGAATGTAGCGGTCTTGGTGGGAGGGAGAGAGAGAATGGAGCGGTCTTGGTGGGAGAGAGAGAGAGAATGGAGCAGTCTTGGTGGGAGGGAGAGAGAGAGAGAGAATGGAGCAGTCTTGGTGGGAGAGAGGGAGAGAGAGAGAGAATGGAGCAGTCTTGGTGGGAGAGAGGGAGAGAGAGAGAATGGAGCAGTCTTGGTGGGAGAGAGAGAGAGAGAGAGAGAGAGAGAATGGAGCAGTCTTGGTGGGAGGGAGGGAGAGAATGGAGCAGTGTTGGTGGGGGAGAGAGAGAGAATGGAGCAGTCTTGGTGGGAGAGAAAGAGAGAGGGAATGGAGCAGTCTTGGTGGGAGAGAGAGGGTGGAATCGAGCAGTCTTGGTGGGGGGGAGAGAGAGAGAATGGAGCAGTCTTGGTGGGAGGGAGAGAGAGAATGGAGCATTCTTGGTGGGAGAGAGAGAGATAGAGAGTGGAGCAGTCTTGGTGCGAGAGAGAGAGAGAGAGAATGGAGCAATCTTGGTGGGAGAGAGAGAGAATGGAGCAGTCTTGGTGGGAGAGAGTGAGTGAGAGAGAGAGAGAGAATGGAGCAGTCTTGGTGGCAGACAGAGAGAGAGAGAGAGAGAGAGAATCGAGCAGTCTTGGTGGGAGAGAGAGAGAGAATCGAGCAGTCTTGGTGGGAGAGAGAGAGAGACAGACAGACAGAATGGAGCAGTCTTGGTGGGAAACAGAGAGAGAGAGAGAGAGAGAGAGAATGAAGCAGTCTTGGTTGGAAACAGAGAGAGAGAGAGAGAATGAAGCAGTCTTGGTGGGTGAGAGAGAGAGAGAATGGAGCAGTCTTGGTGGGAGAGAGAGAGAGACAGAGAGAATGGAGCAGTCTTGGTGGGAGGGAGAAAAAGAATGGAGCAGTTTTGGTGGGAGAGAGAGAGAGAGAATGGAGCAGTCTTGGGAGAGAGAGAGAGAGGGAGGGAGAAAGAGAAAGAGAATAGAGCAGTCTTGGTGGGATAGGGAGAGAGAGAGAATTGAGCAGTCTTGGTGGGAGAGAGAGAGAGAGAGGAGCAGTCTTGGTGGGAGAGAGAGAGAGAGAATGGAGCAGTCTTGGTGTGTGTGTGAGAGAGTGAGAATGGAGCAGTCTTGGTGGGAGAGAGAGAGGGGGGAGAAAGAGAAAGAGAATGGAGCAGTCTTTTTGGGATCGAGAGTGATAGAGCGAATGGAGCAGTCTTGGTGGGAGAGAGAGAGTGAGAGAATGGAGCAGTCTTGGTGGGAGATAGAGAGAGAATGGAGCAGTCTTGGTGGGAGAGAGAGAGAAAGAGAGAGAATGGAGCAGTCTTGGTGAGATAGAGAGAGAATGGAGCAGTCTTGGTGGGAGAGAGAGAGAGAAAAAGAGAGAGAGAATGGAGCAGTCTTGGTGGGAGAGAGAGAGAGAGAATGGAGCAGTCTTGGTGGGAGAGAGAGAGAAAGAGAGAGAATGGAGCAGTCTTGGTGGGGGAGAGAGAGAGAGAGAGAGAGAGAATGGAGCAGTCTTGGTGGGGGTGAGAGAGAAAGAGAGAAAATGGAGCAGTCTTGGTGGGAGAGAGAGAGAGAGAATGGAGTAGTCTTGGTGGGAGAGAGAGAGAAAGAGAGAGAATGGAGCAGTCTTAGTGGGGGAGAGAGAGAATTTAGCAGTCTTGGTGGGAGAGAGAGAGAGAGAGAATGGAGCAGTCTTGGTGGGAGAGAGAGAGAGAGAGAGAAAATGGAGCAGTCTTGGGAGAGAGAGAGAGAATGGAGCAGTCTTGGTGGGAGGGAGAGACAGAGAGAATGGAGCAGTCTTGGTGGGAGAGAGAGAGAGAATGGTGCTGTCTTGGTGGGAGAGAGAGAGAGAGAGAGAGAGAGAATGGAGCAGTCTTGGTGGGGGAGAGAGAGAGAGAGAATGGAGCAGTCTTGGTGGGAGAGAAAGAGAGAGAATGGAGCAGTCTTGGTGGGAGAGAGAGAGAGAATGGAGAGAGAGAGAGAATGGAGCAGTCTTGGTGGGAGAGAGAGAGAATGGAGCAGTCTTGGTGGGAAAGAGAGAGAGAATGGAGCGGTCTTGGTGGGAAAGAGAGAGAGAGAGAATGGAGCAGTCTTGCTGGGAGTGTGAGAGAGTGAGAATGGAGCAGTCTTGGTGAGAGGGAGGGAGGGAGGGAGGGAGGGAGGGAGAAAGAGAATGGAGCAGTCTTGGTGGGAGAGAGAGAGAGAATGGAGCAGTTTTGGTGGGAGAGAGAGAGAGAGAATGGAGCAGTCTTGGTGGGAGAGAGAGAGAGAGAGAATGTAGCAGTCTTGGTGGGAGAGAGAGATAGAGAGAATGGAGCAGTTTTGGTGGGTGTGTGAGAGAGTGAGAATGGAGCCGTCTTGGTGGGAGACAGAGAGAGAGAGAGAGAATGAAGCAGTCTTGGTGGGTGGGAGATAGAGAGAGAATGGAGCAGTCTTGGTGGGGGGGAGAGAGAGAGAGAATGGAGCAGTCTTATTGGGAGAGAGAGAGAATGGAGCAGTCTTGGTGGGTGGGAGAGAGAGAGAAAGAGAGAGAATGGAGCAGTCTTGCTGGGGGAGATAGAGAGAGAGAATGGAGCAGTCTTGGTGGGAGAGAGAGAGAGAATGGTGCAGTCTTGGTGGGAGACAGAGAGAGAGAGAGAGGGAGACAGAGAATGGAGCAGTCTTGGTGGGTGTGTTAGAGAGTGAGAATGGAGCAGTCTTGGTGGGAGAGAGAGAGAGAGAGAGAGAGAATGGAGCAGTCTTGGTGGGAGGGAGAGATAGAATGTAGCAGTCTTGGTGGGAGAGAGAGAGAGAGAATGGAGCAGTCTTGGTGGGAGAGAGAGAGACAGACAGACAGACAGAATGGAGCAGTCTTGGTGGGAAACAGAGAGAGAGAGAGAGAATGAAGCCGTGTTGGAGGGAGAGAGAGAGAATGGAGCAGTTTTGGTGGGAGAAAGAGAGAGAGAGAATGGAGCAGTCTTGGTGGGAGGGAGAGAGAGAGAGAGAGAATGTAGCAGTCTTGGTGGGAGAGAGGGAGAGATAGAGAAAATGGAGCAGTCTTGGTGGGAGGGAGAGATAGAGAGTGAATGGAGCAGTCTTGGTGGGAGGGAGAGAGAGAGAGAGAATGGAGCAGTCTTGGTGGGAGGGGGAGAGAGAGAGAATGGAGCAGTCTTGGTGGGAGAGGGAGAGAGAGAGAGAGAATGGAGCAGTCTTGGTGGGAGAGAGAGAGAGAGAGAATGGAGCAGTCTTGGTGGGAGGGAGGGAGAGAATGGATCAGTGTTGGTGGGGGAGAGAGAGAGAGAGAGAGAGAATGGAGCAGTCTTGGTGGGAGAGAGAGAGAATGGAGCAGTCTTGGTGGGAGAGAGAGAGAGAGAATGGAGCAGTCTTGGTGGGAGAGAGAGGGGGAATGGAGCAGTCTTGGTGGGGGGGAAGAGAGAGAATGGAGCAGTCTTTGTGGGAGAGAGGGGGGGAGAGAGAGAGAGAATGTAGCAGTCTTGGTGGGAGAGAGAGAGAGAGAGAGAATGAAGCAGTCTTGGTGGGAGGGAGGGAGAGAATGGAGCAGTGTTGGTGGGGGAGAGAGAGAGAGAGAGAGAGAGAGAGAATGGAGCAGTCTTGGTGGGAGAGAGAAAGAGAGAGAGAGAATGGAGCAGTCTTGGTGGGAGAGAGAGCGAAAATTGAGCAGTCTTGGTGGGAGAGAGAGAGAGAGAGAATGGAGCAGTCTTGGTGGGGGGAGAGAGAGAGAATGGAGCAGTCTTGGTGGGAGAGAGAGAGAGAGAGAATGGAGCAGTCTTGGTGGGAGGGAGGGAGAGAATGGAGCAGTTTTGGTGGGAGAGAGAGAGAGAATGGAGCAGTCTTGGTGGGAGAGAGAGAGAGAGAGAGAGAATGGAGCAGCCTTGGTGGGAGAGAGAGAGAGAGGGAATGGAGCAGTCTTGGTGGGGGGAGAGAGAGAGAGAGAATGTAGCAGTCTTGGTGGGAGGGAGAGAGAGAATGGAGCAGTCTTGGTGGGAGAGAGAGAGAGAGAATGGAGCAGTCTTGGTCGGAGAGAGAGAGAGAGAGAGAGAGAATGGAGCAGTCTTGGTGGGAGAGAGAGAGAGAGAGAATGGAGCAGTCTTGGTGGGAGAGAGAGAGAGAGAATGGAGCAGTGTTGGTGGGAGACAGAGAGAGAGAGAATCGAGCAGTCTTGGTGGGAGAGAGAGAGAATGGAGCAGTCTTGGTGGGAGAGAGAGAGAGAGAGAGAGAGAATGGAGCAGTCTTGGTTGGAGAGGGAGAGAGAGAGAGAATGGAGCAGTCTTGGTGGGAGGGAGAGAGAGAGAGAGAATGGAGCAGTCTTGGTGGGAGGGATTGAGAGAATGGAGCAGTCTTGGTGGGGGAGAGAGAGAGAGAGAGAGAGAATGGAGCAGTCTTGGTGGGAGAGAGAGAGAGAGAATGAAGCAGTCTTAGTGGGGGGAGAGAGAGAGAGAGAATGAAGCAGTCTTGGTGGGGGGGAGAGAGAGAGAATGGCGCAGTCTTGGTGGGGGAGAGAGAGAGAGAGAGAGAATGAAGCAGTCTTGGTGGGAAACAGAGAGAGAGAGAGTGAGAATGAAGCAGTCTTGGTGGGGGAGAGAGAGAGAGAGAGAGAATGGAGCAATCTTGGTGGGAGAGAGAGAGAGAGAATGGAGCAGTCTTGGTGGGAGGGAGAGAGAGAGAGAGAGAAAATGGAGCAGTCTTGGGAGAGAGAGAGATACAGACAGAATGGAGCAGTCTTGGTGGGAGAGAGAGAGAGAGAGAAAATGGAGCAGTATTGGGAGAGAGAGAGAGAGAATGGAGCAGTCTTGGTGGGGGGGAGAGAGAGAGGGAGACAGAGAATGGAGCAGTCTTGGTGGGTGTGTGAGAGAGTGAGAATGGAGCAGTCTTGGTGGGAGAGAGAGAGAGAGAGAGAGAGAATGGAGCAATCTTGGTGCGAGGGAGAGATAGAATGTAGAAGTCTTGGTGGGAAAGAGAGAGAGAGAATGGAGCAGTCTTGGTGGGAGAGAGACAGACAGACAGACAGACAGACAGAATGGAGCAGTCTTGGTGGGAAACAGAGAGAGAGAGAGAGAATGAAGCCGTGTTGGTGGGAGAGAGAGAGAGAGAGAATGAAGCAGTCTTGGTGGGAGGGAGAGAGAGAGAGAATGGAGCAGTCTTGGTGGGAGAGAGAGAGAGAGAGAATGGAGCAGTCTTGGTGGGAGGGAGAGAGAGAGAGAGAGAATGAAGCAGTCTTGGTGGGAGGGAGAGAGAGAGAGAATGGAGCAGTCTTGGTGGGAGAGAGAGAGAGAGAGAGAGAATGGAGCAGTCTTGGTGGGAGGGAGAGATAGAGAGAGAATGGAGCAGTCTTGGTGGGAGGGAGAGAGAGAGAGAGAATGGAGCAGTCTTGGTGGGAGAGAGGGAGAGAGAGAGAGAATGGAGCAGTCTTGGTGGGAGAGAGGGAGAGAGAGAGAATGCAGCAGTCTTGCTGGGAGAGAGAGAGAGAGAGAGAGAGAGAATGGAGCAGTCTTGGTGGGAGGGAGGGAGAGAATGGAGCAGTGTTGGTGGGGGAGAGAGAGAGAGAGAGAATGGAGCAGTCTTGGTGGGAGAGAGAGAGAGAGAATGGAGCAGTCTTGGTGGGAGAGAGAGAGAATGGAGCAGTCTTGGTGGGTGGGAGAGAGAGAGAAAGAGAGGGAATGGAGCAGTCTTGCTGGGGGAGATAGAGAGAGAGAATGGAGCAGTCTTGGTGGGAGAGAGAGAGAGAATGGTGCAGTCTTGGTGAGAGAGAGAGAGAGAGAATGGAGCAATCTTGGTGGGGGAGAGAGAGAGAGAGAATGGAGCAGTCTTGGTGGGAGAGAGAGAGAATGGAGCAGTCTTGGTGGGAGGTAGAGAGAGAATGGAGCAGTCTTGGTGGGAGAGAGAGAGAGAGAAAATAGAGCAGTCTTGGTGGGAGAGAGAGAATGGAGCAGTCTTGGTGGGAGAGAGGGAGAGAGAGAAAGAGAATGGAGCAGTCTTGGTGGGAGAGCGAGAGAGAGAGAATGGAGCAGTCTTGGTGGGTGTGTGAGAGAGTGAGAATGGAGCAGTCTTGGTGAGAGAGAGGGAGGGAGGGAGAAAGAGAAAGAGAATGGAGCAGTCTTGGTGGGAGAGAGAGAGTATGGAGAAGTTTTGGTGGGAGAGAGAGAGAGAGAGAATGGAGCAGTCTTGGTGGGAGAGAGAAAGAGAGATAATGGAGCAGTCTTGGTGGGAGAGAGAGAGAGAGAGAATGGAGCAGTCTTGGTGGGTGTGTGAGAGAGTGAGAATGGAGCCGTCTTGGTGGGAGACAGAGAGAGAGAGAGAGAATGGAGCAGTCTTGGTGGGTGGGAGAGAGAGAGAGAATGGAGCAGTCTTGGTGGGGGGGGGAGAATGAGAATGGAGCTGTCTTGTTGGGAGAGAGAGAGAGAATGGAGCAGTCTTGGTGGGTGGGAGAGAGAGAAAGAGAGAGAATGGAGCAGTCTTGGTGGGAGAGAGAGAGAGAATGGAGCAGTCTTGGTGGGAGTGAGAGAGAGAATGGAGCGGCCTTGGTGGGAGAGACAGAGAGAGGGAGAATGGAGCGGTCTTGGTGGGAGAGAGAGAGAGAGAGAGAATGGAGCAGTCTTGATGGGAGAGAGAGAGAGAGAGAGAATGGAGCAGTCTTGGTTGGAGTGTGAGAGAGTGAGAATGGAGCAGTCTTGGTGGGAGACAGGGAAAGAGAGAGAGAGAGAGAGAGAGAGAGAGAGAGAGAGAGAGAGAGAGAATGGAGCAGTCTTGATGGGTGGGAGAGAGAGAGAGAGATAATGGAGCAGTCTTGGAGGGGGAGAGAGAGAGAGAATGGAGCAGTCTTGGTGGGAGAGAGAGAGAGAATGGAGCATTCTTGGTGGGAGAGAGCGAGAGAGAATGGAGCAGTCTTGGTGGGAGAGAGAGAATGGAGCAGTCTTGGTGGGAGAGAGGGAGAGAGAGAAAGAATGGAGCAGTCTTGGTGGGAGAGCGAGAGAGAGAGAATGGAGCAGTCTTGGTGGGTGTGTGAGAGAGTGAGAATGGAGCAGTCTTGGTGAGAGAGAGGGAGGGAGAAAGAGAAAGAGAATGGAGCAGTCTTGGTGGGAGAGAGAGTATGGAGAAGTTTTGGTGGGAGAGAGAGAGAGAGAATGGAGCAGTCTTGGTGGGAGAGAGAGAGAGAGAGAATGGAGCAGTCTTGGTGGGTGTGTGAGAGAGTGAGAATGGAGCCGTCTTGGTGGGAGACAGAGAGAGAGAGAGAGAGAGAGAGAGAATGGAGCAGTCTTGGTGGGTGGGAGAGAGAGAGAGAATGGAGCAGTCTTGGTGGGGGAGAGAGAGAGAGAATGGAGCAGTCTTGTTGGGAGAGAGAGAGAGAATGGAGCAGTCTTGGTGGGTGGGAGAGAGAGAAAGAGAGAGAATGGAGCAGTCTTGGTGGGATAGAGAGAGAGAATGGAGCAGTCTTGGTGGGAGTGAGAGAGAGAATGGAGCGGCCTTGGTGGGAGAGACAGAGAGAAGGAGAATGGAGCGGTCTTGGTGGGAGAGAGAGAGAGAGAGAGAATGGAGCAGTCTTGATGGGAGAGAGAGAGAGAGAGGAATGGAGCAGTCTTGGTTGGAGTGTGAGAGAGTGAGAATGGAGCAGTCTTGGTGGGAGACGGAGAGAGAGAGAGAGAGAGAGAGAGAGAGAGAGAGAGAGAGAGAGAATGGAGCAGTCTTGATGAGTGGGAGAGAGAGAGAGAGATAATGGAGCAGTCTTGGAGGGGGAGAGAGAGAGAGAATGGAATCTTGGTGGGAGAGAGAGAGAGAATGGAGCAGTCTTGGTGGGAGAGAGAGAGAGAGAATGGAGCAGTCTTGGTGGGAGAGAGAGAGAATGGAGCAGTCTTGGTGGTAGAAAGAGAGAATGGAGCAGTCTTGGTGGGAGAGAGAGAGAGAGAGAGAATGGAGCAGTCTTGGTGGGAGAGAGAAAGAGAATTGAGTAGTCGGTGGGAGAGAGAGAGAGAGAGAATGGAGCAGTCTTGGTGGGAGAGAGAAAGAGAGATAATGGAGCAGTCTTGGTGGGAGAGAGAGAGAGAGAGAATGGAGCAGTCTTGGTGGGTGTGTGAGAGAGTGAGAATGGAGCCGTCTTGGTGGGAGACAGAGAGAGAGAGAGAGAGAGAATGGAGCAGTCTTGGTGGGTGGGAGAGAGAGAGAGAATGGAGCAGTCTTGGTGGGGGGGGGAGAATGAGAATGGAGCTGTCTTGTTGGGAGAGAGAGAGAGAATGGAGCAGTCTTGGTGGGTGGGAGAGAGAGAAAGAGAGAGAATGGAGCAGTCTTGGTGGGAGAGAGAGAGAGAATGGAGCAGTCTTGGTGGGAGTGAGAGAGAGAATGGAGCGGCCTTGGTGGGAGAGACAGAGAGAGGGAGAATGGAGCGGTCTTGGTGGGAGAGAGAGAGAGAGAGAGAATGGAGCAGTCTTGATGGGAGAGAGAGAGAGAGAGAGAATGGAGCAGTCTTGGTTGGAGTGTGAGAGAGTGAGAATGGAGCAGTCTTGGTGGGAGACAGGGAGAGAGAGAGAGAGAGAGAGAGAGAGAGAGAGAGAGAGAGAGAGAATGGAGCAGTCTTGATGGGTGGGAGAGAGAGAGAGAGATAATGGAGCAGTCTTGGAGGGGGAGAGAGAGAGAGCATGGAGCAGTCTTGGTGGGAGAGAGAGAGAGAGAATGGAGCAGTCTTGGTGGGAGAGAGAGAATGGAGCAGTCTTGGTGGGAGAGAGGGAGAGAGAGAAAGAGAATGGAGCAGTCTTGGTGGGAGAGCGAGAGAGAGAGAATGGAGCAGTCTTGGTGGGTGTGTGAGAGAGTGAGAATGGAGCAGTCTTGGTGAGAGAGAGGGAGGGAGAAAGAGAAAGAGAATGGAGCAGTCTTGGTGGGAGAGAGAGTATGGAGAAGTTTTTGTGGGAGAGAGAGAGAGAGAGAATGGAGCAGTCTTGGTGGGAGAGAGAGAGAGAGAGAATGGAGCAGTCTTGGTGGGTGTGTGAGAGAGTGAGAATGGAGCCGTCTTGGTGGGAGACAGAGAGAGAGAGAGAGAGAGAGAGAGAATGGAGCAGTCTTGGTGGGTGGGAGAGAGAGAGAGAATGGAGCAGTCTTGTTGGGGGAGAGAGAGAGAGAATGGAGCAGTCTTGTTGGGAGAGAGAGAGAGAATGGAGCAGTCTTGGTGGGTGGGAGAGAGAGAAAGAGAGAGAATGGAGCAGTCTTGGTGGGGGAGAGAGAGAGAATGGAGCAGTCTTGGTGGGAGTGAGAGAGAGAATGGAGCGGCCTTGGTGGGAGAGACAGAGAGAGGGAGAATGGAGCGGTCTTGGTGGGAGAGAGAGAGAGAGAGAGAATGGAGCAGTCTTGATGGGAGAGAGAGAGAGAGAGAATGGAGCAGTCTTGGTTGGAGTGTGAGAGAGTGAGAATGGAGCAGTCTTGGTGGGAGACAGGGAGAGAGAGAGAGAGAGAGAGAGAGAGAGAGAGAGAGAATGGAGCAGTCTTGATGAGTGGGAGAGAGAGAGAGAGATAATGGAGCAGTCTTGGAGGGGGAGAGAGAGAGAGAATGGAATCTTGGTGGGAGAGAGAGAGAGAATGGAGCAGTCTTGGTGGGAGAGAGAGAGAGAGAATGGAGCAGTCTTGGTGGGAGAGAGAGTGAGAATGGAGCAGTCTTGGTGGTAGAAAGAGAGAATGGAGCAGTCTTGGTGGGAGAGAGAGAGAGAATGGAGCAGTCTTGGTGGGAGAGAGAGAGAGAGAGAGAATGGAGCAGTCTTGGTGGGAGAGAGAAAGAGAATTGAGTAGTCGGTGGGAGAGAGAGAGAGAGAGAATGTAGCAGTTTTGCTGGGTGTGTGAGAGAGTGAGAATGGAGCAGTCTTGGTGAGAGAGAGGGAGGGAGGGAGAAAGAGAAAGAGAATGGATCAGTCTTGGTGGGAGAGAGGGAGAGAATGGAGCAGTTTTGGTGGGAGAGAGAGAGAGAGAATGGAGCAGTCTTGGTGGGAGAGAGCGAGAGAGAGAATGGAGCAGTCTTGGTGGGAGAGAGAGATAGAGAGAATGGAGCAGTCTTGGTGGGTGTGTGAGAAAGTGAGAATGGAGCAGTCTTGGTGGGAGAGAGAGAGAGAGAATGGAGCAGTCTTGGTGGGAGAGAGAGAGAGAATGGAGCGGCCTTGGTGGGAGAGACAGAGAGAGGGAGAATGGAGCGGTCTTGGTGGGAGAGAGAGAGAGAGAGAGAATGGAGCAGTCTTGATGGGAGAGAGAGAGAGAGAGAATGGAGCAGTCTTGGTTGGAGTGTGAGAGTGAGAATGGAGCAGTCTTGGTGGGAGACAGGGAGAGAGAGAGAGAGAGAGAATGGAGCAGTCTTGGTGGGTGGGAGAGAGAGAGAGAGAGAATGGAGCAGTCTTGGTGGGGGAAAGAGAGAGAGAATGGAGCAGTCTTGGTGGGTGGGAGAGAGAGAGAGAGAGAATGGAGCAGTCTTGGTGGGGGAAAGAGAGAGAGAATGGAGCAGTCTTGGTGGGAGAGAGAGAGAGAATGGAGCAGTCTTGGTGGGAGAGAGAGAGAGAATGGAGCAGTCTTGGTGGGAGAGACAGAGAGAGAGAATGGAGCAGTCTTGGTGGCAGAGAGAGAGAGAATGGAGCAGTCTTGGTGGGAGAGAGAGGGAGAGAGAGAAAGAGAATGGAGCAGTCTTGGTGGGGGAGAGAGAGAGAGAGAAAATGGAGCCGTCGGTGGGAGAGAGAGAGAGAGAGAAAATGGAGCAGTCTTGGGAGAGAGAGAGAGAGAATGGAGCCGTCTTGGTGGGGGAGAGAGAGAGAGAGGGAATGGAGCTGTCTTGGTGGGTGTGTGAGAGAGTGAGAATGGAGCAGTCTTGGTGGGAGAGAGAGAGAGAGAGAATGGAGCAGTCTTGGTGGGAGAGAGAGTGAAAGAGAGAGAGAGAGAATGGAGCAGTCTTGGTGGGAGAGAGAGAGAGAATGGAACAGTCTTGGTGGGTGGGTGAGAGACTGAGAAAGGAGCAGTCTTGGTGAGAGAGAGAGAGAGAGAGAGAGAGGGAGGGAGGGAGAAAGAGAAAGAGAATGGAGCAGTTTTGGTGGGAGAGAGAGAGAGAATGGAGCAGTTTTGGTGGGGGAGAGAGAGAGAGAGAATGGAGCAGTCTTGGTGGGAGAGAGAGAGAGAGATAATGGAGCAGTCTTGGTGGGAGGGAGAGAGAGAGGGAATGGAGCAGTCTTGGTGGGTGTGTGAGAGAGTGAGAATGGAGCCGTCTTGGTGGGAGAGAGAGAGAGAGAATGGAGCAGTCTTGGTGGGTGGGAGAGAGAGAGAGAATGGAGCAGTCTTGATGGGGGGGAGAGAGAGAGAGAGAATGGAGATGTCTTGGGAGAGAGAGAATGGAGCAGTCTTGGTGGGTGGGGGAGAGGGAGAGAGAGAGTGGAGCAGTCTTGGTGGGGGGGAGAGAGAGAGATAATGGAGCAGTCTTGGTGGGAGAGAGAGAGAGAAAATGGAGCAGTCTTGGTGGGAGAGAGAGAGAGAATGGAGCAGTCTTGGTGGGAGAGAGAGAGAGAATGGAGCTGTCTTGGTGGGAGAGAGAGAGAGAGAGAATGGAGCAGTCTTCGTGGGAGAGAGAGAGAGAATGGAGCAGTCTTGGTTGGAGTGTGAGATAGTGAGAATGGAGCAGTCTTGGTGGGAGACAGAGAGAGAGAAAGAGAGAATGGAGCAGTCTTGGTGGGTGGGAGAGAGAGAGAGAATGGGGCAGTCTTGCTGGAGGAGAGAGATAGAGAGATAATGGAGCATTCTTGGTGGGAGAGAGAGAGAGAATGGAGCAGTCTTGGTGGGAGAAAGAGAGAGAATGGAGCAGTCTTGGTGGGAGAGAGAGAGAGAGAATGGAGCAGTCTTGGTGAGAGAGAGAGAGAGAATGGAGCAGTCTTGCTGGGAGAGAGAGAGAGAGAAAAAATGAGAGAGAGAATGGAGCAGTCTTGGTGAGAGAGAGAGAATGGAGCAGTCTTGGTGGGAGAGAGAGAGAGAAAGAGAGAGAATGGAGCAGTCTTGGTGGGAGAGAGAGAAAGAGAATTGAACAGTCTTGGTGGGGGAGAGAGAGAGAGAGAGAAAATGGAGCAGTCTTGGGAGAGATAGAGATAGAGAGAGAATGGAGCAGTTTTGGTGGGGGAGAAAGAGAGAGAAAATGGAGCAGTCTTGGTGGGAAAGAGAGAGAGAGAGAATGGAGCAGTCTTGGTGGGAGAGAGAGAGAGAGAATGGAGCCATCTTGGTGGGAGGGAGAGAGAGAGAATGGAGCAGTCTTGGTGGAAGAGAGAGAAAGAGAGAGAGAGAGAATGGAGCAGTCTTGGTGAGAGAGAGAGAGAGAGAGAGAATGGAGCCCTCTTGGTGGGAGAGAGAGAGAATGGAGCAGTCTTGGTGGGAAAGAGAGAGAGAATGGAGCGGTCTTGGTGGGAAAGAGAGAGAGAGAGAATGGAGCAGTCTTGCTGGGTGTGTGAGAGAGTGAGAATGGAGCAGTCTTGGTGAGAGGGAGGGAGGGAGGGAGGGAGGGAGAAAGAGAATGGAGCAGTCTTGGTGGGAGAGAGAGAGAGAGAATGTAGCAGTCTTGGTGGGAGAGAGAGATAGAGAGAATGGAGCAGTTTTGGTGGGTGTGTGAGAGAGTGAGAATGGAGCCGTCTTGGTGGGAGACAGAGAGAGAGAGAGAGAATGAAGCAGTCTTGGTGGGTGGGAGATAGAGAGAGAATGGAGCAGTCTTGGTGGGGGGGAGAGAGAGAGAGAATGGAGCAGTCTTATTGGGAGAGAGAGAGAATGGAGCAGTCTTGGTGGGTGGGAGAGAGAGAGAGAGAGAGAGAATGGAGCAGTCTTGCTGGGGGAGATAGAGAGAGAGAATGGAGCAGTCTTGGTGGGAGAGAGAGAGAGAATGGTGCAGTCTTGGTGGGAGACAGAGAGAGAGAGAGAGGGAGACAGAGAATGGAGCAGTCTTGGTGGGTGTGTTAGAGAGTGAGAATGGAGCAGTCTTGGTGGGAGAGAGAGAGAGAGAATAGAGCAGTCTTGGTGGGAGGGAGAGATAGAATGTAGCAGTCTTGGTGGGAGAGAGAGAGAGAGAATGGAGCAGTCTTGGTGGGAGAGAGAGAGACAGACAGACAGACAGAATGGAGCAGTCTTGGTGGGAAACAGAGAGAGAGAGAGAGAATGAAGCCGTGTTGGTGGGAGAGAGAGAGAATGGAGCAGTTTTGGTGGGAGAAAGAGAGAGAGAGAATGGAGCAGTCTTGGTGGGAGGGAGAGAGAGAGAGAGAGAGAGAATGTAGCAGTCTTGGTGGGAGAGAGGGAGAGATAGAGAGAATGGAGCAGTCTTGGTGGGAGGGAGAGATAGAGAGTGAATGGAGCAGTCTTGGTGAGAGGGAGAGAGAGAGAGAGAATGGCGCAGTCTTGGTGGGAGGGAGAGAGAGAGAGAATGGAGCAGTCTTGGTGGGAGAGAGGGAGAGAGAGAGAGAGAGAATGGAGCAGTCTTGGTGGGAGAGAGAGAGAGAGAGAATGGAGCAGTCTTGGTGGGAGGGAGGGAGAGAATGGATCAGTGTTGGTGGGGGAGAGAGAGAGAGAATGGAGCAGTCTTGGTGGGAGAGAGAGAGAATGGAGCAGTCTTGGTGGGAGAGAGAGAGAGAATGGAGCAGTCTTAGTGGGAGATAGAGGGGGAATGGAGCAGTCTTGGTGGGGGGGAGAGAGAGAGAATGGAGCAGTCTTTGTGGGAGAGAGGGGGAGAGAGAGAGAGAGAATGTAGCAGTCTTGGTGGGAGAGAGAGAGAGAGAGAGAATGAAGCAGTCTTGGTGGGAGGGAGGGAGAGAATGGAGCAGTGTTGGTGGGGGAGAGAGAGAGAGAGAGAGAGAGAGAGAGAGAATGGAGCACTCTTGGTGGGAGAGAGAAAGAGAGAGAGAGAATGGAGCAGTCTTGGTGGGAGAGAGAGCGAAAATTGAGCAGTCTTGGTGGGAGAGAGAGAGAGAGAGAGAGAATGGAGCAGTCTTGGTGGGGGGAGAGAGAGAGAATGGAGCAGTCTTGGTGGGAGAGAGAGAGAGAGAGAATGGAGCAGTCTTGGTGGGAGGGAGGGAGAGAATGGAGCAGTCTTGGTGGGAGAGAGAGAGAGAATGGAGCAGTCTTGGTGGGAGAGAGAGAGAGAGAGAATGGAGCAGCCTTGGTGGGAGAGAGAGAGAGAGGGAATGGAGCAGTCTTGGTGGGGGGAGAGAGAGAGAGAGAATGTAGCGGTCTTGGTGGGAGGGAGAGAGAGAATGGAGCGGTCTTGGTGGGAGAGAGAGAGAGAATGGAGCAGTCTTGGTGGGAGGGAGAGAGAGAGAGAGAATGGAGCAGTCTTGGTGGGAGAGAGGGAGAGAGAGAGAGAATGGAGCAGTCTTGGTGGGAGAGAGGGAGAGAGAGAGAATGGAGCAGTCTTGGTGGGAGAGAGAGAGAGAGAGAGAGAGAGAGAGAGAATGGAGCAGTCTTGGTGGGAGGGAGGGAGAGAATGGAGCAGTGTTGGTGGGGGAGAGAGAGAGAATGGAGCAGTCTTGGTGGGAGAGAAAGAGAGAGGGAATGGAGCAGTCTTGGTGGGAGAGAGAGGGTGGAATCGAGCAGTCTTGGTGGGGGGGAGAGAGAGAGAATGGAGCAGTCTTGGTGGGAGGGAGAGAGAGAATGGAGCATTCTTGGTGGGAGAGAGAGAGATAGAGAGTGGAGCAGTCTTGGTGCGAGAGAGAGAGAATGGAGCAGTCTTGGTGGGAGGGAGAGAGAGAATGGAGCATTCTTGGTGGGAGAGAGAGAGAGAGAGAATGGAGCAATCTTGGTGGGAGAGAGAGAGAATGGAGCAGTCTTGGTGGGAGAGAGTGAGTGAGAGAGAGAGAGAGAATGGAGCAGTCTTGGTGGCAGACAGAGAGAGAGAGAGAGAGAGAGAATCGAGCAGTCTTGGTGGGAGAGAGAGAGAGAATCGAGCAGTCTTGGTGGGAGAGAGAGAGAGACAGACAGACAGAATGGAGCAGTCTTGGTGGGAAACAGAGAGAGAGAGAGAGAGAGAGAGAATGAAGCAGTCTTGGTTGGAAACAGAGAGAGAGAGAGAGAATGAAGCAGTCTTGGTGGGTGAGAGAGAGAGAGAATGGAGCAGTCTTGGTGGGAGAGAGAGAGAGACAGAGAGAATGGAGCAGTCTTGGTGGGAGGGAGAGAGAGAATGTAGCAGTCTTGGTGGGAGAGAGAGAGAGAGAGAATGGAGCAGTCTTGGTCGGAGAGAGAGAGACAATGGAGCAGTCTTGGTGGGAGAGAGAGAGAGAGAGAGAAAGAGAATGGAGCAGTCTTGGTGGGAGAGAGAGAGAGAGAGAGAATGGAGCAGTCTTGGTGGGAGAGAGAGAGAGAAAATGGAGCAGTCTTGGTGGGAGAGAGAGAGAGAGAAAGAGAGAGAGAGAGAGAGAATGGAGCAGTCTTAGTGGGTGGGAGGGAGGGAGAGAGAGAGAGAGAATGGAGAAGTCTTGGTGGGAGGGAGAGAGAGAATGTAGCAGTCTTGGTGGGAGAGAGAGAGAGAATGGAGCAGTCTTGGTGGGAGAGAGAGAGAGAAAGAGAGAATGGAGCAGTCTTGGGAGAGAGAGAGAGAGAATGGAGCACTCTTGTTCGGAGAGAAAGAGAGAGATAATGGAGCAGTCTTGGTGGGTGTGTGAGAGAGTGAGAATGGAGCAGTCTTGGTGGGAGAGAGGGAGAAAGAGAAAGAGAATGGAGCAGTCTTCGTGGGAGAGAGAGAGAGAGAGAGGGAGAGGGAGAGAGAGAGAATGGAGCAGTCTTGGTGGGAAAGAGAGTGAGAGAAAGAGAATGGAGCAGTCTTGGTGGGAGAGAGAGGGGGTAGAGAATGGAGCAGTCTTTGTGGGTGTGTGAGAGAGTGGGAATGGAGCAGTCTTGGTGGGAGACAGAGAGAAAAAGAATGGAGCAGTTTTGGTGGGAGAGAGAGAGAGAGAATGGAGCAGTCTTGGGAGAGAGAGAGAGAGGGAGGGAGAAAGAGAAAGAGAATAGAGCAGTCTTGGTGGGATAGGGAGAGAGAGAGAATTGAGCAGTCTTGGTGGGAGAGAGAGAGAGAGAGGAGCAGTCTTGGTGGGAGAGAGAGAGAGAGAATGGAGCAGTCTTGGTGTGTGTGTGAGAGAGTGAGAATGGAGCAGTCTTGGTGGGAGAGAGAGAGGGGGGAGAAAGAGAAAGAGAATGGAGCAGTCTTTTTGGGATCGAGAGTGATAGAGCGAATGGAGCAGTCTTGGTGGGAGAGAGAGAGTGAGAGAATGGAGCAGTCTTGGTGGGAGATAGAGAGAGAATGGAGCAGTCTTGGTGGGAGAGAGAGAGAAAGAGAGAGAATGGAGCAGTCTTGGTGAGATAGAGAGAGAATGGAGCAGTCTTGGTGGGAAAGAGAGAGAGAAAAAGAGAGAGAGAATGGAGCAGTCTTGGTGGGAGAGAGAGAGAGAGAATGGAGCAGTCTTGGTGGGAGAGAGAGAGAAAGAGAGAGAATGGAGCAGTCTTGGTGGGGGAGAGAGAGAGAGAGAGAGAGAGAATGGAGCAGTCTTGGTGGGGGTGAGAGAGAAAGAGAGAAAATGGAGCAGTCTTGGTGGGAGAGAGAGAGAGAGAATGGAGTAGTCTTGGTGGGAGAGAGAGAGAAAGAGAGAGAATGGAGCAGTCTTAGTGGGGGAGAGAGAGAATTTAGCAGTCTTGGTGGGAGAGAGAGAGAGAGAGAATGGAGCAGTCTTGGTGGGAGAGAGAGAGAGAGAGAGAAAATGGAGCAGTCTTGGGAGAGAGAGAGAGAATGGAGCAGTCTTGGTGGGAGGGAGAGACAGAGAGAATGGAGCAGTCTTGGTGGGAGAGAGAGAGAGAATGGTGCTGTCTTGGTGGGAGAGAGAGAGAGAGAGAGAGAGAGAATGGAGCAGTCTTGGTGGGGGAGAGAGAGAGAGAGAATGGAGCAGTCTTGGTGGGAGAGAAAGAGAGAGAATGGAGCAGTCTTGGTGGGAGAGAGAGAGAGAATGGAGAGAGAGAGAGAATGGAGCAGTCTTGGTGGGAGAGAGAGAGAGAATGGAGCAGTCTTGGTGGGAGAGAGAGAGAAAGAGAGAGAATGTAGCAGTCTTGGTGAGAGAGAGAGAGAGAGAGAGTGAATGGAGCAGTCTTGGTGGGGGAGAGAGAGAGAGAAAATGGAGCAGTCTTGGTGGGAGAGAGAGAGAGAGAGAAAATGGAGCAGTTTTGGGAGAGAGAGAGGGAATGGAGCAGTCTTGGTGGGTGTGTGAGAGAGTGAGAATGGAGCAGTCTTTGTGGGAGAGAGAGAGAGAGAGAGAGAGAGAATGGAGCAGTCTTGGTGGGAGAGAGAGAGAGAATGGAGCAGTCTTGGTGGAAGATAGAGAGAGAGAGAAAGAGAATGGAGCAGTCTTGGTGGGAGAGAAAGAGAGAGAATGGAGCAGTCTTAGTGGGAGATAGAGAGGGAGACAGACAGACAGAATGGAGCAGTCTTGGAGGGAAACAGAGAGTGAGAGAGAGAGAGAGAATGAAGACGTGTTGGTGGGAGGGGGGAGAGAGAGAGAGAGAGAGAGAGAGAGAGAATGAAGCAGTCTTGGTGGGAGGGACAGAGAGAGAATGGAGCAGTCTTGGTGGGGGAGAGAGAGAGAGAGAGAATGAAGCAGTCTTGGTGGGAGGGAGAGAGAGAATGGAGCAGTCTTGGTGGGAGAGGGAGAGAGAGAGAGAGAGAATGGAGCACTCTTGGTGGGAGGGAGAAAGAGAGAGAGAGAATGGAGCAGTCTTGGTGGGAGAGAGAGAAAATGGAGCAGTCTTGGTGGGAGAGAGAGAGAGAGAATGGAGCCGTCTTGGTGGGAGGGAGGGAGAGAATGGAGCACTGTTGGTGGAGGAGGGAGAGAGAGAGAGAGAGAGAGAGAGAATGAAGCAGTCTTGGTGGGGAGGGAGAGAGAGAGAGAATGGCGCAGTCTTGGTGGGGGAGAGAGAGAGAGAGAGAATGAAGCAGTCTTGGTGGGAAACAGAGAGAGAGAGAGTGAGAATGAAGCAGTCTTGGTGGGGGAGAGAGAGAGAGAGAGAGAGAATGGAGCAGTCTTGGTGGGAGAGAGAGAGAGAATGGAGCAGTCTTGGTGGGAGAGAGAGAGAGAGAATGGAGCAGTCTTGGTGGGAGAGAGAGAGAGAGAGAATGGAGCAGTGTTGGTGGGAGACAGAGAGAGAGAGAGAGAGAGAGAGAATCGAGCAGTCTTGGTGGGAGAGAGATAGAATGGAGCAGTCTTGGTGGGAGAGAGAGAGAGAGAGAGAATGGAGCCGTCTTGGTGGGAGAGAGAGAGAGAGAATGGAGCAGTCTTGGTGGGAGGGAGAGAGACAGAGAATCGAGCAGTCTTGGTGGGAGAGAGAGAGAGAATGGAGCAGTCTTGGTGGGAGAGAGAGAGACAGACAGACAGAATGGAGCAGTCTTGGTGGGAGAGAGAGAGAGAGAGAGAATGGAGCAGTCTTGGTGGGAGAGAGAGAGAGAGAGAGAGAGAATGGAGCAGTCTTGGTGGGAGAGAGAGAGAGAATGGAGCAGTCTTGGTGGGAGAGAGAGAGAGAGAGAATGGAGCAGTCTTGGTTGGAGAGAGAGAGAGATAGAGAATGAAGCAGTCTTGGTGGGGGAGAGAGAGAGAGAGAAAGAAGCAGTCTTGGTGGGGGAGAGAGAGAGAGAGAATGGAGCAGTCTTGGTGGGGGAGAGAGAGAGAGAGAGAATGGAGCAGTCTTGGTGGGAGAGAGAGAGAGAGAATGAAGCAGTCTTGGTGGGGGGAGAGAGAGAGAGAGAGAATGAAGCAGTCTTGGTGGGGGGGGAGAGAGAGAATGGCGCAGTCTTGGTGGGGGAGAGAGAGAGAGAGAGAGAGAGAGAGAATGAAGCAGTCTTGGTGGGAAACAGAGAGAGAGAGAGTGAGAATGAAGCAGTCTTGGTGGGGGAGAGAGAGAGAGAGAGAATGGAGCAATCTTGGTGGTAGAGAGAGAGAGATTGGAGCAGTCTTGGTGGGAGGGAGAGAGAGAGAGAGAGAAAATGGAGCAGTCTTGGAAGAGAGAGAGATACAGAGAGAATGGAGCAGTCTTGGTGGGAGAGAGAGAGAAAAAATGGAGCAGTCTTGGGAGAGAGAGAGAGAGAGAATGGAGCAGTCTTGGTGGGGGAGAGAGAGAGAGAGGGAGACAAAGAATGGAGCAGTCTTGGTGGGTGTGTTAGAGAGTGAGAATGGAGCAGTCTTGGTGGGAGAGAGAGAGAGAGAGAGAGAGGATGGAGCAGTCTTGGTGGGAGGGAGAGATAGAATGTAGCAGTCTTGGTGGGAGAGAGAGAGAGAGAGAGAATGGAGCAGTCTTGGTGGGAGAGAGAGAGACAGACAGACAGAATGGAGCAGTCTTGGTGGGAAACAGAGAGAGAGAGAGAGAATGAAGCCGTGTTGGTGGGAGAGAGAGAGAATGGAGCAGTTTTGGTGGGAGAAAGAGAGAGAGAGAATGGAGCAGTCTTGGTGGGAGGGAGAGAGAGAGAGAGAGAATGTAGCCGTCTTGGTGGGAGAGAGGGAGAGATAGAGAGAATGGAGCAGTCTTGGTGGGAGGGAGAGATAGAGAGAGAATGGAGCAGTCTTGGTGGGAGGGAGAGAGAGAGAGAGAATGGAGCAGTCCTGGTGGGAGGGAGAGAGAGAGAGAATGGAGCAGTCTTGGTGGGAGAGAGGGAGAGAGAGAGAGAGAATGGAGCAGTCTTGGTGGGAGGGAGGGAGAGAATGGATCAGTGTTGGTGGGGGAGAGAGAGAGAGAGAGAATGGAGCAGTCTTGGTGGGAGAGAGAGAGAATGGAGCACTCTTGGTGGGAGAGAGAGAGAGAATGGAGCAGTCTTGGTGGGAGAGAGAGGGGGAATGGAGCAGTCTTGGTGGGGGGGAGAGAGAGAGAGAATGGAGCAGTCTTTGTGGGAGAGAGGGGGAGAGAGAGAGAAAATGTAGCAGTCTTGGTGGGAGAGAGAGAGAGAGAGAGAGAATGAAGCAGTCTTGGTGGGAGGGAGGGAGAGAATGGAGCAGTGTTGGTGGGGGAGAGAGAAAGAGAGAGAGAGAGAGAGAATGGAGCAGTCTTGGTGGGAGAGAGAAAGAGAGAGAGAGAATGGAGCAGTGTTGGTGGGAGAGAGAGCGAAAATGGAGCAGTCTTGGTGGGAGAGAGAGAGAGAGAGAATGGAGCAGCCTTGGTGGGAGGGAGGGAGAGAATGGAGCAGTGTTGGTGGGGGAGAGAGAGAGAGAGAGAGAATGGAGCAGTCTTGGTGGGAGAGAGAGGGAGAGAGAATGGAGCAGTCTTGGTGGGAGAGAGAGAGAGGGACTGGAGCAGTCTTGGTGGTGGGAGAGAGAGAGAGAATGGAGCAGTCTTGTTGGGAGGGAGGGAGAGAATGGAGCAGTCTTGGTGGGAGAGAGAGAGAGAGAATGGAGCAGTCTTGGTGGGAGGGAGGGAGAGAATGGAGCAGTCTTGGTGGGAGAGAGAGAGAGAGATTGGAGCAGTCTTGGTGGGAGAGAGAGAGAGAGAGAATGGAGCAGTCTTGGTGGGAGAGAGAGAGAGAGAATGGAGCAGTCTTTGTGGGAGAGAGAGTGAAAGAGAGAGAGAGAGAATGGAGCAATCTTGGTGGGAGAGAGAGAGAGAGAGAATGGAACAGTCTTGGTGGGTGGGTGAGAGACTGAGAAAGGAGCAGTCTTGGTGAGAGAGAGAGAGAGAGGGAGGGAGGGAGAAAGAGAAAGAGAATGGAGCAGTTTTGGTGGGGGAGAGAGAGAGAGAGAATGGAGCAGTCTTGGTGGGAGAGAGAGAGAGAGATAATGGAGCAGTCTTGGTGGGAGGGGGAGAGAGAGGGAATGGAGCAGTCTTGGTGGATGTGTGAGAGAGTGAGAATGGAGCCGTCTTGGTGGGAGAAAGAGAGAGAGAGAGAGAGAGAATGGAGCAGTCTTGGTGGGTGGGAGAGAGAGAGAGAATGGAGCAGTCTTGATGGGGGGGAGAGAGAGAAAGAGAATGGAGCTGTCTTGGGAGAGAGAGAATGGAGCAGTCTTGGTGGATGGGGGAGAGAGAGAGAGTGGAGCAGTCTTGGTGGGGGGGAGAGAGAGATAATGGAGCAGTCTTGGTGGGAGAGAGAGAGAGAGAATGGAGCAGTCTTGGTGGGAGAGAGAGAGAGAATGGAGCTGTCTTGGTGGGAGAGAGAGAGAGAGAATGGAGCAGTCTTGGTGGGAGAGAGAGAGAGAATGGAGCAGTCTTGGTTGGAGTGTGAGAGAGTGAGAATGGAGCAGTCTTGGTGGGAGAGAGAGAGAGAGAGAGAGAGAGAGAGAGAGAGAGAGAGAGAGAGAATGGAGCAGTCTTGGTGGGTGGGAGGGAGAGAGAGAATGGAGCAGTCTTGCTGGGGGAGAGAGATAGAGAGATAATGGAGCATTCTTGGTGGGAGAGAGAGAGAGAATGGAGAAGTCTTGGTGGGAGAAAGAGAGAGAATGGAGCAGTCTTGGTGGGAGAGAGAGAGAGAGAATGGAGCAGTCTTGGTGAGAGAGAGAGAGAGAATGGAGCAGTCTTGCTGGGAGAGAGAGAGAGAAAAAAAAGAGAGAGAGAATGGAGCAGTCTTGGTGAGAGAGAGAGAGAATGGAGCAGTCTTGGTGGGAGAGAGAGAGAGAAAGAGAGAGAATGGAGCAGTCTTGGTGGGAGAGAGAGAAAGAGAATTGAACAGTCTTGGTGGGGGAGAGAGAGAGAGAGAGAAAATGGAGCAGTCTTGGGAGAGAGAGAGATAGAGAGAGAATGGAGCAGTTTTGGTGGGGGAGAAAGAGAGAGAGAATGGAGCAGTCTTGGTGGGAAAGAGAGAGAGAGAGAATGGAGCAGTCTTGGTGGGAGAGAGAGAGAGAGAATGGAGCCATCTTGGTGGGAGGGAGAGAGAGAGAATGGAGCCGTCTTGGTGGAAGAGAGAGAAAGAGAGAGAGAGAGAATGGAGCAGTCTTGCTGGGAGAGAGAGAGAAAGAGAATGGAGCAGTCTTGGTGGGAGAGAGAGAGAATGGAGCAGTCTTGGTGGGAAAGAGAGAGAGAATGGAGCGGTCTTGGTGGGAAAGAGAGAGAGAGAGAATGGAGCAGTCTTGCTGGGTGTGTGAGAGAGTAAGAATGGAGCAGTCTTGGTGAGAGGGAGGGAGGGAGGGAGGGAGAAAGAGAATGGAGCAGTCTTGGTGGGAGAGAGAGAGAGAGAATGGAGCAGTTTTGGTGGGAGAGAGAGAGAGAGAATGGAGCAGTCTTGGTGGGAAAGAGAGAGAGAGAGAATGTAGCAGTCTTGGTGGGAGAGAGAGATAGAGAGAATGGAGCAGTTTTGGTGGGTGTGTGAGAGAGTGAGAATGGAGCCGTCTTTGTGGGAGACAGAGAGAGAGAGAGAGAGAGAGAATGAAACAGTCTTGGTGGGTGGGAGATAGAGAGAGAATGGAGCAGTCTTGGTGGGGGGGAGAGAGAGAGAGAATGGAGCAGTCTTATTGGGAGAGAGAGAGAATGGAGCAGTCTTGGTGGGTGGGAGAGAGAGAGAAAGAGAGAGAATGGAGCAGTCTTGCTGGGGGAGATAGAGAGAGAGAATGGAGCAGTCTTGGTGGGAGAGAGAGAGAGAATGGAGCAGTCTTGGTGAGAGAGACAGAGAGAATGGAGCAGTCTTGGTGGGAGAGAGAGAGACAGAGAGAAAGAGAGAGAGAGAATGGAGCAGTCTTGGTGGGAGAGACAGAGAGAGAGAATGGAGCAGTCTTGGTGGCAGAGAGAGAGAGAAAGAGAGAGAGAATGGAGCAGTCTTGGTGGGAGAGAGAGGGAGAGAGAGAAAGAGAATGGAGCAGTCTTGGTGGGGGAGAGAGAGAGAGAGAAAATGGAGCAGTCGGAGGGAGAGAGAGAGAGAGAGAAAATGGAGCAGTCTTGGGAGAGAGAGAGAGAGAGAATGGAGCCGTCTTGGTGGGGGAGAGAGAGAGAGAGAGAGGGAATTGGGCAGTCTTGGTGGGTGTGTGAGAGAGTGAGAATGGAGCAGTCTTGGTGGGAGAGAGAGAGAGAGAGAGAATGGAGCAGTCTTGGTGGGAGGGAGAGAGAGAGAGAATGGAGCAGTCTTTGTGGGAGAGAGAGAGAGAATGGAGCAGTCTTGGTGGGAGAGAGAGAGAGAGAAAATGGAGCAGTCTTGGTGGGAGAGAGAGAGAGAGAGAGAGAGAATGGAGCAGTCTTGGTGGGACAGAGAGTGAAAGAGAGAGAAAGAGAATGGAGCAGTCTTGGTGGGAGAGAGAGAGAGAGAGAATGGAGCAGTCTTGGTGGGTGGGTGAGAGACTGAGAAAGGAGCAGTCTTGGTGAGAGAGAGGGAGGGAGGGAGGGAGAAAGAGAAAGAGAATGGAGCAGTTTTGGTGAGAGAGAGAGAGAGAATGGAGCAGTTTTGGTGGGAGAGAGAGAGAGAGAGAATGGAGCAGTCTTGGTGGGAGAGAGAGAGAGAGATAATGGAGCAGTCTTGGTGGGAGAGAGAGAGAGAGAGAATGGAGCCGTCTTGGTGGGGGAGAGAGAGAGAGAGAGGGAATGGAGCAGTCTTGGTGGGTGTGTGAGAGTGTGAGAATGGAGCAGTCTTGGTGGGAGAGAGAGAGAGAGAGAATGGAGCAGTCTTGGTGGGAGAGAGAGAGAGAATGGAGCAGTCTTGGTGAGAGAGAGAGAGAGAATGGAGCAGTCTTGCTGGGAGAGAGAGAGAGAAAAAAAAAGAGAGAGAGAATGGAGCAGTCTTGGTGAGAGAGAGAGAGAATGGAGCAGTCTTGGTGGGAGAGAGAGAGAGAAAGAGAGAGAATGGAGCAGTCTTGGTGGGAGAGAGAGAAAGAGAATTGAACAGTCTTGGTGGGGGAGAGAGAGAGAGAGAGAAAATGGAGCAGTCTTGGGAGAGAGAGAGATAGAGAGAGAATGGAGCAGTTTTGGTGGGGGAGAAAGAGAGAGAGAATGGAGCAGTCTTGGTGGGAAAGAGAGAGAGAGAGAATGGAGCAGTCTTGGTGGGAGAGAGAGAGAGAGAATGGAGCCATCTTGGTGGGAGGGAGAGAGAGAGAATGGAGCCGTCTTGGTGGAAGAGAGAGAAAGAGAGAGAGAGAGAATGGAGCAGTCTTGGTGGGAGAGAGAGAAAGAGAATGGAGCAGTCTTGGTGGGAGAGAGAGAGAATGGAGCAGTCTTGGTGGGAAAGAGAGAGAGAATGGAGCGGTCTTGGTGGGAAAGAGAGAGAGAGAGAATGGAGCAGTCTTGCTGGGTGTGTGAGAGAGTAAGAATGGAGCAGTCTTGGTGAGAGGGAGGGAGGGAGGGAGGGAGAAAGAGAATGGAGCAGTCTTGGTGGGAGAGAGAGAGAGAGAATGGAGCAGTTTTGGTGGGAGAGAGAGAGAGAGAATGGAGCAGTCTTGGTGGGAGAGAGAGAGAGAGAGAATGTAGCAGTCTTGGTGGGAGAGAGAGATAGAGAGAATGGAGCAGTTTTGGTGGGTGTGTGAGAGAGTGAGAATGGAGCCGTCTTTGTGGGAGACAGAGAGAGAGAGAGAGAGAGAGAATGAAACAGTCTTGGTGGGTGGGAGATAGAGAGAGAATGGAGCAGTCTTGGTGGGGGGGGAGAGAGAGAGAGAATGGAGCAGTCTTATTGGGAGAGAGAGAGAATGGAGCAGTCTTGGTGGGTGGGAGAGAGAGAGAAAGAGAGAGAATGGAGCAGTCTTGCTGGGGGAGATAGAGAGAGAGAATGGAGCAGTCTTGGTGGGAGAGAGAGAGAGAATGGAGCAGTCTTGGTGAGAGAGACAGAGAGAATGGAGCAGTCTTGGTGGGAGAGAGAGAGACAGAGAGAAAGAGAGAGAGAGAATGGAGCAGTCTTGGTGGGAGAGACAGAGAGAGAGAATGGAGCAGTCTTGGTGGCAGAGAGAGAGAGAAAGAGAGAGAGAATGGAGCAGTCTTGGTGGGAGAGAGAGGGAGAGAGAGAAAGAGAATGGAGCAGTCTTGGTGGGGGAGAGAGAGAGAGAGAAAATGGAGCAGTCGGAGGGAGAGAGAGAGAGAGAGAAAATGGAGCAGTCTTGGGAGAGAGAGAGAGAGAGAATGGAGCCGTCTTGGTGGGGGAGAGAGAGAGAGAGAGAGGGAATTGGGCAGTCTTGGTGGGTGTGTGAGAGAGTGAGAATGGAGCAGTCTTGGTGGGAGAGAGAGAGAGAGAGAGAATGGAGCAGTCTTGGTGGGAGGGAGAGAGAGAGAGAATGGAGCAGTCTTTGTGGGAGAGAGAGAGAGAATGGAGCAGTCTTGGTGGGAGAGAGAGAGAGAGAAAATGGAGCAGTCTTGGTGGGAGAGAGAGAGAGAGAGAGAGAATGGAGCAGTCTTGGTGGGACAGAGAGTGAAAGAGAGAGAAAGAGAATGGAGCAGTCTTGGTGGGAGAGAGAGAGAGAGAGAATGGAGCAGTCTTGGTGGGTGGGTGAGAGACTGAGAAAGGAGCAGTCTTGGTGAGAGAGAGGGAGGGAGGGAGGGAGAAAGAGAAAGAGAATGGAGCAGTTTTGGTGAGAGAGAGAGAGAGAATGGAGCAGTTTTGGTGGGAGAGAGAGAGAGAGAGAATGGAGCAGTCTTGGTGGGAGAGAGAGAGAGAGATAATGGAGCAGTCTTGGTGGGAGAGAGAGAGAGAGAGAATGGAGCCGTCTTGGTGGGGGAGAGAGAGAGAGAGAGGGAATGGAGCAGTCTTGGTGGGTGTGTGAGATTGTGAGAATGGAGCAGTCTTGGTGGGAGAGAGAGAGAGAGAGAATGGAGCAGTCTTGGTGGGAGAGAGAGAGAGAATGGAGCAGTCTTTGTGGGAGAGAGAGAGAGAATGGAGCAGTCTTGGTGGGAGAGAGAGAGAATGGAACAGTCTTGGTGGGAGAGAGAGTGAAAGAGAGAGAGAGAGAATGGAGCAGTCTTGGTGGGAGAGAGAGAGAGAGAGAATGGAACAGTCTTGGTGGGTGGGTGAGAGACTGAGAAAGGAGCAGTCTTGGTGAGAGAGAGAGAGAGAGGGAGGGAGGGAGAAAGAGAAAGAGAATGGAGCAGTTTTGGTGGGAGAGAGAGAGAGAATGGAGCAGTTTTGGTGGGGAGGAGAGGAGAGAGAGAATGAGCAGTCTTGGTGGGAGAGAGAGAGAGATAATGGAGCAGTCTTGGTGGGAGGGAGAGAGAGAGGGAATGGAGCAGTCTTGGTGGGTGTGTGAGAGAGTGAGAATGGAGCCGTCTTGGTGGGAGACAGAGAGAGAGAGAGAGAGAATGGAGCAGTCTTGGTGGGTGGGAGAGAGAGAGAGAATGGAGCAGTCTTGATGGGGGGGAGAGAGAGAGAGAGAATGGAGCTGTCTTGGGAGAGAGAGAATGGAGCAGTCTTGGTGGGTGGGGGAGAGAGAGAGAGAGAGTGGAGCAGTCTTGGTGGGGGGGGAGAGAGATAATGGAGCAGTCTTGGTGGGAGAGAGAGAGAGAGAATGGAGCAGTCTTGGTGGGAGAGAGAGAGAGAATGGAGCTGTCTTGTTGGGAGAGAGAGAGAGAGAGAATGGAGCAGTCTTGGTGGGTGGGAGAGAGAGAGAAAGAGAGAGAATGGAGCAGTCTTGCTGGGGGAGATAGAGAGAGAGAATGGAGCAGTCTTGGTGGGAGAGAGAGAGAGAATGGAGCAGTCTTGGTGAGAGAGACAGAGAGAATGGAGCAGTCTTGGTGGGAGAGAGAGAGACAGAGAGAAAGAGAGAGAGAGAATGGAGCAGTCTTGGTGGGAGAGACAGAGAGAGAGAATGGAGCAGTCTTGGTGGCAGAGAGAGAGAGAAAGAGAGAGAGAATGGAGCAGTCTTGGTGGGAGAGAGAGGGAGAGAGAGAAAGAGAATGGAGCAGTCTTGGTGGGGGAGAGAGAGAGAGAGAAAATGGAGCAGTCGGAGGGAGAGAGAGAGAGAGAGAAAATGGAGCAGTCTTGGGAGAGAGAGAGAGAGAGAATGGAGCCGTCTTGGTGGGGGAGAGAGAGAGAGAGAGAGGGAATTGGGCAGTCTTGGTGGGTGTGTGAGAGAGTGAGAATGGAGCAGTCTTGGTGGGAGAGAGAGAGAGAGAGAGAATGGAGCAGTCTTGGTGGGAGGGAGAGAGAGAGAGAATGGAGCAGTCTTTGTGGGAGAGAGAGAGAGAATGGAGCAGTCTTGGTGGGAGAGAGAGAGAGAGAAAATGGAGCAGTCTTGGTGGGAGAGAGAGAGAGAGAGAGAGAATGGAGCAGTCTTGGTGGGACAGAGAGTGAAAGAGAGAGAAAGAGAATGGAGCAGTCTTGGTGGGAGAGAGAGAGAGAGAGAATGGAGCAGTCTTGGTGGGTGGGTGAGAGACTGAGAAAGGAGCAGTCTTGGTGAGAGAGAGGGAGGGAGGGAGGGAGAAAGAGAAAGAGAATGGAGCAGTTTTGGTGAGAGAGAGAGAGAGAATGGAGCAGTTTTGGTGGGAGAGAGAGAGAGAGAGAATGGAGCAGTCTTGGTGGGAGAGAGAGAGAGAGATAATGGAGCAGTCTTGGTGGGAGAGAGAGAGAGAGAGAATGGAGCCGTCTTGGTGGGGGAGAGAGAGAGAGAGAGGGAATGGAGCAGTCTTGGTGGGTGTGTGAGAGTGTGAGAATGGAGCAGTCTTGGTGGGAGAGAGAGAGAGAGAGAATGGAGCAGTCTTGGTGGGAGAGAGAGAGAGAATGGAGCAGTCTTGGTGAGAGAGAGAGAGAGAATGGAGCAGTCTTGCTGGGAGAGAGAGAGAGAAAAAAAAGAGAGAGAGAATGGAGCAGTCTTGGTGAGAGAGAGAGAGAATGGAGCAGTCTTGGTGGGAGAGAGAGAGAGAAAGAGAGAGAATGGAGCAGTCTTGGTGGGAGAGAGAGAAAGAGAATTGAACAGTCTTGGTGGGGGAGAGAGAGAGAGAGAGAAAATGGAGCAGTCTTGGGAGAGAGAGAGATAGAGAGAGAATGGAGCAGTTTTGGTGGGGGAGAAAGAGAGAGAGAATGGAGCAGTCTTGGTGGGAAAGAGAGAGAGAGAGAATGGAGCAGTCTTGGTGGGAGAGAGAGAGAGAGAATGGAGCCATCTTGGTGGGAGGGAGAGAGAGAGAATGGAGCCGTCTTGGTGGAAGAGAGAGAAAGAGAGAGAGAGAGAATGGAGCAGTCTTGGTGGGAGAGAGAGAGAAAGAGAATGGAGCAGTCTTGGTGGGAGAGAGAGAGAATGGAGCAGTCTTGGTGGGAAAGAGAGAGAGAATGGAGCGGTCTTGGTGGGAAAGAGAGAGAGAGAGAATGGAGCAGTCTTGCTGGGTGTGTGAGAGAGTAAGAATGGAGCAGTCTTGGTGAGAGGGAGGGAGGGAGGGAGGGAGAAAGAGAATGGAGCAGTCTTGGTGGGAGAGAGAGAGAGAGAATGGAGCAGTTTTGGTGGGAGAGAGAGAGAGAGAATGGAGCAGTCTTGGTGGGAGAGAGAGAGAGAGAGAATGTAGCAGTCTTGGTGGGAGAGAGAGATAGAGAGAATGGAGCAGTTTTGGTGGGTGTGTGAGAGAGTGAGAATGGAGCCGTCTTTGTGGGAGACAGAGAGAGAGAGAGAGAGAGAGAATGAAACAGTCTTGGTGGGTGGGAGATAGAGAGAGAATGGAGCAGTCTTGGTGGGGGGGAGAGAGAGAGAGAATGGAGCAGTCTTATTGGGAGAGAGAGAGAATGGAGCAGTCTTGGTGGGTGGGAGAGAGAGAGAAAGAGAGAGAATGGAGCAGTCTTGCTGGGGGAGATAGAGAGAGAGAATGGAGCAGTCTTGGTGGGAGAGAGAGAGAGAATGGAGCAGTCTTGGTGAGAGAGACAGAGAGAATGGAGCAGTCTTGGTGGGAGAGAGAGAGACAGAGAGAAAGAGAGAGAGAGAATGGAGCAGTCTTGGTGGGAGAGACAGAGAGAGAGAATGGAGCAGTCTTGGTGGCAGAGAGAGAGAGAAAGAGAGAGAGAATGGAGCAGTCTTGGTGGGAGAGAGAGGGAGAGAGAGAAAGAGAATGGAGCAGTCTTGGTGGGGGAGAGAGAGAGAGAGAAAATGGAGCAGTCGGAGGGAGAGAGAGAGAGAGAGAAAATGGAGCAGTCTTGGGAGAGAGAGAGAGAGAGAATGGAGCCGTCTTGGTGGGGGAGAGAGAGAGAGAGAGAGGGAATTGGGCAGTCTTGGTGGGTGTGTGAGAGAGTGAGAATGGAGCAGTCTTGGTGGGAGAGAGAGAGAGAGAGAGAATGGAGCAGTCTTGGTGGGAGGGAGAGAGAGAGAGAATGGAGCAGTCTTTGTGGGAGAGAGAGAGAGAATGGAGCAGTCTTGGTGGGAGAGAGAGAGAGAGAAAATGGAGCAGTCTTGGTGGGAGAGAGAGAGAGAGAGAGAGAATGGAGCAGTCTTGGTGGGACAGAGAGTGAAAGAGAGAGAAAGAGAATGGAGCAGTCTTGGTGGGAGAGAGAGAGAGAGAGAATGGAGCAGTCTTGGTGGGTGGGTGAGAGACTGAGAAAGGAGCAGTCTTGGTGAGAGAGAGGGAGGGAGGGAGGGAGAAAGAGAAAGAGAATGGAGCAGTTTTGGTGAGAGAGAGAGAGAGAATGGAGCAGTTTTGGTGGGAGAGAGAGAGAGAGAGAATGGAGCAGTCTTGGTGGGAGAGAGAGAGAGAGATAATGGAGCAGTCTTGGTGGGAGAGAGAGAGAGAGAGAATGGAGCCGTCTTGGTGGGGGAGAGAGAGAGAGAGAGGGAATGGAGCAGTCTTGGTGGGTGTGTGAGATTGTGAGAATGGAGCAGTCTTGGTGGGAGAGAGAGAGAGAGAGAATGGAGCAGTCTTGGTGGGAGAGAGAGAGAGAATGGAGCAGTCTTTGTGGGAGAGAGAGAGAGAATGGAGCAGTCTTGGTGGGAGAGAGAGAGAATGGAACAGTCTTGGTGGGAGAGAGAGTGAAAGAGAGAGAGAGAGAATGGAGCAGTCTTGGTGGGAGAGAGAGAGAGAGAGAATGGAACAGTCTTGGTGGGTGGGTGAGAGACTGAGAAAGGAGCAGTCTTGGTGAGAGAGAGAGAGAGAGGGAGGGAGGGAGAAAGAGAAAGAGAATGGAGCAGTTTTGGTGGGAGAGAGAGAGAGAATGGAGCAGTTTTGGTGGGGGAGAGAGAGAGAGAGAATGAGCAGTCTTGGTGGGAGAGAGAGAGAGATAATGGAGCAGTCTTGGTGGGAGGGAGAGAGAGAGGGAATGGAGCAGTCTTGGTGGGTGTGTGAGAGAGTGAGAATGGAGCCGTCTTGGTGGGAGACAGAGAGAGAGAGAGAGAGAATGGAGCAGTCTTGGTGGGTGGGAGAGAGAGAGAGAATGGAGCAGTCTTGATGGGGGGGAGAGAGAGAGAGAGAATGGAGCTGTCTTGGGAGAGAGAGAATGGAGCAGTCTTGGTGGGTGGGGGAGAGAGAGAGAGAGAGTGGAGCAGTCTTGGTGGGGGGGAGAGAGATAATGGAGCAGTCTTGGTGGGAGAGAGAGAGAGAGAATGGAGCAGTCTTGGTGGGAGAGAGAGAGAGAATGGAGCTGTCTTGTTGGGAGAGAGAGAGAGAGAGAATGGAGCAGTCTTGGTGGGAGAGAGAGAGAGAATGAAGCAGTCTTGGTTGGAGTGTTAGAGAGTGAGAATGGAGCAGTCTTGGTGGGAGACAGAGAGAGAGAGAGAGAGAATGGAGCAGTCTTGGTGGGTGGGAGAGAGAGAGAGAATGGAGCAGTCTTGCTGGGGGAGAGAGATAGAGAGATAATGGAGCATTCTTGGTTGGAGAGAGAGAGAGAATGGAGCAGTCTTGGTGGGAGAAAGAGAGAGAATGGAGCAGTCTTGGTGGGAGAGAGAGAGAGAGAATGGAGCAGTCTTGGTGACAGAGAGAGAGAGAATGGAGCAGTCTTGCTGGGAGAGAGAGAGAGAGAAAAAAGAGAGAGAGAATGGAGCAGTCTTGGTGAGAGAGAGAGAGAATGGAGCAGTCTTGGTGGGAGAGAGAGAGAAAGAGAGAGAATGGAGCAGTCTTGGTGGGAGAGAGAGAAAGAGAATTGAAAAGTCTTGGTGGGGGGAGAGAGAGAGAGAGAGAAAATGGAGCAGTCTTGGGAGAGAGAGAGATAGAGAGATAATGGAGCAGTTTTGGTGGGGGAGAAAGAGAGAGAATGGAGCAGTCTTGGTGGGAAAGAGAGAGAGAGAGAATGGAGCAGTCTTGGTGGGAGAGAGAGAGAGAGAATGGAGCCATCTTGGTGGGAGGGAGAGAGAGAGAATGGAGCCGTCTTGGTGGAAGAGAGAGAAAGAGAGAGAGAGAGAATGGAGCAGTCTTGGTGGGAAAGAGAGAGAGAATGGAGCGGTCTTGGTGGGAAAGAGAGAGAGAGAGAATGGAGCGGTCTTGCTGGGTGTGTCAGAGAGAGAGAATGGAGCAGTCTTGGTGAGAGGGAGGGAGGGAGGGAGAAAGAGAATGGAGCAGTCTTGGTGGGAGAGCGAGAGAGAATGGAGCAGTTTTGGTGGGAGAGAGAGAGAGAGAATGGAGCAGTCTTGGTGGGAGAGAGAGAGAGAGAATGTAGCAGTCTTGGTGGGAGAGAGAGATAGAGAGAATGGAGCAGTTTTGGTGGGTGTGTGAGAGAGTGAGAATGGAGCCGTCTTGGTGGGAGACAGAGAGAGAGAGAGAGAATGAAGCAGTCTTGGTGGGTGGGAGATAGAGAGAGAATGGAGCAGTCTTGGTGGGGGGAGAGAGAGAGAGAATGGAGCAGTCTTATTGGGAGAGAGAGAATGGAGCAGTCTTGGTGGGTGGGAGAGAGAGAGAAAGAGAGAGAATGGAGCAGTCTTGCTGGGGGAGATAGAGAGAGAGAATGGAGCAGTCTTGGTGGGAGAGAGAGAATGGAGCAGTCTTGGTGAGAGAGACAGAGAGAATGGAGCAGTCTTGGTGGGAGAGAGAGAGAGAAAGAGAGAGAGAATGGAGCAGTCTTGGTGGGAGAGAAAGAGAGAGAGAATGGAGCAGTCTTGGTGGCAGAGAGAGAGAGAAAGAGAGAGAGAATGGAGCAGTCTTGGTGGGAGAGAGAGGGAGAGAGAGAAAGAGAATGGAGCAGTCTTGGTGGGGGAGAGAGAGAGAGAGAAAATGGAGCAGTCGGAGGGAGAGAGAGAGAGAGAGAAAATGGAGCAGTCTTGGGAGAGAGAGAGAGAGAGAGAGAATGGAGCCGTCTTGGTGGGGGAGAGAGAGAGAGAGGGATGGAATGGAGCAGTCTTGGTGGGTGTGTGAGAGAGTGAGAATGGAGCAGTCTTGGTGGGAGAGAGAGAGAGAGAGAGAATGGAGCAGTCTTGGTGGGAGGGAGAGAGAGAGAGAATGGAGCAGTCTTTGTGGGAGAGAGAGAAAGAATGGAGCAGTCTTGGTGGGAGAGAGAGAGAGAGAAAATGGAGCAGTCTTGGTGGGAGAGAGAGAGAGAGAGAATGGAGCAGTCTTGGTGGGACAGAGAGTGAAAGAGAGAGAAAGAGAATGGAGCAGTCTTGGTGGGAGAGAGAGAGAGAGAGAATGGAGCAGTCTTGGTGGGTGGGTGAGAGACTGAGAAAGGAGCAGTCTTGGTGAGAGAGAGAGAGGGAGGGAGGGAGGGAGAAAGAGAAAGAGAATGGAGCAGTTTTGGTGGGAGAGAGAGAGAGAGAATGGAGCCGTTTTGGTGGGAGAGAGAGAGAGAGAATGGAGCAGTCTTGGTGGGAGAGAGAGAGAGAGAGAATGGAGCAGTCTTGGTGGGAGGGAGGGAGAGAGGGAATGGAGCAGTCTTGGTGGGTGTGTGAGAGAGTGAGAATGGAGCCATCTTGGTGGGAGACAGAGAGAGAGAGAGAGAGAGAATGGAGCAGTCTTGGCGGGTGGGAGAGAGAGAGAGAATGGAGCAGTCTTGGTGGGGGGGAGAGAGAGAGAGAGAATGGAGCCGTCTTGTTGGGAGAGAGAGAATGGAGCAGTCTTGGTGGGTGGGGGAGAGAGAGAGAGAGTGAGAGTGGAGCAGTCTTGGTGGGAGAGACAGAGAGAGAATGGAGCAGTCTTGGTGGCAGAGAGAGAGAGAATGGAGCAGTCTTGGTGGGAGAGAGAGGGAGAGAGAGAAAGAGAATGGAGCAGTCTTGGTGGGGGAGAGAGAGAGAGAGAAAATGGAGCAGTCGGTGGGAGAGAGAGAGAGAGAGAGAAAATGGAGCAGTCTTGGGAGAGAGAGAGAGAGAGAGAATGGAGCCGTCTTGGTGGGGGAGAGAGAGAGAGAGAGGGAATGGAGCAGTCTTGGTGGGCCTGTGAGAGAGTGAGAATGGAGAAGTCTTGGTGGGAGAGAGAGAGAGAGAGAGAGAGAGAGAGAGAGAGAGAGAGAGAGAGAATGAATGGAGCAGTCTTGGTGGGAGAGAGAGAGAGAGAGAATGGAGCAGTCTTTGTGGGAGAGAGAGAGAGAATGGAGCAGTCTTGGTGGGAGAGAGAGAGAGAGAGAATGGAGCAGTCTTGGTGGGAGAGAGAGTGAAAGAGAGAGAGAATGGAGCAGTCTTGGTGGGAGAGAGAGAGAGAGAGAATGGAACAGTCTTGGTGGGTGGGTGAGAGACTGAGAAAGGAGCAGTCTTGGTGAGAGAGAGAGAGAGAGAGAGAGAGAGAGGGAGGGAGGGAGGGAGAAAGAGAAAGAGAATGGAGCAGTTTTGGTGGGAGAGAGAGAGAATGGAGCAGTTTTGGTGGGGGAGAGAGAGAGAGAGAATGGAGCAGTCTTGGTGGGAGAGAGAGAGAGAGATAATGGAGCAGTCTTGGTGGCAGAGAGAGAGAGAAAGAGAGAGAGAATGGAGCAGTCTTGGTGGGAGAGAGAGGGAGAGAGAGAAAGAGAATGGAGCAGTCTTGGTGGGGGAGAGAGAGAGAGAGAGAATGGAGCAGTCTTGGTGGGTGTGTGAGAGAGTGAGAATGGAGCAGTCTTGGTGAGAGAGAGGGAGGGAGGGAGAAAGAGAAAGAGAATGGAGCAGTCTTGGTGGGAGAGAGAGAGTATGGAGAAGTTTTGGTGGGAGAGAGAGAGAGAATGGAGCAGTCTTGGTGGGAGAGAGAAAGAGAGATAATGGAGCAGTCTTGGTGGGAGAGAGAGAGAGAGAGAATGGAGCAGTCTTGGTGGGTGTGTGAGAGAGAGAGAATGGAGCCGTCTTGGTGGGAGAGAGAGAGAGAGAGAGAATGGAGCAGTCTTGGTGGGTGGGAGAGAGAGAGAGAATGGAGCAGTCTTGGTGGGGGGGAGAGAGAGAGAATGGAGCAGTCTTGTTGGGAGAGAGAGAGAGAATGGAGCAGTCTTGGTGGGTGGGAGAGAGAGAAAAAGAGAGATTGGAGCAGTCTTGGTGGGAGAGAGAGAGAGAATGGAGCAGTCTTGGTGGGAGTGAGAGAGAGAATGGAGCGGCCTTGGTGGGAGAGACAGAGAGAGGGAGAATGGAGCGGTCTTGGTGGGAGAGAGAGAGAGAGAGAGAATGGAGCAGTCTTGATGGGAGAGAGAGAGAGAGAGAATGGAGCAGTCTTGGTTGGAGTGTGAGAGAGTGAGAATGGAGCAGTCTTGGTGGGAGACAGGGAGAGAGAGAGAGAGAGAGAGAATGGAGCAGTCTTGATGGGTGGGAGAGAGAGAGAGAGAGAATGGAGCAGTCTTGGTGGGGGAGAGAGAGAGAGAATGGAGCAGTCTTGGTGGGAGAGAGAGAGAGAGAATGGAACAGTCTTGGTGGGAGAGAGAGAGAGAGAATGGAGCAGTCTTGGTGGGAGAGAGAAAGAGAATGGAGCAGTCTTGTTGGTAGAAAGAGAGAATGGAGCAGTCTTGGTGGGAGAGAGAGAGAGAGAATGGAGCAGTCTTGGTGGGAGAGAGAGAGAGAGAGAAAGGTGCAGTCTTTGTGGGAGAGAGAAAGAGAATTGAGCAGTCTTGGTGGGAGAGAGAGAGAGAGAGAAAATGGAGCAGTCTTGGTGGGAGAGAGAGAGAGAGAGAGAATGGAGCAGTCTTGGTGGGAGAGAGAGAGAGAGAGAATGGAGCAGTCTTGGTGGGAGAGAGAGAGAGAGAGAATGTAGCAGTCTTGCTGGGTGTGTGAGAGAGTGAGAATGGAGCAGTCTTGGTGAGAGAGAGGGAGGGAGGGAGGGAGGGAGGGAGAAAGAGAAAGAGAATGGAGCAGTCTTGGTGGGAGAGAGGGAGAGAATGGAGCAGTTTTGGTGGGGGAGAGAGAGAGAGAATGGAGCAGTCTTGGTGGGAGAGAGCGAGAGAGAGAATGGAGCAGTCTTGGTGGGAGGGAGAGATAGAGAGAATGGAGCAGTCTTGGTGGGTGTGTGAGAGAGTGAGAATGGAGCAGTCTTGGTGGGAGAGAGAGAGAGAATGGAGCAGTCTTGATGGGAGAGAGAGAGAGAGAGAATGGAGCAGTCTTGGTGGGAGAGAGAGATAGAGAGAATGGAGCAGCCTTGGTGGGAGAGACAGAGAGAGGGAGAATGGAGCGGTCTTGGTGGGAGAGAGAGAGAGAATGGAGCAGTCTTGATGGGAGAGAGAGAGAGAGAGAATGGAGCAGTCTTGGTTGGAGAGTGAGAGAGTGAGAATGGAGCAGTCTTGGTGGGAGACAGGGAGAGAGAGAGAGAGAGAATGGAGCAGTCTTGGTGGGTGGGAGAGAGAGAGAGAGAGAATGGAGCAGTCTTGGTGGGGGAAAGAGAGAGAGAATGGAGCAGTCTTGGTGGGAGAGAGAGAGAGAATGGAGCCGTCTTGGTGGGGGAGAGAGAGAGAGAGAGGGAATGGAGCAGTCTTGGTGGGTGTGTGAGAGAGTGAGAATGGAGCAGTCTTGGTGGGAGGGAGAGAGAGAGAGAGAGAGAATGGAGCAGTCTTGGTGGGAGAGAGAGAGAGAGAGAATGGAGCAGTCTTGGTGGGAGAGAGAGAGAGAGAGAATGGAGCAGTCTTTGTGGGAGAGAGAGTGAAAGAGAGAGAGAGAGAATGGAGCAATCTTGGTGGGGGAGAGAGAGAGAGAGAATGGAACAGTCTTGGTGGGTGGGTGAGAGACTGAGAAAGGAGCAGTCTTGGTGAGAGAGAGAGAGAGAGAGAGAGGGAGGGAGGGAGAAAGAGAAAGAGAATGGAGCAGTTTTGGTGGGGGAGAGAGAGAGAGAATGGAGCAGTCTTGGTGGGAGAGAGAGAGAGAGATAATGGAGCAGTCTTGGTGGGAGGGAGAGAGAGAGAGGGAATGGAGCAGTCTTGGTGGATGTGTGAGAGAGTGAGAATGGAGCCGTCTTGGTGGGAGAAAGAGAGAGAGAGAGAGAGAAAATGGAGCAATCTTGGTGGGTGGGAGAGAGAGAGAGAATGGAGCAGTCTTGATGGGGGGGAGAGAGAGAAAGAGAATGGAGCTGTCTTGGGAGAGAGAGAATGGAGCAGTCTTGGTGGATGGGGGAGAGAGAGAGAGTGGAGCAGTCTTGGTGGGAGAGAGAGAGAGAGAGAATGGAGCAGTCTTGGTGGCAGAGAGAGAGAGAAAGAGAGAGAGAATGGAGCAGTCTTGGTGGGAGAGAGAGGGAGAGAGAGAAAGAGAATGGAGCAGTCTTGGTGGGGGAGAGAGAGAGAGAGAAAATGGAGCAGTCGGTGGGAGAGAGAGAAAGAGAGAGAAAATGGAGCAGTCTTGGGAGAGAGAGAGAGAGAGAATGGAGCCGTCTTGGTGGGGGAGAGAGAGAGAGAGAGGGAATGAAGCAGTCTTGGTGGGGGAGAGAGAGAGAATGGAGCACTCCTGGTGGGAAAAAGAGAGAGAGAGAATGGAGCAGTCTTGGTGGGGGAGAGAGAGAGAGAGAGAATGGAGCAGTCTTGGTGGGAGAAAGAGAGAGAATGGAGCTGTCTTGGTGGGAGTGAGAGAGAGAATGGAGCAGTCTTGGTTGGAGTGTGAGAGAGTGAGAATGGAGCAGTCTTGGTGGGAGACAGAGAGAGAGAGAGAGAGAGAGAGAATGGAGCAGTCTTGGTGGGTGGGAGAGAGAGAGAGAATGGAGCAGTCTTGCTCGGGGAGAGAGATAGAGAGATAATGGAGCATTCTTGGTGGGAGAGAGAGAGAGAATGGAGCAGTATTGGTGGGAGAAAGAGAGAGAATGGAGCAGTCTTGGTGGGAGAGAGAGAGAGAAAATGGAGCAGTCTTGGTGAGAGAGAGAGAGAATGGAGCAGTCTTGCTGGGAGAGAGAGAGAGAGAGAGAGAATGGAGCAGTCTTGGTGGGAGAGAGAGAGAGAATGGAGCAGTCTTTATGGGAGAGAGAGAGAGAATGGAGCAGTCTTGGTGGGAGAGAGAGAGAGAGAGAATGGAGCAGTCTTGGTGGGAGAGAGAGTGAAAGAGAGAGAGAGAGAATGGAGCAGTCTTGGTGGGGGAGAGAGAGAGAGAGAATGGAACAGTTTTGTTGGTTGGGTGAGAGACTGAGAAAGGAGCAGTCTTGGTGAGAGAGAGAGAGAGAGAGAGGGAGGGAGAAAGAGAAAGAGAATGGAGCAGTTTTGGTGGGAGAGAGAGAGAGAATGGAGCAGTTTTGGTGGGGGAGAGAGAGAGAGAGAATGGAGCAGTCTTGGTGGAAGAGAGAGAGAGAGATAATGGAGCAGTCTTGGTGGGAGGGAGAGAGAGAGGGAATGGAGCAGTCTTGGTGGGTGTGTGAGAGAGTGAGAATGGAGCCGTCTTGGTGGGAGACAGAGAGAGAGAGAGAGAGAATGGAGCAGTCTTGGTGGGTGGGAGAGAGAGAGAATGGAGCAGTCTTGGTGGGGGGGAGAGAGAGAGAGAGAATGGAGCTGTCTTGTTGGGAGAGAGAGAATGGAGCAGTCTTGGTGGGGGGGGAGAGAGAGAGAGAATGCAGCAGTCTTGGTGGGGGAGAGAGAGAGAGAGAGAATGGAGCAGTCTTGGTGGGAGAAAGAAAGAGAATGCAGCAGTCTTGGTGGGGGAGAGAGAGAGAGAGAGAATGGAGCAGTCTTGGTGGGAGAGAGAGAGAGAAAGAGAGAGAATGGAGCAGTCTTGGTGCGAGAGAGAGAGAGAGAAAGAGAATTGAACAGTCTTGGTGGGGGAGAGAGAGAGAGAGAAAATGGAGCAGTCTTGGGAGAGAGAGAGTTAGAGAGAGAATGGAGCAGTTTTGGTGGGGGAGAAAGAGAGAGAAAATGGAGCAGTCTTGGTGCGAAAGAGAGAGAGAGAGAATGGAGCAGTCTTGGTGGGAGAGAGAGAGAGAGAATGGAGCCGTCTTGGTGGGAGGGAGAGAGAGAGAATGGAGCCGTCTTGGTGGAAGAGAGAGAAAGAGAGAGAGAGAGAATGGAGCAGTCTTGGTGGGAGAGAGAGAGAATGGAGCAATCTTGGTGGGAGAGAGAGAGAGAATGGAGCGGTCTTGGTGGGAAAGAGAGAGTGAGAATGGAGCAGTCTTGGTGAGAGGGAGGGAGGTAGGGAGGGAGGGAGAAAGAGAATGGAGCAGTCTTGGTGGGAGATAGAGAGAGAATGGAGCTGTTTTGGTGGGAGAGAGAGAGAGAGAATGGAGCAGTCTTGGTGGGAGAGAGAGAGAGAGAGAATGTAGCAGTCTTGGTGGGAGAGAGAGATAGAGAGAATGGAGCAGTTTTGGTGGGTGTGTGAGAGAGTGAGAATGGAGCCGTCTTGGTGGGAGACAGAGAGAGAGAGAGAGAATGAAGCAGTCTTGGTGGGTGGGGGATAGAGAGAGAATGGAGCAGTCTTGGTGGGTGGGAGAGAGAGAGAGAAAGAGAGAGAATGGAGCAGTCTTGCTGGGGGAGATAGAGAGAGAGAATGGAGCAGTCTTGGTGGGAGAGAGAGAGAGAATGGTGCAGTCTTGGTGGGAGAGAGAGAGAGAGAATGGAGCAGTCTTGGTGGGGGAGAGAGAGAGAGAGAATGGAGCAGTCTTGGTGGGAGAGAGAGAGAGAATGGAGCAGTCTTGGTGGGAGGTAGAGAGAGAATGGAGCAGTCTTGGTGGGAGAGAGAGAGAGAGAGAAAATAGAGCAGTCTTGGTGGGAGAGAGAGAATGGAGCAGTCTTGGTGGGAGAGAGGGAGAGAGAGAAAGAGAATGGAGCAGTCTTGGTGGGAGAGCGAGAGAGAGAGAATGGAGCAGTCTTGGTGGGTGTGTGAGAGAGTGAGAATGGAGCAGTCTTGGTGAGAGAGAGGGAGGGAGGGAGAAAGAGAAAGAGAGTGGAGCAGTCTTGGTGGGAGAGAGAGAGTATGGAGAAGTTTTGGTGGGAGAGAGAGAGAGAGAGAGAATGGAGCAGTCTTGGTGGGAGAGAGAAAGAGAGATAATGGAGCAGTCTTGGTGGGAGAGAGAGAGAGAGAGAATTGAGCAGTCTTGGTGGGTGTGTGAGAGAGTGAGAATGGAGCCGTCTTGGTGGGAGACAGAGAGAGAGAGAGAGAGAATGGAGCAGTCTTGGTGGGTGGGAGAGAGAGAGAGAATGGAGCAGTCTTGGTGGGGGGGAGAGAGAGAGAATGGAGCAGTCTTGTTGGGAGAGAGAGAGAGAATGGAGCAGTCTTGGTGGGTGGGAGAGAGAGAAAGAGAGAGAATGGAGCAGTCTTGGTGGGAGAGAGAGAGAGAATGGAGCAGTCTTGGTGGGAGTGAGAGAGAGAATGGAGCGGCCTTGGTGGGAGAGACAGAGAGAGGGAGAATGGAGCGGTCCTGGTGGGAGAGAGAGAGAGAGAGAGAATGGAGCAGTCTTGATGGGAGAGAGAGAGAGAGAGAATGGAGCAGTCTTGGTTGGAATGTGAGAGAGTGAGAATGGAGCAGTCTTGGTGGGAGACAGGGAGAGAGAGAGAGAGAGAGAGAGAGAGAGAATGGAGCAGTCTTGATGGGTGGGAGAGAGAGAGAGAGATAATGGAGCAGTCTTGGTGGGGGAGAGAGAGAGAGAATGGAGCAGTCTTGGTGGGAGAGAGAGAGAGAATGGAGCAGTCTTGGTGGGAGAGAGAGAGAGAGAATGGAGCAGTCTTGGTGGGAGAGAGAGAGAGAATGGAGAAGTCTTGGTGGTAGAAAGAGAGAATGGAGCAGTCTTGGTGGGAGAGAGAGAGAGAGAATGGAGCAGTCTTGGTGGGAGAGAGAGAGAGAGAGAGAAAGGAGCAGTCTTTGTGGGAGAGAGAAAGAGAATTGAGCAGTCTTGGTGGGAGAGAGAGAGAGAGAGAAAATGGAGCAGTCTTGGTGGGAGAGAGAGAGAGAATGGAGCAGTCTTGGTGGGAGAGAGAGAGAGAGAGAGAATGGAGCAGTCTTGCTGGGTGTGTGAGAGAGTGAGAATGGAGCAGTCTTGGTGAGAGGGAGGGAGGGAGAAAGAGAAAGAGAATGGAGCAGTCTTGGTGGGAGAGAGGGAGAGAATGGAGCAGTTTTGGTGGGAGAGAGAGAGAGAGAATGGAGCAGTCTTGGTGGGAGAGAGCGAGAGAGAGAATGGAGCAGTCTTGGTGGGAGAGAGAGATAGAGAGAATGGAGCAGTCTTGGTGGGTGTGTGAGAGAGTGAGAATGGAGCAGTCTTGGTGGGAGAGAGAGAGAGAGAATGGAGCAGTCTTGGTGGGAGAGAGAGAGAGAATGGAGCGGCCTTGGTGGGAGAGACAGAGAGAGGGAGAATGGAGCGGTCTTGGTGGGAGAGAGAGAGAGAGAGAGAATGGAGCAGTCTTGATGGGAGAGAGAGAGAGAGAGAATGGAGCAGTCTTGGTTGGAGTGTGAGAGTGAGAATGGAGCAGTCTTGGTGGGAGACAGGGAGAGAGAGAGAGAGAGAATGGAGCAGTCTTGGTGGGTGGGAGAGAGAGAGAGAGAGAATGGAGCAGTCTTGGTGGGGGAAAGAGAGAGAGAATGGAGCAGTCTTGGTGGGAGAGAGAGAGAGAATGGAGCAGTCTTGGTGGGAGAGAGAGAGAGAGAATGGAGCAGTCTTGGTGGGAGAGACAGAGAGAATTGAGCAGTCTTGGTGGGAGAGAAAGAGAGAGAGAATGGAGCAGTCTTGGTGGCAGAGAGAGAGAGAATGGAGCAGTCTTGGTGGGAGAGAGAGGGAGAGAGAGAAAGAGAATGGAGCAGTCTTGGTCGGGGAGAGAGAGAGAGAGAAAATGGAGCAGTCGGTGGGAGAGAGAGAGAGAGAGAGAGAAAATGGAGCAGTCTTCGGAGAGAGAGAGAGAGAGAATGGAGCCGTCTTGGTGGGGGAGAGAGAGAGAGAGAGGGAATGGAGCAGTCTTGGTGGGTGTGTGAGAGAGTGAGAATGGAGCAGTCGGTGGGAGAGAGAGAGAGAGAGAGAGAGAATGGAGCAATCTTGGTGGGAGAGAGAGAGAGAGAGAATGGAGCAGTCTTGGTGGGAGAGAGAGTGAAAGAGAGAGAGAGAGAATGGAGCAGTCTTGGTGGGAGAGAGAGAGAGAGAATGGAACAGTCTTGGTGGGTGGGTGAGAGACTGAGAAAGGAGCAGTCTTGGTGAGAGAGAGAGAGAGAGAGGGAGGGAGGGAGAAAGAGAAAGAGAATGGAGCAGTTTTGGTGGGAGAGAGAGAGAGAATGGAGCAGTTTTGATGGGGGAGAGAGAGAGAGAGAATGGAGCAGTCTTGGTCGGAGAGAGAGAGAGAGATAATGGAGCAGTCTTGGTGGCAGAGAGAGAGAGAGAGAAAGAGAGAGAGAATGGAGCAGTCTTGGTGGGAGAGAGAGGGAGAGAGAGAAAGAGAATGGAGCAGTCTTGGTGGGGGAGAGAGAGAGAGAAAAAATGGAGCAGTCGGAGGGAGAGAGAGAGAGAGAGAAAATGGAGCAGTCTTGGGAGAGAGAGAGAGAGAGAATGGAACCGTCTTGGTGGGGGAGACAGAGAGAGGGGGGGAATGGAGCAGTCTTGGTGGGTGTGTGAGAGAGTGAGAATGGAGCAGTCTTGGTGGGAGAGAGAGAGAGAGAGAATGGAGCAGTCTTTGTGGGAGAGAGAGAGAGAATGGAGCAGTCTTGGTGGGAGAGAGAGAGAGAGAAAATGGAGCAGTCTTGGTGGGAGAGAGAGAGAGAGAGAATGGAGCAGTCTTGGTGGGACAGAGAGTGAAAGAGAGAGAAAGAGAATGGAGCAGTCTTGGTGGGAGAGAGAGAGAGAGAATGGAGCAGTCTTGGTGGGTGGGTGAGAGACTGAGAAAGGAGCAGTCTTGGTGAGAGAGAGAGAGGGAGGGAGGGAGGGAGAAAGAGAAAGAGAATGGAGCAGTTTTGGTGGGAGAGAGAGAGAGAATGGAGCAGTTTTGGTGGGAGAGAGAGAGAGAGAATGGAGCAATCTTGGTGGGAGAGAGAGAGAGATATAATGGAGCAGTCTTGGTGGGAGGGAGAGAGAGAGGGAATGGAGCAGTCTTGGTGGGTGTGTGAGAGAGTGAGAATGGAGCCGTCTTGGTGGGAGACAGAGAGAGAGAGAGAGAGAATGGAGCAGTATTGGTGGGTGGGAGAGATAGAGAGAATGGAGCAGTCTTGGTGGGGGGGAGAGAGAGAGAGAGAATGGAGCCGTCTTGTTGGGAGAGAGAGAATGGAGCAGTCTTGGTGGGTGGGGGAGAGAGAGAGAGAGAGAGTGGAGCAGTCTTGGTGGGAGAGACAGAGAGAGAGAATGGAGCAGTCTTGGTGGCAGAGAGAGAGAGAATGGAGCAGTCTTGGTGGGAGAGAGAGGGAGAGAGAGAAAGAGAATGGAGCAGTCTTGGTGGGGCAGAGAGAGAGAGAGAAAATGGAGCAGTCGGTGGGAGAGAGAGAGAGAGAGAGAAAATGGAGCAGTCTTGGGAGAGAGAGAGAGAGAATGGAGCCGTCTTGGTGGGGGAGAGAGAGAGAGAGAGGGAATGAAGCAGTCTTGGTGGGAGAGAGAGAGAGAATGGAGCACTCCTGGTGGGAAAAAGAGAGAGAGAGAATGGAGCAGTCTTGGTGGGGGAGAGAGAGAGAGAGAGAATGGAGCAGTCTTGGTGGGAGAAAGAGAGAGAATGGAGCTGTCTTGGTGGGAGTGAGAGAGAGAATGGAGCAGTCTTGGTTGGAGTGTGAGAGAGTGAGAATGGAGCAGTCTTGGTGGGAGACAGAGAGAGAGAGAGAGAGAGAGAGAGAATGGAGCAGTCTTCGTGGGTGGGAGAGAGAGAGAGAATGGAGCAGTCTTGCTGGGGGAGAGAGATAGAGAGATAATGGAGCATTCTTGGTGGGAGAGAGAGAGAGAATGGAGCAGTCTTGGTTGGAGAAAGAGAGAGAATGGAGCAGTCTTGGTGGGAGAGAGAGAGAGAAAATGGAGCAGTCTTGGTGAGAGAGAGAGAGAATGGAGCAGTCTTGCTGGGAGAGAGAGAGAGAAAAAAGAGAGAGAGAGAATGGAGCAGTCTTGGTGAGAGAGAGAGAGAATGGAGCAGTCTTGGTGGGAGAGACAGAGAGAGAATGGAGCAGTCTTGGTGGGAGAGACAGAGAGAATTGAGCAGTCTTGGTGGGAGAGACAGAGAGAGAGAATGGAGCAGTCTTGGTGGCAGAGAGAGAGAGAATGGAGCAGTCTTGGTGGGGGAGAGAGAGAGAGAGAATGGAACAGTATTGGTGGGTGGGTGAGAGACTCAGAAAGGAGCAGTCTTGGTGAGAGAGAGAGAGGGAGGGAGAAAGAGAAAGAGAATGGAGCAGTTTTGGTGGGGGAGAGAGAGAGAATGGAGCAGTTTTGGTGGGGAAGAAAGAGAGAGAGAATGGAGCAGTCTTGGTGGGAGAGAGAGAGAGAGATAATGGAGCAGTCTTGGTGGGAGGGAGAGAGAGAGGGAATGGAGCAGTCTTGGTGGGTGTGTGAGAGAGTGAGAATGGAGCCGTCTTGGTGGGAGACAGAGAGAGAGAGAGAGAGAATGGAGCAGTCTTGGTGGGTGGGAGAGAGAGAGAGAATGGAGCAGTCTTGGTGGGGGGGGAGAGAGAGAGAGAGAATGGAGCTGTCTTGTTGGGAGAGAGAGAATGGAGCAGTCTTGGTGGGTGGGGGAGAGAGAGAGAGAGAGAGAGTGGAGCAGTCTTGGTGGGGGGGAGAGAGAGAGAGAATGGAGCAGTCTTGGTGGGAGAGAGATAGAGAATGGAGCAGTCTTGGTGGGAGAGAGAGAGAGAGAGAGAATGGAGCAGTCTTGGTGGGAGAGAGAGTGAAAGAGAGAGAGAGAGAATGGAGCAGTCTTGGTGGGGGAGAGAGAGAGAGAATGGAACAGTCTTGGTGGGTGGGTGAGAGACTGAGAAAGGAGCAGTCTTGGTGAGAGAGAGAGAGAGGGAGGGAGAAAGAGAAAGAGAATGGAGCAGTTTTGGTTTGAGAGAGAGAGAGAATGGAGCAGTTTTGGTGGGGGAGAAAGAGAGAGAGAATGGAGCAGTCTTGGTGGGAGAGAGAGAGAGAGATAATGGAGCAGTCTTGGTGGGAGGGAGAGAGAGAGGGAATGGAGCAGTCTTGGTGGGTGTGTGAGAGAGTGAGAATTGAGCCGTCTTGGTGGGAGACAGAGAGAGAGAGAGAGAGAATGGAGCAGTCTTGGTGGGTGGGAGAGAGAGAGAGAATGGAGCAGTCTTGGTGGGGGGGGAGAGAGAGAGAGAATGGAGCTGTCTTGTTGGGAGAGAGAGAATGGAGCAGTCTTGGTGGGTGGGGGAGAGAGAGAGAGAGAGAGAGTGGAGCAGTCTTGGTGGGGGGGAGAGAGAGAAAATGGAGCATTCTTGGTGGGAGAGAGAGAGAGAGAATGGAGCAGTCTTGGTGGGAGAGAGAGAGAGAGAGAATGGAGCAGTCTTGGTGGGAGAGAGAGAGAATGGAGCAGTCTTGGTGGGAGTGTGAGAGAGTGAGAATGGAGCAGTCTTGGTGGGAGACAGAGAGAGAGAGAGAATAGAGCAGTCTTGGTGGGTGGGAGAGAGAAAGAGAGAGAGAATGGAGCAGTCTTGGTGGGGGGGGAGAGAGAGAGAGAATGGAGCAGTCTTGGTGGGAGAGAGAGAGAGAATGGAGCACTCCTGGTGGGAAAAAGAGAGAGAGAGAATGCAGCAGTCTTGGTGGGGGAGAGAGAGAGAGAGAGAATGGAGCAGTCTTGGTGGGAGAAAGAGAGAGAATGGAGCTGTCTTGGTGGGAGAGCGAGAGAGAGAGAGAGAATGGAGCAGTCTTGGTGGGAGAGAGAGAGAGAATGGAGCAGTCTTGGTTGGAGTGTGAGAGAGTGAGAATGGAGCAGTCTTGGTGGGAGACAGAGAGAGAGAGAACGGAGCAGTCTTGGTGGGTGTGAGAGAGAGAGAGAATGGAGCAGTCTTGCTGGGGGAGAGGATAGAGAGATAATGGAGCATTCTTGGTGGGAGAGAGAGAGAATGGAGCAGTCTTGGTTGGAGAAAGAGAGAGAATGGAGCAGTCTTGGTGGGAGAGAGAGAGAGAGAATGGAGCAGTCTTGGTGAGAGAGAGAGAGAATGGAGCAGTCTTGCTGGGAGAGAGAGAGAGAGAAAAAAGAGAGAGAATGGAGCAGTCTTGGTGAGAGAGAGAGAATGGAGCAGTCTTGGTGGGAGAGAGAGAGAGAAAGAGAGAGAATGGAGCAGTCTTGGTGGGAGAGAGAGAGAGAGAAAGAGAATTGAACAGTCTTGGTGGGGGAGAGAGAGAGAGAGAAAATGGAGCAGTCTTGGGAGAGAGAGAGTTAGAGAGAGAATGGAGCAGTTTTGGTGGGGGAGAAAGAGAGAGAAAATGGAGCAGTCTTGGTGCGAAAGAGAGAGAGAGAGAATGGAGCCGTCTTGGTGGGAGAGAGAGAGAGAGAATGGAGCCGTCTTGGTGGGAGGGAGAGAGAGAGAATGGAGCCGTCGGTGGAAGAGAGAGAAAGAGAGAGAGAGAGAATGGAGCAGTCTTGGTGGGAGAGAGAGAGATTGGAGCAGTCTTGGTGGGAGAGAGAGAGAGATTGGAGCGGTCTTGGTGGGAAAGAGAGAGAGAGAATGGAGCAGTCTTGGTGAGAGGGAGGGAGGGAGGGAGGGAGGGAGAAAGAGAATGGAGCAGTCTTGGTGGGAGAGAGAGAGAATGGAGCAGTTTTGGTGGGAGAGAGAGAGAGAGAGAATGGAGCAGTCTTGGTGGGAGAGAGAGAGAAAGATAATGGAGCAGTCTTGGTGGGAGGGAGAGAGAGAGGGAATGGAGCAGTCTTGGTGGGTGTGTGAGAGAGTGAGAATGGAGCCGTCTTGGTGGGAGACAGAGAGAGAGAGAGAGAGAATGGAGCAGTCTTGGTGGGTGGGAGAGATAGAGAGAATGGAGCAGTCTTGGTGGGGGGGAGAGAGAGAGAGAGAATGGAGCCGTCTTGTTGGGAGAGAGAGAATGGAGCAGTCTTGGTGGGTGGGGGAGAGAGAGAGAGAGAGAGAGTGGAGCAGTCTTGGTGGGAGAGACAGAGAGAGAGAATGGAGCAGTCTTGGTGGCAGAGAGAGAGAGAATGGAGCAGTCTTGGTGGGAGAGAGAGGGAGAGAGAGAAAGAGAATGGAGCAGTCTTGGTGGGGCAGAGAGAGAGAGAGAAAATGGAGCAGTCGGTGGGAGAGAGAGAGAGAGAGAAAAAATGGAGCAGTCTTGGGAAAGAGAGAGAGAGAGAATGGAGCCGTCTTGGTGGGGGAGAGAGAGAGAGAGAGGGAATGAAGCAGTCTTGGTGGGAGAGAGAGAGAGAGAATGGAGCACTCCTGGTGGGAAAAAGAGAGAGAGAGAATGGAGCAGTCTTGGTGGGGGAGAGAGAGAGAGAGAGAATGGAGCAGTCTTGGTGGGAGAAAGAGAGAGAATGGAGCTGTCTTGGTGGGAGTGAGAGAGAGAATGGAGCAGTCTTGGTTGGAGTGTGAGAGAGTGAGAATGGAGCAGTCTTGGTGGGAGACAGAGAGAGAGAGAGAGAGAGAATGGAGCAGTCTTGGTGGGTGGGAGAGAGAGAGAGAATGGAGCAGTCTTGCTGGGGGAGAGAGATAGAGAGATAATGGAGCATTCTTGGTGGGAGAGAGAGAGAATGGAGCAGTCTTGGTGGGAGAAAGAGAGAGAATGGAGCAGTCTTGGTGGGAGAGAGAGAGAGAAAATGGAGCAGTCTTGGTGAGAGAGAGAGAGAATGGAGCAGTCTTGCTGGGAGAGAGAGAGAGAAAAGAGAGAGAGAGAGAGAATGGAGCAGTCTTGGTGAGAGAGAGAGAGAATGGAGCAGTCTTGGTGGGAGAGAGAGAGAGAGAGAATGGAGCAGTCTTGGTGGGAGAGAGAAAGAGAGATAATGGAGCAGTCTTGGTGGGAGAGAGAGAGAGAGAGAATGGAGCAGTCTTGGTGGGTGTGTGAGAGAGAGAGAATGGAGCCGTCTTGGTGGGAGAGAGAGAGAGAGAGAGAGAGAATGGAGCAGTCTTGGTGGGTGGGAGAGAGAGAGAGAATGGAGCAGTCTTGGTGGGGGGGAGAGAGAGAGAATGGAGCAGTCTTGTTGGGAGAGAGAGAGAGAATGGAGCAGTCTTGGTGGGTGGGAGAGAGAGAAAAAGAGAGATTGGAGCAGTCTTGGTGGGAGAGAGAGAGAGAATGGAGCAGTCTTGGTGGGAGTGAGAGAGAGAATGGAGCGGCCTTGGTGGGAGAGACAGAGAGAGGGAGAATGGAGCGGTCTTGGTGGGAGAGAGAGAGAGAGAGAGAATGGAGCAGTCTTGATGGGAGAGAGAGAGAGAGAGAATGGAGCAGTCTTGGTTGGAGTGTGAGAGAGTGAGAATGGAGCAGTCTTGGTGGGAGACAGGGAGAGAGAGAGAGAGAGAGAGAATGGAGCAGTCTTGATGGGTGGGAGAGAGAGAGAGAGAGAATGGAGCAGTCTTGGTGGGAGAGAGAGAGAGAGAATGGAACAGTCTTGGTGGGAGAGAGAGAGAGAGAATGGAGCAGTCTTGGTGGGAGAGAGAGAGAGAATGGAGCAGTCTTGTTGGTAGAAAGAGAGAATGGAGCAGTCTTGGTGGGAGAGAGAGAGAGAGAATGGAGCAGTCTTGGTGGGAGAGAGAGAGAGAGAGAAAGGAGCAGTCTTTGTGGGAGAGAGAAAGAGAATTGAGCAGTCTTGGTGGGAGAGAGAGAGAGAGAGAAAATGGAGCAGTCTTGGTGGGAGAGAGAGAGAGAGAGAGAATGGAGCAGTCTTGGTGGGAGAGAGAGAGAGAGAGAATGGAGCAGTCTTGGTGGGAGAGAGAGAGAGAGAGAATGTAGCAGTCTTGCTGGGTGTGTGAGAGAGTGAGAATGGAGCAGTCTTGGTGAGAGACAGGGAGGGAGGGAGGGAGGGAGGGAGAAAGAGAAAGAGAATGGAGCAGTCTTGGTGGGAGAGAGGGAGAGAATGGAGCAGTTTTGGTGGGGGAGAGAGAGAGAGAATGGAGCAGTCTTGGTGGGAGAGAGCGAGAGAGAGAATGGAGCAGTCTTGGTGGGAGAGAGAGATAGAGAGAATGGAGCAGTCTTGGTGGGTGTGTGAGAGAGTGAGAATGGAGCAGTCTTGGTGGGAGAGAGAGAGAGAATGGAGCAGTCTTGATGGGAGAGAGAGAGAGAGAGAATGGAGCAGTCTTGGTGGGAGAGAGAGATAGAGAGAATGGAGCAGCCTTGGTGGGAGAGACAGAGAGAGGGAGAATGGAGCGGTCTTGGTGGGAGAGAGAGAGAGAATGGAGCAGTCTTGATGGGAGAGAGAGAGAGAGAGAATGGAGCAGTCTTGGTTGGAGAGTGAGAGAGTGAGAATGGAGCAGTCTTGGTGGGAGACAGGGAGAGAGAGAGAGAGAGAATGGAGCAGTCTTGGTGGGTGGGAGAGAGAGAGAGAGAGAATGGAGCAGTCTTGGTGGGGGAAAGAGAGAGAGAATGGAGCAGTCTTGGTGGGAGAGAGAGAGAGAATGGAGCCGTCTTGGTGGGGGAGAGAGAGAGAGAGAGGGAATGGAGCAGTCTTGGTGGGTGTGTGAGAGAGTGAGAATGGAGCAGTCTTGGTGGGAGGGAGAGAGAGAGAGAGAGAGAATGGAGCAGTCTTGGTGGGAGAGAGAGAGAGAGAGAATGGAGCAGTCTTGGTGGGAGAGAGAGAGAGAGAGAATGGAGCAGTCTTTGTGGGAGAGAGAGTGAAAGAGAGAGAGAGAGAATGGAGCAATCTTGGTGGGGGAGAGAGAGAGAGAGAATGGAACAGTCTTGGTGGGTGGGTGAGAGACTGAGAAAGGAGCAGTCTTGGTGAGAGAGAGAGAGAGAGAGAGAGGGAGGGAGGGAGAAAGAGAAAGAGAATGGAGCAGTTTTGGTGGGGGAGAGAGAGAGAGAGAATGGAGCAGTCTTGGTGGGAGAGAGAGAGATAGATAATGGAGCAGTCTTGGTGGGAGGGAGAGAGAGAGAGGGAATGGAGCAGTCTTGGTGGATGTGTGAGAGAGTGAGAATGGAGCCGTCTTGGTGGGAGAAAGAGAGAGAGAGAGAGAAAATGGAGCAATCTTGGTGGGTGGGAGAGAGAGAGAGAATGGAGCAGTCTTGATGGGGGGGAGAGAGAGAAAGAGAATGGAGCTGTCTTGGGAGAGAGAGAATGGAGCAGTCTTGGTGGATGGGGGAGAGAGAGAGAGTGGAGCAGTCTTGGTGGGAGAGAGAGAGAGAGAGAATGGAGCAGTCTTGGTGGCAGAGAGAGAGAGAAAGAGAGAGAGAATGGAGCAGTCTTGGTGGGAGAGAGAGGGAGAGAGAGAAAGAGAATGGAGCAGTCTTGGTGGGGGAGAGAGAGAGAGAGAAAATGGAGCAGTCGGTGGGAGAGAGAGAAAGAGAGAGAAAATGGAGCAGTCTTGGGAGAGAGAGAGAGAGAGAATGGAGCCGTCTTGGTGGGGGAGAGAGAGAGAGAGAGGGAATGAAGCAGTCTTGGTGGGGGAGAGAGAGAGAATGGAGCACTCCTGGTGGGAAAAAGAGAGAGAGAGAATGGAGCAGTCTTGGTGGGGGAGAGAGAGAGAGAGAGAATGGAGCAGTCTTGGTGGGAGAAAGAGAGAGAATGGAGCTGTCTTGGTGGGAGTGAGAGAGAGAATGGAGCAGTCTTGGTTGGAGTGTGAGAGAGTGAGAATGGAGCAGTCTTGGTGGGAGAGAGACAGAGAGAGAGAGAGAGAGAGAGAATGGAGCAGTCTTGGTGGGTGGGAGAGAGAGAGAGAATGGAGCAGTCTTGCTCGGGGAGAGAGATAGAGAGATAATGGAGCATTCTTGGTGGGAGAGAGAGAGAGAATGGAGCAGTATTGGTGGGAGAAAGAGAGAGAATGGAGCAGTCTTGGTGGGAGAGAGAGAGAGAAAATGGAGCAGTCTTGGTGAGAGAGAGAGAGAATGGAGCAGTCTTGCTGGGAGAGAGAGAGAGAGAGAGAGAATGGAGCAGTCTTGGTGGGAGAGAGAGAGAGAATGGAGCAGTCTTTATGGGAGAGAGAGAGAGAATGGAGCAGTCTTGGTGGGAGAGAGAGAGAGAGAGAATGGAGCAGTCTTGGTGGGAGAGAGAGTGAAAGAGAGAGAGAGAGAATGGAGCAGTCTTGGTGGGGGAGAGAGAGAGAGAGAATGGAACAGTTTTGTTGGTTGGGTGAGAGACTGAGAAAGGAGCAGTCTTGGTGAGAGAGAGAGAGAGAGAGAGGGAGGGAGAAAGAGAAAGAGAATGGAGCAGTTTTGGTGGGAGAGAGAGAGAGAATGGAGCAGTTTTGGTGGGGGAGAGAGAGAGAGAGAATGGAGCAGTCTTGGTGGAAGAGAGAGAGAGAGATAATGGAGCAGTCTTGGTGGGAGGGAGAGAGAGAGGGAATGGAGCAGTCTTGGTGGGTGTGTGAGAGAGTGAGAATGGAGCCGTCTTGGTGGGAGACAGAGAGAGAGAGAGAGAGAATGGAGCAGTCTTGGTGGGTGGGAGAGAGAGAGAATGGAGCAGTCTTGGTGGGGGGGAGAGAGAGAGAGAGAATGGAGCTGTCTTGTTGGGAGAGAGAGAATGGAGCAGTCTTGGTGGGGGGGGAGAGAGAGAGAGAGAATGCAGCAGTCTTGGTGGGGGAGAGAGAGAGAGAGAGAATGGAGCAGTCTTGGTGGGAGAAAGAAAGAGAATGCAGCAGTCTTGGTGGGGGAGAGAGAGAGAGAGAGAATGGAGCAGTCTTGGTGGGAGAGAGAGAGAGAAAGAGAGAGAATGGAGCAGTCTTGGTGCGAGAGAGAGAGAGAGAGAAAGAGAATTGAACAGTCTTGGTGGGGGAGAGAGAGAGAGAGAAAATGGAGCAGTCTTGGGAGAGAGAGAGTTAGAGAGAGAATGGAGCAGTTTTGGTGGGGGAGAAAGAGAGAGAAAATGGAGCAGTCTTGGTGCGAAAGAGAGAGAGAGAGAATGGAGCAGTCTTGGTGGGAGAGAGAGAGAGAGAATGGAGCCGTCTTGGTGGGAGGGAGAGAGAGAGAATGGAGCCGTCTTGGTGGAAGAGAGAGAAAGAGAGAGAGAGAGAATGGAGCAGTCTTGGTGGGAGAGAGAGAGAATGGAGCAATCTTGGTGGGAGAGAGAGAGAGAATGGAGCGGTCTTGGTGGGAAAGAGAGAGTGAGAATGGAGCAGTCTTGGTGAGAGGGAGGGAGGGAGGGAGGGAGGGAGAAAGAGAATGGAGCAGTCTTGGTGGGAGAGAGAGACAGAATGGAGCTGTTTTGGTGGGAGAGAGAGAGAGAATGGAGCAGTCTTGGTGGGAGAGAGAGAGAGAGAGAATGTAGCAGTCTTGGTGGGAGAGAGAGATAGAGAGAATGGAGCAGTTTTGGTGGGTGTGTGAGAGAGTGAGAATGGAGCCGTCTTGGTGGGAGACAGAGAGAGAGAGAGAGAATGAAGCAGTCTTGGTGGGTGGGGGATAGAGAGAGAATGGAGCAGTCTTGGTGGGTGGGAGAGAGAGAGAGAAAGAGAGAGAATGGAGCAGTCTTGCTGGGGGAGATAGAGAGAGAGAATGGAGCAGTCTTGGTGGGAGAGAGAGAGTGAATGGTGCAGTCTTGGTGGGAGAGAGAGAGAGAGAATGGAGCAGTCTTGGTGGGGGAGAGAGAGAGAGAGAATGGAGCAGTCTTGGTGGGAGAGAGAGAGAGAATGGAGCAGTCTTGGTGGGAGGTAGAGAGAGAATGGAGCAGTCTTGGTGGGAGAGAGAGAGAGAGAGAAAATAGAGCAGTCTTGGTGGGAGAGAGAGAATGGAGCAGTCTTGGTGGGAGAGAGGGAGAGAGAGAAAGAGAATGGAGCAGTCTTGGTGGGAGAGCGAGAGAGAGAGAATGGAGCAGTCTTGGTGGGTGTGTGAGAGAGTGAGAATGGAGCAGTCTTGGTGAGAGAGAGGGAGGGAGGGAGAAAGAGAAAGAGAGTGGAGCAGTCTTGGTGGGAGAGAGAGAGTATGGAGAAGTTTTGGTGGGAGAGAGAGAGAGAGAGAGAATGGAGCAGTCTTGGTGGGAGAGAGAAAGAGAGATAATGGAGCAGTCTTGGTGGGAGAGAGAGAGAGAGAGAATTGAGCAGTCTTGGTGGGTGTGTGAGAGAGTGAGAATGGAGCCGTCTTGGTGGGAGACAGAGAGAGAGAGAGAGAGAATGGAGCAGTCTTGGTGGGTGGGAGAGAGAGAGAGAATGGAGCAGTCTTGGTGGGGGGGGAGAGAGAGAGAATGGAGCAGTCTTGTTGGGAGAGAGAGAGAGAATGGAGCAGTCTTGGTGGGTGGGAGAGAGAGAAAGAGAGAGAATGGAGCAGTCTTGGTGGGAGAGAGAGAGAGAATGGAGCAGTCTTGGTGGGAGTGAGAGAGAGAATGGAGCGGCCTTGGTGGGAGAGACAGAGAGAGGGAGAATGGAGCGGTCCTGGTGGGAGAGAGAGAGAGAGAGAGAATGGAGCAGTCTTGATGGGAGAGAGAGAGAGAGAGAATGGAGCAGTCTTGGTTGGAATGTGAGAGAGTGAGAATGGAGCAGTCTTGGTGGGAGACAGGGAGAGAGAGAGAGAGAGAGAGAGAGAGAGAATGGAGCAGTCTTGATGGGTGGGAGAGAGAGAGAGAGATAATGGAGCAGTCTTGGTGGGGGAGAGAGAGAGAGAATGGAGCAGTCTTGGTGGGAGAGAGAGAGAGAATGGAGCAGTCTTGGTGGGAGAGAGAGAGAGAGAATGGAGCAGTCTTGGTGGGAGAGAGAGAGAGAATGGAGAAGTCTTGGTGGTAGAAAGAGAGAATGGAGCAGTCTTGGTGGGAGAGAGAGAGAGAGAATGGAGCAGTCTTGGTGGGAGAGAGAGAGAGAGAGAGAAAGGAGCAGTCTTTGTGGGAGAGAGAAAGAGAATTGAGCAGTCTTGGTGGGAGAGAGAGAGAGAGAGAAAATGGAGCAGTCTTGGTGGGAGAGAGAGAGAGAATGGAGCAGTCTTGGTGGGAGAGAGAGAGAGAGAGAGAATGGAGCAGTCTTGCTGGGTGTGTGAGAGAGTGAGAATGGAGCAGTCTTGGTGAGAGGGAGGGAGGGAGAAAGAGAAAGAGAATGGAGCAGTCTTGGTGGGAGAGAGGGAGAGAATGGAGCAGTTTTGGTGGGAGAGAGAGAGAGAGAATGGAGCAGTCTTGGTGGGAGAGAGCGAGAGAGAGAATGGAGCAGTCTTGGTGGGAGAGAGAGATAGAGAGAATGGAGCAGTCTTGGTGGGTGTGTGAGAGAGTGAGAATGGAGCAGTCTTGGTGGGAGAGAGAGAGAGAGAATGGAGCAGTCTTGGTGGGAGAGAGAGAGAGAATGGAGCGGCCTTCGTGGGAGAGACAGAGAGAGGGAGAATGGAGCGGTCTTGGTGGGAGAGAGAGAGAGAGAGAGAATGGAGCAGTCTTGATGGGAGAGAGAGAGAGAGAGAATGGAGCAGTCTTGGTTGGAGTGTGAGAGTGAGAATGGAGCAGTCTTGGTGGGAGACAGGGAGAGAGAGAGAGAGAGAATGGAGCAGTCTTGGTGGGTGGGAGAGAGAGAGAGAGAGAATGGAGCAGTCTTGGTGGGGGAAAGAGAGAGAGAATGGAGCAGTCTTGGTGGGAGAGAGAGAGAGAATGGAGCAGTCTTGGTGGGAGAGAGAGAGAGAGAATGGAGCAGTCTTGGTGGGAGAGACAGAGAGAATTGAGCAGTCTTGGTGGGAGAGAAAGAGAGAGAGAATGGAGCAGTCTTGGTGGCAGAGAGAGAGAGAATGGAGCAGTCTTGGTGGGAGAGAGAGGGAGAGAGAGAAAGAGAATGGAGCAGTCTTGGTCGGGGAGAGAGAGAGAGAGAAAATGGAGCAGTCGGTGGGAGAGAGAGAGAGAGAGAGAGAAAATGGAGCAGTCTTCGGAGAGAGAGAGAGAGAGAATGGAGCCGTCTTGGTGGGGGAGAGAGAGAGAGAGAGGGAATGGAGCAGTCTTGGTGGGTGTGTGAGAGAGTGAGAATGGAGCAGTCGGTGGGAGAGAGAGAGAGAGAGAGAGAGAATGGAGCAATCTTGGTGGGAGAGAGAGAGAGAGAGAATGGAGCAGTCTTGGTGGGAGAGAGAGTGAAAGAGAGAGAGAGAGAATGGAGCAGTCTTGGTGGGAGAGAGAGAGAGAGAATGGAACAGTCTTGGTGGGTGGGTGAGAGACTGAGAAAGGAGCAGTCTTGGTGAGAGAGAGAGAGAGAGAGGGAGGGAGGGAGAAAGAGAAAGAGAATGGAGCAGTTTTGGTGGGAGAGAGAGAGAGAATGGAGCAGTTTTGGTGGGGGAGAGAGAGAGAGAGAATGGAGCAGTCTTGGTCGGAGAGAGAGAGAGAGATAATGGAGCAGTCTTGGTGGCAGAGAGAGAGAGAGAGAAAGAGAGAGAGAATGGAGCAGTCTTGGTGGGAGAGAGAGGGAGAGAGAGAAAGAGAATGGAGCAGTCTTGGTGGGGGAGAGAGAGAGAGAGAAAATGGAGCAGTCGGAGGGAGAGAGAGAGAGAGAGAAAATGGAGCAGTCTTGGGAGAGAGAGAGAGAGAGAATGGAACCGTCTTGGTGGGGGAGACAGAGAGAGGGGGGGAATGGAGCAGTCTTGGTGGGTGTGTGAGAGAGTGAGAATGGAGCAGTCTTGGTGGGAGAGAGAGAGAGAGAGAATGGAGCAGTCTTTGTGGGAGAGAGAGAGAGAATGGAGCAGTCTTGGTGGGAGAGAGAGAGAGAGAAAATGGAGCAGTCTTGGTGGGAGAGAGAGAGAGAGAGAATGGAGCAGTCTTGGTGGGACAGAGAGTGAAAGAGAGAGAAAGAGAATGGAGCAGTCTTGGTGGGAGAGAGAGAGAGAGAATGGAGCAGTCTTGGTGGGTGGGTGAGAGACTGAGAAAGGAGCAGTCTTGGTGAGAGAGAGAGAGGGAGGGAGGGAGGGAGAAAGAGAAAGAGAATGGAGCAGTTTTGGTGGGAGAGAGAGAGAGAATGGAGCAATCTTGGTGGGAGAGAGAGAGAGATATAATGGAGCAGTCTTGGTGGGAGGGAGAGAGAGAGGGAATGGAGCAGTCTTGGTGGGTGTGTGAGAGAGTGAGAATGGAGCCGTCTTGGTGGGAGACAGAGAGAGAGAGAGAGAGAATGGAGCAGTATTGGTGGGTGGGAGAGATAGAGAGAATGGAGCAGTCTTGGTGGGGGGGAGAGAGAGAGAGAGAATGGAGCCGTCTTGTTGGGAGAGAGAGAATGGAGCAGTCTTGGTGGGTGGGGGAGAGAGAGAGAGAGAGAGTGGAGCAGTCTTGGTGGGAGAGACAGAGAGAGAGAATGGAGCAGTCTTGGTGGCAGAGAGAGAGAGAATGGAGCAGTCTTGGTGGGAGAGAGAGGGAGAGAGAGAAAGAGAATGGAGCAGTCTTGGTGGGGCAGAGAGAGAGAGAGAAAATGGAGCAGTCGGTGGGAGAGAGAGAGAGAGAGAGAAAATGGAGCAGTCTTGGGAGAGAGAGAGAGAGAATGGAGCCGTCTTGGTGGGGGAGAGAGAGAGAGAGAGGGAATGAAGCAGTCTTGGTGGGAGAGAGAGAGAGAATGGAGCACTCCTGGTGGGAAAAAGAGAGAGAGAGAATGGAGCAGTCTTGGTGGGGGAGAGAGAGAGAGAGAGAATGGAGCAGTCTTGGTGGGAGAAAGAGAGAGAATGGAGCTGTCTTGGTGGGAGTGAGAGAGAGAATGGAGCAGTCTTGGTTGGAGTGTGAGAGAGTGAGAATGGAGCAGTCTTGGTGGGAGACAGAGAGAGAGAGAGAGAGAGAGAATGGAGCAGTCTTCGTGGGTGGGAGAGAGAGAGAGAATGGAGCAGTCTTGCTGGGGGGGAGAGATAGAGAGATAATGGAGCATTCTTGGTGGGAGAGAGAGAGAGAATGGAGCAGTCTTGGTTGGAGAAAGAGAGAGAATGGAGCAGTCTTGGTGGGAGAGAGAGAGAGAAAATGGAGCAGTCTTGGTGAGAGAGAGAGAGAATGGAGCAGTCTTGCTGGGAGAGAGAGAGAGAAAAAAGAGAGAGAGAGAATGGAGCAGTCTTGGTGAGAGAGAGAGAGAATGGAGCAGTCTTGGTGGGAGAGACAGAGAGAGAATGGAGCAGTCTTGGTGGGAGAGACAGAGAGAATTGAGCAGTCTTGGTGGGAGAGACAGAGAGAGAGAATGGAGCAGTCTTGGTGGCAGAGAGAGAGAGAATGGAGCAGTCTTGGTGGGGGAGAGAGAGAGAGAGAATGGAACAGTATTGGTGGGTGGGTGAGAGACTCAGAAAGGAGCAGTCTTGGTGAGAGAGAGAGAGGGAGGGAGAAAGAGAAAGAGAATGGAGCAGTTTTGGTGGGGGAGAGAGAGAGAATGGAGCAGTTTTGGTGGGGAAGAAAGAGAGAGAGAATGGAGCAGTCTTGGTGGGAGAGAGAGAGAGAGATAATGGAGCAGTCTTGGTGGGAGGGAGAGAGAGAGGGAATGGAGCAGTCTTGGTGGGTGTGTGAGAGAGTGAGAATGGAGCCGTCTTGGTGGGAGACAGAGAGAGAGAGAGAGAGAATGGAGCAGTCTTGGTGGGTGGGAGAGAGAGAGAGAATGGAGCAGTCTTGGTGGGGGGGAGAGAGAGAGAGAGAATGGAGCTGTCTTGTTGGGAGAGAGAGAATGGAGCAGTCTTGGTGGGTGGGGGAGAGAGAGAGAGAGAGAGAGTGGAGCAGTCTTGGTGGGGGGGAGAGAGAGAGAGAATGGAGCAGTCTTGGTGGGAGAGAGAGAGAGAGAATGGAGCAGTCTTGGTGGGAGAGAGAGAGAGAGAATGGAGCAGTCTTGGTGGGAGAGAGAGTGAAAGAGAGAGAGAGAGAATGGAGCAGTCTTGGTGGGGGAGAGAGAGAGAGAATGGAACAGTCTTGGTGGGTGGGTGAGAGACTGAGAAAGGAGCAGTCTTGGTGAGAGAGAGAGAGAGGGAGGGAGAAAGAGAAAGAGAATGGAGCAGTTTTGGTTTGAGAGAGAGAGAGAATGGAGCAGTTTTGGTGGGGGAGAAAGAGAGAGAGAATGGAGCAGTCTTGGTGGGAGAGAGAGAGAGAGATAATGGAGCAGTCTTGGTGGGAGGGAGAGAGAGAGGGAATGGAGCAGTCTTGGTGGGTGTGTGAGAGAGTGAGAATTGAGCCGTCTTGGTGGGAGACAGAGAGAGAGCGAGAGAGAATGGAGCAGTCTTGGTGGGTGGGAGAGATAGAGAGAATGGAGCAGTCTTGGTGGGGGGGGGAGAGAGAGAGAGAATGGAGCTGTCTTGTTGGGAGAGAGAGAATGGAGCAGTCTTGGTTGGTGGGGGGAGAGAGAGAGAGAGAGAGAGTGGAGCAGTCTTGGTGGGGGGGGAGAGAGAGAGAAAATGGAGCATTCTTGGTGGGAGAGAGAGAGAGAGAATGGAGCAGTCTTGGTGGGAGAGAGAGAGAGAGAGAATGGAGCAGTCTTGGTGGGAGAGAGAGAGAATGGAGCAGTCTTGGTGGGAGACAGAGAGAGAGAGAGAATAGAGCAGTCTTGGTGGGTGGGAGAGAGAAAGAGAGAGAGAATGGAGCAGTCTTGGTGGGGGGGGAGAGAGAGAGAGAATGGAGCAGTCTTGGTGGGAGAGAGAGAGAGAATGGAGCACTCCTGGTGGGAAAAAGAGAGAGAGAGAATGCAGCAGTCTTGGTGGGGGAGAGAGAGAGAGAGAGAATGGAGCAGTCTTGGTGGGAGAAAGAGAGAGAATGGAGCTGTCTTGGTGGGAGAGCGAGAGAGAGAGAGAGAATGGAGCAGTCTTGGTGGGAGAGAGAGAGAGAATGGAGCAGTCTTGGTTGGAGTGTGAGAGAGTGAGAATGGAGCAGTCTTGGTGGGAGACAGAGAGAGAGAGAACGGAGCAGTCTTGGTGGGTGTGAGAGAGAGAGAGAATGGAGCAGTCTTGCTGGGGGAGAGGATAGAGAGATAATGGAGCATTCTTGGTGGGAGAGAGAGAGAATGGAGCAGTCTTGGTTGGAGAAAGAGAGAGAATGGAGCAGTCTTGGTGGGAGAGAGAGAGAGAGAATGGAGCAGTCTTGGTGAGAGAGAGAGAGAATGGAGCAGTCTTGCTGGGAGAGAGAGAGAGAGAAAAAAGAGAGAGAATGGAGCAGTCTTGGTGAGAGAGAGAGAATGGAGCAGTCTTGGTGGGAGAGAGAGAGAGAAAGAGAGAGAATGGAGCAGTCTTGGTGGGAGAGAGAGAGAGAGAAAGAGAATTGAACAGTCTTGGTGGGGGAGAGAGAGAGAGAGAAAATGGAGCAGTCTTGGGAGAGAGAGAGTTAGAGAGAGAATGGAGCAGTTTTGGTGGGGGAGAAAGAGAGAGAAAATGGAGCAGTCTTGGTGCGAAAGAGAGAGAGAGAGAATGGAGCCGTCTTGGTGGGAGAGAGAGAGAGAGAATGGAGCCGTCTTGGTGGGAGGGAGAGAGAGAGAATGGAGCCGTCGGTGGAAGAGAGAGAAAGAGAGAGAGAGAGAGAGAATGGAGCAGTCTTGGTGGGAGAGAGAGAGATTGGAGCAGTCTTGGTGGGAGAGAGAGAGAGATTGGAGCGGTCTTGGTGGGAAAGAGAGAGAGAGAATGGAGCAGTCTTGGTGAGAGGGAGGGAGGGAGGGAGGGAGGGAGAAAGAGAATGGAGCAGTCTTGGTGGGAGAGAGAGAGAATGGAGCAGTTTTGGTGGGAGAGAGAGAGAGAGAGAATGGAGCAGTCTTGGTGGGAGAGAGAGAGAAAGATAATGGAGCAGTCTTGGTGGGAGGGAGAGAGAGAGGGAATGGAGCAGTCTTGGTGGGTGTGTGAGAGAGTGAGAATGGAGCCGTCTTGGTGGGAGACAGAGAGAGAGAGAGAGAGAATGGAGCAGTCTTGGTGGGTGGGAGAGATAGAGAGAATGGAGCAGTCTTGGTGGGGGGGAGAGAGAGAGAGAGAATGGAGCCGTCTTGTTGGGAGAGAGAGAATGGAGCAGTCTTGGTGGGTGGGGGAGAGAGAGAGAGAGAGAGAGTGGAGCAGTCTTGGTGGGAGAGACAGAGAGAGAGAATGGAGCAGTCTTGGTGGCAGAGAGAGAGAGAATGGAGCAGTCTTGGTGGGAGAGAGAGGGAGAGAGAGAAAGAGAATGGAGCAGTCTTGGTGGGGCAGAGAGAGAGAGAGAAAATGGAGCAGTCGGTGGGAGAGAGAGAGAGAGAGAGAAAATGGAGCAGTCTTGGGAAAGAGAGAGAGAGAGAATGGAGCCGTCTTGGTGGGGGAGAGAGAGAGAGAGAGGGAATGAAGCAGTCTTGGTGGGAGAGAGAGAGAGAGAATGGAGCACTCCTGGTGGGAAAAAGAGAGAGAGAGAATGGAGCAGTCTTGGTGGGGGAGAGAGAGAGAGAGAGAATGGAGCAGTCTTGGTGGGAGAAAGAGAGAGAATGGAGCTGTCTTGGTGGGAGTGAGAGAGAGAATGGAGCAGTCTTGGTTGGAGTGTGAGAGAGTGAGAATGGAGCAGTCTTGGTGGGAGACAGAGAGAGAGAGAGAGAGAGAGAATGGAGCAGTCTTGGTGGGTGGGAGAGAGAGAGAGAATGGAGCAGTCTTGCTGGGGGAGAGAGATAGAGAGATAATGGAGCATTCTTGGTGGGAGAGAGAGAGAATGGAGCAGTCTTGGTGGGAGAAAGAGAGAGAATGGAGCAGTCTTGGTGGGAGAGAGAGAGAGAAAATGGAGCAGTCTTGGTGAGAGAGAGAGAGAATGGAGCAGTCTTGCTGGGAGAGAGAGAGAGAAAAGAGAGAGAGAGAGAGAGAGAATGGAGCAGTCTTGGTTAGAGAGAGAGAGAATGGAGCAGTCTTGGTGGGAGAGAGAGAGAGAGAGAGAGAGAATGGAGCAGTCTTGGTGGGAGAGAGAGAGAGAGAGAGAATGGAGCAGTCTTGGTGGGTGTGTGAGAGAGTGAGAATGGAGCAGTCTTGGTGAGAGAGAGGGAGGGAGGGAGAAAGAGAAAGAGAATGGAGCAGTCTTGGTGGGAGAGAGAGAGTATGGAGAAGTTTTGGTGGGAGAGAGAGAGAGAGAGAATGGAGCAGTCTTGGTGGGAGAGAGAAAGAGAGATAATGGAGCAGTCTTGGTGGGAGAGAGAGAGAGAGAGAATGGAGCAGTCTTGGTGGGTGTGTGAGAGAGTGAGAATGGAGCCGTCTTGGTGGGAGACAGAGAGAGAGAGAGAGAATGGAGCAGTCTTGGTGGGTGGGAGAGAGAGAGAGAATGGAGCAGTCTTGGTGGGGGGGGGAGAATGAGAATGGAGCTGTCTTGTTGGGAGAGAGAGAGAGAATGGAGCAGTCTTGGTGGGTGGGAGAGAGAGAAAGAGAGAGAATGGAGCAGTCTTGGTGGGAGAGAAGAGAGAGAGAATGGAGCAGTCTTGGTGGGAGTGAGAGAGAGAATGGAGCGGCCTTGGTGGGAGAGACAGAGAGAGGGAGAATGGAGCGGTCTTGGTGGGAGAGAGAGAGAGAGAGAGAATGGAGCAGTCTTGGTGGGAGAGAGAGAGAGAGAGAATGGAGCAGTCTTGGTGGGAGAGAGAGAGAATGGAGCAGTCTTGGTGGGAGAGAGAGAGAGAGAGAGAGAATGGGAGCAGTGTTGGTGGGAGGCAGAGAGAGAGAGAATCGAGCAGTCTTGGTGGGAGAGAGAGAGAATGGAGCAGTCTTGGTGGGAGAGAGAGAGAGAGAGAGAGAGAATGGAGCAGTCTTGGTTGGAGAGGGAGAGAGAGAGAGAATGGAGCAGTCTTGGTGGGAGGGAGAGAGAGAGAGAGAATGGAGCAGTCCTTGGTGGGAGGGATTGAGAGAATGGAGCAGTCTTGGTGGGGGGAGAGAGAGAGAGAGAGAGAGAATTGGAGCAGTCTTGGTGGAGAGAGAGAGAGAGAGAATGAAGCAGTCTTAGTGGGGGGAGAGAGAGAGAGAGAATGAAGCAGTCTTGGTGGGGGGGAGAGAGAGAGAGAATGGCGCAGTCTTGGTGGGGGAGAGAGAGAGAGAGAGAGAATGAAGCAGTCTTGGTGGGAAACAGAGAGAGAGAGAGAGTGAGAATGAAGCAGTCTTGCTGGGTGTGTGAGAGAGTGAGAATGGAGCAGTCTTGGTGAGAGAGAGGGAGGGAGGGAGAAAGAGAAAGATAATGGAGCAGTCTTGGTGGGAGAGAGGGAGAGAATGGAGCAGTTTTGGTGGGAGAGAGAGAGAGAGAATGGAGCAGTCTTGGTGGGAGAGAGCGAGAGAGAGAATGGAGCAGTCTTGGTGGGAGAGAGAGATAGAGAGAATGGATCAGTCTTGGTGGGTGTGTGAGAGAGTGAGAATGGAGCAGTCTTGGTGGGAGAGAGAGAGAGAGAATGGAGCAGTCTTGGTGGGTGGGAGAGAGAGAGAGAGAGAATGGAGCAGTCTTGGTGGGGGAAAGCGAGAGAGAATGGAGCAGTCTTGGTGGGAGAGAGAGAGAATGGAGCAGTCTCGGTGGAGAGAGAGAGAGGAGAATGGAGCAGTCTTGGTGGGAGAGACAGAGAGAATTGAGCAGACTTGGTGGGAGAGACAGAGAGAGAGAATGGAGCAGTGTTGGTGGCACAGAGAGAGAGAATGGAGCAGTCTTGGTGGGAGAGAGAGGGAGAGAGAGAAAGAGAATGGAGCAGTCTTGGTGGGGGAGAGAGAGAGAGAGAAAATGGAGCAGTCGGTGGGAGAGAGAGAGAGAGAGAGAGAGAGAAAATGGAGCAGTCTTGGGAGAGAGAGAGAGAGAGAATGGAGCCGTCTTGGTGGGGGAGAGAGAGAGAGAGAGGGAATGGAGCAGTCTTGGTCGGTGTGTGAGAGAGTGAGAATGGAGCAGTCTTGGTGGGAGAGAGAGAGAGAGAGAATGGAGCAGTCTTGGTGGGAGAGAGAGAGAGAGAGAATGGAGCAGTCTTGGTGGGAGAGAGAGTGAAAGAGAGAGAGAGAGAATGGAGCAGTCTTGGTGGGAGAGAGAGAGAGAGAATGGAACAGTCTTGGTGGGAGAGAGAGAGAGAAAATGGAGCAGTCTTGGTGGGAGAGAGAGAGAGAGATAATGGAGCAGTCTTGGTGGGAGGGAGAGAGAGAGGGAATGGAGCAGTCTTGGTGGGTGTGTGAGAGAGTGAGAATGGAGCCGTCTTGATGGGAGACAGAGAGAGAGAGAGAGAGAATGGAGCAGTCTTGGTGGGTGGGAGAGAGAGAGAGAATGGAGCAGTCTTGATGGGGGGAGAGAGAGAGAGAGAATGGAGCTGTCTTGGGAGAGAGAGAATGGAGCAGTCTTGGTCGGTGGGGGAGAGAGAGAGAGAGAGTGGAGCAGTCGGTGGGGGGGAGAGAGAGAGAGATAATGGAGCAGTCTTGGTGGGAGAGAGAGAGAGAGAATGGAGCAGTCTTGGTGGGAGAGAGAGAGAGAGAGAATGGAGCTGTCTTGGTGGGAGAGAGAGAAAGAGAGAATGGAGCAGTCTTGGTGGGAGTGTGAGAGAGTGAGAATGGAGCAGTCTTGGTGGGAGACAGAGAGAGAGAAAGAGAGAATGGAGCAGTCTTGGTGGGTGGGAGAGAGAGAGAGAATGGAGCAGTCTTGCTGGAGGAGAGAGATAGAGAGATAATGGAGCATTCTTGGTGGGAGAGAGAGAGAGAATGGAGCAGTCTTGGTGGGAGAAAGAGAGAGAATGGAGCAGTCTTGGTGGGATAGAGAGAGAGAGAATGGAGCAGTCTTGGTTGAGAGAGCGAGAGAGAATGGAGCAGTCTTGCTGGGAGAGAGAGAGAGAGAAAATGAGAGAGAGAATGGAGCAGTCTTCGTGAGAGAGAGAGAGAATGGAGCAGTCTTGGTGGGAGAGAGAGAAAGAGAATTGAACAGTCTTAGTGGGGGAGAGAGAGAGAGAGAGAGAAAATGGGAGCAGTCTTGGGAGAGAGAGAGATATAGAGAGAATGGAGCAGTTTTGGTGGGGGAGAAAGAGAGAGAATGGAGCAGTCTTGGTGGGAAAGAGAGAGAGAGAGAATGGAGCAGTCTTGGTGGGAGAGAGAGAGAGAGAATGGAGCCATCTTGGTGGGAGGGAGAGAGAGAGAATGGAGCTGTCTTGGTGGAAGAGAGAGAAAGAGAGAGAGAGAGAATGGAGCAGTCTTGGTGGGAGAGAGAGAGAAAGAGAATGGAGCAGTCTTGGTGGGAGAGAGAGAGAATGGAGCAGTCTTGGTGGGAAAGAGAGAGAGAATGGAGCGGTCTTGGTGGAAAGAGAGAGAGAGAGAATGGAGCAGTCTTGCTGGGAGTCGTGAGAGAGGTGAGAATGGAGCAGTCTTGGTGAGAGGGAGGGAGGGAGGGAGGGAGGGAGGGAGAAAGAGAATGGAGCAGTCTTGGTGGGAGAGAGAGAGAGAATGGAGCAGTTTTGGTGGGAGAGAGAGAGAGAGAATGGAGCAGTCTTGGTGGGAGAGAGAGAGAGAGAGAATGTAGCAGTCTTGGTGGGAGAGAGAGATAGAGAGAATGGAGCAGTTTTGGTGGGTGTGTGAGAGAGTGAGAATGGAGCCGTCTTGGTGGGAGACAGAGAGAGAGAGAGAGAATGAAGCAGTCTTGGTGGGTGGGAGATAGAGAGAGAATGGAGCAGTCTTGGTGGGGGGGAGAGAGAGAGAGAATGGAGCAGTCTTATTGGGAGAGAGAGAGAATGGAGCAGTCTTGGTGGGTGGGAGAGAGAGAGAAAGAGAGAGAATGGAGCAGTCTTGCTGGGGGAGATAGAGAGAGAGAATGGAGCAGTCTTGGTGGGAGAGAGAGAGAGAATGGTGCAGTCTTGGTGGGAGACAGAGAGAGAGAGAGAGGGAGACAGAGAATGGAGCAGTCTTGGTGGGTGTGTTAGAGAGTGAGAATGGAGCAGTCTTGGTGGGAGAGAGAGAGAGAGAGAGAGAGAATTGGAGCAGTCTTGGTGGGAGGGAGAGATAGAATGTAGCAGTCTTGGTGGGAGAGAGAGAGAGAGAATGGAGCAGTCTTGGTGGGAGAGAGAGAGACAGACAGACAGACAGAATGGAGCAGTATTGGTGGGAAACAGAGAGAGAGAGAGAGAATGAAGCCGTGTTGGAGGGAGAGAGAGAGAATGGAGCAGTTTTGGTGGGAGAAAGAGAGAGAGAGAATGGAGCAGTCTTGGTGGGAGGGAGAGAGAGAGAGAGAGAATGTAGCAGTCTTGGTGGGAGAGAGGGAGAGATAGAGAAAATGGAGCAGTCTTGGTGGGAGGGAGAGATAGAGAGTGAATGGAGCAGTCTTGGTGGGAGGGAGAGAGAGAGAGAGAATGGAGCAGTCTTGGTGGGAGGGGGAGAGAGAGAGAATGGAGCAGTCTTGGTGGGAGAGGGAGAGAGAGAGAGAGAATGGAGCAGTCTTGGTGGGAGAGAGAGAGAGAGAGAGAGAATGGAGCAGTCTTGGTGGGAGGGAGGGAGAGAATGGATCAGTGTTGGTGGGGGAGAGAGAGAGAGAGAGAGAGAATGGAGCAGTCTTGGTGGGAGAGAGAGAGAATGGAGCAGTCTTGGTGGGAGAGAGAGAGAGAGAATGGAGCAGTCTTGGTGGGAGAGAGGGGGGGAATGGAGCAGTCTTGGTGGGGGGGAAGAGAGAGAATGGAGCAGTCTTTGTGGGAGAGAGGGGGGGAGAGAGAGAGAGAATGTAGCAGTCTTGGTGGGAGAGAGAGAGAGAGAGAGAATGAAGCAGTCTTGGTGGGAGGGAGGGAGAGAATGGAGCAGTGTTGGTGGGGGAGAGAGAGAGAGAGAGAGAGAGAGAGAGAGAATGGAGCAGTCTTGGTGGGAGAGAGAAAGAGAGAGAGAGAATGGAGCAGTCTTGGTGGGAGAGAGAGCGAAAATTGAGCAGTCTTGGTGGGAGAGAGAGAGAGAGAGAATGGAGCAGTCTTGGTGGGGGGAGAGAGAGAGAATGGAGCAGTCTTGGTGGGAGAGAGAGAGAGAGAGAATGGAGCAGTCTTGGTGGGAGGGAGGGAGAGAATGGAGCAGTTTTGGTGGGAGAGAGAGAGAGAATGGAGCAGTCTTGGTGGGAGAGAGAGAGAGAGAGAGAGAATGGAGCAGCCTTGGTGGGAGAGAGAGAGAGAGGGAATGGAGCAGTCTTGGTGGGGGGAGAGAGAGAGAGAGAATGTAGCAGTCTTGGTGGGAGGGAGAGAGAGAATGGAGCAGTCTTGGTGGGAGAGAGAGAGAGAGAATGGAGCAGTCTTGGTCGGAGAGAGAGAGAGAGAGAGAGAGAATGGAGCAGTCTTGGTGGGAGAGAGAGAGAGAGAGAATGGAGCAGTCTTGGTGGGAGAGAGAGAGAGAGAATGGAGCAGTCTTGGTGGGAGAGAGAGAGAGAGAGAGAGAATGGAGCAGTGTTGGTGGGAGACAGAGAGAGAGAGAATCGAGCAGTCTTGGTGGGAGAGAGAGAGAATGGAGCAGTCTTGGTGGGAGAGAGAGAGAGAGAGAGAGAGAGAATGGAGCAGTCTTGGTTGGAGAGGGAGAGAGAGAGAGAATGGAGCAGTCTTGGTGGGAGGGAGAGAGAGAGAGAGAATGGAGCAGTCTTGGTGGGAGGGATTGAGAGAATGGAGCAGTCTTGGTGGGGGAGAGAGAGAGAGAGAGAGAGAATGGAGCAGTCTTGGTGGGAGAGAGAGAGAGAGAATGAAGCAGTCTTAGTGGGGGGAGAGAGAGAGAGAGAATGAAGCAGTCTTGGTGGGGGGGAGAGAGAGAGAATGGCGCAGTCTTGGTGGGGGAGAGAGAGAGAGAGAGAGAATGAAGCAGTCTTGGTGGGAAACAGAGAGAGAGAGAGTGAGAATGAAGCAGTCTTGGTGGGGGAGAGAGAGAGAGAGAGAGAATGGAGCAATCTTGGTGGGAGAGAGAGAGAGAATGGAGCAGTCTTGGTGGGAGGGAGAGAGAGAGAGAGAGAAAATGGAGCAGTCTTGGGAGAGAGAGAGATACAGACAGAATGGAGCAGTCTTGGTGGGAGAGAGAGAGAGAGAGAAAATGGAGCAGTATTGGGAGAGAGAGAGAGAGAATGGAGCAGTCTTGGTGGGGGGGAGAGAGAGAGGGAGACAGAGAATGGAGCAGTCTTGGTGGGTGTGTGAGAGAGTGAGAATGGAGCAGTCTTGGTGGGAGAGAGAGAGAGAGAGAGAGAGAATGGAGCAATCTTGGTGCGAGGGAGAGATAGAATGTAGAAGTCTTGGTGGTAAAGAGAGAGAGAGAATGGAGCAGTCTTGGTGGGAGAGAGACAGACAGACAGACAGACAGACAGAATGGAGCAGTCTTGGTGGGAAACAGAGAGAGAGAGAGAGAATGAAGCCGTGTTGGTGGGAGAGAGAGAGAGAGAGAATGAAGCAGTCCTGGTGGGAGGGAGAGAGAGAGAGAATGGAGCAGTCTTGGTGGGAGAGAGAGAGAGAGAGAATGGAGCAGTCTTGGTGGGAGGGAGAGAGAGAGAGAGAGAATGAAGCAGTCTTGGTGGGAGGGAGAGAGAGAGAGAATGGAGCAGTCTTGGTGGGAGAGAGAGAGAGAGAGAGAGAATGGAGCAGTCTTGGTGGGAGGGAGAGATAGAGAGAGAATGGAGCAGTCTTGGTGGGAGGGAGAGAGAGAGAGAGAATGGAGCAGTCTTGGTGGGAGAGAGGGAGAGAGAGAGAGAATGGAGCAGTCTTGGTGGGAGAGAGGGAGAGAGAGAGAATGCAGCAGTCTTGCTGGGAGAGAGAGAGAGAGAGAGAGAGAATGGAGCAGTCTTGGTGGGAGGGAGGGAGAGAATGGAGCAGTGTTGGTGGGGGAGAGAGAGAGAGAGAGAATGGAGCAGTCTTGGTGGGAGAGAGAGAGAGAGAATGGAGCAGTCTTGGTGGGAGAGAGAGAGAATGGAGCAGTCTTGGTGGGTGGGAGAGAGAGAGAAAGAGAGGGAATGGAGCAGTCTTGCTGGGGGAGATAGAGAGAGAGAATGGAGCAGTCTTGGTGGGAGAGAGAGAGAGAATGGTGCAGTCTTGGTGAGAGAGAGAGAGAGAGAATGGAGCAATCTTGGTGGGGGAGAGAGAGAGAGAGAATGGAGCAGTCTTGGTGGGAGAGAGAGAGAGAATGGAGCAGTCTTGGTGGGAGGTAGAGAGAGAATGGAGCAGTCTTGGTGGGAGAGAGAGAGAGAGAAAATAGAGCAGTCTTGGTGGGAGAGAGAGAATGGAGCAGTCTTGGTGGGAGAGAGGGAGAGAGAGAAAGAGAATGGAGCAGTCTTGGTGGGAGAGCGAGAGAGAGAGAATGGAGCAGTCTTGGTGGGTGTGTGAGAGAGTGAGAATGGAGCAGTCTTGGTGAGAGAGAGGGAGGGAGGGAGAAAGAGAAAGAGAATGGAGCAGTCTTGGTGGGAGAGAGAGAGTATGGAGAAGTTTTGGTGGGAGAGAGAGAGAGAGAGAATGGAGCAGTCTTGGTGGGAGAGAGAAAGAGAGATAATGGAGCAGTCTTGGTGGGAGAGAGAGAGAGAGAGAATGGAGCAGTCTTGGTGGGTGTGTGAGAGAGTGAGAATGGAGCCGTCTTGGTGGGAGACAGAGAGAGAGAGAGAGAATGGAGCAGTCTTGGTGGGTGGGAGAGAGAGAGAGAATGGAGCAGTCTTGGTGGGGGGGGGAGAATGAGAATGGAGCTGTCTTGTTGGGAGAGAGAGAGAGAATGGAGCAGTCTTGGTGGGTGGGAGAGAGAGAAAGAGAGAGAATGGAGCAGTCTTGGTGGGAGAGAGAGAGAGAATGGAGCAGTCTTGGTGGGAGTGAGAGAGAGAATGGAGCGGCCTTGGTGGGAGAGACAGAGAGAGGGAGAATGGAGCGGTCTTGGTGGGAGAGAGAGAGAGAGAGAGAATGGAGCAGTCTTGATGGGAGAGAGAGAGAGAGAGAGAATGGAGCAGTCTTGGTTGGAGTGTGAGAGAGTGAGAATGGAGCAGTCTTGGTGGGAGACAGGGAAAGAGAGAGAGAGAGAGAGAGAGAGAGAGAGAGAGAGAGAGAGAATGGAGCAGTCTTGATGGGTGGGAGAGAGAGAGAGAGATAATGGAGCAGTCTTGGAGGGGGAGAGAGAGAGAGAATGGAGCAGTCTTGGTGGGAGAGAGAGAGAGAATGGAGCATTCTTGGTGGGAGAGAGCGAGAGAGAATGGAGCAGTCTTGGTGGGAGAGAGAGAATGGAGCAGTCTTGGTGGGAGAGAGGGAGAGAGAGAAAGAATGGAGCAGTCTTGGTGGGAGAGCGAGAGAGAGAGAATGGAGCAGTCTTGGTGGGTGTGTGAGAGAGTGAGAATGGAGCAGTCTTGGTGAGAGAGAGGGAGGGAGAAAGAGAAAGAGAATGGAGCAGTCTTGGTGGGAGAGAGAGTATGGAGAAGTTTTGGTGGGAGAGAGAGAGAGAGAGAATGGAGCAGTCTTGGTGGGAGAGAGAGAGAGAGAGAATGGAGCAGTCTTGGTGGGTGTGTGAGAGAGTGAGAATGGAGCCGTCTTGGTGGGAGACAGAGAGAGAGAGAGAGAGAGAGAGAGAATGGAGCAGTCTTGGTGGGTGGGAGAGAGAGAGAGAATGGAGCAGTCTTGGTGGGGGAGAGAGAGAGAGAATGGAGCAGTCTTGTTGGGAGAGAGAGAGAGAATGGAGCAGTCTTGGTGGGTGGGAGAGAGAGAAAGAGAGAGAATGGAGCAGTCTTGGTGGGAGAGAGAGAGAGAATGGAGCAGTCTTGGTGGGAGTGAGAGAGAGAATGGAGCGGCCTTGGTGGGAGAGACAGAGAGAGGGAGAATGGAGCGGTCTTGGTGGGAGAGAGAGAGAGAGAGAGAATGGAGCAGTCTTGATGGGAGAGAGAGAGAGAGAGGAATGGAGCAGTCTTGGTTGGAGTGTGAGAGAGTGAGAATGGAGCAGTCTTGGTGGGAGACGGAGAGAGAGAGAGAGAGAGAGAGAGAGAGAGAGAGAATGGAGCAGTCTTGATGAGTGGGAGAGAGAGAGAGAGATAATGGAGCAGTCTTGGAGGGGGAGAGAGAGAGAGAATGGAATCTTGGTGGGAGAGAGAGAGAGAATGGAGCAGTCTTGGTGGGAGAGAGAGAGAGAGAATGGAGCAGTCTTGGTGGGAGAGAGAGAGAATGGAGCAGTCTTGGTGGTAGAAAGAGAGAATGGAGCAGTCTTGGTGGGAGAGAGAGAGAGAGAGAGAATGGAGCAGTCTTGGTGGGAGAGAGAAAGAGAATTGAGTAGTCGGTGGGAGAGAGAGAGAGAGAGAATGGAGCAGTCTTGGTGGGAGAGAGAAAGAGAGATAATGGAGCAGTCTTGGTGGGAGAGAGAGAGAGAGAGAATGGAGCAGTCTTGGTGGGTGTGTGAGAGAGTGAGAATGGAGCCGTCTTGGTGGGAGACAGAGAGAGAGAGAGAGAGAGAATGGAGCAGTCTTGGTGGGTGGGAGAGAGAGAGAGAATGGAGCAGTCTTGGTGGGGGGGGGAGAATGAGAATGGAGCTGTCTTGTTGGGAGAGAGAGAGAGAATGGAGCAGTCTTGGTGGGTGGGAGAGAGAGAAAGAGAGAGAATGGAGCAGTCTTGGTGGGAGAGAGAGAGAGAATGGAGCAGTCTTGGTGGGAGTGAGAGAGAGAATGGAGCGGCCTTGGTGGGAGAGACAGAGAGAGGGAGAATGGAGCGGTCTTGGTGGGAGAGAGAGAGAGAGAGAGAATGGAGCAGTCTTGATGGGAGAGAGAGAGAGAGAGAGAATGGAGCAGTCTTGGTTGGAGTGTGAGAGAGTGAGAATGGAGCAGTCTTGGTGGGAGACAGGGAGAGAGAGAGAGAGAGAGAGAGAGAGAGAGAGAGAGAGAGAGAGAGAGAGAGAATGGAGCAGTCTTGATGGGTGGGAGAGAGAGAGAGAGATAATGGAGCAGTCTTGGAGGGGGAGAGAGAGAGAGCATGGAGCAGTCTTGGTGGGAGAGAGAGAGAGAGAATGGAGCAGTCTTGGTGGGAGAGAGAGAATGGAGCAGTCTTGGTGGGAGAGAGGGAGAGAGAAAAAGAGAATGGAGCAGTCTTGGTGGGAGAGCGAGAGAGAGAGAATGGAGCAGTCTTGGTGGGTGTGTGAGAGAGTGAGAATGGAGCAGTCTTGGTGAGAGAGAGGGAGGGAGAAAGAGAAAGAGAATGGAGCAGTCTTGGTGGGAGAGAGAGTATGGAGAAGTTTTTGTGGGAGAGAGAGAGAGAGAGAATGGAGCAGTCTTGGTGGGAGAGAGAGAGAGAGAGAATGGAGCAGTCTTGGTGGGTGTGTGAGAGAGTGAGAATGGAGCCGTCTTGGTGGGAGACAGAGAGAGAGAGAGAGAGAGAGAGAGAGAATGGAGCAGTCTTGTTGGGGGAGAGAGAGAGAGAATGGAGCAGTCTTGTTGGGAGAGAGAGAGAGAATGGAGCAGTCTTGGTGGGTGGGAGAGAGAGAAAGAGAGAGAATGGAGCAGTCTTGGTGGGGGAGAGAGAGAGAATGGAGCAGTCTTGGTGGGAGTGAGAGAGAGAATGGAGCGGCCTTGGTGGGAGAGACAGAGAGAGGGAGAATGGAGCGGTCTTGGTGGGAGAGAGAGAGAGAGAGAGAATGGAGCAGTCTTGATGGGAGAGAGAGAGAGAGAGAATGGAGCAGTCTTGGTTGGAGTGTGAGAGAGTGAGAATGGAGCAGTCTTGGTGGGAGACAGGGAGAGAGAGAGAGAGAGAGAGAGAGAGAGAGAGAGAGAGAGAGAGAATGGAGCAGTCTTGATGAGTGGGAGAGAGAGAGAGAGATAATGGAGCAGTCTTGGAGGGGGAGAGAGAGAGAGAATGGAATCTTGGTGGGAGAGAGAGAGAGAATGGAGCAGTCTTGGTGGGAGAGAGAGAGAGAGAATGGAGCAGTCTTGGTGGGATAGAGAGAGAGAATGGAGCAGTCTTGGTGGTAGAAAGAGAGAATGGAGCAGTCTTGGTGGGAGAGAGAGAGAGAATGGAGCAGTCTTGGTGGGAGAGAGAGAGAGAGAGAGAATGGAGCAGTCTTGGTGGGAGAGAGAAAGAGAATTGAGTAGTCGGTGGGAGAGAGAGAGAGAGAGAATGTAGCAGTCTTGCTGGGTGTGTGAGAGAGTGAGAATGGAGCAGTCTTGGTGAGAGAGAGGGAGGGAGGGAGAAAGAGAAAGAGAATGGATCAGTCTTGGTGGGAGAGAGGGAGAGAATGGAGCAGTTTTGGTGGGAGAGAGAGAGAGAGAATGGAGCAGTCTTGGTGGGAGAGAGCGAGAGAGAGAATGGAGCAGTCTTGGTGGGAGAGAGAGATAGAGAGAATGGAGCAGTCTTGGTGGGTGTGTGAGAAAGTGAGAATGGAGCAGTCTTGGTGGGAGAGAGAGAGAGAGAATGGAGCAGTCTTGGTGGGAGAGAGAGAGAGAATGGAGCGGCCTTGGTGGGAGAGACAGAGAGAGGGAGAATGGAGCGGTCTTGGTGGGAGAGAGAGAGAGAGAGAGAATGGAGCAGTCTTGATGGGAGAGAGAGAGAGAGAGAATGGAGCAGTCTTGGTTGGAGTGTGAGAGTGAGAATGGAGCAGTCTTGGTGGGAGACAGGGAGAGAGAGAGAGAGAGAGAATGGAGCAGTCTTGGTGGGTGGGAGAGAGAGAGAGAGAGAATGGAGCAGTCTTGGTGGGGGAAAGAGAGAGAGAATGGAGCAGTCTTGGTGGGTGGGAGAGAGAGAGAGAGAGAATGGAGCAGTCTTGGTGGGGGAAAGAGAGAGAGAATGGAGCAGTCTTGGTGGGAGAGAGAGAGAGAATGGAGCAGTCTTGGTGGGAGAGAGAGAGAGAATGGAGCAGTCTTGGTGGGAGAGACAGAGAGAGAGAATGGAGCAGTCTTGGTGGCAGAGAGAGAGAGAATGGAGCAGTCTTGGTGGGAGAGAGAGGGAGAGAGAGAAAGAGAATGGAGCAGTCTTGGTGGGGGAGAGAGAGAGAGAGAAAATGGAGCCGTCGGTGGGAGAGAGAGAGAGAGAGAAAATGGAGCAGTCTTGGGAGAGAGAGAGAGAGAATGGAGCCGTCTTGGTGGGGGAGAGAGAGAGAGAGGGAATGGAGCTGTCTTGGTGGGTGTGTGAGAGAGTGAGAATGGAGCAGTCTTGGTGGGAGAGAGAGAGAGAGAATGGAGCAGTCTTGGTGGGAGAGAGAGTGAAAGAGAGAGAGAGAGAATGGAGCAGTCTTGGTGGGAGAGAGAGAGAGAATGGAACAGTCTTGGTGGGTGGGTGAGAGACTGAGAAAGGAGCAGTCTTGGTGAGAGAGAGAGAGAGAGAGAGAGAGGGAGGGAGGGAGAAAGAGAAAGAGAATGGAGCAGTTTTGGTGGGAGAGAGAGAGAGAATGGAGCAGTTTTGGTGGGGGAGAGAGAGAGAGAGAATGGAGCAGTCTTGGTGGGAGAGAGAGAGAGAGATAATGGAGCAGTCTTGGTGGGAGGGAGAGAGAGAGGGAATGGAGCAGTCTTGGTGGGTGTGTGAGAGAGTGAGAATGGAGCCGTCTTGGTGGGAGAGAGAGAGAGAGAATGGAGCAGTCTTGGTGGGTGGGAGAGAGAGAGAGAATGGAGCAGTCTTGATGGGGGGGAGAGAGAGAGAGAGAATGGAGATGTCTTGGGAGAGAGAGAATGGAGCAGTCTTGGTGGGTGGGGGAGAGAGAGAGAGAGAGTGGAGCAGTCTTGGTGGGGGGGAGAGAGAGAGATAATGGAGCAGTCTTGGTGGGAGAGAGAGAGAGAAAATGGAGCAGTCTTGGTGGGAGAGAGAGAGAGAATGGAGCAGTCTTGGTGGGAGAGAGAGAGAGAATGGAGCTGTCTTGGTGGGAGAGAGAGAGAGAGAGAATGGAGCAGTCTTCGTGGGAGAGAGAGAGAGAATGGAGCAGTCTTGGTTGGAGTGTGAGATAGTGAGAATGGAGCAGTCTTGGTGGGAGACAGAGAGAGAGAAAGAGAGAATGGAGCAGTCTTGGTGGGTGGGAGAGAGAGAGAGAATGGGGCAGTCTTGCTGGAGGAGAGAGATAGAGAGATAATGGAGCATTCTTGGTGGGAGAGAGAGAGAGAATGGAGCAGTCTTGGTGGGAGAAAGAGAGAGAATGGAGCAGTCTTGGTGGGAGAGAGAGAAAGAGAATGGAGCAGTCTTGGTGAGAGAGAGAGAGAGAATGGAGCAGTCTTGCTGGGAGAGAGAGAGAGAGAAAAAATGAGAGAGAGAATGGAGCAGTCTTGGTGAGAGAGAGAGAATGGAGCAGTCTTGGTGGGAGAGAGAGAGAGAAAGAGAGAGAATGGAGCAGTCTTGGTGGGAGAGAGAGAAAGAGAATTGAACAGTCTTGGTGGGGGAGAGAGAGAGAGAGAGAAAATGGAGCAGTCTTGGGAGAGATAGAGATAGAGAGAGAATGGAGCAGTTTTGGTGGGGGAGAAAGAGAGAGAAAATGGAGCAGTCTTGGTGGGAAAGAGAGAGAGAGAGAATGGAGCAGTCTTGGTGGGAGAGAGAGAGAGAGAATGGAGCCATCTTGGTGGGAGGGAGAGAGAGAGAATGGAGCAGTCTTGGTGGAAGAGAGAGAAAGAGAGAGAGAGAGAATGGAGCAGTCTTGGTGAGAGAGAGAGAGAGAGAGAGAGAGAGAATGGAGCCGTCTTGGTGGGAGAGAGAGAGAATGGAGCAGTCTTGGTGGGAAAGAGAGAGAGAATGGAGCGGTCTTGGTGGGAAAGAGAGAGAGAGAGAATGGAGCAGTCTTGCTGGGTGTGTGAGAGAGTGAGAATGGAGCAGTCTTGGTGAGAGGGAGGGAGGGAGGGAGGGAGGGAGGGAGAAAGAGAATGGAGCAGTCTTGGTGGGAGAGAGAGAGAGAGAATGTAGCAGTCTTGGTGGGAGAGAGAGATAGAGAGAATGGAGCAGTTTTGGTGGGTGTGTGAGAGAGTGAGAATGGAGCCGTCTTGGTGGGAGACAGAGAGAGAGAGAGAGAATGAAGCAGTCTTGGTG